>NW_025422215.1:0-600000 GCF_011764305.1 Mustela putorius furo | reverse complement strand
ACCCTGTTGATCCTCATTTGGGGTTTCTGGGTAGCCCCAGAGGTCAATGTTTTTCGTCTGGAGGGCAGGCAGAGTGCTGCATTGTAGTTCTGGATTGCGAAACTGGAGGGCTTGTGGGCCAATAGTCTGAGGACGGAATTCTGAGAACCCAAGCTAGGCCTGGGATTCCGGGTGAGGATATGGCAGGCACAATCTACAGACCTGAATCGAGATTTCGTGCATCTGAAGTGTGGGCGAGGATGAGATGATCGCTCAGGTTGGACAGTCTATCCAAAATGGCCCCTTCTTGAAGGGGGGGTGTATCACGAGGCCATGGGGTTTTTCCCACGATGGGACTTGTGATAAGCTCCCATCTGCAAAGATTCTTCTGCAGGACAATTTTTACCTGTTGGTTGGCTCCAGGACAATGATTCCGAGCAGGGTTCTAAGGATGGATGGCTGGGTAGCCCACCTCGCATTCCGATTGTCTCCAAGCAACAAGACAGGTTAGATCTGCTGGATCTGGGGGAACAACCGAGGAGTCTGAGTTGAAATGGACTCTCCCGTGGATGTGTCCTATTATGATTTTGTGTCTATGGAGACCTTGGAATGAAGCGGTGGCACTGGGGCCCTGAAGGGTTCTCCTAAAAGCGGCTTTCACACAGCTCCATCGTGCAAGTTTCCCATGTGTAGATGAGATTTGTTCTGATGGGTGAGGCAAGAAACAGCCATATGTTGTTATTGAAATCCAGGACTCTGAGGAGAGATGCCTGGAAAACAAAGCAATGGATCCGACAGGTGCCTAGGGTCGTGTTCGTTCCTTTTTACCTCTGGGGACATCAGTCTACGGGTCTGAGTGCCGGTAGGTGCTCAGATGGGCCCAGATTGCCCCATTTGTCCTGGGAAGCCACAAATATTGGGTTGGCCTCAGGGACTTTGGAGGTTTATACTCTTAGGAGGGTGTGGCCATTGGAATGGGCACATACAATTCCCTTGGAGAGGGCAAGCACAGTCGTCAGGTTTGGCTCCAGGGGCCTGAGCCTGTAGGGTGTGTAGGCCACGGCTGTTTGGACAGTTGTCTGAAAACACAAACTCGGCTTATGTTTCGGGTCATAGGTATGGCAGGACTGATCTACAGACCATGAGGAGAACACTTCGGGATATGAAAAAAGGGCGAGTGTGAGGCTCTTGAACAAGTTTTTGTCTCTGGATATCATGTCACTCATGGTCGTGAAATTTCCGGGTCACTTGATGGGAAATGTACGAGTATTTCTCTCTGAGGGTTTGGACCCGTCCACAGAGTTTGGGGTCATTCTGTGGCATGGAAGAAGTGCGTTGCTCTGTTGTTGTTGGTTTGTTTTCTTTTTGTTTTTCAATGTCAGGTGTCCCACCAAATGAGGGATTCCAGAGTAGAGCCCTTGACGTGGCGATTAGACAGCCAGAAATCTGGTTAAAAATTGGGGCCTAGGGACATGTCAAGCCCATTATGACATCTAATGGTCCAGCCACTGAGAGGACGTACTAGAGGACAGGACTCACGCTGAGGGTCACAATGCGTGTTTATGCCCTCATCGCACTCAAGAATGGGCGGGGCCGCAGGGTGAATGCTGGTTTCTCCTACACTGAACGTTGGACAACATGCCAACCACAAGGTTTCTTGCCATGGGTAATTAAGAGGTCTGATTCTGCATCACAGTCACCCTGGGCAGTGATTGGAGATAAGGTCTAGGTTATGAATACTGAAAACTGAGGTAGGGAAGATATGATGACCTAAGGCCGTGGCGGGTCTGTTGTACTCAGTGTGTGGTCAGCTGTCTGGGTGTTGTTCACGAGGTCCGGGCTCAGGTTGTCAGACAGTGCATTAGTGCCCAGGTTAGACTATATATTTTGGGTGCATTCGAGTGCCGTGTAGGTTCTTATCTGAAGAAATCTTCAGGATATGTAGAATGAGCGAGTCTGAGGCGCGTGCTCAGGCTTTTATCTCTGAATTTTGTATCAGCGTTGTCCGTGGAATGTTGGGGAGGCCACATGGGCAATGGACGAATCTTGTTCTCTGTGGACTTGGCCCGATCCCAATTGTATTTCGTCAATCTGTGGGATGGGAGGACTCCTTTCAGGTTTGTTACCTCAGGTGTCCCAACAAAAGAGGAATTCCAAAGCAGAGCCCTGGGGAAGAGTGAAGGGACAACCCGACCTATGGTTAAAAATTGGGGCCTAGGGGCATGGCAAGCCCAATATGCTGTCTCTCCATCCAGCCACTGAGAAGCCTTACCTGAGAACTGGGCTCAGGCTGAGGGTCACAATGTGTGTTTGTGACCAATGTGGCCCGCAAGAATGGGCCGGGCCTCATGGGCCACACTGGTTTCAACTACACTGAACCTTGGACAACATGCCAACCATAAGGTTTCTGGCCATGGGGAAAGAGTTCTGATTTCTGCATCATTTTCAAACCAAGGCGTGATTGGAGATAAGGTCTAGGTTCTGATGCCTGAAAACCGAGGTTGAGAAGAGATGACGACCTAAGGCCATGAGGGGTCCGATGTGCTCAGTGTGCGATCAGCTGTCTGGGTGGGGCCAGGAGGTCAAGGATCAGGCTGTGTCAGAAAGGGCATTAGTGCCCAGGTCAGCCTATATATTTGGGGTACAGCCGAATGGCGTACCCTGTTGATCCTCATTTGGGGTTTCTGGGTAGCCCCAGAGGGCAATGTTTTTCTTCTGGAGGGCAGGCAGAGGGCAGGCAGAGTGCTGCATTGTAGTTCTGGATTGCGAAACTGGAGGGCTTGTGGGACAGTAGTCTGAGGACGGAAGTCTGAGAACCCAAGCTCGGCCTAGGTTTCTGGGTGAGGATATGGCAGGGACAATCTACAGACCTGAATCGAGATCTCGTGCATCTGAAGTCAGGGCGAGGATCAAACGATCGCTCAGGTGGGACATTCTGTCCCTAATGGCCCCTTCTTGAAGGGGGGGTGGTTCACGATGGCATGGGGGTTTTCCCAAGATGGGAGTTGTGAGAAGCTCCCATCTGCAAAGATTCTTCTGCAGGACAATTGAGACCTGTTGGTTGGCTCCAGGACAACGATTCCGAGCAGGGTTCTAAGGATGGATGGCTGGGTAGCCCACCTCGCATTCCAATTGTCTCCAAGCAACAAGACAGGTTAGATCTGCTGGATCTGGAGGAGCAACCGATGAGGCTGATTTGAAATGGACTCTCCCGTGGATGTGTCCTAATGTGATTTTGTGTCTATGGAGACCTTGGAATGAAGCGGTGGCACTGGGGCCCTGAAGGGTTCTCCTAAAGGCGGCTTTCACACAGCTCCATCGTGCAAGTTTCCCATGTGTAGATGAGATTTGTTCTGATGGGTGAGGCAAGAAACAGCCATATGCTGTTTTTGAAATCCAGGCCTCTGAGGAGAGATGCCTGGAAACCAAAGCAATGGATCCGATAGTTGCCTAGGGGCCTGTTCGTTCCTTTTTACCTCTGGGCACATCAGTCTACGGGTCTGAGTGCCGGTAGGTGCTCAGATGGGCCCATATTGCCCCATTTGTCCTGGGAAGCCACAAATATTGGGATGGACTCAGGGACTTTGGAGGTTTATACTCTTAGTAGGGTGGTGGCCATTGGAATGGGAGGATACAATTCCCTTGGAGAGGGCAAGCACAGTCGTCAGGTTTGGCTCCAGGGGCCTGAGCCTGTAGGGTGTGTAGGCCTGGGCTGTTTGGACAGTTGTCTGATAACACAAACTCGGCTTATTTTTTCGGGTCATAGGTATGGCAGGACTGATCTACAGACCATGAGGAGAACTCTTCGGGATATGAAAAAAGGGCGAGTGTGAGGCTCTGCTCATGTTTTTGTCTCTGGATATCATGTCACTCATGGTCGTGAAATTTCCGGGTCACTTGATGGGAAATGTACGAGTATTACTCTCTGAGGGTTTGGACCCGTCCACAGAGTTTGGGGTCATTCTGTGGCATGGAAGAAGTGCGTTGCTCTGTTGTTGTTGGTTTGTTTTCTTTTTGTTTTTCAATGTCAGGTGTCCCACCAAATGAGGGATTCCAGAGTAGAGCCCTTGACGTGGCGATTAGACAGCCAGAAATCTGGTTAAAAATTGGGGCCTAGGGACATGTCAAGCCCTTTATGACATCTAATGGTCCAGCCACTGAGAGGATGTACTAGAGGACAGGACTCACGCTGAGGGTCACAATGAGTGATTATGCCCTCGTTGCATTCAAGAATGGGCGGGGCGTCAGGGTGAATGCTGGGTTCTCCTACACTGAACGTTGGACAACATGCCAACCACAAGATTTCTTGCCATGGGGAAAGAGTTCTGATTTCTGCTTCATTTTCAAACCTGGGCCGTGATTGGAGATAAGGTCTAGGTTCAGAAGCCTGAAAACCGAGGTTGAGAAGAGATGACGACCTAAGGCCATGAGGGGTCCGATGTGCTCAGTGTGCGGCCAGCTGTCTGGGTGGGGCCAGGAGGTCCAGGATCAGGCTGTGTCAGAAAGGGCATTAGTGCCCAGGTCAGCCTATATAATTGGGGTACAGCCGAATGGCGTGCCCTGTTGATCCTCATTTGGGGTTTCTGGGTAGCCCCAGAGGTCAATGTTTTTCTTCTGGAGGCCAGGCAGAGTGCTGCATTTTAGTTCTGGATTGCGAAACTGGAGGGCTTGTGGGACAGTAGTCTGAGGACGGAATTCTGAGAACCCAAGCTAGGCCTGGGATACCGGGTGAGGATATGGCAGGCACAATCTACAGACCTGAATCGAGATTTCGTGCATCTGAAGTGTGGGCGAGGATCAGATGATCGCTCAGGTTGGACAGTCTGTCCAAAATGGCCCCTTCTTGAAGGGGGGGTGTATCACGAGGCCATGGGGGTTTTCCCACGATGGGACTTGTGAGAAGCTCCCATCTGCAAAGATTCTTCTGCAGGACAATTGAGACCTGTTGGTTGGCTCCAGGACAACGATTCCGAGCAGGGTTCTAAGGATGGATGGCTGGGTAGCCCACCTCGCATTCCAATTGTCTCCAAGCAACAAGACAGGTTAGATCTGCTGGATCTGGGGGAACAACCGAGGAGTCTGAGTTGAAATGGACTCTCCCGTGGATGTGTCCTAATATGATTTTGTGTCTATGGAGACCTTGGAATGAAGCGGTGGCACTGGGGCCCTGAAGGGTTCTCCTAAAGGCGGCTTTCACACAGCTCCATCGTGCAAGTTTCCCATGTGTAGATGAGATTTGTTCTGATGGGTGAGTCAAGAAACAGGCATATGCTGTTTTTGAAATCCAGGCCTCTGAGGAGAGATGCCTGGAAAACAAAGCAATGGATCCGATAGGTGCCTAGGGTCGTGTTTGTTCCTTTTTACCTCTGGGGACATCAGTCTACGGGTCTGCGTGCCGGTAGGTGCTCAGATGGGCCCAGATTGCCCCATTTGTCCTGGTAAGCCACAAATATTGGGTTGGCCTCAGGGACTTTGGAGGTTTATACTCTTAGGAGGGTGTGGCCATTGGAATGGGCACATACAATTCCCTTGGAGAGGGCAAGCACAGTCGTCAGGTTTGGCTCCAGGGGCCTGAGCCTGTAGGGTGTGTAGGCCTGGGCTGTTTGGACAGTTGTCTGAAAACACAAACTCGGCTTATTTTTCGGGTCATAGGTATGGCAGGACTGATCTACAGACCATGAGGAGAACTCTTCGGGATATGAAAAAAGGGCGAGTGTGAGGCTCTGCTCATGTTTTTGTCTCTGGATATCATGTCACTCATGGTCGTGAAATTTCCGGGTCACTTGATGGGAAATGTACGAGTATTACTCTCTGAGGGTTTGGACCCGTCCACAGAGTTTGGGGTCATTCTGTGGCATGGAAGAAGTGCGTTGCTCTGTTGTTGTTGGTTTGTTTTCTTTTTGTTTTTCAATGTCAGGTGTCCCACCAAATGAGGGATTCCAGAGTAGAGCCCTTGACGTGGCGATTAGACAGCCAGAAATCTGGTTAAAAATTGGGGCCTAGGGACATGTCAAGCCCATTATGACATCTAATGGTCCAGCCACTGAGAGGACGTACTAGAGGACAGGAATCACGCTGAGGGTCACAATGCGTGTTTATGCCCTCGTCGCACTCAAGAATGGGCGGGGCCGCAGGGTGAATGCTGGTTTCTCCTACACTGAACGTTGGACAACATGCCAACCACAAGGTTTCTTGCCATGGGTAAGTAAGAGGTCTGATTCTGCATCACAGTCACCCTGGGCAGTGATTGGAGATAAGGTCTAGGTTATGAATACTGAAAACTGAGGTAGGGAAGATATGATGACCTAAGGCCGTGGCGGGTCTGTTGTACTCAGTGTGTGGTCAGCTGTCTGGGTGTTGTTCACGAGGTCCGGACTCAGGTTGTCAGACAGTGCATTAGTGCCCAGGTTAGACTATATATTTTGGGTGCATTCGAGTGCCGTGTAGGTTCTTATCTGAAGAAATCTTCAGGATATGTAGAATGAGCGAGTCTGAGGCGCGTGCTCAGGCTTTTATCTCTGAATTTTGTATCAGCGTTGTCCCGTGGAATGTTGGGGAGGCCACATGGGCAATGGACGAATCTTGTTCTCTGTGGACTTGGCCCGATCCCAATTGTATTTCGTCAATCTGTGGGATGGGAGGACTCCTTTCAGGTTTGTTACCTCAGGTGTCCCAACAAAAGAGGAATTCCAAAGCAGAGCCCTGGGGAAGAGTGAAGGGACAACCCGACCTATGGTTAAAAAATTGGGGCCTAGGGGCATGGCAAGCCCAATATGCTGTCTCTCCATCCAGCCACTGAGAAGCCTTACCTGAGAACTGGGCTCAGGCTGAGGGTCACAATGTGTGTTTGTGACCAATGTGGCCCGCAAGAATGGGCCGGGCCTCATGGGCCACACTGGTTTCAACTACACTGAACCTTGGACAACATGCCAACCATAAGGTTTCTGGCCATGGGGAAAGAGTTCTGATTTCTGCATCATTTTCAAACCAAGGCGTGATTGGAGATAGGGTCTAGGTTCTGATGCCTGAAAACCGAGGTTGAGAAGAGATGACGACCTAAGGCCATGAGGGGTCCGATGTGCTCAGTGTGCGATCAGCTGTCTGGGTGGGGCCAGGAGGTCAAGGATCAGGCTGTGTCAGAAAGGGCATTAGTGCCCAGGTCAGCCTATATATTTGGGGTACAGCCGAATGGCGTACCCTGTTGATCCTCATTTGGGGTTTCTGGGTAGCCCCAGAGGGCAATGTTTTTCTTCTGGAGGGCAGGCAGAGGGCAGGCAGAGTGCTGCATTGTAGTTCTGGATTGCGAAACTGGAGGGCTTGTGGGACAGTAGTCTGAGGACGGAAGTCTGAGAACCCAAGCTCGGCCTAGGTTTCTGGGTGAGGATATGGCAGGGACAATCTACAGACCTGAATCGAGATCTCGTGCATCTGAAGTCAGGGCGAGGATCAAACGATCGCTCAGGTGGGACATTCTGTCCCTAATGGCCCCTTCTTGAAGGGGGGGTGGTTCACGATGGCATGGGGGTTTTCCCAAGATGGGAGTTGTGAGAAGCTCCCATCTGCAAAGATTCTTCTGCAGGACAATTGAGACCTGTTGGTTGGCTCCAGGACAACGATTCCGAGCAGGGTTCTAAGGATGGATGGCTGGGTAGCCCACCTCGCATTCCAATTGTCTCCAAGCAACAAGACAGGTTAGATCTGCTGGATCTGGAGGAGCAACCGATGAGGCTGATTTGAAAATGGACTCTCCCGTGGATGTGTCCTAATGTGATTTTGTGTCTATGGAGACCTTGGAATGAAGCGGGTGGCACTGGGGCCCTGAAGGGTTCTCCTAAAGGCGGCTTTCACACAGCTCCATCGTGCAAGTTTCCCATGTGTAGATGAGATTTGTTCTGATGGGTGAGGCAAGAAACAGCCATATGCTGTTTTTGAAATCCAGGCCTCTGAGGAGAGATGCCTGGAAACCAAAGCAATGGATCCGATAGTTGCCTAGGGGCCTGTTCGTTCCTTTTTACCTCTGGGCACATCAGTCTACGGGTCTGAGTGCCGGTAGGTGCTCAGATGGGCCCATATTGCCCCATTTGTCCTGGGAAGCCACAAATATTGGGATGGACTCAGGGACTTTGGAGGTTTATACTCTTAGTAGGGTGGTGGCCATTGGAATGGGAGGATACAATTCCCTTGGAGAGGGCAAGCACAGTCGTCAGGTTTGGCTCCAGGGGCCTGAGCCTGTAGGGTGTGTAGGCCTGGGCTGTTTGGACAGTTGTCTGATAACACAAACTCGGCTTATTTTTCGGGTCATAGGTATGGCAGGACTGATCTACAGACCATGAGGAGAACTCTTCGGGATATGAAAAAAGGGCGAGTGTGAGGCTCTGCTCATGTTTTTGTCTCTGGATATCATGTCACTCATGGTCGTGAAATTTCCGGGTCACTTGATGGGAAAATGTACGAGTATTACTCTCTGAGGGTTTGGACCCGTCCACAGAGTTTGGGGTCATTCTGTGGCATGGAAGAAGTGCGTTGCTCTGTTGTTGTTGGTTTGTTTTCTTTTTGTTTTTCAATGTCAGGTGTCCCACCAAATGAGGGATTCCAGAGTAGAGCCCTTGACGTGGCGATTAGACAGCCAGAAATCTGGTTAAAAATTGGGGCCTAGGGACATGTCAAGCCCTTTATGACATCTAATGGTCCAGCCACTGAGAGGATGTACTAGAGGACAGGACTCACGCTGAGGGTCACACCCCCCCCCCCCCCCCCCCCCCCCCCCCCCCCCCCCCCCCCCCCCCCCCCCCCCCCCCCCCCCCCCCCCCCCCCCCCCTATGAGTGATTATGCCCTCGTTGCATTCAAGAATGGGCGGGGCGTCAGGGTGAATGCTGGGTTCTCCTACACTGAACGTTGGACAACATGCCAACCACAAGATTTCTTGCCATGGGGAAAGAGTTCTGATTTCTGCTTCATTTTCAAACCTGGGCCGTGATTGGAGATAAGGTCTAGGTTCAGAAGCCTGAAAACCGAGGTTGAGAAGAGATGACGACCTAAGGCCATGAGGGGTCCGATGTGCTCAGTGTGCGGCCAGCTGTCTGGGTGGGGCCAGGAGGTCCAGGATCAGGCTGTGTCAGAAAGGGCATTAGTGCCCAGGTCAGCCTATATAATTGGGGTACAGCCGAATGGCGTGCCCTGTTGATCCTCATTTGGGGTTTCTGGGTAGCCCCAGAGGTCAATGTTTTTCTTCTGGAGGCCAGGCAGAGTGCTGCATTTTAGTTCTGGATTGCGAAACTGGAGGGCTTGTGGGACAGTAGTCTGAGGACGGAATTCTGAGAACCCAAGCTAGGCCTGGGATACCGGGTGAGGATATGGCAGGCACAATCTACAGACCTGAATCGAGATTTCGTGCATCTGAAGTGTGGGCGAGGATCAGATGATCGCTCAGGTTGGACAGTCTGTCCAAAATGGCCCCTTCTTGAAGGGGGGGTGTATCACGAGGCCATGGGGGTTTTCCCACGATGGGACTTGTGAGAAGCTCCCATCTGCAAAGATTCTTCTGCAGGACAATTGAGACCTGTTGGTTGGCTCCAGGACAACGATTCCGAGCAGGGTTCTAAGGATGGATGGCTGGGTAGCCCACCTCGCATTCCAATTGTCTCCAAGCAACAAGACAGGTTAGATCTGCTGGATCTGGGGGAACAACCGAGGAGTCTGAGTTGAAATGGACTCTCCCGTGGATGTGTCCTAATATGATTTTGTGTCTATGGAGACCTTGGAATGAAGCGGTGGCACTGGGGCCCTGAAGGGTTCTCCTAAAGGCGGCTTTCACACAGCTCCATCGTGCAAGTTTCCCATGTGTAGATGAGATTTGTTCTGATGGGTGAGTCAAGAAACAGGCATATGCTGTTTTTGAAATCCAGGCCTCTGAGGAGAGATGCCTGGAAAACAAAGCAATGGATCCGATAGGTGCCTAGGGTCGTGTTTTTGTTCCTTTTTACCTCTGGGGACATCAGTCTACGGGTCTGCGTGCCGGTAGGTGCTCAGATGGGCCCAGATTGCCCCATTTGTCCTGGTAAGCCACAAATATTGGGTTGGCCTCAGGGACTTTGGAGGTTTATACTCTTAGGAGGGTGTGGCCATTGGAATGGGCACATACAATTCCCTTGGAGAGGGCAAGCACAGTCGTCAGGTTTGGCTCCAGGGGCCTGAGCCTGTAGGGTGTGTAGGCCTGGGCTGTTTGGACAGTTGTCTGAAAACACAAACTCGGCTTATTTTTCGGGTCATAGGTATGGCAGGACTGATCTACAGACCATGAGGAGAACTCTTCGGGATATGAAAAAAGGGCGAGTGTGAGGCTCTGCTCATGTTTTTGTCTCTGGATATCATGTCACTCATGGTCGTGAAATTTCCGGGTCACTTGATGGGAAATGTACGAGTATTACTCTCTGAGGGTTTGGACCCGTCCACAGAGTTTGGGGTCATTCTGTGGCATGGAAGAAGTGCGTTGCTCTGTTGTTGTTGGTTTGTTTTCTTTTTTGTTTTTTTTCATGTCAGGTGTCCCACCAAATGAGGGATTCCAGAGTAGAGCCCTTGACGTGGCGATTAGACAGCCAGAAATCTGGTTAAAAATTGGGGCCTAGGGACATGTCAAGCCCATTATGACATCTAATGGTCCAGCCACTGAGAGGACGTACTAGAGGACAGGAATCACGCTGAGGGTCACAATGCGTGTTTATGCCCTCGTCGCACTCAAGAATGGGCGGGGCCGCAGGGTGAATGCTGGTTTCTCCTACACTGAACGTTGGACAACATGCCAACCACAAGGTTTCTTGCCATGGGTAAGTAAGAGGTCTGATTCTGCATCACAGTCACCCTGGGCAGTGATTGGAGATAAGGTCTAGGTTATGAATACTGAAAACTGAGGTAGGGAAGATATGATGACCTAAGGCCGTGGCGGGTCTGTTGTACTCAGTGTGTGGTCAGCTGTCTGGGTGTTGTTCACGAGGTCCGGACTCAGGTTGTCAGACAGTGCATTAGTGCCCAGGTTAGACTATATATTTTGGGTGCATTCGAGTGCCGTGTAGGTTCTTATCTGAAGAAATCTTCAGGATATGTAGAATGAGCGAGTCTGAGGCGCGTGCTCAGGCTTTTATCTCTGAATTTTGTATCAGCGTTGTCCGTGGAATGTTGGGGAGGCCACATGGGCAATGGACGAATCTTGTTCTCTGTGGACTTGGCCCGATCCCAATTGTATTTCGTCAATCTGTGGGATGGGAGGACTCCTTTCAGGTTTGTTACCTCAGGTGTCCCAACAAAAGAGGAATTCCAAAGCAGAGCCCTGGGGAAGAGTGAAGGGACAACCCGACCTATGGTTAAAAATTGGGGCCTAGGGGCATGGCAAGCCCAATATGCTGTCTCTCCATCCAGCCACTGAGAAGCCTTACCTGAGAACTGGGCTCAGGCTGAGGGTCACAATGTGTGTTTGTGACCAATGTGGCCCGCAAGAATGGGCCGGGCCTCATGGGCCACACTGGTTTCAACTACACTGAACCTTGGACAACATGCCAACCATAAGGTTTCTGGCCATGGGGAAAGAGTTCTGATTTCTGCATCATTTTCAAAACCAAGGCGTGATTGGAGATAAGGTCTAGGTTCTGATGCCTGAAAACCGAGGTTGAGAAGAGATGACGACCTAAGGCCATGAGGGGTCCGATGTGCTCAGTGTGCGATCAGCTGTCTGGGTGGGGCCAGGAGGTCAAGGATCAGGCTGTGTCAGAAAGGGCATTAGTGCCCAGGTCAGCCTATATATTTGGGGTACAGCCGAATGGCGTACCCTGTTGATCCTCATTTGGGGTTTCTGGGTAGCCCCAGAGGGCAATGTTTTTCTTCTGGAGGGCAGGCAGAGGGCAGGCAGAGTGCTGCATTGTAGTTCTGGATTGCGAAACTGGAGGGCTTGTGGGACAGTAGTCTGAGGACGGAAGTCTGAGAACCCAAGCTCGGCCTAGGTTTCTGGGTGAGGATATGGCAGGGACAATCTACAGACCTGAATCGAGATCTCGTGCATCTGAAGTCAGGGCGAGGATCAAACGATCGCTCAGGTGGGACATTCTGTCCCTAATGGCCCCTTCTTGAAGGGGGGGTGGTTCACGATGGCATGGGGGTTTTCCCAAGATGGGAGTTGTGAGAAGCTCCCATCTGCAAAGATTCTTCTGCAGGACAATTGAGACCTGTTGGTTGGCTCCAGGACAACGATTCCGAGCAGGGTTCTAAGGATGGATGGCTGGGTAGCCCACCTCGCATTCCAATTGTCTCCAAGCAACAAGACAGGTTAGATCTGCTGGATCTGGAGGAGCAACCGATGAGGCTGATTTGAAATGGACTCTCCCGTGGATGTGTCCTAATGTGATTTTGTGTCTATGGAGACCTTGGAATGAAGCGGTGGCACTGGGGCCCTGAAGGGTTCTCCTAAAGGCGGCTTTCACACAGCTCCATCGTGCAAGTTTCCCATGTGTAGATGAGATTTGTTCTGATGGGTGAGGCAAGAAACAGCCATATGCTGTTTTTGAAATCCAGGCCTCTGAGGAGAGATGCCTGGAAACCAAAGCAATGGATCCGATAGTTGCCTAGGGGCCTGTTCGTTCCTTTTTACCTCTGGGCACATCAGTCTACGGGTCTGAGTGCCGGTAGGTGCTCAGATGGGCCCATATTGCCCCATTTGTCCTGGGAAGCCACAAATATTGGGATGGACTCAGGGACTTTGGAGGTTTATACTCTTAGTAGGGTGGTGGCCATTGGAATGGGAGGATACAATTCCCTTGGAGAGGGCAAGCACAGTCGTCAGGTTTGGCTCCAGGGGCCTGAGCCTGTAGGGTGTGTAGGCCTGGGCTGTTTGGACAGTTGTCTGATAACACAAACTCGGCTTATTTTTCGGGTCATAGGTATGGCAGGACTGATCTACAGACCATGAGGAGAACTCTTCGGGATATGAAAAAAGGGCGAGTGTGAGGCTCTGCTCATGTTTTTGTCTCTGGATATCATGTCACTCATGGTCGTGAAATTTCCGGGTCACTTGATGGGAAATGTACGAGTATTACTCTCTGAGGGTTTGGACCCGTCCACAGAGTTTGGGGGTCATTCTGTGGCATGGAAGAAGTGCGTTGCTCTGTTGTTGTTGGTTTTGTTTTTTTTTTTTGTTTTTTCAATGTCAGGTGTCCCACCAAATGAGGGATTCCAGAGTAGAGCCCTTGACGTGGCGATTAGACAGCCAGAAATCTGGTTAAAAATTGGGGCCTAGGGACATGTCAAGCCCTTTATGACATCTAATGGTCCAGCCACTGAGAGGATGTACTAGAGGACAGGACTCACGCTGAGGGTCACAATGAGTGATTATGCCCTCGTTGCATTCAAGAATGGGCGGGGCGTCAGGGTGAATGCTGGGTTCTCCTACACTGAACGTTGGACAACATGCCAACCACAAGATTTCTTGCCATGGGGAAAGAGTTCTGATTTCTGCTTCATTTTCAAACCTGGGCCGTGATTGGAGATAAGGTCTAGGTTCAGAAGCCTGAAAACCGAGGTTGAGAAGAGATGACGACCTAAGGCCATGAGGGGTCCGATGTGCTCAGTGTGCGGCCAGCTGTCTGGGTGGGGCCAGGAGGTCCAGGATCAGGCTGTGTCAGAAAGGGCATTAGTGCCCAGGTCAGCCTATATAATTGGGGTACAGCCGAATGGCGTGCCCTGTTGATCCTCATTTGGGGTTTCTGGGTAGCCCCAGAGGTCAATGTTTTTCTTCTGGAGGCCAGGCAGAGTGCTGCATTTTAGTTCTGGATTGCGAAACTGGAGGGCTTGTGGGACAGTAGTCTGAGGACGGAATTCTGAGAACCCAAGCTAGGCCTGGGATACCGGGTGAGGATATGGCAGGCACAATCTACAGACCTGAATCGAGATTTCGTGCATCTGAAGTGTGGGCGAGGATCAGATGATCGCTCAGGTTGGACAGTCTGTCCAAAATGGCCCCTTCTTGAAGGGGGGGTGTATCACGAGGCCATGGGGGTTTTCCCACGATGGGACTTGTGAGAAGCTCCCATCTGCAAAGATTCTTCTGCAGGACAATTGAGACCTGTTGGTTGGCTCCAGGACAACGATTCCGAGCAGGGTTCTAAGGATGGATGGCTGGGTAGCCCACCTCGCATTCCAATTGTCTCCAAGCAACAAGACAGGTTAGATCTGCTGGATCTGGGGGAACAACCGAGGAGTCTGAGTTGAAATGGACTCTCCCGTGGATGTGTCCTAATATGATTTTGTGTCTATGGAGACCTTGGAATGAAGCGGTGGCACTGGGGCCCTGAAGGGTTCTCCTAAAAGCGGCTTTCACACAGCTCCATCGTGCAAGTTTCCCATGTGTAGATGAGATTTGTTCTGATGGGTGAGTCAAGAAACAGGCATATGCTGTTTTTGAAATCCAGGCCTCTGAGGAGAGATGCCTGGAAAACAAAGCAATGGATCCGATAGGTGCCTAGGGTCGTGTTTGTTCCTTTTTACCTCTGGGGACATCAGTCTACGGGTCTGCGTGCCGGTAGGTGCTCAGATGGGCCCAGATTGCCCCATTTGTCCTGGTAAGCCACAAATATTGGGTTGGCCTCAGGGACTTTGGAGGTTTATACTCTTAGGAGGGTGTGGCCATTGGAATGGGCACATACAATTCCCTTGGAGAGGGCAAGCACAGTCGTCAGGTTTGGCTCCAGGGGCCTGAGCCTGTAGGGTGTGTAGGCCTGGGCTGTTTGGACAGTTGTCTGAAAACACAAACTCGGCTTATTTTTCGGGTCATAGGTATGGCAGGACTGATCTACAGACCATGAGGAGAACTCTTCGGGATATGAAAAAAAGGGCGAGTGTGAGGCTCTGCTCATGTTTTTTTTGTCTCTGGATATCATGTCACTCATGGTCGTGAAATTTCCGGGTCACTTGATGGGAAATGTACGAGTATTACTCTCTGAGGGTTTGGACCCGTCCACAGAGTTTGGGGTCATTCTGTGGCATGGAAGAAGTGCGTTGCTCTGTTGTTGTTGGTTTGTTTTCTTTTTGTTTTTCAATGTCAGGTGTCCCACCAAATGAGGGATTCCAGAGTAGAGCCCTTGACGTGGCGATTAGACAGCCAGAAATCTGGTTAAAAATTGGGGCCTAGGGACATGTCAAGCCCATTATGACATCTAATGGTCCAGCCACTGAGAGGACGTACTAGAGGACAGGAATCACGCTGAGGGTCACAATGCGTGTTTATGCCCTCGTCGCACTCAAGAATGGGCGGGGCCGCAGGGTGAATGCTGGTTTCTCCTACACTGAACGTTGGACAACATGCCAACCACAAGGTTTCTTGCCATGGGTAAGTAAGAGGTCTGATTCTGCATCACAGTCACCCTGGGCAGTGATTGGAGATAAGGTCTAGGTTATGAATACTGAAAACTGAGGTAGGGAAGATATGATGACCTAAGGCCGTGGCGGGTCTGTTGTACTCAGTGTGTGGTCAGCTGTCTGGGTGTTGTTCACGAGGTCCGGACTCAGGTTGTCAGACAGTGCATTAGTGCCCAGGTTAGACTATATATTTTGGGTGCATTCGAGTGCCGTGTAGGTTCTTATCTGAAGAAATCTTCAGGATATGTAGAATGAGCGAGTCTGAGGCGCGTGCTCAGGCTTTTATCTCTGAATTTTGTATCAGCGTTGTCCGTGGAATGTTGGGGAGGCCACATGGGCAATGGACGAATCTTGTTCTCTGTGGACTTGGCCCGATCCCAATTGTATTTCGTCAATCTGTGGGATGGGAGGACTCCTTTCAGGTTTGTTACCTCAGGTGTCCCAACAAAAGAGGAATTCCAAAGCAGAGCCCTGGGGAAGAGTGAAGGGACAACCCGACCTATGGTTAAAAATTGGGGCCTAGGGGCATGGCAAGCCCAATATGCTGTCTCTCCATCCAGCCACTGAGAAGCCTTACCTGAGAACTGGGCTCAGGCTGAGGGTCACAATGTGTGTTTGTGACCAATGTGGCCCGCAAGAATGGGCCGGGCCTCATGGGCCACACTGGTTTCAACTACACTGAACCTTGGACAACATGCCAACCATAAGGTTTCTGGCCATGGGGAAAGAGTTCTGATTTCTGCATCATTTTCAAACCAAGGCGTGATTGGAGATAGGGTCTAGGTTCTGATGCCTGAAAACCGAGGTTGAGAAGAGATGACGACCTAAGGCCATGAGGGGTCCGATGTGCTCAGTGTGCGATCAGCTGTCTGGGTGGGGCCAGGAGGTCAAGGATCAGGCTGTGTCAGAAAGGGCATTAGTGCCCAGGTCAGCCTATATATTTGGGGTACAGCCGAATGGCGTACCCTGTTGATCCTCATTTGGGGTTTCTGGGTAGCCCCAGAGGGCAATGTTTTTCTTCTGGAGGGCAGGCAGAGGGCAGGCAGAGTGCTGCATTGTAGTTCTGGATTGCGAAACTGGAGGGCTTGTGGGACAGTAGTCTGAGGACGGAAGTCTGAGAACCCAAGCTCGGCCTAGGTTTCTGGGTGAGGATATGGCAGGGACAATCTACAGACCTGAATCGAGATCTCGTGCATCTGAAGTCAGGGCGAGGATCAAACGATCGCTCAGGTGGGACATTCTGTCCCTAATGGCCCCTTCTTGAAGGGGGGGTGGTTCACGATGGCATGGGGGTTTTCCCAAGATGGGAGTTGTGAGAAGCTCCCATCTGCAAAGATTCTTCTGCAGGACAATTGAGACCTGTTGGTTGGCTCCAGGACAACGATTCCGAGCAGGGTTCTAAGGATGGATGGCTGGGTAGCCCACCTCGCATTCCAATTGTCTCCAAGCAACAAGACAGGTTAGATCTGCTGGATCTGGAGGAGCAACCGATGAGGCTGATTTGAAATGGACTCTCCCGTGGATGTGTCCTAATGTGATTTTGTGTCTATGGAGACCTTGGAATGAAGCGGTGGCACTGGGGCCCTGAAGGGTTCTCCTAAAGGCGGCTTTCACACAGCTCCATCGTGCAAGTTTCCCATGTGTAGATGAGATTTGTTCTGATGGGTGAGGCAAGAAACAGCCATATGCTGTTTTTTGAAATCCAGGCCTCTGAGGAGAGATGCCTGGAAACCAAAGCAATGGATCCGATAGTTGCCTAGGGGCCTGTTCGTTCCTTTTTACCTCTGGGCACATCAGTCTACGGGTCTGAGTGCCGGTAGGTGCTCAGATGGGCCCATATTGCCCCATTTGTCCTGGGAAGCCACAAATATTGGGATGGACTCAGGGACTTTGGAGGTTTATACTCTTAGTAGGGTTGTGGCCATTGGAATGGGAGGATACAATTCCCTTGGAGAGGGCAAGCACAGTCGTCAGGTTTGGCTCCAGGGGCCTGAGCCTGTAGGGTGTGTAGGCCTGGGCTGTTTGGACAGTTGTCTGAAAACACAAACTCTGCTTATGTTTCGGGTCATAGGTATGGCAGGACTGATCTATAGACTATGAGGAGAACTCTTCGGGATATGACAAAAGGGCGAGTGTGAGGCTCTTGCTCAAGTTTTTGTCTCTGGATATCATGTCACTCATGGTCGTGAAATTTCCGGGTCACTTCATGGGAAATGGACGAGTCTTACTCTCTGGGGGTTTGGACCCCGTCCAAAGACTTTGGGGTCATTCTGTGGTTTGGAAGAAGTCCGTTGCTCTGTTGTTGTTGATTTGTTTTTATTTTTGTTTTTCAATGTCAGGTGTCCCACCAAATGAGGGATTCCAGAGTAGAGCCCTTGGGACGTGGCCGACTGGACAACCAGAAATCTGGTTATTGTTTGGGGCCTAGGGACATGTCAAGCCCATTATGACATCTAATGGTCCAGCCACTGAGAGGATGTACTAGCGGACAGGACTCACTCTGAGGGTCACAATGCGTGTTTATGCCCTCGTTGCACTCAAGAATGGGCGGGGCCTCAGGGTGAATGCTGGTTTGTCCTACACTGAATGTTGGACAACATGCCAACCACAAGATTTTTTGCCATGAGTAAAAGAGTTCTGATTTCGGCATCACAGTGACCCCTGGTTAGTGATTGGAGATAAGGTCTAGGTTCAGAAGCCTGAAAACCGAGGTTGAGAAGAGATGACGACCTAAGGCCATGAGGGGTCCGATGTGCTCAGTGTGCGGCCAGCTGTCTGGGTGGGGCCAGGAGGTCCAGGATCAGGCTGTGTCAGAAAGGGCATTAGTGCCCAGGTCAGCCTATATAATTGGGGTACAGCCGAATGGCGTGCCCTGTTGATCCTCATTTGGGGTTTCTGGGTAGCCCCAGAGGTCAATGTTTTTCGTCTGGAGGCCAGGCAGAGTGCTGCATTTTAGTTCTGGATTGCGAAACTGGAGGGCTTGTGGGACAGTAGTCTGAGGACGGAATTCTGAGAACCCAAGCTAGGCCTGGGATACCGGGTGAGGATATGGCAGGCACAATCTACAGACCTGAATCGAGATTTCGTGCATCTGAAGTGTGGGCGAGGATCAGATGATCGCTCAGGTTGGACAGTCTGTCCAAAATGGCCCCTTCTTGAAGGGGGGGTGTATCACGAGGCCATGGGGGTTTTCCCACGATGGGAGTTGTGAGAAGCTCCCATCTGCAAAGATTCTTCTGCAGGACAATTGAGACCTGTTGGTTGGCTCCAGGACAACGATTCCGAGCAGGGTTCTAAGGATGGATGGCTGGGTAGCCCACCTCGCATTCCAATTGTCTCCAAGCAACAAGACAGGTTAGATCTGCTGGATCTGGGGGAACAACCGAGGAGTCTGAGTTGAAATGGACTCTCCCGTGGATGTGTCCTAATATGATTTTGTGTCTATGGAGACCTTGGAATGAAGCGGTGGCACTGGGGCCCTGAAGGGTTCTCCTAAAGGCGGCTTTCACACAGCTCCATCGTGCAAGTTTCCCATGTGTAGATGAGATTTGTTCTGATGGGTGAGTCAAGAAACAGGCATATGCTGTTTTTGAAATCCAGGCCTCTGAGGAGAGATGCCTGGAAAACAAAGCAATGGATCCGATAGGTGCCTAGGGTCGTGTTTGTTCCTTTTTACCTCTGGGGACATCAGTCTACGGGTCTGCGTGCCGGTAGGTGCTCAGATGGGCCCAGATTGCCCCATTTGTCCTGGAAAGCCACAAATATTGGGTTGGCCTCAGGGACTTTGGAGGTTTATACTCTTAGGAGGGTGTGGCCATTGGAATGGGCACATACAATTCCCTTGGAGAGGGCAAGCACAGTCGTCAGGTTTGGCTCCAGGGGCCTGAGCCTGTAGGGTGTGTAGGCCTGGGCTGTTTGGACAGTTGTCTGAAAACACAAACTCGGCTTATTTTTCGGGTCATAGGTATGGCAGGACTGATCTACAGACCATGAGGAGAACTCTTCGGGATATGAAAAAAGGGCGAGTGTGAGGCTCTGCTCATGTTTTTTTCTCTGGATATCATGTCACTCATGGTCGTGAAATTTCCGGGTCACTTGATGGGAAATGTACGAGTATTACTCTCTGAGGGTTTGGACCCGTCCACAGAGTTTGGGGTCATTCTGTGGCATGGAAGAAGTGCGTTGCTCTGTTGTTGTTGGTTTTTTTTTCTTTTTGTTTTTCAATGTCAGGTGTCCCACCAAATGAGGGATTCCAGAGTAGAGCCCTTGACGTGGCGATTAGACAGCCAGAAATCTGGTTAAAAATTGGGGCCTAGGGACATGTCAAGCCCATTATGACATCTAATGGTCCAGCCACTGAGAGGACGTACTAGAGGACAGGAATCACGCTGAGGGTCACAATGCGTGTTTATGCCCTCGTCGCACTCAAGAATGGGCGGGGCCGCAGGGTGAATGCTGGTTTCTCCTACACTGAACGTTGGACAACATGCCAACCACAAGGTTTCTTGCCATGGGTAAGTAAGAGGTCTGATTCTGCATCACAGTCACCCTGGGCAGTGATTGGAGATAAGGTCTAGGTTATGAATACTGAAAACTGAGGTAGGGAAGATATGATGACCTAAGGCCGTGGCGGGTCTGTTGTACTCAGTGTGTGGTCAGCTGTCTGGGTGTTGTTCACGAGGTCCGGACTCAGGTTGTCAGACAGTGCATTAGTGCCCAGGTTAGACTATATATTTTGGGTGCATTCGAGTGCCGTGTAGGTTCTTATCTGAAGAAATCTTCAGGATATGTAGAATGAGCGAGTCTGAGGCGCGTGCTCAGGCTTTTATCTCTGAATTTTGTATCAGCGTTGTCCGTGGAATGTTGGGGAGGCCACATGGGCAATGGACGAATCTTGTTCTCTGTGGACTTGGCCCGATCCCAATTGTATTTCGTCAATCTGTGGGATGGGAGGACTCCTTTCAGGTTTGTTACCTCAGGTGTCCCAACAAAAGAGGAATTCCAAAGCAGAGCCCTGGGGAAGAGTGAAGGGACAACCCGACCTATGGTTAAAAATTGGGGCCTAGGGGCATGGCAAGCCCAATATGCTGTCTCTCCATCCAGCCACTGAGAAGCCTTACCTGAGAACTGGGCTCAGGCTGAGGGTCACAATGTGTGTTTGTGACCAATGTGGCCCGCAAGAATGGGCCGGGCCTCATGGGCCACACTGGTTTCAACTACACTGAACCTTGGACAACATGCCAACCATAAGGTTTCTGGCCATGGGGAAAGAGTTCTGATTTCTGCATCATTTTTTCAAACCAAGGCGTGATTGGAGATAGGGTCTAGGTTCTGATGCCTGAAAACCGAGGTTGAGAAGAGATGACGACCTAAGGCCATGAGGGGTCCGATGTGCTCAGTGTGCGATCAGCTGTCTGGGTGGGGCCAGGAGGTCAAGGATCAGGCTGTGTCAGAAAGGGCATTAGTGCCCAGGTCAGCCTATATATTTGGGGTACAGCCGAATGGCGTACCCTGTTGATCCTCATTTGGGGTTTCTGGGTAGCCCCAGAGGGCAATGTTTTTCTTCTGGAGGGCAGGCAGAGGGCAGGCAGAGTGCTGCATTGTAGTTCTGGATTGCGAAACTGGAGGGCTTGTGGGACAGTAGTCTGAGGACGGAAGTCTGAGAACCCAAGCTCGGCCTAGGTTTCTGGGTGAGGATATGGCAGGGACAATCTACAGACCTGAATCGAGATCTCGTGCATCTGAAGTCAGGGCGAGGATCAAACGATCGCTCAGGTGGGACATTCTGTCCCTAATGGCCCCTTCTTGAAGGGGGGGTGGTTCACGATGGCATGGGGGTTTTCCCAAGATGGGAGTTGTGAGAAGCTCCCATCTGCAAAGATTCTTCTGCAGGACAATTGAGACCTGTTGGTTGGCTCCAGGACAACGAATCCGAGCAGGGTTCTAAGGATGGATGGCTGGGTAGCCCACCTCGCATTCCAATTGTCTCCAAGCAACAAGACAGGTTAGATCTGCTGGATCTGGAGGAGCAACCGATGAGGCTGATTTGAAATGGACTCTCCCGTGGATGTGTCCTAATGTGATTTTGTGTCTATGGAGACCTTGGAATGAAGCGGTGGCACTGGGGCCCTGAAGGGTTCTCCTAAAGGCGGCTTTCACACAGCTCCATCGTGCAAGTTTCCCATGTGTAGATGAGATTTGTTCTGATGGGTGAGTCAAGAAACAGCCATATGCTGTTTTTGAAATCCAGGCCTCTGAGGAGAGATGCCTGGAAACCAAAGCAATGGATCCGATAGTTGCCTAGGGGCCTGTTCGTTCCTTTTTACCTCTGGGCACATCAGTCTACGGGTCTGAGTGCCGGTAGGTGCTCAGATGGGCCCATATTGCCCCATTTGTCCTGGGAAGCCACAAATATTGGGATGGACTCAGGGACTTTGGAGGTTTATACTCTTAGTAGGGTTGTGGCCATTGGAATGGGAGGATACAATTCCCATGGAGAGTGCAAGCACAGTCGTCAGGTTTGGCTCCAGGGGCCTGAGCCTGTAGGGTGTGTAGGCCTGGGCTGTTTGGACAGTTGTCTGAAAACACAAACTCTGCTTATGTTTCGGGTCATATGTATGGCAGGACTGATCTATAGACTATGAGGAGAACTCTTCGGAATATGACAAAAGGGCGAGTGTGAGGCTCTTGCTCAAGTTTTTGTCTCTGGATATCATGTCACTCATGGTCGTGAAATTTCCGGGTGACTTCATGGGAAATGGACGAGTCTTACTCTCTGGGGGTTTGGCCCCGTCCAAAGACTTTGGGGTCATTCTGTGGTTTGGAAGAAGTCCGTTGCTCTGTTGTTGTTGATTTGTTTTATTTTGTTTTTCAACCTCAGGTGTCCCAACAATGAGGGATTCCAGAGTAGAGCCCTGGGGAGGGCCGACTGGACAACCAGAAATCTGGTTATTGTTGGGGCCTAGGGACATGTCAAGCCCATTATGACATCTAATGGTCCAGCCACTGAGAGGACGTACTAGCGGACAGGACTCACTCTGAGGGTCACAATGCGTGTTTATGCCCTCTTCGCACTCAAGAATGGGCGGGGCCTCAGGGTGAATGCTGGTTTGTCCTACACTGAATGTTGGACAACATGCCAACCACAAAGTTTTTTGCCATGAGTAAGGAAGAGTTCTGATTTCGGCATCACAGTGACCCATGGTTAGTGATTGGAGATAAGGTCTAGGTTCAGAAGCCTGAAAACCGAGGTTGAGAAGAGATGACGACCTAAGGCCATGAGGGGTCCGATGTGCTCAGTGTGCGGCCAGCTGTCTGGGTGGGGCCAGGAGGTCCAGGATCAGGCTGTGTCAGAAAGGGCATTAGTGCCCAGGTCAGCCTATATAATTGGGGTACAGCCGAATGGCGTGCCCTGTTGATCCTCATTTGGGGTTTCTGGGTAGCCCCAGAGGTCAATGTTTTTCGTCTGGAGGCCAGGCAGAGTGCTGCATTTTAGTTCTGGATTGCGAAACTGGAGGGCTTGTGGGACAGTAGTCTGAGGACGGAATTCTGAGAACCCAAGCTAGGCCTGGGATACCGGGTGAGGATATGGCAGGCACAATCTACAGACCTGAATCGAGATTTCGTGCATCTGAAGTGTGGGCGAGGATCAGATGATCGCTCAGGTTGGACAGTCTGTCCAAAATGGCCCCTTCTTGAAGGGGGGGTGTATCACGAGGCCATGGGGGTTTTCCCACGATGGGAGTTGTGAGAAGCTCCCATCTGCAAAGATTCTTCTGCAGGACAATTGAGACCTGTTGGTTGGCTCCAGGACAACGATTCCGAGCAGGGTTCTAAGGATGGATGGCTGGGTAGCCCACCTCGCATTCCAATTGTCTCCAAGCAACAAGACAGGTTAGATCTGCTGGATCTGGGGAACAACCGAGGAGTCTGAGTTGAAATGGACTCTCCCGTGGATGTGTCCTAATATGATTTTGTGTCTATGGAGACCTTGGAATGAAGCGGTGGCACTGGGGCCCTGAAGGGTTCTCCTAAAGGCGGCTTTCACACAGCTCCATCGTGCAAGTTTCCCATGTGTAGATGAGATTTGTTCTGATGGGTGAGTCAAGAAACAGGCATATGCTGTTTTTGAAATCCAGGCCTCTGAGGAGAGATGCCTGGAAAACAAAGCAATGGATCCGATAGGTGCCTAGGGTCGTGTTTGTTTCCTTTTTACCTCTGGGGACATCAGTCTACGGGTCTGCGTGCCGGTAGGTGCTCAGATGGGCCCAGATTGCCCCATTTGTCCTGGAAAGCCACAAATATTGGGTTGGCCTCAGGGACTTTGGAGGTTTATACTCTTAGGAGGGTGTGGCCATTGGAATGGGCACATACAATTCCCTTGGAGAGGGCAAGCACAGTCGTCAGGTTTGGCTCCAGGGGCCTGAGCCTGTAGGGTGTGTAGGCCTGGGCTGTTTGGACAGTTGTCTGAAAACACAAACTCGGCTTATTTTTCGGGTCATAGGTATGGCAGGACTGATCTACAGACCATGAGGAGAACTCTTCGGGATATGAAAAAAGGGCGAGTGTGAGGCTCTGCTCATGTTTTTGTCTCTGGATATCATGTCACTCATGGTCGTGAAATTTCCGGGTCACTTGATGGGAAATGTACGAGTATTACTCTCTGAGGGTTTGGACCCGTCCACAGAGTTTGGGGTCATTCTGTGGCATGGAAGAAGTGCGTTGCTCTGTTGTTGTTGGTTTGTTTTCTTTTTGTTTTTCAATGTCAGGTGTCCCACCAAATGAGGGATTCCAGAGTAGAGCCCTTGACGTGGCGATTAGACAGCCAGAAATCTGGTTAAAAATTGGGGCCTAGGGACATGTCAAGCCCATTATGACATCTAATGGTCCAGCCACTGAGAGGACGTACTAGAGGACAGGAATCACGCTGAGGGTCACAATGCGTGTTTATGCCCTCGTCGCACTCAAGAATGGGCGGGGCCGCAGGGTGAATGCTGGTTTCTCCTACACTGAACGTTGGACAACATGCCAACCACAAGGTTTCTTGCCATGGGTAAGTAAGAGGTCTGATTCTGCATCACAGTCACCCTGGGCAGTGATTGGAGATAAGGTCTAGGTTATGAATACTGAAAACTGAGGTAGGGAAGATATGATGACCTAAGGCCGTGGCGGGTCTGTTGTACTCAGTGTGTGGTCAGCTGTCTGGGTGTTGTTCACGAGGTCCGGACTCAGGTTGTCAGACAGTGCATTAGTGCCCAGGTTAGACTATATATTTTGGGTGCATTCGAGTGCCGTGTAGGTTCTTATCTGAAGAAATCTTCAGGATATGTAGAATGAGCGAGTCTGAGGCGCGTGCTCAGGCTTTTATCTCTGAATTTTGTATCAGCGTTGTCCGTGGAATGTTGGGGAGGCCACATGGGCAATGGACGAATCTTGTTCTCTGTGGACTTGGCCCGATCCCAATTGTATTTCGTCAATCTGTGGGATGGGAGGACTCCTTTCAGGTTTGTTACCTCAGGTGTCCCAACAAAAAGAGGAATTCCAAAGCAGAGCCCTGGGGAAGAGTGAAGGGACAACCCGACCTATGGTTAAAAATTGGGGCCTAGGGGCATGGCAAGCCCAATATGCTGTCTCTCCATCCAGCCACTGAGAAGCCTTACCTGAGAACTGGGCTCAGGCTGAGGGTCACAATGTGTGTTTGTGACCAATGTGGCCCGCAAGAATGGGCCGGGCCTCATGGGCCACACTGGTTTCAACTACACTGAACCTTGGACAACATGCCAACCATAAGGTTTCTGGCCATGGGGAAAGAGTTCTGATTTCTGCATCATTTTCAAACCAAGGCGTGATTGGAGATAGGGTCTAGGTTCTGATGCCTGAAAACCGAGGTTGAGAAGAGATGACGACCTAAGGCCATGAGGGGTCCGATGTGCTCAGTGTGCGATCAGCTGTCTGGGTGGGGCCAGGAGGTCAAGGATCAGGCTGTGTCAGAAAGGGCATTAGTGCCCAGGTCAGCCTATATATTTGGGGTACAGCCGAATGGCGTACCCTGTTGATCCTCATTTGGGGTTTTCTGGGTAGCCCCAGAGGGCAATGTTTTTCTTCTGGAGGGCAGGCAGAGGGCAGGCAGAGTGCTGCATTGTAGTTCTGGATTGCGAAACTGGAGGGCTTGTGGGACAGTAGTCTGAGGACGGAAGTCTGAGAACCCAAGCTCGGCCTAGGTTTCTGGGTGAGGATATGGCAGGGACAATCTACAGACCTGAATCGAGATCTCGTGCATCTGAAGTCAGGGCGAGGATCAAACGATCGCTCAGGTGGGACATTCTGTCCCTAATGGCCCCTTCTTGAAGGGGGGGTGGTTCACGATGGCATGGGGGTTTTCCCAAGATGGGAGTTGTGAGAAGCTCCCATCTGCAAAGATTCTTCTGCAGGACAATTGAGACCTGTTGGTTGGCTCCAGGACAACGATTCCGAGCAGGGTTCTAAGGATGGATGGCTGGGTAGCCCACCTCGCATTCCAATTGTCTCCAAGCAACAAGACAGGTTAGATCTGCTGGATCTGGAGGAGCAACCGATGAGGCTGATTTGAAATGGACTCTCCCGTGGATGTGTCCTAATGTGATTTTGTGTCTATGGAGACCTTGGAATGAAGCGGTGGCACTGGGGCCCTGAAGGGTTCTCCTAAAGGCGGCTTTCACACAGCTCCATCGTGCAAGTTTCCCATGTGTAGATGAGATTTGTTCTGATGGGTGAGGCAAGAAACAGCCATATGCTGTTTTTGAAATCCAGGCCTCTGAGGAGAGATGCCTGGAAACCAAAGCAATGGATCCGATAGTTGCCTAGGGGCCTGTTCGTTCCTTTTTACCTCTGGGCACATCAGTCTACGGGTCTGAGTGCCGGTAGGTGCTCAGATGGGCCCATATTGCCCCATTTGTCCTGGGAAGCCACAAATATTGGGATGGACTCAGGGACTTTGGAGGTTTATACTCTTAGTAGGGTTGTGGCCATTGGAATGGGAGGATACAATTCCCATGGAGAGTGCAAGCACAGTCGTCAGGTTTGGCTCCAGGGGCCTGAGCCTGTAGGGTGTGTAGGCCTGGGCTGTTTGGACAGTTGTCTGAAAACACAAACTCTGCTTATGTTTCGGGTCATATGTATGGCAGGACTGATCTATAGACTATGAGGAGAACTCTTCGGAATATGACAAAAGGGCGAGTGTGAGGCTCTTGCTCAAGTTTTTGTCTCTGGATATCATGTCACTCATGGTCGTGAAATTTCCGGGTGACTTCATGGGAAATGGACGAGTCTTACTCTCTGGGGGTTTGGCCCCGTCCAAAGACTTTGGGGTCATTCTGTGGTTTGGAAGAAGTCCGTTGCTCTGTTGTTGTTGATTTGTTTTATTTTGTTTTTCAACCTCAGGTGTCCCAACAATGAGGGATTCCAGAGTAGAGCCCTGGGGAGGGCCGACTGGACAACCAGAAATCTGGTTATTGTTGGGGCCTAGGGACATGTCAAGCCCATTATGACATCTAATGGTCCAGCCACTGAGAGGATGTACTAGCGGACAGGACTCACTCTGAGGGTCACAATGCGTGTTTATGCCCTCTTCGCACTCAAGAATGGGCGGGGCCTCAGGGTGAATGCTGGTTTGTCCTACACTGAATGTTGGACAACATGCCAACCACAAAGTTTTTTGCCATGAGTAAGGAAGAGTTCTGATTTCGGCATCACAGTGACCCATGGTTAGTGATTGGAGATAAGGTCTAGGTTCAGAAGCCTGAAAACCGAGGTTGAGAAGAGATGACGACCTAAGGCCATGGCGGGTCCGATGGCTCAGTGTGCGGATAGCTGTCTGGGTGGGGCCAGGAGGTCCAGTCTCAGGCTTTGTCAGAAAGGGCATTAGTGCCCAGGTCAGCCTATATATTTGGGGTACAGCCGAATGGTGTGCCCGTTGATTCTCATTTGGGATTTTTGGGTAGTCCCAGAGGGCAATGTTTTTCTTCTGGAGGGCAGGCAGAGTGCTGCATTGTAGTTCTGGATTGCCAAACTGGAGGGATTGTGGGCCAGTAGTCTGAGGACCGAAGTCTGAAAACCCAAGCTAGGCCTAGGTTTCTGGGTGAGGATATGGCAGGCACCATCTACAGACCTGAATCGAGATCTCGTGCATCTGAAGTCAGGGCGAGGGTCAGACGATCGCTCAGGTTGGACAGTCTTTCCCTGATGGCCCGTTCTTGAAGGAGGGGTGGATCACGAGGCCATGGGTGTTTTCCCACAATGGGAGTTGTGAGAAGCTCCCAACTGCAAAGATTCTTCGGCAGGACAATTGAGACCTGTCGGTGGGCTCCAGGACAATGATTCCTAGCAGGGTTCTAAGGATGGATGGCTGGGTAGCCCACCTCGCATTCCAATAGTCTCCAAGCAACAAGACAGGTTAGATCTGCTGGATGTGGCGGAGCAACCGAGGAGGCTGAGTTGAAATGGACTCTCCCGTGGATGTGTCCTAATATGATTTTGTGTCTATGGAGACTTTGGAATGAAGCGGTGGCACTGGGGCCCTGAAGAGTTCTCCTAAAAGCGGCTTTCACACAGCTCCATCGTGCAAGTTTCCCATGTGTAGATGAGATTTATTCAGATGGGTGAGTCAAGAAACAGCCATGTGCTGTTATTGAAATCCAAGCCCCTGAGGAGAGATGCCTGGAAACCAAAGCAATGGATCCGATAGGTGCCTAGGGGCCTGTTCGTTCCTTTTTACCTCTGCAGACATCAGTCTACAGGTCTGAGTGCCGGTAGGTGCTCAGATGGGCCCATATTGCCCCATTTGTCCTTGGGGCCACAAATATTGGGATGGCATCAGGAAATTTGGATGTTTATACTCTTAGTAGGGTTGTGACCATTGGAATAGGCACATACAATTCCCTTGGAAAGGGCAATCACAGTCGTCAGGTTTGGCTCCAGGGGCCGGAGTCTGTAGGGTGTGTAGGCCAGGGCTCTTTGGACAGAAGTCTGAAGACACAAACTCGGCTTATGTTTCGGGTCATAGGTATGGCAGGACTGATCTACAGACCATGAGGAGAACTCTTCGGGATATGAAAAAAGGGCGAGTGTGAGGCTCTGCTCAAATTTTTGTCTCTGGGTGTCGTGTCACTCATGGTCGTGAAATTTCCAGATGACTTCATGGGAAATGGATGAGTCTTACTCTCTGTGTGTTTGGCCCCGTCCAAAGAGTTTGGGGTCATTCTGTGGGATGGAGGAAGTCCGTTGCTCTGTTGTTGTTGATTTGTTTTGTTTTGTTTTTCAACCTCAGGTGTCCCACCAAATGAGGGATTCCAGACTAGAGCCCTAGGGAGGGGCGACTGGACAACCAGAAATCTGGTTAAACATTGGGGCCTAGGGACATGTCAAGCCCATTATGACATCTAATGTTCCAGCCACTGAGAGGACGTACTAGAGGACAGGACTCACGCTTAGGGTCACAATGCGTGTTTATGCCCTCGTAGCACTCAAGAATGGGCGGGGCCTCAGGGTGAATGCTGGTTTCTCCTACAATGAATGTTGGACAACATGCCAACCACAAGGTTTCTTTCCATGGGTAAGGAAGAGTTCTGATTTCTGCATCACAATCACCCCTGGGCAGTGATTGGAGATAAGGTCTAGGTTCTGAAGCCTGAAAACTGAGGTAGGGAAGAGATGATAACCTGAGGCCATGGCGGGTCTGATGTGCTCAGTGTGCGGTCAGCTGTCTGGGTTTTGGTCACGAGGTCCAGGCTCAGGTTGTCAGACATTGCATTAGTGCCCAGGTTAGACTATATATTTTGGGTGCCTTCGACTGACGTGTAGGTTCTTATCTGAAGAACTCTTCAGGATATGAAGAATGAGCGAGTCTGAGGCGCGTGCTCAGGCTTTTGTCTCTGGATTTTGTATCAGCGATGGCCGAGGAATGTTGGGGAGGCCTCATGGGCAATCGACGAATCTTGCTCTCTGTGGATTTGGCCCGTTCCCAATGGTTTTTCGTGAATCTGTGGGATGGGAGGACTCCTTTCAGGTTTGTTACCTCCGGTGCCCGACCAAAAGAGGAATTCCAAAGCAGAACCCTGGGGAAGAGTGAAGGGACAACCCGAACTATGGTTAAAAATTGGGGCCTAGAGGCATGGCAAGCCCAATATGCTGTCTCTCCTTCCAACCACTGAGAGGCCTTACCTTAGGACTGGGCTCAGGCTGAGGGTCACAATGTGTGTTTGTGACCAATGTGGCCCGCAATCATGGGCGGGGCCTCATGGGCCACACTGGTTTCAAGTACACTGAACCTTGCACAACATGCCAACCACAAGGTTTCTTGCCATGGGGAGGCATTCTGATTACTGCATCATTTTCAAACCCGAGCCGTGATTGGAGATAAGGTCTAGGTTCTGAAGCCTGAAAACCGAGATAGAGAAGAGATGACGACCTAAGGCCATGGCAGGTCCGATGAGCTCAGTGTGCGGCCAGCTGTCGGGTGGGGCCAGGAGGTCTAAACTCAGGCTGTCTCAGAAAGGGCATTAGTGCCCAGGTCAGCCTATATATGTGGAGTACAGACGAATGGCGTACTGGTAGATCCTCACATGGGCTTCTGTGTAGCCCCAGAAGGCAATGTTTTACTTATGGAAAACAGGCAGAGTGCTGTATTGTAGTTCTGGATTGCAAAACTGGAGGGCTTGTGGGCCAGTAGTCTGAGGACGGAAGTCTGAGAACGCAAGCTAGGCTTAGGTTTCTGGGTGAGACCTGAATCGAGTTCTCGTGCATCTCGAAGTCAGGGCGAGGATCAGACATTCGCTCAGGTGGACATTCTGTCCCTGATGGCCCTTTCTTGAAGGGGTGTGGAACACGAGGCCATGGCGGTTTTCACACGATGGGATTTGTGAAAAGCTCCCACCTGCAAAGATTCTTCTTCAGGACAATTGAGACCTGTTGGTTGGCTCCAGCACAATGATTCAGAGCAGGGTTCTAAGGATGGATGGCTGGGTAGCCCACCTCACATTCCAATTGTCTGCAAGCAACAAGACAGGTTAGATCTGCTGGATCTGTGGGAACAACCGAGGAGGCTGAGTTGAATTGGACTCTCCCATGGATGTTTCCTAATATGATTTTGTGTCTATGGAGACCTTGGAATGAAGCGGTGGCACTGGGGCCCTGAAGTGTTCTCCTAAAGAGAGGCTTTCACACACGTCCATCGTGCAAGTTTCCCATGTGTAGATGAGATTTGTTCTGATGGGTGAGTCAAGAAACAGCCATATGCTGTTATTGAAATCCAGGCCTCTGAGGAGAGATGCATGGAAACCAAAGCAATGGATCCGATTAGGGCCTAGGGGCCTGTTCGTTCCTTTTTACCTCTGGGGATATCAGTCTATGAGTCTGAGTGCAGGTAGGTTCTCAGATGGGCTCAGATTGCTCCTGTTTGTCCTGGGAAGCCACCACTATTGGGATGGCTTCAGGGACTTTGGAGGTTTATTCTATTAGTAGGGTTGTGGCCATTGGAATGGGCACACAGAATTCCCTTGGAGAGGGCAAGTACAGTCCTCAGGTTGGCTCCAGGGGCCTGAGCCTGTTGGGTGTTTAGGCCTGGGCTGTTTGGACAGTTGTCTGAAAACATAAACTCGGATTATGTTTCGGGTCATAGGTATTGCAGGAATGATCTACAGACCATGAGGAGAACACTTCAGGATATGAAAAAAGGGCGAGTGTGAGGCTCTTGCTCAAGTTTTTATCTCTGGATATCGTGCCATTCATGGTCATGAAATATCCGGCTGACTTCATGGGAAATGGACGAGTCCTACTCTCTGGGGTTTTGGCTCCGTCCAAAGAGTTTGGGGTCATTCTGTGGGATGGAAGAAGTCCGTTTATATTTGTTGTTGTTGTTGTTTTGTTTTGTTTTTCAAACTCAGTTGTCCCACCAAATGAGGGATTCCAGAGTAGAGCCCTGGGGAGGGACGATTGGACAATCAGACATCTGGTTTAAATTTGGGGCCTAGGGACATGTCAAGCCAGTATGGCATCTAATGGTCTAGCCACTGAGAGGACGTACTAGAGGACAGGACTCACGCTGAGGGTCACAATGCGTGTTTATACCCTCGTCGCACTCAAGAATGGGCGGGGTCTCAGGGTGAATGCTGGTTTCCACTACACTGAACGTTGGACATCATTCCAACCATAAGGTTTCTTGCCATGGGTAAGGAAGAGTTCTGATTTCTGCATCACACTCACCCCTGGGCAGTGATTGGAGATAAGTTCTAGGTTCTTATGTCTGAAAACTGAGGTAGGGAAGAGATGATGCCCTAAGGCCACGGTGCGTCTTATGGGCTCAGGGTGCGGTCAGCTGTCTGGGTGTTGCTCAGGAGGGCCCGGCTCAGGGTGTGTCAGACAGTGCATTACTGCCCAGGTTAGACTATATAATTTGGGTACATTCGAGTGCCATGTAGGTTTGTTCTCATTTAATGTGCCCGGGCAGCGCATTGGGCAATATTTTGTTTCTAGTCGGCAGGCAGAATGCTGCCATGATGGTCCGGAATTGCCAAACTTGTGGGCTTCGGGGCCAGGAGTGTGAGGACGGATGTCTGAGAACACAAGCTAGACTAGGGATTCAGGGCGAGGGCACGGCATGTACCTCCTGAAGATCTGAAGGAATATCTCATGCATCTGAAGTCAGAGCGAGGATTAGACGTTGGCTCAGCTTGGATTTTCTGTTCATGACGGCCCCTTCATAAAGGGAGCCAAATCTCGAGGCCGTGGAGGTTTTCCCACGTTTGGAGTGGTGGAAGGCCCCCTCCTAGGATTCCTTCTGTGGGACAATTGAGACATGCTGGAGAGCTCCAGGAAATCCCATATGGATGAGTCCAGACCAACGTTCGAGGATGGATGCCTGGGAAGCCCGCCTCGCATTCCAATTGTCTCCTAGCGACAAGACAGTTTAGATCTGATGGCTCTGCGGGAGCAACCGGGGTGGCTGAGTTGAAATGGACTTTCCTGAGGATGGGTCTAATGTGTGTTTGTGTCCATGAGGGCCTTGGAATGGGGTGGTGGCACCGGGACCCTGAATTATTCTCCTAAGCTTTTGACATAGCTCCCATACACAAGTTTCCTTGTGGAGACGAGGTTTGTTCTGATGGGTGCCTCAGGAAAACCCCAATGCTTGTATTGTAATCCAGGGTTTTGAAGAGACATGCCTGTAAACCAAAGCAATGGATCTGATTTTGGCCTAGGGTCCTGTCTGGTTCAATCTTCTTCTCTGGGGTCATCCTTCTAGGGTATGAGTGGAGTTAGATGCTCAGCTGGTGTCAGACTGCCCTTTTTTGTCCCGGGCTACCTATACTATTGGGATGGCCTCAGGGACTTTGGAGGGTTCTCCTAATTTGTACGATTTTGTACAATGGAATGGGCAGAATTCCCATGGATTGGGTAGGCACAGTCCTAATGTGTGGCTCCAGGGTCGCCAGCCTTGATGGTGTGTGGCCCAGGACTTTGAGGACAGAAGTCTGAAAACACAAACTCAGCTTATGTTTGGGGACGTAGGTATGGCAGACCCGATCTACAAACCATGAGAAGACATCTTCAGGATATGAAGATAGCGCGAGTCTTAGGCGCTTGCTCAGAGTTTTGTCTCTGGATTTTGTTTCAGCGATGGCCGTGCAATGTCGAGGACGCCTCATGGGCCATGGACGAATCTTGCTGTCTGTGGATTTGGCCCAATCCCAATTGTTTTTCATCAATCTGTTGGATGGAGTACTCCTTTCAGGGTGTTACCTCAGGTGTCCCACCAAAAGAGGAGTTCCAAAGCAGAGCCCTGGGGAAGAGTGAAGGGACAACCCGAACTATTGTTAAAAATTGGGGCCTAGGGGCATGGCAAGCCCAATATGCTGTCTCTTCATCCAGCCACTAAGAGGCCTTACCTGAGGACTGGGCTAAGGCTGAGGGTCACAATGTGTGTTTGCCACCTATGTGGCCTGCGAGCAATGGCGGGGCCTCATTGGACACACTGGTATCCACTACACTGAACATTATACAACAAGCCTAACACAAGGTTGCTTGCCATCGGGAAAGAGTTCTGATTTCTGCATCATTTTCAAACATGGGCAGTGATTGGAGATAAGGTCTAGGTTCTAAATCCTGAAAACCCAGGCTGGGAAGAGATAACGACCTAAGGCAACTTCAAAGATTCTTCTGCAGGACAATTGAGACCTGTTGGTTGGCTCCAAGCTAACTATTCCGTGCAGGGTTCTAAGGATGGATGGCTTGGTAGCCCACCTCGCATTCCAATTGTCTCCTAGCAACAAGACAAGTTAGATCTGCTGGATCTCGCGGAGCAACCGAATACGCTGAGTTGAAATGGACTCTCGTGTGGATGGGTCCTAATGTGTTTTTGTGTCTATGGTACCTTGGAATGACGCGGTGGCACTGGGGCCATGAAGGGTTCTCCTAAACAGAGGCTTTGACATCACTCCCACATGCAAGTTTCCCATGTGTAGATGAGACTTGTTCTGGTGGGTGAGTCAAGAAACAGCCATATGCTGGTACTGAAATCCAGGCCTCTGAGGAGAGATGCCTTGAAACCAAAGCAATGGATCCGATTAGGGCCTAGGGGCCTGTTCGTTCCTTTTTACCTCTGGGGATATCAGTCTACGAGTCTGAGTGCAGGTAGGTTCTCAGATGGGCTCAGATTGCTCCGGTTTGTCCTGGGAAGCCACCACTATTGGGATGGCCTCAGGGACTTTGGAGATTTATCCTATTAGTAGCGTTGTGGCCATTGGAATGGGCACACAGAATTCCCTTGGAGAGGGCAAGTACAGTCCTCAGCTTGGCTCCAGGGGCCTAAGCCTGTAGGCTGTGTAGGCCAGGGCTGTTTGGACAGTTGTCTGAAAACACAAACTCGGCTTATGTTTCAGGTCATAGGTATGGCAGGACTGATCTACAGACCATGAGGAGAACTCTTCGGGATATGAAAAAAGGGCGAGTGTGAGGCTCTTGCTCAAGTATTTATCTCTGGATATCATGGCATTCATGGTCATGAAATTTCCGGGTGACTTCATGGGAAATGGACGAGTCTTACTCCCTGGGGGTTTGGCCCATTCCAAAGAGTTTGGGGTCATTCTGTGAGACGGAAGAAGTCCGTTTTTTGTCGTTGTTGTTTTGTTTCGTTTTGTTTTTCAAACTAAGTTGTCCCACCAAATGAGGTATTCCAGAGTAGAGCCCTGGGGAGGGGTGAATTGACAACCAGAAATCTGGTTAAATATGGGTCCTATGGACAGCTAGACTTGGTTTTCAGGGCGAGGCCAGGCATGTATCTCCTGAAGATCTGAAGCAATATCTCATGCATCTGAAGTCACAGCGAGGATCAGACGTTGGCTCAGCTTGGATTTTCTGTTCATGACGGCCTCTTCATAAAGGGAGCCGAATCTCGAGGCCGTGGAGGTTTTCCCACGTTGGGAGTGGTGGGATGCCCCCTCCAAGGATTCCTTCTGCGGGACAATTGAGACCTGTTGGACAGCTCCAGGACATCCAATATGGATGAGTCCAGACCAACGTTCAAGGATGGATGCCTGGGAAGCCCGCCTCGCATTCCAATTGTCTCCTAGCGACAAGACAGTTTAGATCTGATGGCTCTGCGGGAGCAACCGGGGTGGCTGAGTTGAAATGGACTTTCCTGAGGATGGGTCTAATGTGTGTTTGTGTCCATGAGGGCCTTGGAATGGGACGGTGGCACCGGGACCCTGAAGTATTCTCCTAAGCTTTTGACATAGCTCCCATGCACCAGTTTCCTTGTGGAGATGAGGTTTGTTCTGATGGGTGCCTCAGGAAAACCCCAATGCTGGTATTGGAATCCAGGGTTTTGAGGAGACATGCCTGTAAACCAAAGCAATGGATCCGATTTTGGCCTAGGGTCCTGTCTGGTTCAACCTTCTTCTCTGGGGACATCCTTCTAGGGTATGAGTGGAGTTAGATGCTCAGCTGGTGTCAGACTGCCCTTTTTTGTCCCGGGCGACCTATACTATTGGGATGGCCTCAGGGACTTTGGAGGGTTCTCCTAATTTGTACGATTTTGGACAATAGAATGGGCAGAATTCCCATGGATTGGGTAGGCACAGTCCTAATGTGTGGCTCCAGGGTCGCCAGCCTGGATGGTGTGTGGCCCAGGACTTTGAGGACAGAAGTCTGAAAACACAAACTCAGCTTATGTTTGGGGACGTAGGTATGGCAGGCCCGATCTACAAACCATGAGAAGACATCTTCAGGATATGAAGATAGTGCGAGTCTCAGGCGCTTGATCAGGCTTTTGTCTCTGGATTTTGTTTCAGCGATGGCCGTGGAATGTCGAGGACGCCTCATGGGCCATGGACGAATCTTGCTCTCTGTGGATTTGGCCCAATCCCAATTGTTTTTCGTCAATCTGTTGGATGGAGTACTCCTTTCAGGGTTGTTACCTCAGGTGTCCCACCAAAAGAGGAGTTCCAAAGCAGAGCCCTGGGGAAGAGTGAAGGGACAACCCGAACTATTGTTAAAAATTGGGGCCTAGGGGCATGGCAATGTCAATATGCTGTCTCTTCATCCAGCCACTGAGAGGCCTTACCTGAGGACTGGGCTAAGGCTGAGGGTCACAATGTGTGTTTGCCACCTATGTGGCCTGCGAGCAATGGCGGGGCCTCATTGGACACACTGGTATCCACTACACTGAACATTATACAACAAGCCTAACACAAGGTTGCTTGCCATCGGGAAAGAGTTCTGATTTCTGCATCATTTTCAAACATGGGCAGTGATTGGAGATAAGGTCTAGGTTCTAAATCCTGAAAACCCAGGCTGGGAAGAGATAACGACCAAAGGCAATGGCTGGTCCGATGTGCTCTGTGAGCGGCCATCTGTATGGGTGGGGCCAGGAGGTCCAGGCTCAGCCTCTGTCAGAAAGGGCATTATTGCCCAGGTCAGCCTATACATTTTGGGTACAGCCAAGTGGCGTGCAGGTTGATCTTCATTTGGGGTTTCTGGGTAGCCCCAGAAGGCAATGTTTTTCTTTTGGAGGGCAGGCAGAGTGCTGCATTATAATTCTGGATTGCCAAACTGGAGGGCTAGTGAGCCAGTAGTCTGTGTACAGAAGTCTGAGGACACAAGGAAGGCTTAGGTTTCTGGGTGAGGACATGGCAGGCACAATCTACAGACCTGAACCGAGATCTCCTGCATCTGAAGTCAGAGTGAGGATCAGACGATCGCTTATGTTGGACATTATGTCCCTGATGGCCCCTTTATGAAGGGGGGGGATCATGTGGCCATGGGAGTTCTCTCACGATGGGATTTCTGAGAAACTCCCAACTGCAAAGATTCTTCTGCAGGACAATTGAGACCTGTTGGTTGGCTCCAGGTCAACGATTCCGAGCAGGGTTTTAAGGATGGATGGCGGGGTAGGCCACCTCACATTCCAATTGTCTCCTAGCAACAAGACAAGTTAGATCTGCTGGATCTCCTGGCGCAACCGAATACGCTGAGTTGAAATGGACTCTCCTGTCGATGGGTCCTAATGTGTTTTTGTGTCTATGGAGACCATGTAATGGGGCAGTGGCACACAGGCCCTGAAGGATTCTCCTAACTGGAGGTTTTGAGACATCTTCAAAGGATAATTTTCCCGTGTGGAGAAGAGATTTGTTCTGATTGCTGCCTCATGAAATCCCCATATGCTAATATTGGAAACCAGGCCTCTGAGGAGAGATACCTGTAACCGAAAGCAATGAATCTGATTCAGGCCTAGGGGCCTGTCTGATTCAATCTTCTTCTCTGGGGACATACATCTACGCTGAGTAGAGGTAGATGCTCAGCTGGTTTCAGATGACCCTTGTTTGTCCTGGGCGGCCTACATTATTGGGATGTCCTTGGGGACTCTGGAGGTTTTTCCTAATTTGTACGATTTTGGACAATGAAATGGGCAGAATTCCTGTGGTATGGACAGGCACAGTCCTGATGTGTGGCTCCAGGGGCCCCAGCCTGAAGGGTCTGTGGGCCAGGAATGTGGGGACAGAAGTCTGAAAACACAAACTCGGCTTAGGTTTGGGAAGTAGGTATGGCAGGCCCGATCTATAGACCGTGAGGAGAACTCTTCGGGATACGACAAAAGAGCGAGTGTGAGGCGCTTGCTCAGACTTTTGTCTCTGGATTTGTTGTCAACGATGGCTGTGGAATCTCGGGGAGGCCTCATGGGCCATGGACGAGACTTCCTCTCTGTGAATTTGGTCCCATCCCAATTGTTTGGCGTCAATCTGAAGGATGGGAGGAGACCTTTTAGTTTTGTTACCTCAGGTGTCTCACCAAAAGAGGGATTCCAAAGCAGAGCTCAGGGGAGGGATGAGTGGACAACCCGAACAATCCAATTGGGGTGAGGTCGAGAACCGAGCAGGTTGATCCTCATTTGGGGTTTATGGAGATCCCCATAGAGCAACGTTTTTCTGCTGGAGGGCCAGCATAGGGCTGCATTTTGGTTCCAGAATTCCAAGTCTTGAGGACATGTTTGCCAGGAGTGTGAGGGAGGAAGTCTGAAAACACAAGGTAGCACGAGGTTTGGGCCCACTGTGCAGAGGCTGAATCGAGATCTCCTGCATCTGAGGTCAGTGCGAATATCAGATGTTGCCTCAAGCTGGAGTTTGTGTCCATGACGGCCCCTTCTTGAAGGGGGTGGGGGCGTCATGAGGCCAGGGAGGTTTCCCTATGCTGGGAGGTGTGAGCTGCTCCAAACTTCAAAGTTTCCTTCTTCAGGACAGTCGAGTACTATTGGATGGTTCCACGATGCCCCATACAGAAAGACTCGAGAGCAGGGGCTTAAGCATGGATGCCGAGAAACGCCAACTCACCTTCCCATTGCCTGGTAGAGACAAGGCACGCTCAATCTGCGGGCTCTTGGGTGTGCTACCCAGAAGGCTGAGTTTAAATGGACTTTCCTGAGAATTAGTCATAATGTGGGTTGGTTGCCATGGAGACCTTGGAATGTGTCGGTAGCTAAGGGACTCTGCAGGATTCTCCAACCCGAAGGGTTTGACACTACTCCAACAAGGAAGCTTTCCATGTGGAGATGAGAGGTGTTCTGTCTGGTGCCTCAGGATAGCCCCATATGCTGGTCTTCGAACCCAGGCCTCTGAGGAGTGATACCTGGACACCAAAGCAAGAGTTCATAATAGGGCCTAGGGGCCTGTCTGGTTCAATCTTCTGTCTCTGCGGATATCAGTCTGTGTGTCTGCATGGAGGTAGTAGTTGCTCAGCTGGTGTCATAATGCCCCTGTTTGTCCAGTGCGGCTTGCGGTAGTGGGATGTCCTTGGGGACCTTGAGGTTTCTACTATTTTGTAGAGTTGTGGCCAATGGAACGGGCAGTTTCTTAGGAGAGAGCAGGCACAGTTCTGTGGTGTGGCTCCAGAGACCCCAGCCTGGAGGCGGTGAGGGCCACTGCTGTGCAGACAGACATTCAAAAACCGAAACTGAGCTCAGGTTTGGGGCCGAGGTTATGGCAGGCCTGATCTACAGTCCGTGAGGGGAGCTCCTCTGGATATGAAAGAAGGGTGAGAGGGAGGCAGTCGCTCAGTCTTTTGTCTCTGGATATTTTGTCCACAATGGCCGTTTAATGTAGGAGTTGCCTCATGGGTCGTAGAAGTCTCCCTCTCTGGTAGTTTGTCCAGCCCCCAAGAGTTTGGCGTCATTCTGTGGGAAGGGAAGAGTCCTGTTTTCTGCTTCATGTGTCCCCCCAGTAGAGGGATTCTGGAGCATAGCAGTGGGTACTGACAACTGGAATACTCGCTCTGGTTAAGCCTGGGGGCCTATGGATATGACAAGCCCCATATGCAGGATCTTGGTCCAGCCACTGAGAGGCGTTACTTTAATACGGGACTCACGCTACAGGTCACAATGCATGTCTGTGCCCTAGGCGGCCCTCAAGCACTGGCGTGGACTTTCCGACAATGCAGGTTTTCCCACATTGAACGTTGGACAACATGCCAACCACAAGGTTTCTGGCCATGGGGAAGGAGGAATTCTAATTTCTGCATCACGTTCACCCCTGGGCAGTGATTGGAGATAAGGTCTAGGTACTGAAGCCTGAAAACCGAGATTGGGAAGAGATGACGAACTACAGCCATAGCGGGTCCCTTGTGTCCAGGTTGGAGCCAGCTGTCTAGGTGTCGTTTGGGATGTCTTGTCTCAGGCTGTGCCAGACAGGGCATTGGTATTCAGTGTAGGCTGTATAATTGCTTTACAGTCGAGTGGCATGCATTAGATAATCATTTGGGGTTTCTTAATAGCAGCATAGGGCAAAGTTTTTCTTCTGGAGGGCAGGCAGAGTGCTGCATTGTGGCTTCGGAATTCCAAAACTGGAGGGCTTGTGGGCCAGGAGAGTGAGGACGCAAGACTGAGAACACAAGCTAGGCTTAGGTTTCGGGGAATGGACATGGCAGGCACACTGTGCAGAGCTGAATTGAGATCTCATGAGTCTGAAGTCAGGTCGGGGATAAGACTTTGGCTCAGGTTGGAGTTTCTGTCCATGTTGGCCCCTTCATGAAGGGGGCGGCATTATGAGGCCATGGGGGTTTTCCCACTATTAGAGTTGTGAGATGCTCCAAACCGCAAGGATTCCTTCTGTGGGACAATTAAGATTTGTTGGATGGCTCCAGGACGTCTCCTAAGGTATTTTTTCAGAACAGGGTTCTAAGTATGGATGCCTGGGCAGACAGCCTCATTTCCAATTGTCTCCTAGCAACAAGAAACGTTTGATCTGCTGGCTTGGGGTAGCATCAGAGGGGGCTGAGTTGGAATGAACTTTCCTGAGGATGGTCTTAAATGAGTTGAAATGGACTTTCCTGAGGATGGTCTTAATGTTGGTTTGAGTCCATTGAGACCTTGGTATGGGGCAGTGGCACCAGGGCCCTGAAGGTTTCTCCTAACCAGAGGTAATAACAAAGCTCCAATGAGCAAGTTTTCCATGGGGAGACGAGATTTGTTCTTATTGGTGCCTCAGGAAACCACCATTTGCTGGTATTGGAAATGAGGCCTCTGAGGAGAGATGCCTGGAAACCAAAGCAATGGATCTGATTAGGGCCTAGGGGACTGTCCGGTTCAATATTCTTCTCTGGGGACATCTTTTGTCTGAGTGGAGGTAGTTGCTCAGCTGGTTTGAGATCACACCTGTTTGTCCTGGGCGGCCTACACTATTGGGATGGCCTCGGTAACTTTGGAGGTTTTTCCTAATTTGCAAGGTTGTGGCCAATGGAATGGGAAGAATTCTCGTGAAAGGGAAGCACAGTCCTGAGGTGTGGCTCCAGGGACCCAAGTGTGGAGCGTGTGTGGTCCAGGGCTATTTGGACAAAAGTCTGAAAACACAAACTCCACTTAGGTTTGGGTCTGTAGGTATGGCCGGCCCGATATATAGACCGTGAGGAGAACTCTTCGGGATATGAACAAAGGGCGAAAGTGAGGTGCTTGCTCATGCTTATTTTTTTCTGGATATGTGTCACCGATTGCCATGGAATGTCCGGGTGTCCTCATGGGCCATCGATGAGGCTCCCTTTCTGGGGATTTGACCCAATCCCAAGCGTTTGGGGTCATTCTATGGGAAGGGAGGAGGCCTTTCTGGTTTTTTTTTTACCTCAGGTGGACCACCAAAAGAGGGATTCCACAGCAGAGTCCTGGGGAGGTGCGACTGGACAACCAGAACTCTGGTTAACATTGGGACCTAAGAACATGGCAAGCCCCATATGTGGGCTCTTGGTCCAGACACTGAAAGGCCTTCCTTGAGCATAGGGCTCACATTGAGTTTCACAATGTGTTTTTGTGCCCAAGGAGCCCCTCAAGTCAGGGCGTGGCCTAATGTACCATTCTGGTTTCTCCTACACTGAACGTTGCACAATATGGCAACCACAAGTTTTCTGGCCATGGGGAAGAAGGAGTTCTAATTTCTGCAACACTTTCACTCCTGGACTGTGATTGGATTTAAGGTCTAGGTTCTGAAGCCTGAAAACTGAGGTTGGGAAGAGATGAAGACCTAAGGCCATGGTGTGACTGATGTGCTCAGTGTTCGGCCAGCTGTTGAGTGTGGGTTGGGAGGTGCAGGCTCAGGCTGTGGCACACAGGGAATTAGTGCCCAGGCTAGACTGTATCATTGGGGTGCAGTCGAGTTTCGTGCAGGTTGGTACTCATTTGTGGTTACTGGGTAGCCCCAGAGGGCAACGTTTTTCTTCTGGAAGGAAGACACAGTGCCACATAGTGGCTCCAGAATTCCCAAACTGGAAGGCTTGTGGGCCAGGAGTGTGAGGAAAAAATTCTGAGAACACAAGCCAGACTTAGATTTCGGGGTGAGGGGACGGCAGGAACCCTCTGCAGAGATGATTCTAAATCCCGTGTACCTGAAGACAGAGCTAGGATCAGACGTTGGCTCAGGTTGGAGTTTCTGTCCATGACGGCCCCTTCATGAAGGGGAGGGTGTCACGAGGCCATGGAGGTTTTCCCACGATGGGAATTGTGAGATGCTCCAAACCGCAATGATTCCTTCCGTGGGACACTCGAGACCTGCTGGATGGCTCCAAGACATCCCATAAGGAAGTTATCCAGAGCAGGGTTCTAAGGATGGATGCCTGGGCAGCCTGCCTCCCATTCCAGGTGTCTCATAGCGCCAAGGCAAGTTCGATCTGCTGGATCTAGGGGAGTAACCGAGGCGGGTGTGTTGAAATGGGTGAGTTGAGGATGGGTCATAATGTGCATTTGTGTCCATGGAGACCTTGGAATGGGGTGCTTGATCCGGGGCCTTGAGGGATGTTCATAACCGGACGTTTTGATGGAGCTCTAAAGAGTACGTTTCCTATGTAGAGAAGAGAATTGTTTTGATGAGTGCCTAAGGAATCTCCCATATGCTGGTATTGGAAACCAGGCCTCTGAGGAGAGATGCCTGGAAACAAAAGCAATGGATATGATTAGGGCCTAGGTGCCTGTCCGGTTCGATCTCTTTCCTGGGGATACGTGTCTATGGATCTGAGGGGAGGTAGTTGCTCGGCTTGTGTCAGATCGCCCCTTTTTGTCCTGGGCAGCCTAAAATATTGGGAATGGCCTCGGGATTTTGGAGTTTCTCCTAATCTATAGGGTTGTGGCCAATGTAATGGGCAGAAATCCCCTGGAGAGGGCAGGCACAGTTCTGAGTTTGGCTCTAGGGGCCAGCCTTGAGGGTGTGTGGGCCAGGTCTGTGGGGACAGAAGTCTGGAAACACGAATTCTGCTTAGGTTTGGGGACATAGGTATGGCACGCCCAATCTACAGACCGTGATAACACTTCGGGATATGTTAAAGGGTGAGTTTGAGGTGCTTGCTCATGTTTTGTCTCTGGATTTGTGTCAACAATGTGGGTCGAATGCTGGTGTGGCCTCATGGGTTGTGGACGGTTTTCCTTCTCTGAGGATTTGACCCAATCCCAAGAGTTTGGGTACATTCTGTGGGATGGGAGGTGTCCTTTCTGTTTTTTTATTTTATTTTATATACCTCATGTGTGCCAATAAAAGAGGGATTCCAGAGCAGAGTCCTTGGTAGGGACAACTGGATAACCCCACCTCTGTTTAAGATTGGGGGCCTAGAGGCATGGCAAGTCCAATATGTGGGCTCTTGATTCAGACACTGAGAGGTCTTCCTTGAGGACAGGGCTCATGCTGAGGGTCACAATGCCTATTTGTGCCCAACAAGGCCCTCAAGCATGGGAAGGGCCTCATGGGCCACGCTGGATTCTCCTACACTGAACGTTGGAGAATATGCCAACCACAAGGTTTCCGGCCATGGCGAAGGAAGAGTTGTGATTTCTGCATCACGTTCACCCCTGGACAGTGATTGGAGTTTAGGTCTAGGTTCTGAAACCCGAAAATCGAGGTTGGGAAGAGATGAAGACCTAAGGACCTGATGGGTACAATGAGCTCAGTGTGTGGCTAGCTGTTGAGAGTAGGTCGGGAGGTGTGGGCTCATGCTGTGTCAGACAGGGCATTAGACAGGGTAGACTGTATATTTGGGGTGCAGTCGAGTGGCGTTCAGTTGATCCTCATTCGGGTTTCTAGGTATCTCCATAAGGCAACGTTTTTCTTCTGGACGGCAGGCAGAGTGCTGCATTGTGGCCCCAGTATTGCCAAATTGTAGGGATTTCGGGACAGGGGTGTGAGGACGGTAGTCTGAGAACACAAGCTAGGCTTAGTTTTTGGGGTGAGGGCACAGAAGGCAACTCTGCAGACCTGAATCAAGATCTCATGCACCTGAAGCCAGGGCGAATATCAGACGTTCGCTCAGGTTGGAGTTTCTGTCCATGATGGCCCCTTCATAAAGTGGAGCGCCTCAAGAGGCCATGAAGATTTTCCCACAATGGGAGTTGTGAGATGCACCAGACTGCAAAGATTCCTTCTGTGGGACACTTGAGACCTGTTGGTTGGCTCTAGGATGTCCCATATGGAATGACTCCAGAGTAGGGTTCTAAGGATGGATGCCTGGGCAGCCCGCCTCCCATTCTAGTTGTCTCCTAGCAACAAGGCAGGTTTGATCTGCAGGCCCTGGGGGAGAAACCAAGGGGGATGAGTTGACATGGACTCTACCGAGGATAGATCATAATGTGGGTTTAAGTCCATGGAGACCTTGGAATGGGGCGTTTGGTCCGGGGCCCTGAAAGATTCTCCTAAACAGAGGTTTTTATAGAGCTCCAAAGAGTACATTTCCTATGTGGAGACGAGATTTTTCTATGAGTGCCTCAGTAATCCCCCATATGCTGGTATTGGTAACCAGGCCTCTGAGGAGAGATGCCTGGAAACAAAAGCAATGGATCTGATTAGGGCCTAAGTGCCTGTCCAGTTCAATCTTATTCTATGGGGATATCTGTCTCTGGGTCTGAGTGGAGGTAGTTTCCTAACTTGTGAAAGATCATCCCTGTTTGTCCTGGGCAGCCAACACTATTGGGATGGCCTCGGGGTGTTTGGAGGTTTCTCCTAATCTATAGGGTTGTGGCCAATGGAAATGGCAGAACTCCCCTGGAGAAGGAAGCCACAGTCCTCAGGTGTGGCTCCAGGGGCCCCAGCTTGGATGGTGTGTGGGCCAGGACTGTGGGGACAGAAGTCTGAAAACACAAACTCAGCTTAGGTTTGTGGATATATGTATGAAGGCTCGATCGACAGACCGTGAGAATTTTCCGGGCTATGATCAAAGGGCGAGTATGTGGCGTTTGCTCAGGCTTTTGTCTCTGGATTTTGTGCCTACGGTGGCCGTGGAATGTTGGGGTGTCCTCAAAGGCCATGGACAAATCTTTCTCTGGTGATTTGGCCTGATCCCAAGTGGTTGGGATCATTCTGTCGATGGGAAGAGTCCTTTCTGTATTTTTTTTTTTTTTTTTACCTCAGGTGTCCCACCAAAGTGGGATTCCAGAGCAGTGCCCTGAGTAGGGGTGACTAGACATCTCTAACTCTGGTTGAGATTGGGGGACTAGGAGCTTGGCAAGCCCCATATGTGGGCTGTTGTTCCAGTCACTAAGAGGCTTTACATGAGGATAGGGCTCACGCTGAGGGTCACAATGTGTGTTTGTGCAAATTGTAGCCGTCAGGGATAGGTGGGGCCTCATAGTCCATGCTGCTTTCTCCTACAATGAACGTTGGACCACATGCCAACCACAATGTTTCTTGCCATGGCGAAGGAGAAGTTCTGATTCTTGTATCACGTTCACTCCTGAGCAGTGAGTGGAGATAAGGTCTAGGTTCTGAAGGTGAAAACTGAGGTTGGGTTGAGATGATGGCCGAAAGCCATTGTGGGTTTGATATGCTCAGTGTACGGCCAGCTGTCTGGGTGTTGGACTGGAGTTCTGCCTTCAGGCTGTGTCAGACAGGGCTTTAGTGCACAGGCTAGAATGTATAATTGGGGTATGGTCGAGTGGCATGCAGGTTGTTACTCATTTGGCATTTCTGGTTAGCCCTATATGGCAACATTTTTCTTCTGGAGGGCAGGCAGAGTGCTGCATTGTGTCTCCAGAATTGCCAAACTGGAGGGGTGTGGCCAGGATTGTGAAGACGGAAGTCTGAGAACACAAGTTAGGCTTAGGTTTCGGGGCGAGGGCACAGCAGGCACACTCTCAAGTGCTGAATCGAGATCTCGTGCTTCTGAATTCAGGGCGCGGATCAGACTTTGGCTTAGGATGGAGTTTCTGTCCATGATGGCCCATTTATGAAGGTGTGGGGCATCATGAGGAAATGGAGGTTTTCTCACAGTGGGATTGTGTTATGTTTCAAACAACAAGGATTCATTCTGCGAGACAGTCAAGACAGGTTGGTTGGATTCAAGACGTCCCATAAAGAAATTCTCCAGAGCAGGGTTCTAAGGATGGATGCCTGGGCAGCCCACCTCGCATTCCAACTGTCTCCTAGTGACAAGGCAGGTTTGATCTGCTGGCTCTGGGTGAGCAGCCGAGGGGGCTGATTTGAAATGGACTCTCCTGAGGATGGATCATAATGTAAGTTTGTGTCCTTGGAGACCTTGGAATTGGGCCATGGTGCCAGCGCCCTGAAGGATCCTCCTAACCTGAGGTATTGACACAGCTCCAAAGAGCAAGTTTCTCATGTGTAGATGAGATCTGTTCTGATTGTTTCCTTAGGAAACCCCCATTATCTGATATTGGAAACCAGGCCTCTGAGGAGAGATACATAGAAACCAAAGCAATGGATCAGAAGTTGGGCAGGTTGGAGTTTCTGTCCATGATGGCCCCTTTATAAAGGGGAGCATCTCATGAGGCCATGTAGGTTTTCCCACGATAGGAGTTGTGAGATGCTCCAATCTGCAAGGATTCCTTCTGCAGGACAGTCAAGACCTGTTGGAAGGCTCCCAGGACATTCCATATGGAACGGCGCCAGAGCAGGATTCCAACGATGGATGCCTAGAGAGTCTGCTTTGCATTCCAGTTGTCTCCTAGTGACAAGGCAGGTTTGATATTCTGGCTCTGGGGGAGTAATTAACGGGGCTGAGTTGAAATGTACTCTCCTGCCGAATGGTCATAATGCGGGTTTGTGTCCATGGAGACCTTGGAATAGGGCGGGGGCTCCGGTTACCTGAAGGTTTCTCCTAACTGGAGGTTTTTACAGAGCTCCAAAGGATAAGTTTCCCATGTGGAGACAAGATTTGTTCTGATTGGTATCTCTGGAATCCCCTATATGCTGGTATTGGAAAACAGGCCTCTGAGGAGAGATGCTTAGAAACAAAAGCAATGGAACCAATTACGTTCTAGGGGCCTGTCCAGTTTAAAACCTTTCTCTTGGGATATCTGTCTACGGGTGAGTTGAGGTCGTTGCTCAGCTTGTGACAGATCACCCCTCTTTGTACTGGGCGGCCTACACTATTGGAATGGCCTCTGGGACTTTGGAGGTTTCTCCTAATCTCTAGGGTTGTGGCCAATGGAATGGGAAGAATTTCCTTGGAGAGGGCAGGCACAGTCCTGAGGTGTGGCTCCAGGGGCCTCAGCCTGGAGGGTGTGTGGGACAGGGATGTCAGGATAGAAGTCTGAAAACACGGTTTGGGGACGTAGGTATGGCAGGCCCGATCTACAGACTATGAGGAGAATTTTTTGGGCTATGACCTAAGGGTGAGGCATTAGTGCACAGGCTAGACTATATAATTGGTGTAAAGTTGAGTGGCATGCAGGTTTATCCTCATTTGAGGTTTCTGGGTAGACCCATAGGGCAACGTTTTTCTTCTAGAGGGCAGGCAGAGTGCAGCACTGTGTCATCGGAAATCCCAAAATGGAGGGCGTGTGGTCCAGGAGAGTGAGGACGGAAGTCTGAGAACACTAGCTATGCGTAGGATTTGGGTTGAGGGCACAGCAGGTACACTCTGAAGAGCTTAATCAAGACCTCGTGCATCTGAAGTCAAGGCGAAGATCAGCCGTTGGGTCAGGTTGGAGTTTCTTTCCATGATCCGCCTTCATGAAGATTGGGGGCATCATGTGACCTTGGAAGCTTTCCATGATATGAGTTGTGAGGTGGTCCATGAATAAGGACTCCTGTGGGACAGTCGACACCTGATGGATGGCTCAAGGATGTCTCATAAGGAACGACGCAAGAGCAGGGTTCTAAGGGTTCTAAGGATCTCTAAGGAGAGATGCCTGGAAACCAAAACAATAGATCCGATAGGTGCCTATGGGCCTGTTCGTTCCTTTTTACCTCTGGGGACATCAGTCTACGGGTCTGAGTGCAGGTAGGTTCTCAGATGGGCCCAGATTGCCCCTGTTTGTCCTGGGAAGCCCGAAATATAGGGATGGCCTCAGGGACTTTGGAGGTTGATCCTATTAGTAGCGTGGTGGCCATTGGAATGGGCACATACAATTCCCTTGGAGAGGGCAAGCCCAGTCTTCATGTTTGGCTCCAGGGGCCTGAGCCTGTAGGGTGTGTAGGCCAGGGCTGTTTGGACAGTTGTCTGAAAACACAAACTCGGCTTATGTTTCGGGTCATAGGTATGGCAGGACTGATCTACAGACCATGAGGAGATCAATTCGGGCGAGTGAAAAAAGGGCGAGTGTGAGGCTCTTGCTCAAGTTTTTGTCTCTGGATATCGTGTCACTCATGGTGGTGAAATTTCCAGGTGAATTCATGGGAAATGGATGAGTCTTACTCTCTGGGGGTTTGGCCCCGTCCAAAGAGTTTGGGGTCATTCTGTGGGATGGAAGAAGTCCCTTGTTCTGTTGTTGTTGATTTGTTTTGTTTTGTTTTTTAACCTCAAGTGTCCCACCAAATGAGGGATTCCAGAGTAGAGCCCTGGGGAGGGGCGACTGGACAACCAGAAATCTATTTAAAAATTGGGGCCTAGGGACATGTCAAGCCCATTATGACATCTTATGGTCCAGCCACTGAGAGGACGTACTAGAGGACAGGACTCACTCTGAGGGTCACAATGCGTTTTTATGCCCCCATCGCACTCAAGAATGGGCGGGGCCTCAGGGTGAATGCTTGTTTCTCCTACAATGAATGTTGGACAACATGCCAACCACATGGTTTCTTGCCATGGGTAAGGAAGAGTTCTGATTTCTGCATCACAGTCACCTTTGGACATGATTGGAGATAAGGTCTAGGTTCTGAAGCCAGAAAACTGAGTTAGGGAAGAGATGATGACCTAAGGCCATGGGGGTCTGATGTGCTCAGTGTGCGGTCTGCTGTCTGGGTGTTGGTCACGAGATCCGGGCTCAGGTTGTCAGACAGTCCATTAGTGCCCAGGTAGACTATATATTTTGTGTGCATTCGAGTGCCGTGTAGGTTCTTATATGAAGAACTCTTCAGGATATGAAAAATGAGTGAGTCTGACGTGCGTGCTCAGTCTTTTGTCTCTGGATTTTGTATCAGCGATGGCCGTCGAATGTTGGGGAGGCCTCATGGGCCATGGTCGAATCTTGCTCTCTGTGGATTTGGCCCGATCCCAATTGTTTTTCATCAATCTGTGGGATGGGAGGACTCCTTTCAGGTTTGTTACCTCAGGTGTCCCAAGAAAAGAGGAATTCCAAAGCAGAGCCCTGGGGAAGAGTGAAGGGACAACCCGAACTATGGTTAAAAATAGGGGCCTAGGGGCATGGCAAGGCCAATATGCTGTCACCCCATCCAGCCACTGAGAGGACTTACCTGAGGACTGGGCTCAGGCTTAGGGTCACAATGTGTGTTTGTGACCAATGTGGCCCATAAGCATGGGCGGGGCTTCATGGGCCACACTGGTTTCAACTACACTGAACCTTGGACAACATGCCATCCACAAGTTTTCTTGCATGGGGAAAGTGTTCTGATGTCTGCATCATTTTCAAACCCGGCCTGTGATTGGAGATAAGGTCTAGGTTCTAAAGCCTGAAAACCGAGGTTGAGAAGAGATGACGAACTAAGGCCATGACGGTCCAATGTGCTCAGTATGCGTCCAGCTGTCTGGGTGGGGCCAGGAGGTCCAGGCTCAGGCTATGTCAGAAAGGGCATTAGTGCCCAGTTCACCTATATATTTGGGGTAGAGCTGAATGGCGTGCAGGTTGGTCCTCATGTGGGGTTTCTGGGTGCCCCAGAGGGCAATGGTTTTCTTCTGGAGGGCAGGCAGAGTGATGCATTATTAGTTCTGGATTGCCAAACTGGAGGGTTTGTGAGCCAGTATTCTGAGGATGGAAGTCTGAGAACCCAAGATAGCCCTAATTTCTGGTTGAGGATATGGCAGGCACAATCTACGGACCTGAATCGAGATCTCGTGCATCTGAAGTCAGGGCGAGGATCAGACGATCGCTCAGGTTGGACATTCTGTCCCTGATGGACCCTTCTTGAAGGGTGGGTGGATCGAGAGGCCTTGGGGGTTTTTCCACAATGGGAGTTGTGAGAAGCTCACAACTGCAAAGATTCTTCTGCAGGACAATTGAGACCTGTTGGTTGGCTCCAGGACAACGATTCTGAGCAGGGTTCTAAGGATGGATGGCTGCGTAGCCCACCTCGCAATCCAATTGTCTCCAAGCAACAAGACAGGTAGATCTTTTGGATCTGGGGGAGCAACCAAGGAGGATGAGTTGTGATGGACTCTCCCGTGGATGTCCTAATATGATTTTGTGTCTATGGAGACCTTGGAATGAAGCGGTGGCACTGGGGCCCTGAAGGGTTATCCAAAAGAGAGGCTTTCACACAGCTCCATCACGCAAGATTCCCCTGTGTAGATGAGATTTGTTCAGATGGGTGAGTCAAGAAACAGCCATATGCTGCTATTGAAATCCATTCCTCTGAGGAGAGATGCCTGGAAACCAAAGCAATGGATTCGAGAGGTGCCTAGGGTCCTGTTTGTTCCTTTTTATTTCTGGGGACATCAGGCTAGGGGTCTGAGTGCCGGTAGGTGCTCAGGTGGGCCCAGATTGCCCCTGTTTGTCCTTGGAAGCCACAAATATGGGGATGGCCATAAGGATTTTGGAAGTTTATCCTATTAGTAGGGTTGTGGCCATTGGAATGGGCACATACAATTCCCTTAGAGAGCGCAAGCCAAAGTCGTCAGGTTTGGCTCCAGGGGCCTGAGCCTGTAGTGTGTGTAGGCCACGGCTGTTTGGACAGTTGTCTGAAAACACAAACTCGGCTTATGTTTCAGGTCATAGGTATGGCAGGACTGATCTACAGACCATGAGGAGAACTCTTCGGTATATGAAAAAAGGGCGAGTGTGAGGCTTTTGCTCAAGTCTTTGTCTGTGAATATCGTGTCCCACATGGTTTTGAAATTTCCGGGTGACTTCATGGGAAATGGACGAGTCTTACTCTCTGGGGGTTTGGCCCCGTCCAAAGAGTTTGGGGTCATTCTGTGGGATGAAAGTAGTCCGTTGTTCTGTTGTTGTTGATTTGTTTTGTTTTGTTTTTCAACCTCAGGTGTCCAAACAAATGAGGGATTCCAGAGTAGAGCCCAGGGGAGGGGCGACTGGACAACCTGAAATGTGGTTAATAATTGGGGCCTGGGGACATTTCAAGCACATTATGACATATAATGGTCCAGCCACTGTGAGGACGTACTAGAGGACAGGGCTCACGCTGAGGGTCACAATGCGTGTTTATGCCCTCGTCGCACTCAAGAATGGGCGTGGGTCATGGTGAATGCTGGTTTCTCCTACACTGAACGTTGGACAACATGCCAAACACAAGGTTTCTTGCCAAGGGTAAGGAAGAGTTCTGATTTCTGCATCACAGTCACCCCTGGGCAGTGATTGGAGATAAGCTCTAGCTTCTGAAGCCTGAAAACTGAGGTAGGGAAGATATGATGACCTAAGGCCATGGCGAGTCTGATGTGCTCAGTGTGCGGTCAGCTGTCTGGGTGTTGGTCACGAGGTCCGGGCTCACGTTGTCAGGCAGTGCATAAGTGCCCAGGTTAGACTATATATTTTGGGTACAGCCTAATGGCGTGCAGGTTGATCCTCAGTTGGGGTTTCTGGGTAGCCCCAGAGGGCAATGTTTTTCTTCTGGAGGGGCGGCAGAGTGCTGCATTGTAGCTCTGAATTGCCAAATTGGAGGGCTTGTGGGCCAGTAGTCTGAGGACGGAATCTGAGAACCCAAGCTAGGCCTAGGTTTCTGGGTGAGAATATGGCAGGCACAATCTACAGTCCTGAATCTAGATCTCGTGCATCTGCAGTCAGGGCGAGTATCAGACGATCGCTTACGTTGGACATTCTGTCCCTGAAAGCCCCTTATTGAAGCGGGGGGATCACAAGGCCATGGGGGTTTTCCCAGATGGGAGTTGTGATGAGGTCCCAATTGCAAAGATTCTTCTGCAGGACAATTGAGACTTGTTGGTTGGTTCCAGGACAACGATTCCGAGCAGGGTTCTAATGATGGATGGCTGGGTAACCCACCTCGCATTCCAATTGTCTCCAAGCAAGAAGACAGGTCAGATCTGCTGGATCTGGTGGATCAACAGTGGGGGCTGAGTTGAAATGGACTCTCCAGTGGATGTGACCTAATATGATTTTATGTCTATGGAGACCTTGGAATGAAGCGGTGGCACTGGGGCCCTGAAGGGTTCTCCTAAAGAGAGGCTTTCACACAGCTCCATCGTGCAAGTTTCCCATGTGTAGATGAGATATGTTCTGATGGTGAGTCAAAAAACAGCCATATGCTGTTATTAAAATCCAGGCCTCTGAAGAGAGATGCCAGGAAACCAAAGCAATGGATCCGATAGGTGCCTAGGGGCCTGTTCGTTCCTTATTACCTCTGGGGATATCAGTCTAAGGGTCTGAGTGCAGGTAGGAGCTTAGATGGGCTCAGATTTCCCCTGTTTGTCCTGGGAAGCCACAACTATTGGGATGGCCTCAGGAATTTTGGAGGTTTATCCTCTTAGTAGGGTTGTGGCCATTGGAATGGGCACATACAATTACCTTGGAGAGTGCAAGCACAGTCTTCAGGTTTGGCCTCAGGGGCCTGAGCGTGTAGGGAGTGTAGGCCAGAGCTGTTGGGACAGTTGTCTTAAAACACAAACTCGGCTTATGTTTCAGGTCATAGGTATGGCAGGAATGATCTACAGACCATGAGGAGAACACTTTGGGATATGAAAAATGGGCTAGTGTGAGACACTTGCTCACGTTTTAGTCTCTAGATATTGTGTTACTCATGGTCGTGAAATTTCCGGGTGACTTCATGGGAAATGGACGAGTCTTACTCTCTGGGGGTTTGGCCCCGTCCAAGGAGTTAGGGGTCACCCTGTGGGATGGAAGACGTCCGATTTTTTTGTTGTTGTTGATTTGTTTTGTTTTGTTTTTCAACCTCAGGTGTCCCACCAAATGAGGGATTCCAGAGTAAAGCCCTGGGGAGTTGTGACTGGACAACCAGAAATCTGGTTAGAAATTGGGGCCTAGGGACATGTCAAGCCCATTATGACATCTAATGGACCAGCCACTGAGAGGATTTACTAGAGGTCAGGAATCACGCTGAGGGTCACAATGTGCGTTTATGCCCTCGTCGCACTCAAGAATGGGCATGACCTCAGGGTGAATGCTGGTTTCTCCTACACTGAACATAGGACAATATGGCAACCACAAGGTTTCTTGCCTTGGGTGTGCAGGAGTTCTGATTTCTGCATCACAGTCACCCCTGGCAGTGATTGAAGATAAGGTCTAGGTTCTTAAGCCTGAAAACTGAGGTAGGGCAGAGATGAGGACCTAAGGCCATGGCCGGTCTGATGTGCTCAGTGTGCGGTCAGCAGTCTGGGTGTTGGTTACGAGGTCCGGGCTCTGGTTGTCAGACAGTACATTAGTGCCCAGGTTAGACTATATATTTTGGGTGCCTTCGAGTGCCGTGTAGGTTCTTATCTGAAGAACTCTTCAGGATATGAAGATTGAGCGAGTCTGAGGCGCGTGCTCAGGCTTTTGAATCTGGATTTTGTATCAGCGATGGCCGTGGAAAGTTGGCGAGGCCTCATGGGCCATGGACGAATCTTGCTCTCTGTGGATTTGGCCCGATCCCATTGTTTTTCATCCATCTGTGGGATGGGAGGTCTCCTTTCAGGATTGTTACCTCAGTGGTCTCACAAAAAGAGGAATTCCAAAGCAGAGCCCTGGGGAAGAGTGACGGGAAATCCCGAACTATGGTTAAAAATTGGGGCCTAGGGGCATGGCAAGCCCAATATGCTGTCTCTCCTTCCATCCACTGAGAGGCCTTACCTGAGGACTGGGCTCAGGCTGCGGGTCACAATGTGTGTTTGTGACCAATGTGGCCTCCAAGCATGGGCGGGGCCTCATTGTCCACACTGGTTTCAACTACACTGAACCTTGGAGTACATGCCAACCACAAGGTTTCGTTCCATGGGGAAAGAGTTCTGATTTCAGCATCATTTTCAAACCCGAGCCGTGATTGGACATAAGGTCTAGGTTCTAAAGCCTGAAAACCGAGATTGAGAAGAGATGACGACCTAAGGCCATGGCGGGTCCGATGTGCTCAGTGTTCGACCAGCTGTCTGGGTGGGGCCAGGAGGTCCAGGCTCAGGCTGTGTCAGTAAGGGCATTAGTACCCACGAAGCCTATATATTTGGGGTACAGCCGAATGGGTGCAGGTTGATCCACATTTGGTGTTACTGGGTAGCCCCGGAGGGCAATGTTTTTCTTCTGGAGGTCAGGCAGAGTGCTGCATTGTAGTTCTGGGTTGCCAAACTGGAGGGCTTGTGGGCAAGTAGTCTGAGGACGGAAGTCTGAGAACCCAAGCTAGGCCTAGGTTTCTGGGTGAGGATATGGCAGGCACAATCTACAGACCTGAATCGAGATCTCGTGCTTCTGAAGTCATGGCGAGAATCAGACGATCGCTCAGGTTGGACATTCTGTCCCTGATGGCCCCTTCTTGAAGGGGCGGGGTAGATCGCGAGTCCATGGGGGTTTTCCCTCGATGTGAGTTGTGAGAAGCTCCCAACTGCAAAGATTCTTCTGCAGGACAATTGAGACCTGTTGGTTGGCTCCAGGACAAGGATTCCGAGCATGGTTCTAATAATGGATGGCTGGGTAGCCCACCTCGCATTCCAATTGTCTCCAAGCAACAAGACAGGTCAGAGCAGCTGGATCTGGGGGAGCAACCGAGGAGGCTGAGTTGAAATGGACTCTCCCGTGGTTGTGACCTAATATGATTTTGTGTCTATGGAGACCTTGCAATGAAGCGGTCGCACTGGGGCCATGAAGGTTTCTCCTAAAGAGAGGCTTTCACACAGCTCCATCGTGCAAGTTTCCCATGTGTAGATGAGATTTGTTCTGATGGTGAGTCAAGAAACAGCCATATGCTGTTATTGAAATCCATTCCTCTGAGGAGAGATGCCTCGAAACCAAAGCAAAGGATCCGATAGGTGACTAGGGGCCTGATTGTTCCTTATTACATCTGGGGATATCAGTCTACTGGTCTGAGTGCAGATAGGTGCTCAGATGGGCTCAGATTGCCCCTGTTTGTCCTGGGAAGCCACAACTATTGGGATGGCCTCAGGAATTTTGGAGTTTTATCCTCTTTGTGGGGTTGTGGCCATTGGAATGGGCGCATACAATTCCCTTGGAGAGGGCAAGCACTGTCTTCAGGTTTGCCCTTAGGGGCCTGAGCCTGTAGGGTGTGTAGGACAGAGCTGTTGGGACAGTTGTCTGAAAACACAAACTCGGCTTATGTTTCGGTTCATAGGTATGGCAGGACTGATATATAGACCATGAGGAGAACACTTTTGGATATTAAAAATGGGCAAGTGTGAGGCTCTTGCTCACGTTTTTGTCTCTAGATATTGTGTCACTCATGGTCGTGAAATTTCCGGGTGACTTCATGGGAAATGGACGAGTCTTACTCTCTGGGGTTTTGGCCCCGTCTAAAGATTTTGATGTCATTCTGTGGGATGGAAGAAGTCCGTTGTTCTGTTGTGGTTTATTTGTTTTGGTTTGTTTTTCAACCTCAGGTGTCCCAGCAAATGAGGGATTCCAGAGTAGAGCCCTGGGAGGGGCGACTGGACAACCAGAAATCTGGTTAAAAATTGGGGCCTAGGGACATGTCAAGCCCATTATGACATCTTATGGTCCAGCCACTGAGAGGACGTACTAGAGGACAGGACTCACACTGAGGGTCACAATGCGTGTTTTTGCCCTCGTCGCACTCAAGAATGGGAGGGGCGTCACGGTGAAAGCTGGTTTCTTTCCTACACTGAACGTTGGACAACATGCCAAACCACATGGTTTCTTGCCTTGGGTAAGGAAGAGTTCTGATTTCTGCATCATAGTCACCCCTGGGCAGTGATTGGAGATAAGGTCTAGGTTTTGAAGACTGAAAACTGAGGTAGGTAAGAGATGAAAACCTAAGGCCAAGGCGGGTCTGATGTGCTCAGTGTGCGGTCAGCTGTCTGGGTGTTGATCACGAGGTCCGGGCTCAGGTTGTCAGACAGTCCATTAGTGCCCAGGTTAGACTATATATTTTGGGTGCCTTCGAGTGACGTGAAGGTTCTTATCTGAAGAAATCTTCAGGATATGAAGAATGAGCGAGTCTGAGGCGCGTGCTCAGGCTTTTGTCTCTGGATTTTGTATCAGCGATGGCCGTGGAATGTTGGCGAGGCCTCATGGGCCATGGACGAATCTTACTCTCTGTGGACTTGGCCCGATCCCAATTGTTTTTCGTCAATCTGTGGGATGGGAGGACTCTTTTCAGGTTTGTTACCTCAGGGATCCTACCAAAAGAGGATTTCCAAATCAGAGCCCTGGGGAAGAGTGAAGGGACGACCCGAACTATGGTTAAAAATGGGGGCCTAGGGGCATGGCAAGCCCAATATGCTGTCTCTCCATCCAGCCACTGAGAGGCCTTACCTGAGGACTGGGCTCAGGCTGAGGGTCACAATGTGTGTTTGTGACCAATGTGGCCCGCAAGCATGGGCGGGGCCTCATGGGCCACACTGGTTTCAAGTACACTGAACCTTGCACAACATGCCAACCACAAGGTTTCTTGCCATGGGGAAAGCGTTCTGATTTCTGCATCATTTTCAAACCCGGGCCGTGATTGGAGATAATGTCTAGGTTCTGAAGCCTGAAACCCGAGATTGAGAAGAGATGAAGTCCTAAGGCCATGGCAGGTCATATGAGCTCAGTGTGCGGCCAGCTGTCTGGGTGGGGCCAGGAGGTCCAGACTCAGGCTGTCTCAGAAAGGGCAATAGTGACAAGGTCAGCCTATATATTTGGGGTACAGCCGAATGGCGTGCAGGTTTAATAACATTTGGGGTTTCTGTGTAGCTCCAGACGGCAATGTTTTTCTTCTGGAGGGCAGGCAGAGTGCTGCACTGTAGTTCTGGATTGCCAAAATGGAGGGCTTGTGGGCCACTAGTCTGAGGACGGAAGTCTGAGAACCCAAGCTAGGCCTAGGTTTCTGGGTGAGACCGGAATCTAGATCTCGTGGATCTGAATTCAGGGCGAGGATCAGACGATCGCTCAGGTTGGACATTCTGTCCCTGATGGCCCCTTCTTGAAGGGGGCCGTGGATCTCGAGGCCATGCGTGTTTTCCCCCGATGGGAGTTGTGAGAAGCTCCCAACTGCAAAGATTCTTCTGCAGGACAATTGAGACCTGTTGGTTGGCTCCAGGACAATGATTCCAAGCAGGGTTCTAAGGATGGATGGCTGGGTAGCCCATCTCGCATTCCAATTGTCTGCAAGCAACAAGACAGGTTAGATCTGCTGGACCTGGGGGAGCAACCGAGGAGGCTGAGTTGAAATGGACTCTCCCGTCGATGTGGCCTAATATGATAATATATCTATGGAGACCTTGGAATGAAGCGGTGGCACTGGGGCCCTGAAGGGTTCTCCTAAATAGAGGCTTTCACACAGCTCCATCGTGCAAGTTTGCCATGTGTAGATGAGATTTGTTCTGATGGGTGAGTCAAGAAACAGCCATATGCTGTTATTGAAATCCATTCCTCTGAGGAGAGATGCCTGGAAACCAAAGCAATGGATCGGATATGTGCCTAGGGGCCTGTCGTTCCTTTTTACCTCTGGGGACATCAGTCTACGGGTCTGAGTACCCGTAGGTGCTCAGATGGGCCCAGATTGCCCCTGTTTGTCCTGGGAAGCCACAAATACTGGGATGGCCTCAAGGACTTTGGAGGTTTATCCTCTTAGTTGGGTTGTGGCCATTGGAATGGGCACACACAATTCCCTTGGAGAGGGCAAGCACAGTCGTCAGGTTTGGCTCCAGGGGCCTGAGCCTGTAGGGTGTGTAGGCCAGGGCTGTTTGGACAGTTGTTTGAAAACACAAACTCGGCTTATGTTTCGGGTCATAGGTTTGGCAGTACTGATCTATAGACTATGAGGAGAACTCTTCGGGATATGAAAAAAGGGCGAGTGTGAGGCTCTTGCTCTAAGTTTTTGTCTCGGGTTATCGTGTCACTCATGGTCGTGAAATTTCCGGGTGACTTCATTGGAAATGGACGAGTCTTACCCTCTGGGGGTTTGGCCCCGTCCAAAGAGATTGGGGTCATTCTGTGGGATGGAAGAAGTCCGTTCTTTTGTTGTTTTTGATTTGTTTTGTTTTGTTTTTCAACCTCAGGTGAACCAGCAAATGAGGGATTCCAGAGTAGAGCCCTGGGAGGGGGGACTGGACAACCAGAAATCTGGTTAAAAATTGGGGCCTAGGGACATGTCAAGACCCTTATGACATCTAATGGTCCAGCCACTGAGAGGACGTACTAGAGGACAGGACTCACACTGAGGGTCACAATGCGTGTTTATGCCCTCGGCGCACACAAGAATAGGCGGGGTGTCAGGGTGAATGCTGGATTCTCCTACACTGAACGTTGGACAACATGCCAACCACATGGTTTCTTGCCTTGGGTAAGGAAGAATTCTGATTTCTGCATCATAGTCACACCTTGGCAGTGATTGGAGATAAGGTCTAGGTTTTGAATACTGAAAACTGAGGTAGGTAAGAGATGATGACCTAAGGCCATGGTGGGTCTGATGTGCTCACTGTGCGGTCAGCTGTCTGGTTGTTGGTCACGACGTCCGGGCTCAGGTTGTCAGACAGTGCATTAGTGCCCAGGTTAGACTATATATTTTGGGTGCCTTCGAATGACGTGTAGGTTCTTATCTGAAGAACTCTTCAGGATATGAAGAATGAGCGAGTCTGAGGCGTGTACTCAGGCTTTTGTCTCTGGATTTTGTATCAGCGATGGCCGTGGAATGTTGGCGAGGCCTCATGGGCCATGGACGAATCTTACTCTCTGTGGACTTGGCCCGATCCCAATTGTTTTTCGTCAATCTGTGGGATGGGAGGACTCCTTTCAGGTTTGTTACCTCAGGGATCCTACCAAAAGAGGATTTCCAAATCAGAGCCCTGGGGAAGAGTGAAGGGACGACCCGAACTATGGTTAAAAATGGGGGCCTAGGGGCATGGCAAGCCCAATATGCTGTCTCTCCATCCAGCCACTGAGAGGCCTTACCTGAGGACTGGGCTCAGGCTGAGGGTCACAATGTGTGTTTGTGACCAATGTGGCCCGCAAGCATGGGCGGGGCCTCATGGGCCACACTGGTTTCAAGTACACTGAACCTTGCACAACATGCCAACCACAAGGTTTCTTGCCATGGGGAAAGCGTTCTGATTTCTGCATCATTTTCAAACCCGGGCCGTGATTGGAGATAATGTCTAGGTTCTGAAGCCTGAAACCCGAGATTGAGAAGAGATGAAGTCCTAAGGCCATGGCAGGTCATATGAGCTCAGTGTGCGGCCAGCTGTCTGGGTGGGGCCAGGAGGTCCAGACTCAGGCTGTCTCAGAAAGGGCATTAGTGCCCAGGTCAGCCTATATATTTGGGGTACAGCCGAATGGCGTGCAGGTTTAATACCATTTGGGGTTTCTTGGTAGCCCCAGACGGCAATGTTTTTCTTCTGGAGGGCAGGCAGAGTGCTGCACTGTAGTTCTGGATTGCCAAACTGTAGGGCTTGTGGGCCACAAGTCTGAGGACGGAATTCTGAGAACCCAAGCTAGGCCTAGGTTTCTGGGTGAGACCGGAATCTAGATCTCGTGGATCTGAATTCAGGGCGAGGATCAGACGATCGCTCAGGTTGGACATTCTGTCCCTGATGGCCCCTTCTTGAAGGGGGCCGTGGATCTCGAAGCCATGCGTGTTTTCCCCCGATGGGAGTTGTGAGAAGCTCCCAACTGCAAAGATTCTTCTGCAGGACAATTGAGACCTGTTGGTTGGCTCCAGGACAATGATTCCAAGCAGGGTTCTAAGGATGGATGGCTGGGTAGCCCATCTCGCATTCCAATTGTCTGCAAGCAACAAGACAGGTTAGATCTGCTGGACCTGGGGGAGCAACCGAGGAGGCTGAGTTGAAATGGACTCTCCCGTCGATGTGGCCTAATATGATAATATATCTATGGAGACCTTGGAATGAAACGGTGGCACTGGGGCCCTGAAGGGTTCTCCTAAAGAGAGGCTTTCACACAGCTCCATCGTGCAAGTTTGCCATGTGTAGATGAGATTTGTTCTGATGGGTGAGTCAAGAAACAGCCATATGCTGTTATTGAAATCCATTCCTCTGAGGAGAGATGCCTGGAAACCAAAGCAATGGATCGGATATGTGCCTAGGGGCCTGTTCGTTCCTTTTTACCTCTGGGGACATCAGTCTACGGGTCTGAGTACCCGTAGGTGCTCAGATGGGCCCAGATTGCCCCTGTTTGTCCTGGGAAGCCACAAATACTGGGATGGCCTCAGGGACTTTGGAGGTTTATCCTCTTAGTTGGGTTGTGGCCATTGGAATGGGCACACACAATTCCCTTGGAGAGTCAAGCACAGTCGTCAGGTTTGGCTCCAGGGGCCTGAGCTTGTAGGGTGTGTAGGCCAGGGCTGTTTGGACAGTTATTTGAAAACACAAACTCGGCTTATGTTTCGGGTCATAGGTTTGGCAGGACTGATCTACAGACCATGAGGAGAACTCTTCGGGATATGAAAAAAGGGCGAGTGTGAGGCTCTTGCTCAAGTTTTTGTCTCGGGTTATCGTGTCACTCATGGTCGTGAAACTTCCGGGTGACTTCATTGGAAATGGACGAGTCTTACCCTCTGGGGGTTTGGCCCCGTCCAAAGAGATTGGGGTCATTCTGTGGGATGGAAGAAGTCCGTTCTTTTGTTGTTTTTGATTTGTTTTGTTTTGTTTTTCAACCTCAGGTGAACCAGCAAATGAGGGATTCCAGAGTAGAGCCCTGGGAGGGGGGACTGGACAACCAGAAATCTGGTTAAAAATTGGGGCCTAGGGACATGTCAAGACCCTTATGACATCTAATGGTCCAGCGACTGAGAGGACGTACTAGAGGACAGGACTCACACTGAGGGTCACAATGCGTGTTTATGCCCTCGGCGCACACAAGAATAGGCGGGGCGTCAGAGTGAATGCTGGATTCTCCTACACTGAATGTTGGACAACATGCCAACCACATGGTTTCTTGCCTTGGGTAAGGAAGAATTCTGATTTCTGCATCATAGTCACCCCTGGGCAGTGATTGGAGATAAGGTCTAGGTTTTGAATACTGAAAACTGAGGTAGGTAAGAGATGATGACCTAAGGCCATGGTGGGTCTGATGTGCTCACTGTGCGGTCAGCTGTCTGGTTGTTGGTCACGACGTCCGGGCTCAGGTTGTCAGACAGTGCATTAGTGCCCAGGTTAGACTATATATTTTGGGTGCCTTCGAATGACGTGTAGGTTCTTATCTGAAGAACTCTTCAGGATATGAAGAATGAGCGAGTCTCAGGCGTGTACTCAGGCTTTTGTCTCTGGATTTTGTATCAGCGATGGCCGTGGAATGTTGGGGAGGCCTCATGGGCCATGGACGAATCTTGCTCTCTGTGGACTTGGCCCGATCCCAATTGTTTTTCGTCAATCTGTGGGATGGGAGGACTCCTTTCAGGTTTGTTACCTCAGGTGTCCGACCAAAAGAGGAATTCCAAATCAGAGCCCTGGGGAAGAGTGAAGGGACAACCCGAACTATGGTTAAAAATTGGGGCCTAGAGGCATGGCAAGCCCAATATGCTGTCTCTCCATTAGCTACTGAGAGGTCTTACCTGAGGACTGGGCTCAGGCTGAGGGTCACAATGTGTGTTTGTGACCAATGTGGCCCGCAAGCATGGCCGGGGCCTCATGGGCCACACTGGTTTCAAGTACACTGAACCTTGGACAACATGCCAACAACAAGGTTTCTTGCCATGGGGAAAGCGTTCTGATTTCTGCATCATTTTCAAACCCGGGCCGTGATTGGAGAAATGTCTAGGTTCTGAAGCCTGAAACCCGAGATTGAGAAGAGATGAAGACCTAAGGCCATGGCAGGTCATATGAGCTCAGTGTGCAGCCAGCTGTCTGGGTGGGGCCAGGAAGTCCAGACTCAGGCTGTCTCAAAAAGTTCATTAGTGCCCAGGTCAGCCTATATATTTGGGGTACAGCCGAATGGTGTGCAGGTTGAATCTCATTTGGGGTTTCTGGGTAGCCCCAGACGGCAATATTTTCCTCTGGAGGGCAGGCAGAGTGCTGCACTGTAGTTCTGGATTGCAAAACTGGAGGGCTTGTGGGCCAGTATTCTGTGGACGGAAGTCTGAGAACCCAAGCTAGGCCTAGGTTTCTGGGTGAGACCGGAATCTAGATCTCGTGCATCTGAATTCAGGGCGAGGATCAGACAATCGCTCAGGTTGGACATTCTGTCCCTGATGGCCCCTTCTTGTAGGGGGGCGTGGATCACGAGGCCATGCGGGTTTTCCCACGATGGGAGTTGTGAGAAGCTCCCAACTGCAAAGATAATTCTGCAGGACAATTGAGACCTGTTGGTTGGCTCCAGGAAAACGATTCCGAGCAGGCTTCTAAGGATGGATGGCTGGGTAGCCCATCTCGCATTCCAATTGTCTGCAAGCAACAAGACAGGTTAGATCTGCTGGATCTGGGGGAGCAACCGAGGAGGCTGAGTTGAAATGGACTCTCCCAAGGATGTGTCCTAATATGATAATATGTCTATGGAGACCTTGGAATGAAGCGGTGGCACTGGGACCCTGAAGGGTTCTCCTAAAGAGAGGCTTTGACACAGCTCCATCGTGCAAGTTTGCCATTTGTAGATGAGATTTGTTCTGATGGGTGAGTCAAGAAACAGCCATATGCTGTTATTGAAATCCATTCCTCTGAGGAGAGATGCTTGGAAACCAAAGCAATTGATCGGATATGTGCCTAGGGGCCTGTTCGTTCCTTTTTACCTCTGGGGACATCAGTCTACGGGTCTGAGAGCCGGTAGGTGCTCAGATGGGCCCAGATTGCCCCTGTTTGTCCTGGGAAGCCACAAATATTGGGATGGCCTCAGGGACTTTGGAGGTTTATCCTCTTAGTTGGGTTGTGGCCATTGGAATGGGCACACACAATTCCCTTGGAGAGGGCAAGCACAGTCGTCAGGTTTGGCTCCAGGGGCCTGAGACTGTAGGGTGTATAGGCCAGGGCTGTTTGGACAGTTGATTAAAAAAACAAACTCGGCTTATGTTTCGGGTCATAGGTATGGCAGGACTGATCTACAGACCTTGAGGATAACTCTTCGGGATATGAAAATAGGGCGAGTGTGAGGCTCTTGCTCAAGTTTTTATCTCTGGTTATCGTGTCACTCATGGTCGTGAAATTCCCGGGTGACTTCATGGGAAATGGACGAGCCTTACTCTCTGGGGGTTTGGCCCCGTCCAAAGAGTTTGGGGTCATTCTGTGGGATGGAAGAAGTCCGTTGTTCTGTTGTTATTGATTTGTTTTGTTTTGTTTTTCAACCTCAGGTGTCCCAGCAAATGAGGGATTCCAGAGTAGAGCCCTGGGAGGGGCGACTGGACAACCAGAAATCTGGTTAAAAATTGGGGCCTAGGGACATATCAAGCCCATTATGACATCTAATGGTCCAGCCACTGAGAGGACGTACTAGAGGACAGGACTCACACTGAGGGTCACAATGCGTGTTTTTGCCCTCGTCGCACTCAAGAATGGGAGGGGCGTCACGGTGAAAGCTGGTTTCTTTCCTATACTGAACGTTGGACAACATGCCAACCACATGGTTTCTTGCCTTGGGTAAGGAAGAGTTCTGATTTCTGCATCATAGTCACCCCTGGGCAGTGATTGGAGATAAGGTCTTGGTTTTGAAGACTGAAAACTGAGGTAGGTAAGAGATGATGACCTAAGGCCATGGCAGGTCTGATGTGCTCAATGTGCGGTCAGCTGTCTGGGTGTTGGTCACGACGTCCGGGGTCAGGTTGTCAGACAGTGCATTAGTGCCCTGGTTAGACTATATATTTTGGGTGCCTTCGAATGACGTGTAGGTTCTTATCTGAAGAAATCTTCAGGATATGAAGAATGAGCGAGTCTGAGGCGCGTGCTCAGGCTTTTGTCTCTGGATTTTGTATCAGCGATGGCCGTGGAATGTTGGCGAGGCCTCTTGGGCCATGGACGGATCTTTCTCTCTGTGGACTTGGCCCGATCCCAATTGTTTTTCGTCAATCTGTGGGATGGGAGGACTCCTTTCAGGTTTGTTACCTCAGGGATCCCACCAAAAGTGGAATTCCAAATCAGAGCCCTGAGGAAGAGTGAAGGGACGACCCGAACTATGGTTAAAAATGGGGGCCTAGGGGCATGGCAAGCCCAATATGCTGTCTCTCCATCCAGCCACTGAGAGGCCTTACCTGAGGACTGGGCTCAGGCTGAGGGTCACAATGTGTGTTTGTGACCAATGTGGCCCGCAACCATGGGCGGGGCCTCATGGGCCACACTGGTTTCAAGTACACTGAACCTTGCACAACATGCCAACCACAAGGTTTCTTGCCATGGGGAAAGCGTTCTGATTTCTGCATCATTTTCAAACCCGGGCCGTGATTGGAGATAATGTCTAGGTTCTGAAGCCTGAAACCCGAGATTGAGAAGAGATGAAGTCCTAAGGCCATGGCAGGTCATATGAGCTCAGTGTGCGGTCAGCTGTCTGGGTGGGGCCAGGAGGTCCAGACTCAGGCTGTCTCAGAAAGGGCATTAGTGCCCAGGTCAGCCTATATATTTGGGGTATAGCCGAATGGCGTGCAGGTTTAATACTATTTGGGGTTTCTGGGGAGCCCCAGACGGCAATGTTTTTCTTCTGGAGGGCAGGCAGAGTGCTGCGCTGTAGTTCTGGATTGCCAAACTGGAGGGCTTGTGGGCCACTAGTCTGAGGACGGAAGTCTGAGAACCCAAGCTAGGCCTAGGTTTCTGGGTGAGACCGGAATCTAGATCTCGTGCATCTGAATTCAGGGCGAGGATCAGACGATCGCTCAGGTTGGACATTCCGTCCCTGATGGCCCCTTCTTGAAGGGGGCCGTGGATCTCGAGGCCATGCGTGTTTTCCCCCGATGGGAGTTGTGAGAAGCTCCCAACTGCAAAGATTCTTCTGCAGGACAATTGAGACCTGTTGGTTGGCTCCAGGACAATGATTCCAAGCAGGGTTCTAAGGATGGATGGCTGGGTAGCCCATCTCGCATTCCAATTGTCTGCAAGCAACAAGACAGGTTAGATCTGCTGGATCTGGGGGAGAAACCGAGGAGGCTGAGTTGAAATGGACTCTCCCGTCGATGTGGCCTAATATGATAATATATCTATGGAGACCTCGAATGAAGCGGTGGCACTGGGGCCCTGAAGGGTTCTCCTAAAGAGAGGCTTTCACACAGCTCCATCGTGCAAGTTTGCCATGTGTAGATGAGATTTGTTCTGATGGGTGAGTCAAGAAACAGCCATATGCTGTTATTGAAATCCATTCCTCTGAGGAGAGACGCCTGGAAACCAAAGCAATGGATCGGATATGTGCCTAGGGGCCTGTTCGTTCCTTTTTACCTCTGGGGACATCAGTCTACGGGTCTGAGTACCCGTAGGTGCTCAGATGGGCCCAGATTGCCCCTGTTTGTCCTGGGAAGCCACAAATACTGGGTTGGCCTCAGGGACTTTGGAGGTTTATCCTCTTAGTTGGGTTGTGGCCATTGGAATGGGCACACACAATTCCCTTGGAGAGGGCAAGCACAGTCGTTAGGTTTGGCTCCAGGGGCCTGAGCCTGTAGGGTGTGTAGGCCAGGGCTGTTTGGACAGTTGTTTGAAAAAACAAACTCGGCTTATGTTTTGGGTCATAGGTATGGCAGGACTGATCTACAGACCATGAGGAGAACTCTTCGGGATATGAAAATAGGGCGAGTGTGAGGCTCTTGCTCAAGTTTTTATCTCTGGTTATCGTGTAACTCATGGTCGTGAAATTTCCGGGTGACTTCATGGGAAATGGACGAGTCTTACTCTCTGGGTGTTTGGCCCCGTCCAAAGAGTTTTGGGTCATTCTGTGGGATGGAAGAAGTCCGTTGTTCTGTTGTTATTGATTTGTTTTGTTTTGTTTTTCAACCTCAGGTGTCCCAGCAAATGAGGGATTCCAGAGTAGAGCCCGGGAGGGGAGACTGGACAACCAGAAATCTGGTTAAAAATTGGGGCCTAGGGACATGTCAAGCCCATTATGACATCTAATGGTCCAGCCACTGAGAGGACGTACTAGAGGACAGGACTCACACTGATTGTCACAATGCGTGTTTATGCCCTGGTCGCATTCAAGAATGGGCGGGGCGTCACGGTGAATGCTCGTTTCTTTCCTACACTGAACGTTGGACAACATGCCAACCACATGGTTTCTTGCCTTGGGTAAGGAAGAGTTCTGATTTCTGCATCGTAGTCACCCCTGGGCAGTGATTGGAGATAAGGTCTAGGTTTTGAAGACTGAAAACTGAGGTAGGTAAGAGATGATGACCTAAGGCCATGGCGGGTCTGATATGCTCAGTGTGCGGTCAGCTGTCGGGGTGTTGGTCGCGAGGTCCGTCTCAGGTTGTCAGACAGTGCATTAGTGCCCAGGTTAGACTATATATTTTGGGTGCCTTCGAGTGACGTGTAGGTTCTTATCTGAAAAACTCTTCAGGATATGAAGAATGAGCGAGTCTGAGGCGCGTGCTAAGGCTTTTGTCTCTGGATTTGTATCACCGATGGCCGTGGAATGTTGGCGAGGCCTCATGGGCAATGGACGAATCTTGCTCTCGGTGGACTTGGCCTGATCCCAATTGTTTTTCGTCAATCTGTGGGATGGGAGGACTCCTTTTAGGTTTGTTACCGCAGGTGTCCGACCAAAAGAGGAATTCCAAATCAGAGCCCTGGGGAAGAGTGAAGGGACGACCCGAACTATGGTTAAAAATGGGGGCCTAGGGGCATGGCAAGCCCAATATGCTGTCTCTCCATCCAGCCACTGAGAGGCCTTACCTGAGGACTGGGCTCAGGCTGAGGGTCACAATGTGTGTTTGTGACCAATGTGGCCCGCAAGCATGGGCGGGGCCTCATGGGCCACACTGGTTTCAAGTACACTGAAACTTGCACAACATGCCAACCACAAGGTTTCTTGCCATGGGGAAAGCGTTCTGATTTCTGCATCATTTTCAAACCCGGGCCGTGATTGGAGATAATGTCTAGGTTCTGAAGCCTGAAACCCGAGATTGAGAAGAGATGAAGTCCTAAGGCCATGGCAGGTCATATGAGCTCAGTGTGCGGCCAGCTGTCTGGGTGGGGCCAGGAGGTCCAGACTCAGGCTGTCTCAGAAAGGGCATTAGTGCCCAGGTCAGCCTATATATTTGGGGTACAGCCGAATGGCGTGCAGGTTTAATACCATTTGGGGTTTCTTGGTAGCCCCAGACGGCAATGTTTTTCTTCTGGAGGGCAGGCAGAGTGCTGCACTGTAGTTCTGGATTGCCAAACTGGAGGGCTTGTGGGCCACTAGTCTGAGGACGGAATTCTGAGAACCCAAGCTAGGCCTAGGTTTCTGGGTGAGACCGGAATCTAGATCTCGTGCATCTGAAGTCAGGGCGAGGATGAGACGAACGCTCAGGTTGGACATTCTGTCCCTGATGGCCCCTTCTTGAAGGGGGGCGTGGATCTCGAGGCCATGCGGGTTTTCCCACGATGGGAGTTGTGAGAAGGTCCCAACTGCAAAGATTCTTCTGCAGGACAATTGAGACCTGTTGGTTGGCTCCAGGACAACGATTCTGAGCAGGGTTCTAAGGATGGATGGCTGGGTAGCCCACCTCGCATTCCAATTGTCTCCAAGCAACAAGACAGGTTAGATCTGCTGGATCTGGAGGAGCAACCGATGAGGCTGATTTGAAATGGACTCTCCCGTGGATGTGTCCTAATGTGATTTTGTGTCTATGGAGACCTTGGAATGAAGCGGTGGCACTGGGGCCCTGAAGGGTTCTCCTAAAAGCGGCTTTCACACAGCTCCATCGTGCAAGTTTGCCATGTGTAGATGAGATTTGTTCTGATGGGTGAGTCAAGAAACAGCCATATGCTGTTATTGAAATCCATTCCTCTGAGGAGAGATGCCTGGAAACCAAAGCTATGGATCGGATATGTGCCTAGGGGCCTGTTCGTTCCTTTTTACCTCTGGGGACATCATTCTACAGGTCTGAGTGCCAGTAGGTGCTCAGATGGGCCCAGATTGCCCCTGTTTGTCCTGGGAAGCCACAAATACTGGGATGGCCTCAGGGACTTTGGAGGTTTATCCTCTTAGTTGGGTTGTGGCCATTGGAATGGGCACACACAATTCCCTTGGAGAGGGCAAGCACAGTCGTCAGGTTTGGCTCCAGGGGCCTGAGCCTGTAGGGTGTATAGGCCAGGGCTGTTTGGACAGTTGTTTAAAAAAACAAACTCGGCTTATGCTTTGGGTCATAGGTATGGCAGGACTGATCTACAGAGCATGAGGAGAAATCTTCGGGATATGAAAATAGTGCGAGTGTGAGGCTCTTTCTCAAGTTTTTATCTCTGGTTATCGTGTCACTCATGGTCGTGAAATTCCCGGGTGACTTCATGGGAAATGGACGAGTCTTACTCTCTGGGGGTTTGGCCCCGTCCAAAGAGTTTGAGGTCATCATGTGGGATGGAAGAAGTCCGTTGTTCTGTTGTTATTGATTTGTTTTGTTTTGTTTTTCAACCTCAGGTGTCCCAGCAAATGAGGGATTCCAGAGTAGAGCTCTGGGAGGGGCGACTGGACAACCAGAAATCTGGTTAAAAATTGGGGCCTAGGGACATGTCAAGCCCATTATGACATCTAATGGTCCAGCCACTGAGAGGACGTACTAGAGGACAGGACTCACACTGAGGGACACAATGCGTGTTTTTGCCCTCATCGCACTCAAGAATGTGATGGGCGTCACGGTGAAAGCTGGTTTCTTTCCTACACTGAACGTTGGACAACATGCCAACCACATGGTTTCTTGCCTTGGGTAAGGAAGAGTTCCTATTTCTGCATCATAGTCACCCCTGGGCAGTGATTGGAGATAAGGTCTAGGTTTTGAATACTGAAAACTGAGGTAGGTAAGAGATGATGACCTAAGGCCAAGGCGGGTCTGATGTGCTCAGTGTGCGGTCAGCTGTCTGGGTGTTGGTCACGACGTCCGGGCTCATGTTGTCAGACAGTGCATTAGTGCCCAGGTTAGACTATATATTTTGGGTGCCTTCGAGTGACGTGTAGGTTCTTATCTGAAGAACTCTTCAGGATATGAAGAATGAGGGAGTCTGAGGCACGTGCTCAGGCTTTTTCTCTGGATTTTGTATCAACGATGGCCGTGGAATGTAGGCGAGGCCTCATGGGCCATGGACCAATCTTGCTCTCTGTGGACTTGGCCCGATCCCAATTGTTTTTCGTCAATCTGTGGGATGGGAGGACTCCTTTTAAGTTTGTTACCTCAGGTGTCCGACCAAAAGAGGAATTCCAAATCAGAGCCCTGGGGAAGAGTGAAGTGACAACCCCAACTATGGTTAAAAATGGGGGCCTAGGGGCATGGCAAGCCCAATATGCTGTCTCTCCATCCAGCCACTGAGAGGCCTTACCTGAGGACTGGGCTCAGGCTGAGGGTCACAATGTGTGTTTGTGACCAATGTGGCCTGCAAGCTAGGGCGGGGCCTCATGAGCCACACTGGTTTCAAGTACACTGAGCCTTGGACAACATGCCAACCTCAAGGTTTCTTGCCATGGGGAAAGCGTTCTGATTTCTGCATCATTTTCAAACCCGGGCCGTGATTGGAGATAATGTCTAGGTTCTGAAGCCTGAAACCCGAGATTGAGAAGAGATGAAGTCATAGGGCCATGGCAGGTCATATGAGCTCAGTGTGTGGCCAGCTGTCTGGGTCGGGCTAGGATGTCCAGACTCAGGCTGTCTCAGAAAGGGCATTAGTGCCCAGGTCAGCCTATATATTTGGGGTCCAGCCGAATGGCGTGCAGGTTGAATCTCATTTGGGGTTTCTCGGTAGCCCCAGACGGCAATGTTTTTCTTCTGGAGGGCAGGCAGAGTGCTGCACTGTAGTTCTGGATTTCCAAACTGGAGGGCTTGTGGGCCAGTAGTCTGAGGACGGAAGTCTGAGAACCCAAGCCAGGCCTAGGTTTCTGGGTGAGACCTGAATCTAGATCTAGTGCATCTGAAGTCAGGGCGAGGATCAGACGATCGCTCAGTTTGGACATTCTGTCCCTGATTGCCCCTTCTTGAAGGGGGGCGTGGATCTCGAGGCCATGCGGGTTTTCCCACAATGGGAGTTGTGAGAAGCTCCCAACTGCAAAGATTTATGGTCATGAAATTTCCCGGGGTGACTTCATTGGAAATGGACGAGTCTTACTCCCTGGGGGTTTTTGGGCCCAGTCCAAAGAGTTTGGGGTCATTCTGTGGGACGGAAGAAGTCCGTTTTTTGTTTGTTGATTTTGTTTTGTTTTGTTTTTCAAACTCAGGTGTCCCCACCAAATGAGGGATTCCAGAGTAGAGCCCTGGGGAGGGGCGATTGGACAGCCAGAAATCTGGTTAAAATTGGGGCCTAGGGACAGCTAGACTTGGGTTTCAGGGCGAGGGCACGGCATGTACCCCCTGAAGATCTGAAGCAATATCTCATGCATCTGAAGTCAGAGCGAGGATCAGACAATTGGCTCAGCTTGGATTTTCTGTTCATGACGGCCCCCCTTCATAAAGGGAGCCGAATCTCGAGGGCCGTGGAGGTTTTTCCCACGTTGGGAGTGGTGGGACGCCCCCTCCTAGGATTCGTTCGGCGGGACAATTGAGACCTGTTGGACAGCTCCAGGACATCCCATATGGATGAGTCCAGACCAACGTTCGAGGATGGATGCCTGGGAAGCCCGCCTCGCATTCCAATTGTCTCCTAGCGACAAGACAGTTTAGATCTGATGGCTCTGCGGGAGCAAACGGGGGTGGCTGAGTTGAAATGGACTTTCCTGAGGATGGGTCTAATGTGTGTTGTGTCCATGAGGGCCTTGGAATGGGGGCGGTGGCACCGGGGACCCTGAAGTATTTTCCTAAGCTTTTGACATAGCTCCCCATGCACAAGTTTCCTTGTGGAGACGAGGTTTGTTCTGATGGGTGCCTCAGGAAAAGCCCAATGCTGGTATTGGAATCCAGGGTTTTGAGGAGACATGCCTGTCAACCAAAGCAATGGATCCGATTTTGGCCTAGGGTCCCTGTCTGGTTCAATCTTCTTCTCTGGGGACATCCTTCTAGGGTATGAGTGGAGTTAGATGCTCAGCTGGTGTCAGACTGCCCTTTTTTGTCCCGGGCGACCTATACTATTGGGATGGCCTCAGGGACTTTGGAGGGTTCTCCTAATTTGTATCATTTTTGGACAATGGAATGGGCAGTATTCCCATGGATTGGGTAGACACAATCCTAATGTGTGGCTCAGGGTCCCAGCCTGAATGGTGTGTGGCCCAGGACTTTGAGGACAGAAGTCTGAAAACACAAACTCAGCTTATGTTTGGTGACGTAGGTATGGCAGGCCCGATTTACAAACCATGAGAAGACATCTTCAGGATATGAAGATAGTGCGAGTCTGAGGCGCTTGCTTAGGCTTTTGTCTCTGGATTTTGTATCAGTGATGGCCGTGGATGTCGAGGAAGACTCAAGGGCCATGGACGAATCTTGCTCTCTGTGGATTTGGCCCGATCCCAATAGTTTTTCGTCAATCTGTTGGATGGAGGACTCCTTTCAGGTTTGTTACCTCAGGTGTCCCACCAAAAGAGGAATTCCAAAGCAGAGCCCTGGGGAAGAGTGAAGGGACAACAGGAACTATGGTTTAAAATGGGGCCCTAGGGGCATGGCAAGCCCAATATGCTGTCTCTTCATCCAGCCATTCAGAGGGCCTCATCTGAGGACTGTGCTAAGGCTGACGGTCACAATGTGTGTTTGCTACCTATCTGGCCCGCGAGCAATGGCGGGGCCTCAAGGGACACAATGGTTTCCACTACACGACTGAACGTTGGACAACAAGCCAACCACAAGTTTTCGTGCCATTGGGAAGGAGTTCTGATTTTTCTGCATCATTTTTCAAATTGGGCAGTGTTTGGAAATAAGGTTTAGGTTCTGAAGCCTGAAAACTGAGGTTGGGAAGGGATAACGACCTAAGGCCATGGGGGGTCTAATGTTCTCAGTTTGTAGCCAGCTGTCTGGGTGGGCCTAGGATGTCCAGGCTCAGGCTGTGTCAGAAAGGGCATTATTGCCCAGGTCATCCTATATATTTTGGGTATATCCAAGTGTCGTGCAGGTTGATCCTCATTTGGGGTTTCTGGGTAGCCCCAGAGGGCAATGTTTTTCTTTTCTGGAGGGCAGGCAGAGTGCTGCATTGTAGTTCTGGATTGCCAAACTGGAGGGCTTGTGAGCCAGTAGTCTGTGGACAGAAGTCTGAGGACACAAGCTAGGCTTAGGTTTTTGGGTTAGGACATGGCAGGCACAATCTACAGACCTGAACCGAGATCTCGTGCATCTGAAGTCAGGGTGAGGATCAGACGATCGCTCAGGTTGGACCTTATGTCCCTGATGGCCCCTTTATGAAGGGGGGGGGATGATGAGGCCATGGGGGTTCTCTCATGATGGGAGTTCTGAGAAGCTCCCAACTGCAAAGATTCTTCTGCACAACAATTGAGACCTGTTGGTTGGCTCCAGGCCAACGATTCTGAGCAGGGTTTTAAGGATGGATGGCAGGGTAGGCCACCTCACATTCCAATTGTCTCCTAGCAACAAGACAAGTTAGATCTGCTGAATCTCGCGGAGGAACCGAATACGCTCAGTTGAAATGGACTCTCCTGTGGATGGGTCCTAATGTGTTTTTTTTGTGTCTATGGAGACCTTGGAATGAAGCGGTGGCACTGGGGCCCTGAAGGGTTCTCCTAAACAGAGGCTTTGACACAGCTCCCACGTGCAAGTTTTCCATGTGTAGATGAGATTTGTACTGATGTGTGAGTCAAGAAACAGCCATATGCTGGTATGAAATCCAGGCCTCTGAGGAGAGATGCCTGGGAACCAAAGCAATAGATCCGATTAGTGCCTAGGGGCCTGTTCGTTTCTTTTTAACTCTGGGGTCATGAGTCTCGGGTCTGAGTGCAGGTAGGTTCTCAGATAGGCTCATTTTACTCCTGTTTGTCTTGGGAAGCCACCACTATTGGGATGGCCTAAGGGACGTTGGAGGTTTATCCTATTAGTAGGGTTGTGGCCATTGGAATGGGCACACAGAATTCCCTCGGAGAGGGCAAGTACAGTCCTCACGTTGGCTCCAGGGACCTGAACCTGTAGGGTGTTTAGGCCAGGGCTGTTTGGACAGTTGTCTGAAAACACAAACTCGGCTTATGTTTCGGGTCATAGGTATGGCAGGACTGATCTACAGACCTTGAGGAGAACAATTCAAGTTCTGAAAAAAGGGCGAGTGTGAGGCTCTTGCTCAAGTTTTTGTCTCTGGATATCGTGTCACTCATGGTCGTTAAATTCCCGGGTGACTTCATGGGAAATGGATGATCTTATTCTCTGGGGTTTGGCCTTGTCCAAAGAGTTTGAGGTCATTCTGTGGGATGGAAGAAGTCCGTTTTTTTTTTTTTTGTTTTGTTGTTGTTGTAGTTTTTTTGTTTTGTTTTTGTTTTTTAACCTCAGGTGTCCCACCAAATGAGGGATTCCAGAGTAAAGCCCTGGGGAGGGGCGACTGGACAACCAGAAATCTGGTTAAAAATTGGGGCCTAGGGACATGTCAAGCCCATTATGACATCTAATGGTCCAGCCACTGAGAGGACTTACTAGAGGACAGGACTCACGCTGAGTGTCACAATGCGTGTTTATGCCCTCGTCGCACTCAAGAATGGGCGGGGCCTCAGGGTGAATGCTGGTTTTTTCCTACACTGATCGTTGGACAACATTCCAACCACAAGGCTTCTTGCCTTGGGTAAGGAGGAGTTCTTATTTCTGCATCACATTCAACCTTTGTCAGGGCTTGGAGTTAAAGGTCTAAGTTCTGAAGCCTGAAAAGATAGGTTGGGAAGAGATAACGAGCTAAGACCATGGCGGGTGTGATGTTCTCAGTGTGCGGTCAGCTGTCTCGGTTTTGGTCAGGAGGTCCGGGCTCACTCTGTATCAGACTTTGTATTAGTGGCCATGTTACACTATCTAATTTGGGTACATTCTAGTGCCGTGTATGTCTATCCTCATTTGGGTTATGTGAGAAACTCCATATGTCAAAATTTTTTCTTCTGGAAGGCAGGCAGAATGCTTCATTTTGTGTCCCGAATTTCCAAATGTGAGGGCTTGGGGGCCAGGAGTGTGAGGACGGAAGTCTGAGAACACAAGCTAGTCATAGGTTTCAGGGCTAGGGCAAGGAAAGCACACTCTGCAGAGCTGCATCGAGATCTCGTGCATCTGAATTCAGGGTGAAGATCAGACGTTGTCTTAGGTTGGAGTTCCTGTCCATGATTTCCCCTTCATAAATGGGGGGGGGGGCATCACAAAGCCATCTAGATTTTCCCAGGTTGGGAGTTGTGAGATGCTCCAAAACTCAAGGATTCCTTCTGCTGGACATTTGAGACCTGTTGGATGGCTCCAGGACATCCCATACGGAACGACGCCAGAGCAGAGCTCTAAGGATGGATGGTTGGGCAGCTCGCCTTGCATTCCAATTGTCTCCTAGTCAAGACAGGTTCAGTCGGCTCGATCTGGGGGAGCAACCAAGGGAGCTGAGTTGAAATGGAATTTCCTGCGGATGGGTTCTAATGTGGATTTCTGTCCATGGAGACCTTGTAATGGCGCAGTGGCACACAGGCCCTGAAGGATTCTCCTAACTGGAGGTTTTGAGACATCTTCAAAGGGTAATTTTCCCATGTGGAGAAGAGATTTGTTCTGATTGCTGCCTCATGAAATCCCCATATGCTAATATTGGAAACCAGGCCTCTGAGGAGAGATACCTGTAACCGAAAGCAATGAATCTGATTCAGGCCTAGGGGCCTGTCTGATTCTATCTTCTTCTCTGGGGACATCCATCTACGCTGAGTAGAGGTAGATGCTCAGCTGGTTTCAGATGACCCTTGTTTGTCCTGGGCGGCCTACATTATTGGGATGTCATTGGGGACTCTGGAGGTTTTTCTTAATTTGTACGATTGTGGACAATGGAATGGGCAGAATTCCCCGTGGTATGGACAGGCACAGTCCTGATGTGTGGCTCCAGGGGCCCCAGCCTGAAGGGTCTGTGGGCCAGGAATGTGGGGACAGAAGTCTGAAAACAGAAACTCGGCTTAGGTTTGGGAAGTAGGTATGGCAGGCCCGATCTACAGACCGTGAGGAGAACTCTTCGGGATACGACAAAAGAGCGAGTGTGAGGCGCTTGCTCAGACTTTTGTCTCTGGATTTGTTGTCAACGATGGCTGTGGAATCTCGGGGAGGCCTCATGGGCAGGACGAGACTTCCTCTCTGTGAATTTGGTCCAATCCCAATTGTTTTGGATCAATCTGAAGGATGGGAGGAGTGCTTTTAGTTTTGTTACCTCAGGTGTACCACCAAAAGAGGGATTCCACAGCAGAGCTCTGGGGAAGGATGAATGGACAACCCGAACAATCCAATTGGAGTGAGGTCGAGAACCGAGCAGGTTGATCCTCATTTGGGGTTTATGGAGATCCCCATAGAGCAACGTTTTTCTTCTGGAGGGCCAGCATAGGGCTGCATTTTGGTTCCAGAATTCCAAGTCTTGAGGACATGTTTGCCAGGAGTGTGAGGAAGGAAGTCTGAAAACACAAGGTAGCACGAGGTTTGGGCCCACTGTGCAGAGGCTGAATCGAGATCTCCTGCATCTGAGGTCAGGGCGAGTATCAGATGTTGCCTCAAGCTGGAGTTTGTGTCCATGACGGCCCCTTCCTGAAGGGGGTGGGGGCGTCATGAGGCCAGGGAGGTTTCCCTACGCTGGGAGTTGTGAGCTGCTCCAAACTTCAAAGTTTCCTTCTTCAGGACAGTCAAGTACTATTGGATGGTTCCAGGATGCCCCATACAGAAAGACTCGAGAGCAGGGGCCTAACAATGGATGCCGAGAAACGCCAACTCACCTTCCCATTGCCTGGTCGAGACAAGGCACGCTCAATCTGCGGGCTCTTGGGTGAGCTACCCAGAAGGCGGAGTTTAAATGGACTTTCCTGAGGATGAGTCATAATGTGGGTTGGTGGCCATGGAGACCTTGGAATGTGGCAGTAGCTAAGGGACTCTGCAGGATTCTCCAACCCGAAGGGTTTGACACAACTCCAACAAGGAAGCTTTCCATGTGGATATGAGAGGTGTTCTGTCTGGTGCCTCAGGATAGCCCCTATGATGGTCTTCGTACCCAGGTTCTGAGGAGTGATACCTGGACACCTAAGCAAGAGTTCATATTAGGGCCTAGGTCCTGCCTGGTTCAATCTTCTGTCTCTGCGGATATCAGTCTGTGTGTCTGCATGGAGGTAGTAGTTGCTCAGCTGGTGTCATAATGCCCCTGTTTGTCCAGTGCGGCTTGCGGTAGTGGGATGTCCTTGGGGACCTTGAGGTTTCTACTATTTTGTAGAGTTGTTGCCAATGGAACGGGCAGTTTCTTAGGAGAGAGCAGGCACAGTTCTGTGGTGTGGCTCCAGAGACCCCAGCCTGGAGGCGGTGTGGGCCACGGCTGTGCAGACAGACATCCAAAAACCCAAAACTCAGCTCAGGTTTGGGGCCGAGGTTATGGCAGGCCTGATCTACAGTCCGTGAGGGGAGCTCCTCTGGATATGAAAGAAGGGTGAGAGGGAGGCAGTCGCTCAGTCTTTTGTCTCTGGATATTTTGTCCACAATGGCCGTTTAATGTAGGAGTTGCCTCATGGGTCGTAGAAGTCTCCCTCTCTGGTAGTTTGTCCAGCCCCCAAGAGTTTGGGGTCATTCTGTGGGAAGGAAAGAGTCCTGTTTTCTGCTTCATGTGTCCCCCCAGTAGAGGGATTCTGGAGCATAGCAGTGGGTACTGACAACTGGAATACTCGCTCTCTGGTTAAGCCTGGAGGCCTATGGATATGACAAGCCCCATATGCAGGATCTTGGTCCAGCCACTGAGAGGCGTTACTTTAATACGGGACTCACGCTACAGGTCAACAATGCATGTCTGTGCCCTAGGCGGCCCTCAAGCACTGGCGTGGCCTTTCCGACAATGCAGGTTTTCCCACATTGAACGTTGGACAACATGCCAACCACAAGGTTTCTGGCCATGGGGAAGGAGGAATTCTAATTTCTGCATCACGATCACCCCTGGGCAGTGATTGGAGATAAGGTCTAGATTCTGAAGCCTGAAAACTGAGGTTGGGAAAAGATGACGAACTACAGCCATAGCGGGTCCCTTGTGTCCAGGTTGGAGCCAGCTGTCTAGGTGTCGTTTGGGATGTCTTGTCTCAGGCTTTGCCAGACAGGGCATTACTATTCAGGGTAGGCTGTATAATTGCTTTACAGTCGAGTGGCATGCATTAGATAATCATTTGGGGTTTCTTATTAGCAGCATAGGGCAAAGTTTTTCTTCTGGAGGGCAGGCAGAGTGCTGCATTGTGGCTTCGGAATTCCCAAACTGGAGGGCTTGTGGGCCAGGAGAGTGAGGACAGAAGTCTGAGAACACAAGCTAGGCTTAGGTTTCGGGGAATGGACATGGCAGGCACACTCTGCAGAGCTGAATTGAGATCTCATGAGTCTGAAGTCAGGTCGAGGATCAGACTTTGGCTCAGGTTGGAGTTTCAGTCCATGTTGGCCCCTTCATGAAGGGGGGGGAATTATGAGGCCATGGGGGTTTTTCCCCACTATTAGAGTTGTGAGATGCTCCAAACTTCAAGGATTCCTTCTGTGGGACAATTAAGATTTGTTGGATGGCTCCAGGACGTCTCATAAGGTATTTTTCCAGAACAGGGTTCTAAGTATGGATGCCTGGGCAGACAGCCTCAATTCCAATTGTCTCCTAGCAACAAGAAACGTTTGATCTGTTGGCTTGGGGTAGCATCAGAGGGGGCTGAGTTGGAATGGACTTTCCTGAGGATGGTCTTAAATGAGTTGAAATGGACTTTCCTGAGGATGGTCTTAATGTTGGTTTGAGTCCATTGAGACCTTGGTATGGGGCAGTGGCACCAGGGCCCTGAAGGATTCTCCTAACCAGAGGTTATAACAAAGCTCCAATGAGCAAGTTTTCCATGGGGAGACGAGATTTGTTCTCATTGGTGCCTCAGGAAACCACCATTTGCTGGTATTGGAAATGAGGCCTCTGAGGAGAGATGCCTGGAAACCAAAGCAATGGATCTGATTAGGGCCTAGGGGCCTGCCGTCCGGTTCAATAATCTTCTCTGGGGACATCTTTTTTCCGAGTGGAGGTAGTTGCTCAGCTGGTTTGAGATCACACCTGTTTGTCCTGGGCGGCCTACACTATTGGGATGGCCTCGGTAACTTTGGAGGTTTTTCCTAATTTGCAAGGTTGTGGCCAATGGAATGGGAAGAATTCTCTTGAAAGGGAAGCACAGTCCTGAGGTGTGGCTCCAGGGACCCAAGTGTGGAGTTTGTGTGGTCCAGGGCTATTTGGACAAAAGTCTGAAAACACAAACTCCACTTAGGTTTGGGTCTGTAGGTATGGCCGGCCCGATATATAGACCGTGAGGAGAACTCTTCGGGATATGAACAAAGGGCGAAAGTGAGGTGCTTGCTCATGCTTATTTTTTTCTGGATATGTGTCACCGATTGCCATGGAATGTCCGGGTGTCCTCATGGGCCATCGATGAGGCTCCCTTTTTGGGGATTTGACCCAATCCCAAGAGTTTGGGGTCATTCTGTGGGAAGGGAGGAGGCCTTTCTGTTTTTTTTTTTTTTTTTTTAAACTCAGGTGGACCACCAAAAGAGGGATTCCACAGCAGATTCCTGGGGAGGGGCGACTGGACAACCAGACCTCTGGTTAACATTGGGACCTATGAACATGGAAGCCCCATATGTGGGCTCTTGGTCCAGACACTGAGAGGCCTTCCTTGAGCATAGGGCTCACATTGAGTTTCACAATGTGTTTTTTTGTGCCCAAGGAGCCCCTCAAGTCAGGGCGTGGCCTAATGTACCATGCTGGTTTCTCCTACACTGAACGTTGCACAATATGGCAACCACAAGTTTTCTGGCCATGGGGAAGAAGGAGTCCTAATTTCTGCAACACTTTCACTCCTGGACTGTGATTGGATTTAAGGTCTAGGTTGTGAAGCCTGAAAACTGAGGTTGGGAAGAGATGAAGACCTAAGGCCATGGTGTGACTGATGTGCTCAGTGTTCGGCCAGCTGTTGAGTGTGGGTTGGGAGGTGCAGGCTCAGGCTGTGGCAGACAGGGAATTAGTGCCCAGGCTAGACTGTATCATTGGGGTGCAGTCGAGTTTCGTGCAGGTTGGTACTCATTTGTGGTTACTGGGTAGCCCCAGAGGGCAACGTTTTTCTTCTGGAAGGAAGACACAGTGCCACATAGTGGCTCCAGAATTCCCAAACTGGAAGGCTTGTGGGCCAGGAGTGTGAGGAAAAAAATTCTGAGAACACAAGCCAGACTTAGATTTCGGGGTGAGGGGACGGCAGGAACCCTCTGCAGAGATGATTCGAGATCCCGTGTACCTGAAGACAGAGCTAGGATCAGACGTTGGCTCAGGTTGGAGTTTCTGTCCATGACGGCCCCTTCATGAAGGGGAGGGTGTCACGAGGCCATGGAGGTTTTCCACGTTGGGAATTGTGAGATGCTCCAAACCGCAATGATTCCTTCCGTGGGACAGTCGAGACCTGCTGGATGGCTCCAGGACATCCCATAAGGAAGTTATCCAGAGCAGGGTTCTAAGGATGGATGCCTGGGCAGCCTGCCTCCCATTCCAGGTGTCTCATAGCGCCAAGGCAAGTTCGATCTGCTGGATCTAGGGGAGTAACCGAGGCGGGTGTGTTGAAATGGGTGAGTTGAGGATGGGTCAGAATGTGCATTTGTGTCCATGGAGACCTTGGAATGGGGTGCTTGATCCGGGGCCTTGAGGGATGTTCATAACCGGAGGTTTTGATGGAGCTCTAAAGAGTACGTTTCCTATGTAGAGAAGAGAATTGTTTTGATGAGTGCCTAAGGAATCTCCCATATGCTGGTATGGGAAACCAGGCCTCTGAGGAGAGATGCCTGGAAACAAAAGCAATGGATATGATTAGGGCCTAGGTGCCTGTCCGGTTCAATCTCTTTCCTGGGGATACGTGTCTATGGATCTGAGGGTAGGTAGTTGCTCGGCTTGTGTCTGATCGCCTTTGTTTGTCCTAGGCAGCCTATAATATTGGGAATGGCCTCGGGATTTTTGGAGTTTCTCCTAATCTATAGGGTTGTGGCCAATGGAATGGGCAGAAATCCCCTGGAGAGGGCAGGCACAGTTCTGAGTTTGGCTCTAGGGGCCCAGCCTGGAGGGTGTGTGGGTCAGGCCTGTGGAGACAGAAGTCTGAAAACACAAATTCCCCTTAGGATTGGGGACATAGGTATGGCATGCCCAATCTACAGACCGTGATAACACTTCGGGATATGAAAAAGGGTGAGTTTGAGGTGCTTGCTCATGTTTTGTCTCTGGATTTGTGTCAACAATGTGGGTCGAATGCTGGCGTGGCCTCATGGGTTGTGGACGGCTTTCCTTCTCTGAGGATTGGACCCAATCCCAAGAGTTTGTGTACATTCTGTGGGATGGGAGGTGTCTTTTTCTGTTTTTTTATTTTTATTTTATGTACCTCATGTGTGCCAATAAAAGAGGGATTCCCGAGCAGAGTCCTTGGTAGGGACAACTGGATAACCCCACCTCTGTTTAAGTTTAAGTTTGGGGGCCTAGGGGCATGGCAAGTCCAATATGTGGGCTCTTGATTCAGACACTGAGAGGTCTTCCTTGAGGACAGGGCTCATGCTGAGGGTCACAATGCCTATTTGTGCCCAACAAGGCCCTCAAGCATGGGAAGGGCCTCATGGGCCACGCTGGATTCTCCTACACTGAACGTTGGAGAATATGCCAACCACAAGGTTTCCGGCCATGGCGACGGAAGAGTTGTGATTTCTGCAACACGTTCACCCCTGGTCAGTGATTGGAGTTTAGGTCTAGGTTCTGAAACCCGAAAACCGAGGTTGGGAAGAGATGTAGACCTAAGGACCTGATGGATACAATGAGCTCAGTGTGTGGCTAGCTGTTGAGCGTAGGTCTGGAGGTGTGGGCTCATGCTGTGTCAGACAGGGCATTAGATAGGGTAGACTGTATATTTGGGGGTGCAGTCGAGTGGCGTTCAGTTGATCCTCATTCGGGTTTCTAGGTAGCTCCATAAGGCAACGTTTTTTTTCTTCTGGAGGGCAGGCAGAGTGCTGCATTGTGGCCCCAGTATTGCCAAACTGTAGGGCTTTTGGGCCAGGGGTGTGAGGACGGTAGTCTGAGAACATAAGCTAGGCTTAGTTTTTGGGGTGAGGGCACAGAAGGCACACTCTGCAGACCTGAATCAAGATCTCATGCACCTGAAGCCAGGGCGAATATCAGACGTTTGCTCAGGTTGGAGTTTCTGTCCATGATGGCCCCTTTATAAAGTGGAGCGTCTCAAGAGGCCATGAAGATTTTCCTGCAGTGGGAGTTGTGAGATGCACCAGACCGCAAAGATTCCTTCTGTGGGACACTTGAGACCTGTTGGATGGCTCTAGGATGTCCCATATGGAACGACTCCAGAGTAGGGTTCTAAGGATGGATGCCTGGGCAGCCCGCCTCCCATTCTAGTTGTCTACTAGCAACAAGGCAGGTTTGATCTGCAGGCCCTGGGGGAGATACCAAGGGGGATGAGTTGACATGGAATCTACCGAGGATAGATAATAATGTGGGTTTAAGTCCATGGAGACCTTGGAATGGGGCGCTTGATCCGGGGCCCTGAAAGATTCTCCTAAACAGAGGTTTTTATAGAGCTGCAAAGAGTACATTTCCTATGGGGAGACGAGATTTTTCTATGAGTGCCTCAGTAATCCCCCATATGCTGGTATTGGTAACCAGGCCTCTGAGGAGAGATGCCTGGAAACAAAAGCAATGGATCTGATTAGGGCCTAAGTGCCTGTCCAGTTCAATCTTATTCTATGGGGATATCTGTGTCTGGGTCTGAGTGGAGGTAGTTTCCTAACTTGTGAAAGATCATCCCTGTTTGTCCTGGGCAGCCAACACTATTGGGACGGCCTCGGGGAGTTTGGAGGTTTCTCCTAATCTATAGGGTTGTGGCCAATGGAAATGGCAGAATTCCCCTGGAGAAGGAAGCCACAGTCTTCAGGTGTGACTCCAGGGGCCCCAGCTTGGATGGTGTGTGGGGGCCAGGACTGTGGGGAAAGAAGTCTGAAAACACAAACTCAGCTTAGGTTTGGGGATGTATGTATGAAGGCTCGATCTACAGACCGTGAGAATTTTCCGGGCTATGAACAAAGGGCGAGTATATGGCGTTTGCTCAGGCTTTTGTCTCTGGATTTTGTGCCTACGGTCGCCGTGGAATGTCGGGGTGTCCTCAAGGGCCATGGACAAGTCTTTCTCTGGTGATTTGGCCTGATCCCAAGTGGTTGGGATCATTCTGTGGATGGGAAGAGTCCTTTCTGTATTTTTTTTTTTTTTTTTACCTCAGGTGTCCCACCAAAGAGGGATTCCAGAGCAGTGCCCTGAGTAGGGGTGACTAGACATCTGTAACTCTGGTTGAGATTGGGGGACTAAGGGCTTGGCAAGCCCCATATGTGGGCTGTTGTTCTAGTCACTAAGAGGCTTTACATGAGGATAAGGCTCACGCTGAGGGTCACAATGTGTGTTTGTGCAAATTGTAGCCCTCAGGGATAGGTGGGGCCTCATAGTCCATGCTGCTTTCTCCTACAATGAACGCTGGACCACATGCCAACCACAAGGTTTCTTGCCATGGCGATGGAGAAGTTCTGATTCTTGTATCACGTTCACTCCTGAGCAGTGAGTGGAGATAAGGTCTAGGTTCTGAAGGTGAAAACTGAGTTTGGGTAGAGATGATGGCCGAAAGCCATTGTGGGTTTGATATGCTCAGTGTACGGCCAGCTGTCTGGGTGTTGGACTGGAGGTCTGTCCTCAGGCTGTGTCAGACAGGGCTTTAGGGCACAGGCTAGATTGTATAATTGGGGTATGGTCGAGTGGCATGCAGGTTGTTACTCATTTGGCGTTTCTGGTTAGCCCTATAGGGCAACATTTTTTCTTCTGGAGGGCAGGCAGAGTGCTGCATTGTGTCTCCAGAATTGCCAAACTGGAGGGGTGTGGCCAGGATTGTGAAGACGGAAGTCTGAGAACACAAGTTAGGCTTAGGTTTCGGGGCAAGGGCACAGCAGGCACACTCTCAAGTGCTGAATCGAGATCTCGTGCTTCTGAATTCAGGGCGCGGATCAGACTTTGGCTTAGGATGGAGTTTCTGTCGATGATGGTCCATTTATGAAGGTGTGGGGCATCATGAGGAAATGGAGGTTTTCTCACAGTGGGATTGTGTGATGCTTCAAACCACAAGGATTCATTCTGTGAGACAGTCAAGACAGGTTGGTTGGATTCAAGACGTCCCATAAAGAAATTCTCCAGAGCAGGCTTCTAAGGATGGATGCCTGGGCAGCCCACCTCGCATTCCAACTGTCTCCTAGTGACAAGGCAGGTTTGATCTGCTGGCTCTGGGTGAGCAGCCGAGGGGCCTGATTTGAAATGGACTCTCCTGAGGATGGATCATAATGTAAGTTTGTGTCCTTGGAGACCTTGGAATTGGGCCATGGTGCCAGCGCCCTGAAGGATCCTCCTAACCCTGAGGTATTGACACAGCTCCAAAGAGCAAGTTCTCATGTGGAGATGAGATCTGTTCTGATTGTTTCCTTAGGAAACCCCCATATTCTGATATTGGAAACCAGGCCTCTGAGGAGAGGTACATAGAAACCAAAGCAATAGATCAGAAGTTGGCTCAGGTTGGAGTTTCTGTCCATGATGGCCCCTTTATAAAGGGGAGCATCTCATGAGGCCATGTAGGTTTTCCCACGATAGGAGTTGTGAGATGCTCCAATCTGCAAGGATTCCTTCTGCGGGACAGTCAAGACCTGTTGGAAGGCTCCCAGGACATCCCATATGGAACGGCGCCAGAGCAGGATTCCAACGATGGATGCCTAGAGAGTCTGCTTTGCATTCCAGTTGTCTCCTAGCGACAAGGCAGGTTTGATATTCTGGCTCTGGGGGAGTAATCAACGGGGCTGAGTTGAAATGTACTCTCCTGCCGAATGGTCATAATGCGGGTTTGTGTCCATGGAGACCTTGGAATAGGGCGGAGGCTCCGGTTACCTGAAGGTTTCTCCTAACTGGAGGTTTTTACAGAGCTCCAAAGGATTAGTTTCCCATGTGGAGACAAGATTTGTTCTGATTGGTATCTCTGGATTCCCCCATATGCTGGTATTGGAAAACAGGCCTCTGAGGAGAGATGCTCAGAAACAAAAGCAATGGAACCACTTACGTTCTAGGGGCCTGTCCAGTTTAATACCTTTCTCTTGGGATATCTGTCTACGGGTGAGTTGAGGTCGTTGCTCAGCTTGTGACAGATCATCACTCTTTGTACTGGGCGGCCTACACTATTGGAATGGCCTCTGGGACTTTGGAGGTTTCTCCTAATCTCTAGGGTTGTGGCCAATGGAATGGGAAGAATTTCCTTGGAGAGGGAAGGCACAGTCCTGAGGTGTGGCTCCAGGGCCTTCAGCCTGGAGCTTGTGTGGGACAGGGTTGTCAGGATAGAAGTCTGAAAACACAAAACTCGGCTTAGGTTTGGGGACGTAGGTATGGCAGGCCCGATCTACAGGGACTATGAGGAGAATTTTTTTGGGGCTATGACCTAAGGGTGAGGCTTATGTCTCTGGATTTTGTGTCAATAGTGGCTGTGGAATGTCGGGCTGGCCTCTTGGGCCATGGACGAGTCTTTCTCTCTGGGGATGGCCTGACCCCAAGAGATTGGGGTCATTCTGTGGGTGGGAGGAATCCTTTCTGTATTTACTTACCTCAAATGTCCCACCAAAGAGGGATTCCAGAGCAGAGCCCTGAATAGGGGTGACTAGATGTCTCTAACTCTGGTTAAGTTTGGGTGACTTGAGGCATGGCAGGCCTCATGTGCGGGCTCATGGTCCAGCCACTGAGAGGCTTTACTTGAGGACAGGGCTCAAACTGAGGGTCCCAATGTGTGTTTGTGCCCACCGCAGCTCTTAAGAATGGGCAGGGCCTCAGGGACCCTACACTACCCTCAGGGGCCCTACTACTACTCCTGTAGGCCCTAAAGGGGTCCTACACTGAACTTTGGATAAGATGCCAACCACAAGATTCTGGCGAGAGGGAAGGAGGAGTTATGATTTCTGCATCACGTTCACCCATGGGAAATGAGTAGAGATAAGGTCTAGGTTTCTGTAGCCTGAAAACCAGGTTGGAAAGAGATGGCAACCTAAGGCCATGGCGGTTCAGATGTTCTCAGTGTACGGCAAGCTGTCTGGGTGTCGGTTGGGAATTCAGGCCTCAGGTTGTGTCAGACAGGGCATTAGTGCACAGGCTAGACTATATAATTGGTGTAAAGTTGAGTGGCATGCAGGGTTATCCTCATTTGAGGTTTCTGGGTAGACCCGTAGGGCAACGTTTTTCTTCTAGAGGGCAGGCAGTGTGCAGCAATGTGTCATCGGAAATCCCAAAATGGAGGGCGTGTGGTCCAGGAGAGTGAGGACGAAAGTCTGAGAACACTAGCTATGCTTAGGTTTTGGGGTGAGGGCACATCAGGTACACTCTGAAGAGCTTAATCAAGATCTCATGCATCTGAAGTCAAGGCGAAGACCAGCCGTTGGCTAAGGTTGGAGTTTCTTTCCATGATCCGCCTTCATGAAGATCGGGGGCATCATGTGACCTTGCAAGCTTTCGATAATATGAGTTGTGAGGTGGTCCATGCACAAGAACTCCGTGGGACAGTCGAGGACTGCTGGATGGCTCAAGGAAGTCCCATTAGGGACGATGCAAGAGCAGGGTTCTAAGGTTTCTAAGGATCTATAAGGAGAAATGACTGGAAACCAAAGCAATAGATCCGATAGGTGCCTATGGGCCTGTTCGTTCCTTTTTACCTCTGGGGACATGAGTCTACGGGTCTGAGTGCCGGTAAGTGCTCAGATGGGCCAAGATTGCCCCTGTTTGTCCTGGGAAGCCACAAATATAGGGATGGCCTCAGGGACTTTGGAGGTTTATCCTATTAGTAGGGTTGTGGCCATTGGAATGGGCACATACAATTCCCTTGGAGAGGGAAGCACAGTCGTCATGTTTGGCTCCAGGGGCCGAGCCTGTAGGGTGTGTAGGCTAGGGCTATTTGGACAGTTTTCTGAAAACACAAACTCGGCTTATGTTTCGGGTCATAGGTATGGCAGGACTGATCAACAGAACATGAGGAGAACTCTTTGGGATATGAAAAAAGGGCGAATGAGAGGCTCTTGCTCAAGTTTTTGTCTCTGGATATCGTGTCACACATGGTCGTGAAATTTCCGGGTGACTTCATGGGAAATGGACGAGTCTTACTCTCTGGGGGTTTGGCCCCGTCCAAAGAGTTTGGGGTCATCCTGTGGGAAGGAAGAAGTCTGTTGTTCTGTTGTTGTTGATTTGTTTTCTTTTGCTTTTCAACCTCAGGTGTCCCACCAAATGAGGGATTCCAGAGTAGAGCCCTGGGGAGGGGCGACTGGACAACCAGAAATCTGGTTAAAAATTGGTGCCTAGGGACTTGTCAAGCCCATTATGACATCTAATGGTCCATCCACTGAGAGGACGTACTAGAGGATAGGACTCACGCTGAGGGTCACAATGCGTGTTTATGCCCTTGTCGCACTCTAAAATGGGCGGGGCCTCAGGGTGAATGCTGGTTTCTCCTACACTGAACGTTCGACATCATGCCAACCACAAGGTTTCTTGCCATGGGTAAGGAAGAGTTCTGATTTCTGCATCACAGTCACCCCTGGGCAGTGATTGGAGATAAGGGCTAGGTTCTGAAGCCTGAAAACTGAGGTAGGGAAGAGATGATGACCTAAGGCCATGGCGGGTCTGATGTGCTCAGTGTGCGGTCAGCTGTCTGGGTGTTGGTCACGATGTCCGGGCTCAGGTTGTCAGATAGTGCTTTAGTTCCCAGGTTAAACTATATATTTGGGTGCCTTTGAGTGCCTTATAGGTTCTTATGTGAAGAACTCTTCAGGATATGTAGAATGAGCGAGTCTGAGGCGCGTGCTCAGGCTTTTGTCTCTGGATTTTGTATCAGCGATGGCAGTGGAATGTTGGGGAGGCCCCAAGGGCCATGGACGAATCTTGCTCTCTGTGGATTTGGCCCGATCCCAATTTTTTTTTCGTCAATCTGTGGGATAGGAGGACTCCTTTCAGGTTTGTTACCACAGGTGTCCCACCAAAAGAGAAATTCTAAAGCAGAGCCCTGGGGAAGAGTGAAGGGACAACCGGAACTATGGTTAAAAATTGGGGCTTAGGGGCATGGCAAGCCCAATATGCTGTCTCTCCATCCAGCCACTGAGAGGCCTTACCTGAGGACTGGGCTCAGGCTGAGGGTCACAATGTGTGTTTGTGACCAATGTGGCCCGCAAGCATGGGTAGGGCATCTTGGGCCACACTGGTTTCAACGACACTGAAACTTGGACAACATGCCAACCACAAGCTTTCTTGCCATGGGGAAAGAGTTCTGATTTCTGCATCATTTTTAAACCCGGGCCGTGATTGGAGGTAAGGTCTTCGTTCTGAAGCGTGAAAACCGAGGTTGAGAAAAGATGAAGACCTAAGGCCATGGCGGGTCCGATGTGCTCAGTGTGCGGCCAGCTGTCTGGGTGGGGCCAGGAGGTCCAGGCTCAGGTTGTGTCACAAAGGGCATTAGTGCCCAGGTCAGCCTATATATTTGGGGTACAGCCGAATGGCGTGCAGGTTGATCCTCATTTGGGGTTTCTGGGTAGACCTAGAGGGCAATGTTTTTCTTCTGGAGGGCAGGCAGAGTGCTGCATTGTAGTTCTGGATTGCCAAACTGGAGGGCTTGTGGGCCAGTAGTCTGAGGACGGAATTCTGAGAACCCAATTAGGCCTAGGTTTCTGGGTGAGGATATGGCAGGCACAATCTACAGACCTGAATCGAGATCTCGTGCATCTGAAGTCAGGACGAGGATCAGATGATTGCTCATGTTGGACAGTCTGCCCCTGATGGCCCCTTCTTGAAGGGGGGGGTGGATCACGAGGCCATGGAGGTTTTCCCACGATGGGAGTACTGAGAAGAACCCAACTGCAAGGATTCTTCTGCAGGACAATTGAGAACTGTTGGTTGGCTCCAGGACAACGATTCCGAGCAGGGTTCAAGGATGGATGGCTGGGGAGACCACCTCGCATTCCAATTGTCTCCAAGCAACAATACAGGTTAGATCTGCTGGATCTGGGGGAGCAACCGAGGAGGCTGAGTTGAAATGGACTGTCCCGTGGATGTGTCCTAATATGATTTTGTGTCTATGGAGACCTTGAAATGAAGAGGTGGCTTGGGGCCCTGAAGGGTTCTCCTAAAGAGTGGCTTTCACACAGCTCCATCGTGCAAGTTTCCCATGTGAAGATGAGATTTGTTCTGATGGGTGAGTCAAGAAACAGCCATATGCTGTTATTGAAATCCAGGCCTATGAGGAGAGATGCCTGGAAACCAAAGCAATGGATCCAATAGGTACCTAAGGGCTTGTATGTTCCTTTTTAACTCTGGGGACATCAGTCTACGGTTCTGAGTGCAGGGAGGTGCTCAGATGGGCCCAGATTGCCCTTGTATTTCCTGGGAAGCCACAAATAATGGGATGGCGTCAGGGACGTTGGTGGTTTATCCTATTAGTAGGGTTGTGGCCATTGGAATGGGCACATACAATTCCCTTGGAGAGGGCAAACACAGTCGTCAGGTTTGTCTCCAGGGGCCTGAGCCTGTAGGGTGTGTAGGCCAGTGCTGTTTGGACAGTTGTCTGAAAACACAAACTGGGCTTGTGTTTCGGGTCATAGGTATGGCAGGACTGATCAACAGACCATGAGGAGAACCCTTCGGGATATGAAAAATGGCGAGTGTGAGGCTCTTGCTCAAGTTTTTGGCTCTGGATATCGTGTCACTCATGGTCGTGAAATTTCCCGGTGACTTCATGGGAAATGGACAGTCTTAATCTCTGGCGGATTGGCCCCGTCCAAAGAGTTTGGGGTCATTCTGTGGGAAGGAAGAAGTCCGTTGTTCTGTTGTTGTTGATTTGTTTTGTTTTGTTTTTCAACCTCAGGTGTCTCAGCAAATGAGGGATTCCAGAGTAGAGCCCTGGGGAGGGGCGACTGGAAAAACCAGAAATCTGGTTAAAAATTGGGGCCTAGGGACATGTCAAGCCCATTAAGACTTCGAATGGTCCAGCCACTGAGAGGACGTACTAGAGGGCAGGACTCACGCTGAGGGTCACAATGCGTGTTTATGACCTCGTCGCACTCAAGAATGGGCGGGGCCTCAGGGTGAATGCTGGTTCTCCTACACTGAACGTTGGACAACATGCCAACCACAAGGTTTCTTGCCATGGGTAAAGAAGAGTTCTGCTTTCTGCATCACAGTCACCCCTGGGCAGTGATTGCAGATAAGGTCTAGGTTCTGAAGCCTGAAAACTGAGGTAGGGTAGAGATGATGACCTAAGGCCATGGCGGGTCTGATGTGCTCAGTGTGCGGTCAGCAGTCTGGGTGTTGGTCACGAGGTCCGGGCTCAGGTTGTCAGACAGTGCATTAGTGCCCAGGTTAGACTCTATATTTTGGGCGCCTTCGAGTGCCTTGTAGGTTCTTATCTGAAGAACTCTTCAGGATATGAAGAATGAGCGAGTCTGAGGCGCGTGCTCAGGCTTTTGTCTCTGGATTTTATATCAGCGATGGCCGTGGAATGTTGGGGAGGCCTCATGGGCTATGGAAGAATCTTGCTCTCTGTGGATTTTTGGCCCGATCCCAATTGATTTTCGTGAATCTGTCGGATGGGAGGACTGCTTTCAGGTTTGTTACCTCAGGTGTCCCACCAAAAGAGGAATTCCAAAGCAGAGCCCTGGGGAAGAGTGAAGGGACAACCGGAACTATGGTTAAAAATTGGGGCCTAGGGGCATGGCTAGCCCAAAATGCTGTCTCTCCATCCAGCCACTGAGAGGCCTTACCTGAGTACTGGGCTCAGGCTGAGGGTCACAATGTGTGTTTGTGACCAATGTGGCCTGCATGCATGGGCGGGGCCTCATGGGCACACTGGTTTCAACGACACTGAACCTTGGACAACATGCCAACCATATGTTTTTCTTGCCATGGGGAAAGAGATCTGATTTCTGCATCATTTTCAAACCCGGGCCGTGAATGGGGATAAGGTCTAGGTTCTGAAGCCTGAAAACCGAGGTTCAGAAGAGATGACGACCTAAGGCCATGACGGGTCCTATGTGCTCAGTGTGCGGCCAGCTGTCTTGGTGGGGCCAGGAGTTCCAGGCTCAGGCTGTGTCAGAAAGGGCATTAGTGCCCTGGTCAGCCTATATATAAGGGGTACAGCTGAATGGCGTGCAGGTTGATCCTCATCTGGGGATTCTGGGTAGCCCCAGAGGGCAATGTTTTTCTTCTGGAGGGCAGGCAGAGTGCTGCATTGTAGTTCTGGATTGCCAAACTGGAGGGCTTGTGGGCCAGTAGTCTGAGGACGGAAGTCTGAGAACCCAAGCTAGGCCTAGGTTTCTGCGTGAGGATATGGCAGGCACCATCTACAGACCTGAATCGAGGTCTCGTGCAACTGAAGTCAGGGCGAGGATCAGACGATCGCTCAGGTTGGACAGTCTGTCCCTGATGGCCCCTTCTTGAAGGGGGGGTGGATCTCGAGGCCATGGGGGTTTTCCCACTATGGGAGTTGTGAGAAGCTCCCAACTGCAAAGATTCTTCTGCAGGACAATTGAGACCTGTTGGTTGGCTCCAGGACAACGATTCCATGCAGGGTTCTAAGGATGGATGGCTGGGTAGCCCACCTCGCATTCCAATTGTCTCCAAGCAACAAGACAGGTTAGATCTGCTGGATCTGGGGGAGCAACAGAGGAGGCTGAGTTGAAATGGACTCTCCCATGGATGTGCCCTAATTTGATTTTGTGTCTATCTAGACCTTGGTATGAGGAGGTGGCACTGGGGCCCTGAAGGGGTCTCCTAAAGAGAGGCTTTCACACAGCTCCATCGTGCAAGTTTCCCATGTGTAGATGAGATTTGTTCTTATGGGTGAGTCAAGAAACAGCCATATGCTGTTATTGAAATGCAGGCCTCTGAGGAGAGATGCCTGGAAACCAAAGCAATGGATCAAATAGGTGCCTAGGGGCCTGTTCGTTCCTTTTTACCTCTGGGGACATCAGTCTACGGGTCTGAGTGCATGTAGCTGCTCAGATGGGCCCAGATTGCCCCTGTTTGTCCTGGTAAACCACAAATATTGGGATGGCCTCAGGGACTTTGGAGGTTTATCCATTTAGTATGCTTGTGGCCATTGGAATGGGCACATACAATTCCCTTGGAGAGGGCAAGCACAGTCGTCAGGTAGGGATCCAGGGGCCTGAGCCTGTAGGGTGTGTAGGCCAAGGCTGTTTGGACAGTTGTCTGAAAACACAAACTCGGCTTATGTTTCGGGTCATAGGTATGGCAGGACTGATCTACAGACCATGAGGAGAACTCTTCGGGATATGAAAAAAGGGCGAGTATGAGGCTCTTGCTCAAGTTTTTGTCTCTGGATATCGTGTCACTCATGGTCGTGAAATTTTCGGGTGACTTCATGGGAAATGGACGAGTTTTACTCTCTGGTGGTTTGGCCCCATCCAAAGAGTTTGGCGTCATTCTGTGGGAAGGAAGAAGTCCGTTGTTCTGTTGTTGTTGATTTGTTTTGTTTCGTTTTTCAACCTGAGGTGTCCCACCAAATGAGGGATTCCAGAGTAGCGCCCTGGGGAGGGACGACTGGAAAACCAGAAATCTGGTTAAAAATTGGGGCCTAGGGACATGTCAAGTCCATTATGACATCTAATGGTACAGCCACTGAGAGGACGTACTAGAGGACAGGACTCACGCTGAGGGTCACAATGCGTGTTTATGCCCTCGTCGCACTCAAGGATGGCCGGGGCCTCAGGTTGAATGCTGGTTTCTCCTACACTGAATGTTGGACAACATGCCAACCACAAGGATTCTAGCCATGGGTAAGGAAGAGTTCTGATTTCTGCATCACAGTCACCGCTGGGCAGTGATTGGAGATAAGGTCTAGGTTCTGAAGCATGAAAAGAGAGGTAGCGAAGAGATGATGATGATGACCTAAGGCATGGCGGGTCTGATGTGCTCAGTGTGCGGTCAGCTGTCTGGGTGTTGGTCACGAGGTCCGGCCTCAGGTTGTCAGACAGTGCATTGGTGTCTCCAGGTTAGACTATATATTTTGGTGCCTTCGAGTGCCTTGTAGGTTCTTATCTGAAGAACTCTCTTCAGGATATGAAGAATGAGCGAGTCTGAGGCGAGTGTTCAGGCTTTTGTCTCTGGATTTTGTATCAGCGATGGCCGTGGAATGTTGGGGAGGCCTCATGGGCCAGGGACGAATCTTGCTCTCTGTGTATTTGGCACGATCCCAATTGTTTTTCGTCAATCTGTTGGATGGTAGGACTTCTTTCAGGTTTGTTACCTCAGGTGTCCCACCAAAAGAGGAATTCCAAAGCAGAGCCCTGGGGAAGAGTGAAGGGACAACCCGAACTATTGTTAAAAATTGGTGCCTAGGGGCAAGGCAAGCCCAATATGCTGTCTCTCCATCCAGCCACTGAGAGGCCTTACCTGAGGACTGGGCTCAGGCTGAGGGTCACAATTTGTGTTTGTGACCAATGTGGCCCGCAAGCATGGGCGGGGCCTCATGGGTCACACTGGTTTCAACTACACTGAACCTTGGACAACATGCCAACCACAAGGTTTCTTGCCATGGGGAAAGAGTTCTGATTTCTGCATCATTTTCAAAACTGTGCCATGATTGGAGATAAGGTCTAGGTTCTGATGCCAGAAAACCGAGTTTGAGAGGAGATGACGACCTAAGGCCATGAGGGGTCCAATGTGCTCAGTGTGCGGCCAGCTGTCTGGGTGGGGCAAGGAGGTCCAGGATCAGGCTGTGTCAGGAAGGGCATTAGTGCCCAGGTCAGCCTATATATTTGGGGTACCGCCGAATGGCGTGCCCCGTTGATCGCCATTTGGGGTTTCTGGGTAGCCCCAGAAGGCAATGTTTTTCTTCTGGAGGGCAGGCAGAGTGCTGCTTTGTAGTTCTGGATTGCCAATCTGGAGGGCTTGTGGGCCAGTAGTGTGAGGACGGAATTCTGAGAACCCAAGCTAGGTCTAGGTTTCTGGGTGAGGATATAGCAGGCACAATCTACAGACCTGAATCGAGAACTCATGCATCTGAAGTCAGGGCGATGGTCAGACGATCGCTCAGGTTGGACATTCTGTCCCTGATGGCCCCTTCTTTAAGGGGGGGTGGATCACGAGGCAATGGGTGTTTTTCCCACGATGGGAGTTGTGAGAAGCTCCCAACTGCAAAGATTCTTCTGCAGGACAATTGAGACCTGTTGGTTGGCTCCAGGACAACGATTCCGAGCAGTGTTTCTAAGGATGTATGGCTGGGTAGCCCAACTCGCATTCCAATTGTCTCCATGCAACAAGACAGGTTAGATCTGCTGGATCTGGGGGAGCAACTGAGGAGGCTGAGTTGAAATGGACTCTCCCGTGGATGTGTCCTAATATGAATGTTGTGTCTATGGAGACGTTGGAATGAAGCAGTTTCACTGGGGCCCTGAAGCGTTCTCCAAAAGAGAGGCTTTCACACAGCTCCATCATGCAAGTTTCCCATGTGTAGATGAGATTTGTTCTGATGGGTGAGTCAAGAAACAGCCATATGCTGTTATTGAAATCCAGGCCTCTAAGGAGAGATGTCTGGAAACCAAAGCAGTGGATCCGATAGGTGCCTAGGGGCCTGATCGTTCCTTTTTACCTATGGGGACATCAGTCTACGGGTCTGAGTGCCGGTAGGTGCTTAGATATGCCCAGATTGGCCCTGTTTGTCATGTGAAGCCACAAATATTGGGATGGCCTCAGGGACTTTGGAGGTTTATCCTATTAGTACGGTTGTGGCCATTGCAGTGGGCAGATACAATTCCCTTGGAGAGGGCAAGCACAGTCGTCATGTTTGGCTCCAGGTGCCTGAGCCTGTAGGGTGTGTAGGCCAGGGCTGTTTGGACAGTTGTCTGAACACAAACTCGGCTTATGTTTCGGGTCATAGGTATGGCAGGACTGATCTACAGACCATGAGGAGAACTCCTCGGGATATGAGAAAGGGGCGAGTGTGAGGCTCTTGCTCAAGTTTTTGTCTCTTGGTATCGTGTCACTCATGGTCGTGGAATTTCCGGGTGACTTCATGGGAAATGGACGAGTCTTACTCTCTGGGGGTTTGGCCCCGTCCAAAGAGTTTGGGTCACTCTGTGGGATGGAAGAAGTCCGTTGCTCTGTTGTTGTTGATTTGTTTTGTTTTGTTTTTCAACCTCAGGTGTCCCACCAAAAGAGGGATTCCAGGTAGAGCCATGGGGAGGGGCGACTGGACAACCAGAAATATGGTTAAAAATAGGGGCCTTGGGACATGTCAAGCCCATTATGACATCTAATGGTTCAGCCACTGAGAGGACGTACTAGAGGACAGGACTCACGCTGCGGGTCACAATGCGTGTTTATGCCCTCATCGCACTCAAGAATGGGCGGGGCCTCAGGGGCAATGCTGGTTTCTCCTACACTGAACGTTGGACAACATGCCAACCACAAGGTTTCTTGCCATGGGTAAGGAAGTGTTCTTATTTCTGCATCACAGTCACCCCTGGGCAGTGATTGGAGATAAGGTCTAGGTTCTGAAGCCTCAAAAACTGAGGTAGGGAAGAGATGATGACCTAATGTCATGGCGGGTCTGATGTGCTCAGTGTGCGGTCAGCTGTCTGGGTGTTGGTCCCGAGGTCAGGGCTCGGGTTGTCACACAGTGCATTCGTGCCCAGTTTAGACTATATATTTTGGGTGCATTCGAGTGCCGTGTAGGTTCTTATCTGAAGAACTCTTCAGGATATGAAGAATGAGCGAGTCTGAGGCGTGTGCTCAGGCTTTTGTCTCTGGATTTTGTATCAGCGATGGCCGTGGAATGTTGGGGAGGCTTCATGAGCCATGGACGAATCTTGCTCTCTGTGGACTTGGCGCGATCCCAATTGTTTTCAGTCCATCTGTGGGATGGGAGGACTCCTTTCAGGTTTGTTACCTCAGGTGTCCCACCAAAAGAGGAATTCCAAAGCAGAGACCTGGTGAAGATTGAAGGGACAACCCGAACTATGGTTAAAAATTGGGGGCTAGGGGCATGGCAAGCCCAATATGCTGTCTCTCCATCCAGCCAGCGAGAGGCCTTACCTGAGGAATGGGCTCAGGCTGAGGGTCACAATGTGTGTTTGTGCCCAATGTGGCCCGCAAGCATGGGCGGGGCCTCATGGGTCACACAGGTTTCAACTACACTGAACCTTGGACAACATGCCAACCACAAGGTTTCTTGCCATGGGGAAAGAGTCTGATTTCTGCATCATTTTCAAACATGGGCAGTGATTGGAGATAAGGTCTAGGTTCTGAAGCCTGAAAACCGAGGTTGAGAGGAAATGACGACCTAAGGCCATGAGGGGTCCAATGTGCTCAGTGTGCGGCCAGGTGTGTGGGTGGGGCCAGGAGGTCCAGGATCAGGCTGTGTCAGAAAGGGCATTAGTGCCCAGGTCAGCCTATATATTTGGGGTACAGCCGAATGGCGTGCCCCGTTGTTCCTCATTTGGGGTTTCTGGGTAGCCCCAGAGGGCAATGTTTTCCTTCTGGAGGGCAGGCAGTGTGCTGCATTGTAGTTCTGGATTGCAAATCTGGAGGGCTTGTGGGGCCAGTAGTCTGAGTACGGAATTCTGAGAACCCAAAGCTAGGCCTAGGTTTCTGGGTGAGGATATAGCAGGCACAATCTACAGACCTGAATCGAGATCTCATGCATCTGAAGTCAGGGCGAGGATCAGACGATCGCTCCGGTTGTACATTCTGTCCCTGATGGCCCCTTCTTGAAGGGGGGGTGGATCACGAGGCCATGGGGGTTTTCCCACGATGGGAGTTGTGAGAAGCTCCCAACTGCAACGATTCTTCTGCAGGACTATTGAGACCTGTTGATTGGCTCTAGGACAACGAGTCCGAGCTGGGTTCTAAGGATGGATGGCTGGGTAGCCCACCTCGCATTCCAATTGTCTCCAAGCAACAAGACAGGTAAGATCTGCTGGATCTGGGGGAGCAACCGAGGAGGCTGAGTTGAAATGGACTCTCCCGTGGATGTGTCCTAATATGATTTTGTATCTATGGAGACCTTGGAATGAAGCAGTGGCCCTGGGGCCCTGAAGGGTTCTCCTAAAGAGAGGCTTTCACACAGCTCCTTCGTATAGTTTCCCATGTGTAGATGAGATTTGTCTGATGGGTGAGTCAAGAAACAGCCATATGCTGTTATTGAAATCCAGGCCTCTGAGGAGAGATGCCTGGAAACCAAAACAATGGATCCGATAGGTGCCTAGGGGCCTGTTCATTCCTTTTTACCTCTGGGGACAACAGTCTATGGGTCTGAGTACCGGTAGGTGCTCCGATGTGCCCAGATTGCCCCTGTTTGTCCTCGGAAACCACAAATATTGGGATGGCCTCAAGGACTTTGAGGTTTATCCTATTAGTAGGGTTGTGGCCATTGGATTTGGCACATACAATTCCCTTGGAGAGGGCAAGCACAGTCGTCAGGTTTGGCTCCAGGGGCCTGAGCCTATAGGGTGTGTAGGCCAGGGCTATTTGGACAGTTGTCTGAAAACACAAAACTCGGCTTATATTTGGGGTCATAGGTATGGCAGGACTGATCTACAGACCATGAGGTGAACTCTTCGGTATATGAAAAAGGGGCAAGTGTGAGACTCTTCCTCAAGTTTTTGTCTCAGGATATCGTGTCACTCATGGTCGTGAAATTTCCGGGTGTCTTCATGGGAAATGGACGAGTCTTACTCGCTTGTTGTTTGGCCCCGTCCAAAGAGTTTGGGGTCATTCTGTGGGATGGAAGAAGTCCGTTGTTCTGTTGCTGTTGATTTGTTTTGTTTTGTTTTTCAACCTCAGATGTCCCACCAAATGATGGATTCCAGAGTAGAGCCCTGGGGAGGCACGACAGGACAACCAGAAATCTGGTTAAAAATTGGGGCCTTGGGACATGTCAAGCCCATTATGACATCTAATGGTACAGCCACTGAAAGGATGTACTAGAGGACAGGACTCAGGCTGAGGGTCACAATGCGTGTTTATGCCATCGTCGCACTCAAGAATGGACGGGGCCTCAGGGTGAATGCTGGTTTCTCCTACACTGAACGTTGGACAACATGCCAACCACAAGGTTTCTTGCCATGGGTAAGGAAGAGCTCTGATTTCTGCATCACAGTCACCCCTGGGCAGTGATTGGAGATAAGGTCTAGGTTCTGAAGCCTGAAAACTGAGGTAGGGAAGAGATGATGACCTAAGGCCATGGCGGGTCTGATGTGCTCAGTGTGCGGTCAGCTGTCTGGGTGTTGGTCACGAGGTCCGGGCTCAGGTTGTCAGACAGTGCATTAGTGCCCAGGTTAGACTATATATTTCGGGTGCATTCGAGTGCCGTGTACGTTCTTATCTGAAGAACTCTTCAGGATATGAAGATATAGCGAGTCTGAGGCGCATGCTCAGGCTTTTGTCTCTGGATTTTGTATCAGCGATGGCCATGGAATTATCGGGAGGCCTCATGGGCCATGGACGAATCTTGCTCTCTGTGGACTTGGCCCGATCCCAATTTTTTTTCGTCATTCTTGGGATGGGAGGACTCCTTTCAGGTTTGTTACCTCAGGTGTCCCCACCAAAAGAGGAATTCCAAAGCAGAGCTCTGGGGAAGAGTGAAGGGACAACCCTAAATATGGTTAAAAATTGAGGCCTAGGGGCATAGCAAGCCCAATATGACGTCTCTCCATTCAGCCACCCAGAGGCCTTACCTGAGGACTGGGCTCAGGCTGAAGGTCACAATGTGTGTTTTGTGACCAATGTGGCCCGCAAGCATGGGCGGGGCCTCATGGGCCACACTGGTTTAAACTACACTGAATCTTGGACAACATGCCAACCACAAGGTTTCTTGCCATGGGGAAAGAGTTCTGATTTCTGCATCATTTTCAAACCCCCGGGCCGTGATTGGATATATGGTCTAGGTTCTGATGCCTGAAAACCGAGGTTGAGAAGAGATGACGACCTAAGGACATGGCGGGTCCGATGTGCTCATGTGCGGCCAGCTGTCTGAGTGAGGCCAGGAGTTCCAGGATCAGGCTGTGTCAGAAAGGGCAGTAGTGCCCAGGTCAGCCTATATATTTGGGGTACAGCCGAATGGTGTACCCCGTTTATCCTCATTTGGGGTTTCTGGGTAGCCCCAGAGGGCAATTTTTTTTCTTCTGGAGGGCAGGCAGATTGCTGCATTTTAGTTATGGATTGCCAAACTGGAGGTCTTGTGGGCCAGTAGTCTGAGGACGGAGGTCTGAGAAACCAAGCTAGGCCTCGGTTTCTGGGTGAGGATATGGCAGGCACAATCTACAGACCTGAATTGAGATCTCGTGCATATGAAGTCAGGGCGAGCATAGACGATGGCTCGGGTTGGACATTCTGTCCCTGATGGCCCCTTCTTGAAAGGGGGGTGGATCACGAGGCAATGGGGATTTTCCCACGATGGGAGTTGTGAGAAGCTCCCAACTGCAAAGATTCTACTGCAGGACAATTGAGACCTGTTGGTTGGCTCCAGGACAACGATTCCGAGCAGGGTTCTAAGGATGGATGGCTGGGTAGCCCACCTCGCATTCCAATTGTCTCCGAGCAACAAGACAGGATAGATCTGCTGGATCTGGGGGAGCAAGCGAGGAGGCTGAGTTGAAATTGACTCTCCCGTGGATGTGTCCTAATATGATGTTGTGTCTATGGAGACCTTGGAATGAAGCGGTGGCACTGGGGCCCTGAAGTGTTCCTCTAAAAAGGCTTTCACATAGCTCCATCGTGCAAGTTTCCCATGTGTAGATGAGATTTGTTCTGATGGGTGAGTCAAGAAAGCCATATGATGTTATTGAAATCCAGGCCGCTGAGGAGAGATGCCTGGAAACCAAAGCAATGGATCCGATAGGTGCCCAGGGGCCTATTCATTTCTTTTTACCTCTGGGCATATCAGTCTACGGGTCTGAGTGTCTGTAGGTGCTCAGATGGGCCCAGATTGCCCCATTATCCTGGGAAGCCACAAATATTGAGATGGCATCAAGGACTTTGGAGTTTTATACTCTTAGGAGGGTTGTGACCATTGGAATGGGCAGATACAATTCCCTTGCAGAGGGCAATGACAGTCGTCAGGTTTGGTTCAAGGGGCCTGAGACTGTAGGGTGTGTTGGTCAGGGCTCTTTGGACAGTTGTCTGAAAACACAAACTCAGCTTATGTTTCGGGTCATAGGTATGGCATGACTGATCTACAGACCATGAGGAGAACTCTTCGGGATATGAAAAAAGGGCGAGTGTGATGCTCTGCTCAAGTTTTTGTTTCTGGATATCGTGTCTCTCATGGTCGTGAAATTTCCGGGTGACTTCATGGGAAATGGATGAGTCTTACTCTCTGGGGGTTGGCACCGTCCAAAGAGTTTGGGGTCATTCTCTGGGATGGAAGAAGTCCGTTGTTCTGTTGTTGATTTGTTTTGTTTTGTTTTTTTCAAACCTCAGGTGTCCCACCAAATGAAGGATTCCAGAGTAGAGCCCTGGGGAGGGGCGACTGGACAACCAGAAATCTGGTTAAAAATTGGGGCCTAGGGACATGTCAAGCCCATCATGACATCTAATGGTCCAGCCACTGAGAGGACGTACGAGAGGACAGGACTCACGCTGAGGGTCACAATGCGTGTTTATGCCCTCGTCGCACTCAAGAATGGGCGGGGCCTCAGAGTGAATGCTGGTTTCTCCTACACTGAACGTTGGACAACATGCCAACCACAAGGTTTCTTGCCATGGGTAAGGAAGAGTTCTGATTTCTGCATCACAGTCACCCCTGGGCAGCGATTGGAGATAAGGTCTAGGTTCTGAAGCCTGAACTCTGAGGTAGGGAAGAGATGATGACCCAAGGCCATGGCGCTTCTGATGTGCTCAGTGTGCGGTCAGCTGTCTGGGTGTTGGTCACGAGGTCCAGGCTCAGGTTGTCAGTGCATTAGTGCCCAGGTTAGACTATATATTTTGGGTGCATTCCAGTGCCCTATTGGTTCTTATCTGAAGAACTCTTTAGGATATGAAGAATGAGCGAGTCTGAGGCGCTTGCTCAGGCTTTTGTCACTGGATTTTGTATCAGCGATGGCCGTGGAATGTTGGGGAGGCCTCATGAGCTATTTACGAATCTTGCTCTCTGTGGACTTGGTCCGATCCCAATTCTTTTTCGTCAATCTGTGGGATGGGAGGACTCCTTTCAGGTTTGTTACCTCAGGTGTCCCACCAAAAGAGGAATTCCAAAGCAGAGCCCTGGGGAAGAGTGAAGGGACAACCCGAACTATGGTTAAAAATTGGGGCCTAGGGGCATGGCAAGCCCAATATGCTGTCTCTCCATCCAGCCAGTGAGAGGCCATACCTGTGGACTGGGCTCAGGCTGAGGGTCACAATGTGAGTTTGTGACCAATGTGGCCCGCAAGCAAGGGCGGGGCCTCATGGGCCACACTGGTTTCAACTACACTGAACCTTGGACAACATGCCAACCACAAGGTTTCTTGCCATGGGGAAAGAGTTCTGATTTCTGCATCATTTTCAAACCCGGGCCGTGATTGGAGATATGGTCTAGGTTTTGATGCCTGAAAACCGAGGTTGAGAAGAGATGACGACCTAAGGCCATGGCAGGTCCGATGTGCTCAGTTTGCGACCAGCTGTCTGGGTGGGGCCAGGAGTTCCAGGATCAGGCTGTGTCAGAAAGGGCAGTAGTGCCCAGGTCAGCCTATATATTTGGGGTACAGCCGAATGGTGTGCCCCGTTGATCCTCATTTGAGGTTTCTGGGTAGCCCCAGAGGGCAATGTGTTTCTATGGAGGGCACGCAAAGTGCTGCTTTGTAGTTCTCGATTGCCAAACTGGAGGGCTTGTGGGCCAGTAGTCTGAGGACGGAGGTCTGAGAAACCAAGCTAGGCCTCGGTTTCTGGGTGAGGATATGGCAGGCACAATCTACAGACCTGAATCGAGATCTCGTGCATCTGAATTCAGGGCGAGCATAGCACGATGGCTCAGGTTGGACATTCTGTCCCTGATGGCCCCTTCTTGAAAGGGGGGTGGATCACGAGGCCATGGGGATTTTCCCACGATGGGAGTTGTGAGAAGCTCCCAACTGCAAAGATTCTACTGCAGGACAATTGAGACCTGTTGGTTGGCTCCAGGACAACGATTCCGAGCAGGGTTCTAAGGATGGATGGCTGGGTAGCACACCTCGCATTCCAATTGTCTCCGAGCAACAAGACAGGATAGATCTGCTGGATCTGGGGGAGCAAGCGAGGATGCTGAGTTGAAATGGACTCTCCCGTGGATGTGTCCTAATATGATGTTGTGTCTATGGAGACCTTGGAATGAAGCGGTGGCACTGGGGCCCTGAAGTGTTCCTCTAAAAAGGCTTTCACATAGCTCCATCGTGCAAGTTTCCCATGTGTAGATGAGATTTGTTCTGATGGGTGAGTCAAGAAATCCATATGATGTTATTGAAATCCAGGCCGCTGAGGAGAGATGCCTGGAAACCAAAGCAATGGATCCGATAGGTGCCCAGGGGCCTATTCATTTCTTTTTACCTCTGGGCATATCAGTCTACGGGTCTGAGTGTCAGTAGGTGCTCAGATGGGCCCAGATTGCCCCATTATCCTGGGAAGCCAAAAATATTGGGATGGCATCAAGGACTTTGGAGTTTTATACTCTTAGGAGGGTTGTGACCATTGGAATGGGCAGATACAATTCCCTTGCAGAGGGCAATCACAGTCGTCAGGTTTGGTTCCAGGGGCCTGAGACTGTAGGGTGTGTTGGTCTGGGATCTTTGGACAGTTGTCTGAAAGCACAAACTCGGATTATGTTTCGGGTCATAGGTATGGCATGACTTATCTACAGACCATGAGGAGACCTCTTCGGGATATGAAAAAAGGGCGAGTGTGAGGCTCTGCTCAAGTTTTTGTCTCTGGATATCGTGTCTCTCGTGGTCGTGAAATTTCCGGGTGACATCATGGGAAATGGATGAGTCTTACTCTCTGGGGGTTGGCCCCGGCCAAAGAGTTTGGGGTCATTCTGTGGGATGGAAAAAGTCCATTGTTCTGTTGCTGTTGATTTGTTTTGTTTGGTTTTTCAACCTCAAGTGTCCCACCAAACGAGGGATTATAGAGTAGAGCCTTGGGGAGGGGCGACTGGACAACCAGAAATCTGGTTAAAAATTGGGGCCTAGGGACATGTCAAGCCCATTATGACATCTAATGGTCCATCCACTGAGAGGACGTACTAGAGGACAGGACTCACGCTGAGGGTCACAATGCTTTTTATGCCCTCGTCGCACTCAGGAATGGGCGGGACCTCAGGGTGAATGCTAGTTTCTTCTACACTGAACGTTGGACAACATGCCAACCACAAGGTTTCTTGCCATGGGTAAGGAAGAGTTCTGATTTCTGCATCACAGTCACTGCTGGGAAGTGATTGGAGATTAGGTATAGGTTCTGAAGCCTGAAAACTGAGGTAGGGAAGAGATGATGACCTAAGGCCATGGCGGGTCTGATGTGCTCAGTGTGCGTTCAGCTGTCTGGGTGTTGATCACGAGGTCCGGGCTCAGGTTGTCAGACAGTGCATTAGTGCCCAGGTTAGACTATATATTTTGGGTACATTCGTGTGCCGTGTAGGTTCTTATCTGAAGAACTCTTCAGGATATGAAGAATGAGCGAGCCTGAGGCGCATGCTCAGGCTTTTGTCTCTGGATTTTTTATCAGCGATGGCCGTGGCATTTTGGGGAGGCCTCATGGGCCATGGAAGAATCTTGCTCTCTGTGGACTTGCCCCGATCCCAATTGTTTTTCGTCAATCTGTGGGATGGGAGGACTCCTTTCAGGTTTGTTACCTCAGGTGTCCCACCAAAAGAGGAATTCCAAAGAAGAGCCCTGCAGAAGAGTGAAGGGACAACCCGAACTATGGTTAAGAATTGGAGCCTAGGGGCATGGCAAGGCAATATGCTGTCTTTCCATCCAGCCACTGAGAGGCCTTACCTGAGGACTGGACTCAGGCTGAGGGTCAAAATGTGTTTTTTTGTGACCAATGTGGCCCGCAAGCATGGGCGGGGTCTCATGGGACACACTGGTTTCAACTACACTGAATCTTGGACAACATGCCAACCACAACGTGCCTTGCCATTAGGAAAGAGTTCTGATATCTGCATCATTTTCAAACCCGGGCCATGATTGGAGATAAGGTCTAGGTTCTGATGCCTGAAAACCGAGGTTGAGAAGAGATGACGGCCTAAGGCCATGGCGGGTCCGATGTGCTCAGTGTGCGGCCAGCCGTCTGTGTGGGGCCAGGAGGTCCTGGATCAGGCTGTGTCAGAAAGGGCATTAGTGCCCAGGTCAGCCTATATATTTGGGTTACAGCCGAATGGTGTGCCCCTTTGATCCTCATTTGGGATTTCTGGGTAGCCCCAGAGGGCAATATTTTTCTTCTGGAGGGCAGGCAGAGTGCTGCATTGTAGTTCTGGATTGCGAAACTGGAGGGCTTGTGGGCCAGTAGTCTGAGGACGGAATTCTGAGAACCCAAGCTGGGCCTAGGTTTCTGGGTGAGGATATGGCTGGCACAATCTACAGACCTGAAATGAGATCTCGTGCATCTGAAGTCAGGGCGAGGATCAGACGATCGCTCAGGTTGGACAGTCTGTCCCTGATGGCCCCGTCTTGAAGGGAGGCTGGATTACGAGGACATGGGGGTTTTCCCACGATGGGAGTTGTGAGAAGCTCCCAACTGCAAATATTCTTCTGCAGGACAATTGAGACCTGTTGGTTGGCTCCAGGACAACGTTTCCTAGCAGGGTTCTAAGGATGGATGGCTGGGTAGCCCACCTCGCATTCCAATTGTCTACAAGCTACAAGACAGGTTAAATCTGCTGGATCTAGGGGAGCAACCGAGGAGGCTGAGTTGAAATGGACTCTACCGTGGATGTGTCCTAATATGATTTTGTGTCTATGGAGACCTTGGAATGAAGCGGTGGCACTGGGGCCCTGAAGGGTTCTCCTAAAGAGAGGCTTTCACACAGCAATATTGTGCAATTTTCCCATGTGTAGATGAGATTTGTTCTGATGGGTGAGTCAAGAAACAGCCATATGCTGTTATTGAAATCCAGGCCTCTGAGGAGAGATGCCTAGAAAACAAAGCAATGAATCCGATAGGTGCCTAGGGGCCTGTTCGTTCCTTTCTACCTCGTGGCATATCAGTCTACGGGTCTGAGTGCCGGTTGTGCTCAGATGGGCCCAGATTGCCCCATTTTTCCTGGGATGCCTCAAATATTGCGATGGCCTCAGGGACATGGAGGTTTATACTCTTAGGAGGGTTGTGGCCATTGGAATGGGCAGAATAAATTCCCTTGGAGAGGGCAATCACAGTCGTCAGGTTTGGCTCCAGGGGCCGGAACCTGTAGGGTGTGTAGTCAAGGGCTGTTTGGACAGTTGTCTGAAAACACAAACTCTGCTTATGTTTCGGGTCATAGGTATGGCAGGACTGATCTACAGATCATGAAGAGAACACTTCGGGATATGAAAAAAGGGCGAGTGTGAGGCTCTTGCTCAAGTTTTTGTCTCTGGATATCTTGTCACTCATGATCGTGAAATTTCCGGGTGACTTCATGGGAAATGGATGAGTCTCACTCTCTGGGGGTTGGCCCCGGCCAAAGAGTTTGGGGTCATTCTGTGGGATGGAAGAAGTCCATTGTTCTGTTGCTGTTGATTTGTTTTGTTTTGTTTTTCAACCTCAGTTGTCCCACCAAATGAGGGATTCCAGAGTAGAGGCCGGGGAGGGGCGCCTGGACAACCAGAAATCTGGTTAAAAATTGAGGCCTAGGGACATGTCAACCCCATGATGTCATCTAATGGTCCAGCCACTTAGAGGACGTACTAGAGGACAGGACTCACACTGAGGGGCACAATGCGTGTTTATGCCCTCGTTTCACTCAAGAATGGGCGGAGCCTCAGGGTGAATGCTAGTTTCTCCTACACTGAACGTTGGACAACATGCCAAACACAAGGTTTCTTGCCATGGGTAAGGAAGAGTTCTGATTTCTGCATCACAGTCACCGCTGGGCAGTGATTGGAGATAAGGTCTGGGTTCTGAAGCCTGAAAACTGAGGTAGGGAAGAGACGATGACCTAAGGCCATGGCGGGTCTGATGTGCTCAGTGTGCGGTCAGCTGTCTGGGTGTTGGTCACGAGGTCCGGGCCCAGGTTGTAAGACAGTGCATTAGTGCCCAGGTTAGACTATATATTTTGGGTGCATTCGAGTACCTTGTACGTTCTTATCTGAAGAACTCTTCAGGATATGAAGAATGAGCGAGTCTGAGTCGCGTGCTCAGGCTTTTGTCTCTGGATTTTGTATCAGCAATGGCCGTGGAATGTTGGGGAGGCCTCATGGGCCATGGACGAATCCTGCCCTCTGTGAACTTGGCCCGATCCCAATTGTTTTCCGTCAAACTGTGGGATGGGAGGACTCCTTTCAGGTTTGTTACCTCAGGTGTCCCACCAAAAGAGGAATTCCAAAGCAGAGCCCTGGGGAAGAGTGAAGGAACAACCCGAACTATGGTTAAAAATTGGGGCCTAGGGGCATGGCAAGCCCAATATGCTGTCTCTCCATCCAGCCACTGAGAGGCCTTACCTGAGGACTGGGCTCAGGCTGAGGGTCACAATGTGTGTTTATGACCAATGTGGCCCGCAATCATGGGCGGGGCCTCATGGGCCACACTGGTTTCAACTACACTGAAACTTGGACAACATGCCAACCACATGGTTTCTTGCCATGGGGAAAGAGTTCTGATATCTGCATCATTTTCAAACCCGGACAGTGATTGGGGATAAGGTCTAGATTCTGAAGCTTGAAAACCGAGGTTGAGAAGAGATGACGACCTAAGGCCATGGCGGGTCCGATGTGCTCCGTGTGCGGATAGCTGTCTGAGTGGGGCCAGGAGGTACAGGCTCAGGCTGTGTCAGGAAGAGTATTAGTGCCCAGGACAGCCTATTATTTGGGTTACAGGCGAATGGCGTGCAGGTTGATCCTCATTGGGGGTTTCTGGGTAGCCCCAGGTCCATGTTTTTCTTCTGGAGGGCAGGCAGTGTGCTGCATTGTAGTTCTGGATTGCCAAACTGGAGGGCTTGTGGGCCAGTAGTCTGAGGACGGAAGTATGAGAACCCAGGCTAGGCATAGGTTTCTGAGTGAGGATATGACAGGCACACTCTACATACCTGAATCGAAATCTCAGGCGTCTGAAGTCAGGGCGAGGATCAGACGATCGCTCAGGTTGGACATTCTGTCCCTGATGGCCCCTTCTTGAAAGGGGGGTGGATCACGAGGCAATGGGGATTTTCCCACGATGGGAGTTGTGAGAAGCTCCCAACTGCAAAGATTCTACTGCAGGACAATTGAGACCTGTTGGTTGGCTCCAGGACAACGATTCCGAGCAGGGTTCTAAGGATGGATGGCTGGCTAGCCCACCTCGCATTCCAATTATCTCCAAGCAACAAGACAGGTTAGATCTGCTGGATCTGGGGGAGCAACCGAGGAGGCTGAGTTGAAATGGACTCTCCCGTGGATGTGTCCTAATATGATTTTGTGTCTACGGAGACCTTGGAATGAAGCGGTGGCACTGGGGCCCTGAAGGATTCTCCTAAAGAGAGGTATTCACACAGCTCCATCATGCAAGTTTCCCATGTGTAGATGAGATTTGTTCCGATGGGTGAGTTCAGAAACAGCGATATGCTGTTATTGAAATCCAGGTCCCTGAGGAGAGATGCCTGGAAACCAAAGCAATGGATCCGATAGGTGCCTAGGGACCTGTTCGTTCCTTTTTACCTCGGGACATCAGTCTACGGGTCTGAGTGCAGGTAGGTGCTCATATGGGCCCAGATTGCCCCTGTTTGTCCTGGGAAGCCACAAATATTGGGATGGCCTCAGGGACTTTGGAGGTTTAATCCTAAGTAGGGTTGTGGCCATTGGAATGGGCACATACAATTCCCTTCTAGAGGGCAAGCACTGTCGTCAGGTTTGGCTCCAGGGGCCTGAGCCTATAGGGTGTGTAGGCCAGGGCTCTTTGGACAGTTGTCTGAAAACACAAACTCGGCTTATGTTTCGGGTCATAGGTATGGCAGGACTGATCTACAGACCATGAGGAGAACATTTCAGGATATGAAAAAAGGGCGAGTGTGAGCCTCTTGCTCAAGTTTTTGTCTCTGGATATCGTGTCACTCATGGTCGTGAAATTTCCTGGTGACTTCATGGGAAATGTACGAGTCTTACTCTCTGGGGGTTTGGTCCCGTCCAAAGAGTTTGGGGTCATTCTGTGGGATGGACGAAGTCCGTTGTTCTGTTGTTGTTGATTTGTTTTGTTTTGTTTTTCAACCTCAGGTGTCCCACCAAATGAGGGATTCCAGAGTAGAGCCCTGGGGATGGGCGACTGGACAACCAGAAATCTGGTTAAAAATTGGGGCCTAGGGACATGTCAAGCCCATCATGACATCTAATGGTCCAGCCAATGAGAGGACGTACTAGAGGACAGGACTCACGCTGAGGGTCACAATGCGTGTTTATGCCCTCGTCGCACTCAAGAATGGGCGGAGCCTCAGGGTGAATGCTGGTTTCTCCTACACTGAACGTTGGACAACATGCCAACCACAAGGTTTCTTGCCATGGGTAAGGAAGAGTTCTGATTTCTGCATCACAGTCACCCCTGGGTATTGATTAGAGGTAAGGTCTAGGTTCTGAAGCCAGAAAACTGAGGTAGGTAAGAGATGATGACCTAAGGCTATGGCAGGTCTGATGTGCTCAATGTGCGGTCAGCTGTCTAGGTGTTGGTCACGAGGTCCGGGCTCAGGTTGTCAGAGAGTGCATTAGTGCCCAGGTTAGACTATATATTTTGGGTGCATTCGAGTGCCGTGTAGGTTCTTATCTGAAGAACTCTTCAGGATATGAAGAATGAGTGAGTCTGAGGCGCATGCTCAGGCTTTTGTCTCTGGATTTTGTATCAGCGATGGCCGTGGAATGTTGGGGAGGCCTCATGGGCCATGGACGAATCTTGCTCTCTGTGGATTTGGCCATATCCCAATTGTGTTTCGTCAATCTGTGGGATGGGAGGCCTCCTTTCAGGTTTGATACCTCAGGTGTCACACCAAAAGAGGAATTCAAAAGCAGAGCCCTGGGGAAGAGTTAAGGTACAACCTGAACTATTGTTAAAAATTGGGGCCTGGCGGCATGGCAAGCCCAATATGCTGTCTCTCCATCCAGCCACTGAGAGGCCTTACCTGAGGACTGGGCTCAGGCTGAAGGTCACAATGTGTGTTTGTGACCAATGTGGCCCGCAAGCATGGGCGGGGCCTCATGGGCCACACTGGTTTCAACTACATTGAACCTTGGACAACATGCCAACCACAAGGTTTCTTGCCATGGGGAAAGAGTTCTGATTTCTGCATGATTTTCAAACCCGGGCAGTGATTGGAGATAAGGTCTAGGTTCTGAAGCCTGAAAACCGAGGATGAGAAGAGATGACGATCTAAGGCCATGGCGGTACCGATGTGCTCCGTGTGCGGCCAGCTGTCTGGGTGGGGCCAGGAGGTCCAGGCTCAGGCTGTGTCAGAAAGGGCATTTGTGCCCAAGACAGCCTATTATTTGTGGTAGAGCCGAATGGCGTGCAGGTTGATCCTCATTGGGGTTTTCAGGTAGCCCTCGAGGACAATGTTTTTTTCTTCTGAGGGCAGGCAGAGTGTTGAATTGTAGTTCTGGATTGCCAAACTGCAGGGCTTGTGGGCCAGTAGTCTGAGGACGGAAGTCTGAGAACCCAAGCTAGGCCTAGGTTTCTGAGTGAGGATATGGCAGGCACAATCTACAGACCTGAATCGAGATCTCGTGCGTCTGAAGTCACGGCGAGGATCATACGATCGCTCAGGTTGGACATTCTGTCTCTGATGGCCCCTTCTTGAAAGGGGGGTGGATCACGAGGCCATGGGGATTTTCCCACGATGGGAGTTGTGAAAACCTCCCAACTGCAAAGATTCTTCTGCAGGACAATTGAGACCTGTTGATTGGCTCCAGGACAACGATTCCGAGAAGGATTCTAAGGATGGATGGCTGGGTAGCCCACCTCGCATTCCAATTGTCTCCACGCAAAAAGACAGGTTAGATCTGCTGCATCTGGGGGAGCAACCGAGGAGGCTGAGTTGAAATGGAGTCTCCCGTGGATATAACCTAATATGATTTTCTGTCTATGGAGACCTTGGAATGAAGCGGTGGCACTGGGGCACTGAAGGGTTCTCCTAAAGAGAGGCTTTCACACAGCTCCATCGTGCAAGTTTCCCATGTGTAGATGACATTTGTTCTGATGGTGAGTCAAGAAACAGCCATATGCTGTTATTGAAATCCAGGCCTCTGAGGAGAGATGCCTCGAAACCAAAGCATTAACATCCAATGATCCAGCCACTGAGAAGATTTACTAGAGGTCAGGAATCACGCTGAGTGTCACAATGCGTGTTTATGCCCTCGTCGCTCTAGAATGGGCGTGACCTCAGGGTGAATGCTGGTTTCTCCTACACTGAACGTAGGACAACATGGCAACCACATGGTTTCTTGCCATGGGTAAGCAGGAGTTCTGATTTCTGCATCAGAGTCACCCCTGGGCAGTGATTGGAGATAAGGTCTAGGTTCTGAAGCCTGAAAACTGAGGTAGTGCAAAGATGATGACCTAAGGCCATGGCGTGTCTGATGTGCTCAGTGTGCGGTCAGCTGTCTGGGTGTTGCTCCGGAGGTCCCGGCTCAGGTTGTGTCAGATATTGCATTACTGCCCAGTTTAGAATATATAATTTGGGTATATTCGAGTGTCGTGTAGGTTTATTCTCATTTAATGTGCCCGGGCAGCTCACTGGGCAATATTTTGTTTCTAGAGGGCAGGCAGAGTGCTGCAATGATGGTCCGGAATTGCCAAACTTGTGGGCTTCGGGGCCAGGAGTGTGAGGATGGAAGTCTGAGAACACAAGCTAGACTTGGGATTCAGGGCGAGGGCACGGCATGTACCTCCTGAAGATCTGAAGCAATATCTCATGCATTTGAAGACAGAGTGAGGATCAGACGTTGGCTCAGCTTTGATTTTCTGTTCATGACGGCCCCTTCATGAAGGGAGCGGATTCTCGAGAGCGTGGAGGTTTTCCCACGTTTGGAGTGGTGGGATGCCCCCTCCTAGGATTCCTTCTGCGGGACAATTGAGACCTGCTGGACAGCTCCAGGACTTCCCATATGGATGAGTCCAGACCAACGTTCGAGGATGGATGCCTGGGAAGCCCGCCTCGCATTCCAATTGTCTCCTAGCGACAAGACAGTTTAGATCTGATGGCTCTGCCGGAGCAACCGGGGTGGCTGATTTGAAATGGACTTTCCTGAGTATGGTCTAATGTGTGTTTTTGTGTCCATGAGGGCCTTTAAATGGGGCGGTGGCACCGGGACACTGAAGTATTCTCCTCAGCTTTTGACATAGCTCCCATGAACAAGTTTCCTTGTGGAGACGAGTTTTTTTTTTCTGATGGGTGCCTCAGGAAAAGCCCAATGCTGGTATTGGAAACCAGGGTTTTGAGGAGACATGCCTGTAAACCAAAGTAATGGATCCGATTTTGGCCTAGGGTCCTGTCTGGTTCAATCTTCTACACTAGGGACATCCATCTAGGGTATGAGTGGAGGTAGATGCTCAGCTGGTGTCAGACTGAACTTTTTGTCCCGGGTGACCTAAAGAGACTATTGGAATGGCCTCAGGGACTTTGGAGGTTTCTCCTAATTTGTACGATTTTGGACAATGGAATGGGCAGAATTCCCATGGATTGGGTAGGCACAGTCCTAATGTGTGGCTCCAGGGTCCCCAGCCTGGATGGTGTGTGGCCCAGGACTTTGAGGACAGAAGTCTGAAAACACAAACTCAGCTTATGTTTGGGGACGTAGGTATGGCAGGCCCGATCTACAAACCATGAGAAGACATCTTCAGGATATGAAGAAAGTGCGAGTCTGAGGCGCTTGCTCAGACTTTTGTCTCTGGATTTTATATCAGCGATGGCCGTGGAATGTCGAGGAGGCCTCATGGGCCATGGACGAATCTTCTCTCTGTGGATTTGGCCCGATCCCAATTGTTTTTCGTCAATCTGTTGGATGGAGTACACCTTTCAGGGTTGTTACATCAGGTGTCCCACCAAAAGAGGAATTCCAAAGCAGAGCCCCTGGGGAAGAGTGAAGGGACAACCCGAACTATGGTTAAAAATTGGGGCCTATGCTGTCTCTTCATATGCTGTCTCTTCATCCAGCCACTGAGATGCCTTACCTGAGGACTGGGCTAAGGCTGTGGGTCACAATGTGAGTTTGCCACCTGTGGCCCACGAACAATGGCGGGGCCTCTACGGACAAACATGTTTCCTCTACACTGAACGTTGGACCACAAGCCAACCACAAGGTTCTTGCCATTGGGAAGGAGTTCTGATTTCTGCATCATATTCAAACCTGGGCAGTGTTTGGAGATAAGGTCTAGGATCTGAATCCTGAAAACCGAGGTTGGAAAGAGATAACGACCTAAGGCAATGGCTGGTCCTATGTGCTCAGTGAGCGGCAAGCTGTCTGGGTGGGACCAGGAGGTCCAGGCTCAGGTTCTGTCAGAAAGGGCATTATTGCCCAGGTCAGCCTATATATTTTGGGTACAGCCAAGTGGCGTGCAGGTTGATCTTCATTTGGGGTTTCTGGGTAGCCCCAGAGGGCAATGTTTTTCTTCTGGAGGGCAAGCAGAGTGCTGCATTGTAATTTTGGTTTGCCAAACTGGAGGGCTTGTGGGTCATTAGTCTGAGGACGGAAGTCTGAAGACACAAGCTAGGCTTAGGTTTCTGGGTGAGGACATGGCAGGCACAATATACAGACCTGAATCGAGATCTCGTGAATCTGAAGTCAAGGTGAGGATCAGACTATTTCTCAGGTTGGACCATATGTCCCTGATGGCCCCTTCATGAAGGGGGGGGTATCACGAGGCCATGGGGGTTTCACACGAGGGGAGTTGTGAGAAGCTCCCAACTGCAAAGATTCTTCTGCAGGAAAATTGAGACCTGTTGTTTGGCTCCAGGCCAATGATTCTGAGCAGGGTTCTAAGGATGGATGGCGGGGTAGGCCACCTCGCATTCCAATTGTCTCATAACAACAAGACAAGTTATATCTGCTGGATCTCGCGGAGCAAACGAATATGCTGAGTTAAATTGGACTCTCCCGTGCATGTGTCCTAATAAGATTTTGTGTCTATGGAGATCTTGGAATGAAGCGGTGGCACTTGGGCCCTGAAGGGTTCTCCTAAAAAGAGGCTTTGACACACCTCCCACGTGCAAGTTTCCCATGTGTAGATGAGATTTGTTCTGATGGGTGAGTCAAGAAACAGCCATATGCTGGTACTGAAATCCAGGCCTCTGAGGAGAGATGCCTGGAAACCAAAGCAATGGATCTGATTAGGGCCTAGGGGCCTGTTCTTTCCTTTTTACCTCTGCGGTTATCAGTCTACGAGTTTGAGTGCAGGTACGTTCTCAGATGGGCTCAGATTGCTCCTGTTTGTCCTGGGAAGCCACAAATATTGGGATGGCCTCAGGGACTTTGGAGGTTTATCCTATTAGTATGGTTGTGGCCATTGGAATGGGCACACAGAATCCCTTGGAGAGGGCAAGTACAGTCCTCATGTTGGCTCCAGGGGCCTGGGCCTGTAGGGTGTGTAGGCCTGGGCTGTTTGGACAGTTGTCTGAAAACAAAAACTCGGCTTATGTTTCGGGTCATAGGTATGGCAGGACTGATCTACAGACCATGATGAGAACACTTCGGGATATGAAAAAAGGGCGAGTGTGAGGCTCTTGCTCAAGTTTTTGTCTCTGGATATCATGTCACTCATGGTCGTGAATTTTCCGGGTGACTTCATGGGAAATGGACGAGTCTTACTCTCTGGGGGTATGGCCCCATCCAAAGAGTTTGGGGTCATTTTGTGGGAGGGAAGAAGTCCGTTTTTTTTGTTGTTGTTGTTGTTATGTTTTGTTTTTCAAACTCAGTTGTCCCACAAAATGACGGATTCCAGAGTAGAGCCCTGGGGAGGGGCGATTGGACAACCAGAAATCTGGTTTAAATTTGGGGCCTCTGGACATGTCAAACCATTATGGCATCTAATGGTATAGCCACTGAGAGGACGTACTAGAGGACAGGACTCATGCTGAGGGTCACAATGCGTGTTTATGCCCTCGTCCTACTCAAGAATGGGCGGGGCCTCAGGGTGAATGCTGGTTTCCCCTACACTGAACGTTGGACAACATGCCAACCATAAGGTTTCTTGCCATGGGTAAGGAAGAGTTCTGATTTCTGCATCACAGTCACCCCTGGGCAGTGATTGGAGATAAGGTCTAGGTTCTGAGGCCTGAAAACTGAGGTAGGGAATAGTTGATGACCTAAGGCCACGGCGGGTCTTATGGGTTCAGGGTGCGGTCAGCTGTCTGGGTGTTGCTCAGGAAGTCCCTGCTCAGGGTTTGTCAGACAGTGCATTACTGCCCAGGTTAGACTATATAATTTGGGTACATTCGAGTGCTGTGTAGGTTTATTCTCATTTAATGTGCCCGGGCAGCTCATTGGGCAATATTTTGTTTCTAGAGTGCAGGCAGGGTGCTGCAATGATGGTCTGGAATTGCCAAACTTGTGGGCTTCGGGTCCAGGATTGTGAGGACGGAAGTCTGAGAACACAAGGTAGACTTGGGATTCAGGGCGAGGGCACGGCATGTACCTCCTGAAGATCTGAAGCAATATCTCATGCATCTGAAGTCAGAGATTGGAACAGACGTTGGCTCAGCTTGGATTTTCTGTTCATGACGGCCCCTTCATGAAGGGAACCGAATCTCGAGGCCGTGTAGTTTTTCCCACGTTTGGAGTGGTGGGATGCCCCCTCCTAGGATTCCTTCTGCGGGACAATTGAGACCTGCTGCACAGCTCCAGGACATCCCATATGGATGAGTCCAGACCAACGTTCGAGGATGGATGCCTGGGAAGCCCGCTCGCATTCCAATTGTCTCCTAGCGACAAGACAGTTTAGATCTGATGGCTCTGCCGGAGCAACCAGGGTGGCTGAGTTGAAATGGACTTTCCTGAGGATGGGTCTAATGTGTGTTTGTGTCCATGAGGGCCTTGCAATGGGGCGGTGGCACCGGGACCCTGAATTATTCTCCTCAGCTTTTGACATAGCTCATATGCACAAGTTTCCTTGTGGAGACGAGGTTTGTTCTGCTGGGTGCCCCAGGAAAACCACAATGCTGGTATTGGAATCCAGGGTTTTGAGGAGACATGCCTGTAAACCAAAGCAATGGATCCGATTTTGGCCTAGGGTCCTGTCTGGTTCAATCTTCTTCTCTGGGTACATCCCTCTAGGGTATGAGTGGAGGTAGATGCTCAGCTGGTGACAGACTGACCTTTATTGTCCGGGCGATCTATACTATTGGGATGGCCTCAGGGACTTTGGAGGGTTCTCCTAATTTGTACGATTTTGGACAATGGAATGGGCAGAATTCCCATGGATTGGGTAGGCACAGTCCTAATGTGTGGCTCCAGGGTCCCCAGCCTAGATGGTCTGTGGCCCAGGACTTTGAGGACAGAAGTCTGAAAACACAAACTCAGCTTATGTTTGGGGACGTAGGTATGGCAGGCCCGATCTACAAACCATGAGAAGACATCTTCAGGATATGAAGATAGTGCGAGTCTGAGGCGCTTGCTTAGGCTTTTGTCTCTGGATTTTGTATCAGCGATGGCCGTGGAATGGGCCTCATGTGCCTCATGGGACATGGACGAATTTTGCTCTATGTGGTTTTGGCCCGATCCCAATTGTTTTTCGTCAATCTGTTGGATGGAGTATTCCTTTTAGGGTTGTTACATCAGGTGTCCCACCAAAAGAGGAATTCCAAAGCAGAGCCCTGGGGAAGGGTGAAGGGACAACACGAACTATGGTTAAAAATTGGGGCCTAGGGGCATGGCAAGCCCAATATGCTGTCTCTTCATCCAGCCACTGAGAGGCCTTACCTGAGGACTGGGCTAAGGCTGAGGGTCACAATGTGTGCTTGCTACCTATCTGGACCGCGAGCAATGGCGGGGCCTCAGGGGACACACTGGTTTCCACTACACTTAACCTTGGACAATAAGCCAACCATAAGTTTTCCTGCCATCGGGAAGGAGTTCTGATTTCTGCATCATTTTCAAACCTGGGCAGTGATTGGAGATAAGGTCTAGGTTCTGAAGACTGAAAACTGAGGTTGGGAAGGGTAACGACCTAAGGCCATGGGGGATCTGAATTTCTCAGTTTGTAGCCAGCTGTCTAGGTGGGCCTGGAAGGTCCAGGCTCAGGCTGTGTCAGAAAGTGCATTATTTCCCAGGTCATCCTATATATTTTGGGTAGAGCCAAGTGTCGTGCAGGTTGATCTTCATTTGCGGTTTCTAGGTAGCCCCAGATGGCAATATATTTCTTCTGCCCGACAGGTAGAGTGCTGCATTGTAGTTCTGGATTGCCAAACTGGAGGGCTTGTGAGCCAGTAGTCTGTGGACAGAAGTCTGAGGACACAAGCTAGGCTTAGGTTTCTGGGTGAGGACATTGCAGGCACATTCGACAGACCTGTACCGAGATCTCGTGTATCTGAGTCAGGGTGAGGATCAGACGATCGCTCAGGTTGGACCCTTATGTCCCTGATGGCCCCTTTATGAAGGGGGGGGTGATAATGTGGCCATGGGGGTTCTCTCAAGATGGGAGTTCTGAGAAGCTCCCAACTGCAAAGATTCTTCTGCAGGACAATTGAGATCTGTTGGTTGGCTCCAGGCCAATGATTCCCAGCAGGGTTTTAAGGATGGATGGCGGGGTAGGCTACCTCACATTCCAATTGTCTCCTAGCAACAAGACAAGTTAGATCTGCTCAAACTGGGGGAGCAACCGAATACGCTCAGTTGAAATGGACTCTCCTGTGGATGGGTCCTAATGTGTTTTTGTGTGTATGGAGCCCTTGTAATGGGGCAGTGGCACACAGGCCCTGAAGGATTCTCCTAACTGGAGGTTTTGAGACATCTTCAAAGGATAATTCCCATGTGGAGAAGAGATTTGTTCTGATTGCTGCCTCATGAAATCCCCATATGCTAATATTGGAAACCAGGCCTCTGAGGAGAGATACCTTTAACCGAAAGCAATGAATCTGATTCAGGCCTAGGGGCCTGTCTGATTCAATCTTCTTCTCTGGGGACATCCACATACGCTGAGTAGAGGTAGATGCTCAGCTGGTTTCAGATGACCCTTATTTGTCCTGGGCGGCCTACATTATTGGGATGTCCTTGGGGACTCTGGAGGTTTTTCCTAATTTGTACGATTGTGGACAATGGAATGGGCAGAATTCCCGTGGTATGGACAGGCACAGTCCTGATGTGTGGCTCCAGGGGCCCCAGCCTGAAGGGTCTGTGGGCCAGGAATGTGGGGACAGAAGTCTGAAAACACAAACTCGGCTTAGGTTTGGGAAGTAGGTATGGCAGGGCCGATCTACAGACCGTGAGGAGAACTCTTCGGGAAACGACAAAAGAGCGAGTCTGCTTATTCAGACTTTTGTCTCTGGATTTGTTGTCAACGATGGCTGTGGAATCTCGGGGAAGTATCATGGTCCATGGACGAGACTTCCTCTCTGTGAATTTGGTCCAATCCCAATTGTTTTGGGTCAATCTGAAGGATGGGAGGAGTCCTTTTAGTTTTGTTACCTCAGGTGTCCCACCAAAAGAGGGATTAAAAAGCAGAGCTCTGGGGAGGGATGAATGGACAACCCGAACAATCCAATTGGGGTGAGGTCGAGAACTGAGCAGGTGTATCCTCTTTTGGGGTTTATGGAGATCCCCATAGAGCAACGTTTTTCTTCTGGAGGGCCCGCATAGGGCTGCATTTTGGTTCCAGAATTCCAAGTCTTGAGGACATGTTTGCCAGGAGTGTGAGGAAGGAAGTCTGAAAACACAAGGTAGCACGAGGTTTGGGCCCACTGTGCAGAGGCTGAATCGAGATCTCCTACATCTGAGGTCAGGGCGAGTATCAGATGTTGCCTCAAGCTGGAGTTTGTGTCCATGACGGCCCCTTCCTGAAGGGGGTGGGGGCGTCATGAGGCCAGGGATGTTTCCCTACGCTGGGAGTTGTGAGCTGCTCCAAACTTCAAAGTTTCCTTCTTCAGGACAGTCGAGTACTATTGGATGGTTCCAGGATGCCCCATACAGAAAGACTCGAGAGCAGGGGCCTAAGCATGGATGCCGAGAAACGCCAACTCACCTTCCCATTGCCTGGTCGACACAAGGCACGCTCAATCTGCAGGCTCTTGGGTGAGCTATCCAGAAGGCTGAGTTTAAATGGACTTTCCTGAGGATGAGTCATAATGTGGGTTGGTGGCCATGGAGACCTTGGAATGTGGCAGTAGCTAAGGACTCTGCAGGATTCTCCAACCTGAAGGGTTTGACACAACTCCAACAAGGAACCTTTCCATGTGGAGATGAGAGGTGTTCTGTCTGGTGCCTCAGGATAGCCCCATATGCTGGTCTTCGAACCCAGGCCTCTGAGGAGTGATACCTGGACACCAAAGCAAGAGATCATAATAGGGCCTAGGGGCCTGCCTGGTTCAATCTTCTGTCTCTGCAGATATCAGTCTGTGTGTCTACATGGAGGTAGTAGTTGCTCAGCTGGTGTCATAATGCCCCTGTTTGTCCAGTGCGGCTTGCGGTAGTGGGATGTCCTTGGGGACCCTGAGGTTTCTACTATTTTGTAGAGTTGTGGCCAATGGAACGGGCAGTATCTTAGGAGAGAGCAGGCACAGTTCTGTGGTGTGGCTCCAGAGACCCCAGCCTGGAGGCGGTGTGGGCCACGGCTGTACAGACAGACATCCAAAAACCCAAACTCAGCTCAGGTTTGGGGCCGAGGTTATGGCAGGCCTGATCTACAGTCCGTGAGGGGAGCTCCTCTGGATATGAAAGAAGGGTGAGAGGGAGGCAGTCGCTCAGTCTTTTGTCTCTGGACATTTTGTCCACAATGGCCGTTTAATGTAGGAGTTGCCTCATTTGTCGTAGAAGTCTCCCTCTCTGGGAGTTTGTCCAGCCCCCAAGAGTTTGGGGTCATTCTGTGGGAAGGGAAGAGTCCTGTTTTCTGCTTCATGTGTCCCCCCAGTAGAGGGATTCCGGAGCATAGCTGTGGGTACTGACAACTGGAATACTCGCTCTCTGGTTAAGCCTGGGGGCCTATGGATATGACAAGCCCCATATGCAGGATCTTGGTCCAGCCACTGAGAGACGTTACTTTAATACGGGACTCACGCTACAGGTCACAATGCATGTCTGTGCCCTAGGCGGCCCTCAAGCACTGGCGTGGCCTTTCCGACAATGCAGGTTTTCCCACATTGAACGTTGGACAACATGCCAACCACAAGGTTTCTGGCCATGGGGAAGGAGGAATTCTAATTTCTGCATCACGTTCACCCCTGGGCAGTGATTGGAGATAAGGTCTAGGTTCTGAAGCCTGAAAACCGAGGTTGGGAAGAGATGACGAACTACAGCCATAGCGGGTCCCTTGTGTCCAGGTTGGAGCCAGCTGTCTAGGTGTCGTTTGGGATGTCTTGTCTCGGGCTGTGCCAGACAGGGCATTCGTATTCAGGTAGGCTGTATAATTGCTTTACAGTCGAGTCGCATGCATTAGATAATCATTTGGGGTTTCTTATTAGCAGCATAGGGCAAAGTTTTTCTTCTGGAGGGCAGGCAGAGTGCTGCATTGTGGCTTCGGAATTCCCAAACTGGAGGGCTTGTGGGCCAGGAGAGTGAGGATGGAAGTCTGAGAACACAAGCTAGGCTTACGTTTCGGGGAATGGACATGGCAGGCACACTCTGCAGAGCTGAATTGACATCTCATGAGTCTGAAGTCAGGTCGAGGATCAGACTTTGGCTCAGGTTGGAGTTTCTGTCCATGTTGGCCCCTTCATGAAGGGGGGGGGCATTATGAGGCCATGGGGATTTTCCCACTATTAGAGTTGTGAGATGCTCCAAACCGCAAGGATTCCTTCTGTGGGAAAATTAAGATTTGTTGGATGGCTACAGGACGTCTCATAAGGTATTTTTCCAGAACAGGTTTCTAAGTATGGATGCCTGGGCAGACAGCCTCAATTCCAATTGTCTCCTAGCAACTAGAAACGTTTGATCTGCTGGCTTGGGGTAGAATCAGAGGGGGCTGAGTTGAAATGGACTTTCCTGAGGATGGTCTTAAATGAGTTGAAATGGACTTTCCTGAGGATGGTCTTAATGTTGGTTTGAGTCCATTGAGACCTTGGTATGGGGCAGTGGCACCAGGGCCCTGAAGGATTCTCCTAACCAGAGGTTATAACAAAGCTCCAATGAGCAAGTTTTCCATGGGAGACGAGATTTGTTCTTATTGGTGCCTCAGGAAACCACCATTTGCTGGTATTGGAAATGAGGCCTCTGAGGAGAGATGCCTGGAAACCAAAGCAATGGATCTGATTAGGGCCGAGGGTCCTGTCCGGTTCAATATTCTTCTCTGGGGACATCTTTTGTCTGAGTGGAGGTAGTTGCTCAGCTGGTTGGAGATCACACCTGTTTGTCCTGGGCGGCCTACACTATTGGGATGGCCTCGGTAACTTTGGAGGTTTTTTTTCTAATTTGCAAGGTTGTGGCCAATGGAATGGGAAGAATTCTCTTGAAAGGGAAGCACAGTCCTGAGGTGTGGCTCCAGGGACCCACGTGTGGAGCATGTGTGGTCCAGGGCTATTTGGACAAAAGTCTGAAAACACAAACTCCACTTAGGTTTGGGTCTCTAGGTATGGCCGGCCCGATATATAGACCGTGAGGAGAACTCTTCGGGATATGAACAAAGGGCGAAAGTGAGGTGCTTGCTCATGCTTATTTTTTTCTGGATATGTGTCACCGATTGCCATGGAATGTCCGGGTGTCCTCATGGGCCATCGATGAGGCTCCCTTTCTGGGGATTTGACCCAATCCCAAGAGTTTGGGGTCATTCTGTGGGAAAGGAGGAGGCCTTTCTGTTTTTTTTTTTTTTTTTTTTTTTTTTACCTCAGGTGGACCACCAAAAGAGGGATTCCACAGCAGAGTCCTAGGGAGGGGCGACTGGACAACCAGAACTCTGGTTATCATTGGGACCTATGAACATGGCAAGCCCCATATGTGGGCTCTTGGTCCAGACACTGAGAGGCCTTCCTTGAGCATAGGGCTCACATTGAGATTCACAATGTGTTTTTGTGCCCAAGGAGCCCCTCAAGTCAGGGAGTGGCCTAATGTACCATGCTGGTTTCTCCTACACTGAACGTTGCACAATATGGCAACCACAAGTTTTCTGGCCATGGGGAAGAAGGAGTTCTAATTTCTGCAACACTTTCACTCCTGGACTGTGATTGGATTTAAGGTCTAGGTTCTGAAGCCTGAAAACTGAGGTTGGGAAGAGATGACGACCTAAGGCCTTGGTGTGTCTGATGTGCTCAGTGTTCGGCCAGCTGTTGAGTGTGGGTTGGGAGGTGCAGGCTCAGGCTGTGGCAGACAGGGAATTAGTGCCCAGGCTAGACTGTATCATTGGCGTGCAGTCGAGTTTCGTGCAGGTTGGTACTCATTTGTGGTTACTGGGTAGCCCCAGAGGGCAACGTTTTTCTTCTGGAAGGAAGACACAGTGCCACATAGTGGCTCCAGAATTCCCAAACTGGAAGGCTTGTGGGCCAGGAGTGTGAGGAAAAAATTCTGAGAACACAAGCCAGACTTAGATTTCGGGGTGAGGGGATGGCAGGAATCCTCTGCAGAGATGATTCGAGATCCCGTGTACCTGAAGACAGTGCTAGGATCAGACGTTGGCTCAGGTTGGAGTTTCTGTCCATGAAGGCCCCTTCATGAAGGGGAGGGTGTCACGAGGCCATGGAGGTTTTCCCACGATGGGAATTGTGAGATGCTCCAAACCGCAATGATTCCTTCCGGGGGACAGTCGAGACCTGCTGGATGGCTCCAGGACATCCCATAAGGAAGTTATCCAGAGCAGGGTTCTAAGGATGGATGACTGGGCAGCCTGCCTCCCATTCCAGGTGTCTCATAGCGCCAAGGCAAGTTCGATCTGCTGGATCTAGGGGAGTAACCGAGGCGGGTGTGTTGAAATGGGTGAGTTGAGGATGGGTCATAATGTACATTTGTGTCCATGGAGACCTTGGAATGGGGTGCTTGATGCGGGGCCTTGAGGGATGTTCATAACCGGAGGTTTTGATGGAGCTCTAAAGAGTACGTTTCCTATGTAGAGAAGAGAATTGTTTTGATGAGTGCATAAGGAATCTCCCATATGCTGGTATTGGAAACCAGGCCTCTGAGGAGAGATGCCTGGAAACAAAAGCAATGGTTATGATTAGGGCCTAGGTGCCTGTCCGGTTCAATCTCTTTCCTGGGGATACGTGTCTATGGATCTGAGGGGAGATAGTTGCTCGGCTTGTGTCAGATAGACTCTGTTTGTCCTAGGCAGCCTATAATATTGGGAATGGCCTCGGGACATTGGAGTTTCTCCTAATCTATAGGGTTGTGGCCAATGGAATGGGCAGAAATCCTCTGGAAAGGGCAGGCACAGTTCTGAGTTTGGCTCTAGGGGCCCAGCCTTGAGGGTGTGTGGGCCAGGCCTGTTGGGACAGAAGTCTGAAAACACAAACTCCGCTTAGGATTGGGGACATAGGTATGGCACGCCCAATCTACAGACCGTGGTAACACTTCGGGATATGAAAAAGGGTGAGTTTGAGGTGCTTTCTCAGGTTTTGTCTCTGGATTTGTGTCAACAATGTGAGTCGAATGCTGGCGTGGCCTCATGGGTTGTGGACGGCTTTCCTTCTCTGAGGATTTGACCCAATCCCAAGAGTTTAGGTACATTCTGAGGGATGGGAGGAGTCCTTTCTGTTTTTTATTTTATTTTATGTACCTCATGTGTGCCAATAAAAGAGGGATTCCAGAGCAGAGTCCTTGGGAGGGACAACTGGATAACCCCACCTCTGTTTAAGTTTGGGGGCCTAGGGGCATGGCAAGTCCATTATGTGGGCTCTTGATTCAAACACTGAGAGGTCTTCCTTGAGGACAGGGCTCATGCTGAGGGTCACAATGCCTATGTGTGCCCAACAAGGCCCTCAAGCATGGGAAGGGCCTCATGGGCCACGCTGGATTCTCCTACACTGAACGTTGGAGAATATGCCAACCACAAGGTTTCCGGCCATGGTGAAGGAAGAGTTGTGATTTCTGCATCACGTTCACCCCTGGACAGTGATTGGAGTTTAGGTCTAGGTTCTGAAACCCGAAAACCGAGGTTGGGAAGAGATGAAGACCTAAGGACCTGATGGGTACAATGAGACCTGTTGGATGGCTCTAGGATGTCCCATATGGAACGACTCCAGAGTAGGGTTCTAAGGATGGATGCCTGGGCAGCCCGCCTCCCATTCTAGTTGTCTCCTAGCAACAAGGCAGGTTTGATCTGCAGGCCCTGGGGGAGAAACCAAGGGGGATGAGTTGACATAGACTCTACCGAGGATAGATCATAATGTGGGTTTAAGTCCATGGAGACCTTGGAATGGGGCGCTTGATCCGGGGCCCTGAAAGATTCTCCTATACAGAGGTTTTTATAGAGCTCCAAAGAGTACATTTCCTATGTGGAGACGAGATTTTTCTATGTGTGCCTCAGTAATCCCCCATATGCTGGTATTGGTAACCAGGCCTCTGAGGAGAGATGCCTGGAAACAAAAGCAATGGATCTGATTAGGGCCTAAGTGCCTGTCCAGTTCAATCTTATTCTATGGGGATATCTGTCTCTGGGTCTGAGTGGAGGTAGTTTCCTAACTTGGGAAAGATCATCCCTGTTTGTCCTGGGCAGCCAACACTATTGGGATGGCCTCGGGGAGTTTGGAGGTTTCTCCTAATCTATACGGTTGTGGCCAATGGAAATGGCAGAATTCACCTGGATAGGGAAGCCACAGTCCTCAGGTGTGGCTCCAGGGGCCCGAGCTTGGATGGTGTGTGGGCCAGGACTGTGGGGACTGAAGTCTGAAAACACAAACTCAGCTTAGGTTTGGGGATGTATGTATGTAGGCTCGATCTACAGACCGTGAGAATTTTCCGGGCTATGAACAAAGGGCGAGTATGTGGCGTTTGCTCAGGCTTTTTTCTCTGGATTTTGTGGCTACGGTGGCCGTGGAATGTCGGGGTGTCCTCAAGGGCCATGGACAAGTCTTTCTATGGTGATTTGGCCTGATCCCAAGTGGTTGGGATCATTCTGTGGATGGGAGGAGACCTTTCTGTATTTTTTTTTTTTTTACCTCAGGTGTCCCACCAAAGAGGGATTCCAGAGCACAGCCCTGAGTAGGGGTGACTAGACATCTGTAACTCTGGTTTAGATTGGGGGACTAGGGGCTTGGCAAGCCCCATATGTGGGCTGTTGTTCCAGTCACTAAGAGGCTTTACATGAGGATAGGGCTCACGCTGAGGGACACAATGTGTGTTTGTGCAAATTGTAGCCCTCAGGGATAGGTGGGGCCTCATAGTCCATGCTGCTTTCTCCTACAATGAATGTTGGACAACATGCCAACCACAAGGTTTCTTGCCATGGCGAAGGAGAAGTTCTGATTCTTGTATCACGTTCACTCCTGAGCAGTGAGTGGAGATAAGGTCTAGGTTCTGAAGGTGAAAAACTGAGGTTGGGTAGAGATGATGTCCGAAAGCCATTGTGGGTTTGATATGCTCAGTGTACGGCCAGCTGTCTGGGTGTTGGACTGGAGGTCTGCCTTCAGGCTGTGTCAGACAGGGCTTTAGTGCACAGGCTAGATTGTATAATTGGGGTATGGTCGAGTGGCATGCAGGTTGTTACTCATTTGGCGTTTCTGGTTAGCCGTATAGGGCAATATTTTTCTTCTGGAGGGCAGGCAGAGTGCTGCATTGTGTCTCCAGAATTGCCAAACTGGAGGGGTGTGGCCAGGATTGTGAAGACGGAAGTCTGAGAACACAAGTTAGGCTTAGGTTTCGGGGCGAGGGCACAGCAGGCACACTCTCAAGTGCTGAATCGAGATCTCGTGCTTCTGAATTCAGGGCGCGGATCAGACTTTGGCTTAGGATGGAGTTTCTGTCCATGATGGCCCATTTATGAAGGTGTGGGGCATCATGAGGAAATGGAGGTTTTCTCACATTGGGATTGTGTGATGCTTCAAACCACAAGGATTCATTCTGCGAGACAGTCAAGACAGGTTGGTTGGATTCAAGACGTCCCATAAAGAAATTCTCCAGAGCAGGGTTTCTAAGGATGGATGCCTGGGCAGCCCACCTCGCATTCCAACTGTCTCCTAGTGACAAGGCAGATTTGATCTGCTGGCTCTGGGTGAGCAGCCGAGGGGGCTGATTTGAAATGGACTCTCCTGAGGATGGATCATAATGTAAGTTTGTGTCCTTGGAGACCTTGGAATTGGGCCATGGTGCCAGCGCCCTGAAGGATCCTCCTAACCTGAGGTATTGACACAGCTCCAAAGAGCAAGTTTCTCATGTGGAGATGAGATCTGTTCTGATTGTTTCCTTAGGAAACCCCCATATTCTGATATTGGAAACCAGGCCTCTGAGGAGAGATACATAGAAACCAAAGCAATGGATCAGAAGTTGGCTCAGGTTGGAGTTTCTGTCCATGATGGCCCCTTTATAAAGGGGAGCATCTCATGAGGCCATGTAGGTTTTACCACGATAGGAGTTGTGAGATGCTCCAATCTGCAAGGATTCCTTCTGCAGGACAGTCAAGACCTGTTGGAAGGCTCCCAGGACATCCCATATGGAACGGCGCCAGAGCAGGATTCCATCGATGCATGCCTAGAGAGTCTGCTTTGCATTCCAGTTGTCTCCTAGCGACAAGGCAGCTTTGATATTCTGGCTCTGGGGGAGTAATCAACGGGGCTGAGTTGAAATGTACTCTCCTGCCGAATGGTCATAATTCGGGTTTGTGTCCATGGAGACCTTGGAATAGGGCGGTGGCTCCGGTTACCTGAAGCTTTCTCCTAACTGGAGGTTTTTACAGAGCTCCAAAGGATAAGTTTCCCATGTGGAGACAAGATTTGTTCTGATTGGTATCTCTGGAATCCCCCATATGCTTGTATTGGAAAACAGGCCTCTGAGGAGAGATGCTTAGAAACAAAAGCAATGGAACCAATTACGTTCTAGGGGCCTGTCCAGTTTAAGACCTTTCTCTTGGGATATCTGTCTACGGGTGAGTTGCGGTCGTTGCTCAGCTTGTGACAGATCACCCCTCTTTGTACTGGGCGGCCTACACTATTGGAATGGCCTCTGGGAATTTGGAGGTTTCTCCTAATCTATAGGGTTGTGGCCAATGGAATGGGAAGAATTTCCTTGGAGAGGGCAGGCACAGTCCTGAGGTGTGGCTCCAGGGGCCTCAGCCTGTAGGGTGTGTGGGACAGGGATGTCAGGATAGAAGTCTGAAAACATGGTTTGGGGACGTAGGTATGGCAGGCCCGATCTACAGACTATGAGGAGAATTTTTTGGGCTATGACCTAAGGGTGAGGCTTATGTCTCTGGATTTTGTGTCAATAGTGGCCGTGGAATGTCGGGCTGGCCTCATGGGCCATGGAGGAGTCTTTCTCTCTGGGGATGGCCTGATCCCAAGTGATTGGGGTCATTCTGTGGGTGGGAGGAATCCTTTCTGTGTTTACTTACCTCAAATGTCCCACCAAAGAGGGATTCCAGAGCAGAGCCCTGATTAGGGGTGACTAGATGTCTCTACCTCTGGTTAAGATTGGGTGACTTGGGGCATGGCAGGCCCCATATGCAGGCTCATGGTCCAGCCACTGAGAGGCTTTACTTGAGGACAGGGCTCAAAAATGAGGGTCCCAATGTGTGTTTGTGCCCACCGCAGCTCTTAAGCATGGGCAGGGCCTCAGGGACCCTACACTACCCCCAGGGGCCCTACTACTACTCCTGTAGGCCCTACAGGGGTCCTACACTGAACTTTGGATAAGATGCCAACCACAAGATTCTGGCGAGAGGGAAGGAGGATTTATGATTTCTGCATCACGTTCACCCATGGGAAATGAGTAGAGATAAGGTCTAGGTTTCGTTAGCCTGAAAACCAGGTTGGAAAGAGATGGCAACCTAAGGCCATGGCGGTTCAGATGTTCTCAGTGTACGGCAAACTGTCTGGGTGTCGGTTGGGAATTTAGGCCTCAGGTTGTGTCAGACAGGGCATTAGTGCACAGGCTAGACTATATAATTGGTGTACAGTTGAGTGGCATGCAGGTTTATCCTCATTTGAGGTTTCTGGGTAGACCCATAGGGCAACGTTTTTCTTCTAGAGGGCAGGCAGAGTGCAGCAGTGTGTCATCGGAAATCCCAAAATCGGGGGCGTGTGGTCCAGGAGAGTGAGGACGGAAGTCTGAGAACACTAGCTATGCTTAGGTTTTGGGGTGAGGGCACAGCAGGTGCACTCTGAAGAGCTTAATCAAGATCTCGTGCATCTGAATTCAAGCCGAAGATTAGCCCTTGGCTCAGGTTGAAGTTTCTTTCCATGATCCGACTTCATGAAGATTGGGGGCATCATGTGACCTTGGAAGCATTCCATGCTATGAGTTGTGAGGTGGTCCATGAACAAGGACTCCTGTGGGACAGTCGAAACCTGTTGGATGGCTCAAGGATGTCCCATAAGGAACGACGCAAGAGAAGGGTTCTAAGGGTTCTAAGGATCTCTAAGGAAAGATGCCTGGAAACCAAAGCAATAGATCCGAAAGGTGCATATGGGCCCCTTCGTTCCTTTTTACAACTGGGGACATCAGTCTACGGGTATGAGTGCAGGTAGGTGCTCAGATGGTCCCAGATTGCCCCTGTTTGTCCTGGGAAACCACAAATATTGGGATGGCCTCAGGGATTTTGGAGGTTTATCCTTTTAGTAGGGTTGTGGCCATTGGAATGGGCACATACAATTCCCTTGGAGAGGGCAAGCACAGTATTCAGGTTTGGCTCCAGCGGCCCTAGCCTGTAGGGTGTGTAGGCCAGGGCTGTTTGGACAGTTGTCTGAAAACACAAACTCGGCTTATGTTTCGGGTCATAGTTATGGCAGGACTGATCTACAGACCATGAGAAGAACTCTTCGGGATATGAAAAAAGGGCGAGTGTGAGGCTCTTGCCCAAGTTTTTGTCTCTGGATATCGTGTCACTCATGGTCGTGAAATTTCCGGGTGACTTCATGGGAAATGGACGAGTCTTACTCTCTGGGGGTTGGCCCGGTCCAAAGAGTTTGGGGTCATTCTGTGGGATGGAAGAAGTCCGTTGTTCTGTTGTTGATTTGTTTTGTTTTGTTTTTCAACCTCAGGTGTCCCACCAAATGAGGGATTCCAGAGTAGAGCCCTGGGGAGGGGCGACTGGACAACCAGAAATCTAGTTAAAAATTGGGGCCTAGGGACATGTCAAGCCCATTATGACATCTAATGGTCCAGCCACTGAGAGGACAGGACTCACGCTGAGGGTCACAATGCCTGTTTATGCCCTTGTCACACTCAAGAATGGGCGGGGCCTCAGGGTGAATGCTGGTTTCTCCTACACTGAACGTGGACAACATGCCAACCACAAGGTTTCTTGCCATGGGTAAGGAAGAATTCTGATTTCTGCATCACAGTCACAACTGGGCAGTGATTGGAGATAAGGTCTAGGTTTTGAAGCCTGAAAACTGAGGCAGGGAAGAGATGATGACCTCAGGCCATGGCGTGTCTGATGTGCTCAGTGTGCGGTCAGCTATCTGGGTGTTGGTCACGAGGTCCGGGCTCAGGTTGTCAGACAGTGTAGTAGTTCCCAGGTTACACTATATATTTTGGGTGCATTCGAGTGCCGTGTAGGTTCTTATCTGATGAACTCTTCAGGATATGAAGAATGAGCGAGTCTGAGGCGCATGCTCAGGCTTTTGTCTCTGGATTTTGTATCAGCGATGGCCGTGGAATGTTGGGGAGGCCTCATGGGCCATGGACGAATCTTGCTCTCTGTGGACTTGGCCCGATCCCAATTGTGTTTCGTCAATCTCTGTTGGATGGAGTACTCCTTTCAGGGTTGTTACCTCAGGTGTTCCACCAAAAGAGGAGTTCCAAAGCAGAGCCCTGGAGAAGAGTGAAGGAACAACCCGAACTATGGTTAAAAATTGGGGCCTAGGGGCATGGCAAGCCCAATATGCTGTCTCTTCTTCCAGCCACTGAGAGGCCTTACCTGAGGACTGGGCTAAGTCTGAGGGTCACAATGTGTGTTTGCTACCTATGTGGCCCACGAGCAATGGCAGGGCCTCATCGGACTCACAAGTATCCACTACACTGAACATTATACAACTAGCCTACCACAAGGTTTCTTGCCATCGGGAAGGAGTTCTGATTTCTGCATCATTTTCAAACATGGGCAGTGATTGGAGATAAGGTCTAGGTTCTAAATCCTGAAAACCGAGGCTGGGAAGAGATAACGACCTAAGGCAATGGCTGGTCCGATGTGCTCAGTGAGCGGCCAGCTGTATGGGTGGGGCCAGGAGGGTCCAGGCTCAGCCTCTGTCAGAAAGGGCATTATTGCGCAGGTCAGCCTATATATTTTGGGTACAGCCAAGTGGCGTGCAGGTTGATCTTCATTTGGGGTTTCTGGGTAGCCCCAGAAGGCAATGTTTTTCTTCTGGAGGGCAGGCAGAGTGCTGCATTATAATTCTGGATTGCCAAACTGGAGGGCTTGTGGCCCATTAGTCTGAGGATGGAAGTCTGAGGACACAAGATAGGCTTAGGATTCTGGGTGAGGACATGGCAGGCACAATCTACAGACCTGAACCGAGATCTCGTGCATCTGAAGTTAGGGTGAGGATCAGAAGATCGCTCAAGTTGGACATTATGTCCCTGAGGGCCCCTTCATGAAGGGGGGAGGGATCAAGAGGCCATGTGTGTTTTCTCACGATGGGAGTTGTGGGAAGCTCCCAACCGCAAAGATTCTTCTGCAGGACAATTGAGACCTGTTGGTTGGCTCCAGGCTAATGATTCCGAACAGGGTTCTAAGGATGGATGGTGGGGTAGGCCACCTCGCATTCCAATTGTCTCCTAGCAACAAGACAAGTTGGATCTCTGGATCTCGCGGAGGAACCGAATACGCTGAGTTGAAATGGACTCTCCTGTGGATGAGTCCTAATGTGTTTTTGTGTCTATCGATACCTTGGAATGACACGGTGGCACTGGGGCAATGAAGGGTTCTCCTAAACAGAGGCTTTGACATCGCTCTACACATCGTGCAAGTTTCCCATGTGTAGATGGGATTTGCTCTGATGGGTGAGTCAAGAAACAGCCATATGCTGGTATTGAAATCCAGTCCTCTGAGGAGAGATGCCTGGAAACGAAAGCAATGGATCCGATTAGGGCCTAGGGGCCTGTTCGTTCCTTTTTCCCTCTGGGGATATCAGTCTACAATTCTGAGTGCAGGTAGGTTCTCAGATGGGCTCAGATTGCTCCTTTTTGTCCTGGGAAGCCACCACTATTGGGATGGCCTCAGGGACTTTGGAGGTTTATCCTATAGGTAGCGTTGTGGCCATTGGAATGGGCACATACAATTCCCTTGGAGAGGGCAAGCACAGTCCTCACCTTGGCTCCAGGGGCCTAAGCCTGTAGGCTATGTAGGCCAGGGCTGTTTGGACAGTTGTCTGAAAAGAGAAACTCGGCTTATGTTTCGGGTCATAGGTATGGCAGGACTGATCTACAGACCATGAGGAGAACAATTCGGAATATGGAAAAGGGCGAGTGTGAGGCTCTTGCTCAAGTATTTATCGCTGGATATCGTGCCATTCATGTTCATGAAATTTCCGGGTGACTTCATGGGAAATGGACGAGTCTTACTCCCTGGGGGTTTGGCCCAGTCCAAAGAGTTTGGGGTCATTCTGTGGGATGGAATAAGTCCGCTTTTTGTTGTTGATTTGTTTTGTTTTGTTTTGTTTTTCAACCTCAGGTGTCCCCCCAAATGAGGGATTCCAGAGTAGAGCCCTGGGGAGGGGCGATTGGACAACCAGAAAGCTGGTTAAAATTGGGGCCTTGGGACAGCTAGACTTGGGTTTCAGGGCGAGGGCACGGCATGTACCCCCTGAAGATCTGAAGCAATATCTCATGCATCTGAAGTCAGAGCGAGGATCAGACGTTGGCTCAGCTTGGATTTTCTGTTCATGACGGCCCCTTCATAAAGGGAGCCGAATCTCGAGGCCGTGGAGGTTTTCCCACGTTGGGAGTGCTGGGATGCCCCCTCCTAGGATTCCGTCTGCGGGACAATTGAGTCCTGTTGGACAGCTCCAGGACATCCCATATGGATGAGTCCAGACCAACGTTCGAGGATGGATGCCTGGGAAGCCCGCCTCGCATTCCAATTGTCTCCTAGCGACAAGACAGTTTAGATCTGATGGCTCTGCGGGAGCAACCGGGGTGGCTGAGTTGAAATGGACTTTCCTGAGGATGGGTCTAATGTGTGTTTGTGTCCATGAGGGCCTTGGAATGGGGCGGTGGCACGGGGACCCTGAAGTATTCTCCTAAGCTTTTGACATAGCTCCCATGCACAAGTTTCCTTGTGGAGACGAGGTTTGTTCTGATGGGTGCCTCAGGAAAAGCCCAATGCTGGTATTGGAATCCAGGGTTTTGAGGAGACATGCCTGTCAACCAAAGCAATGGATCCGATTTTGGCCTAGGGTCCTGTCTGGTTCAATCTTCTTCTCTGGGGACATCCATCTAGGGTATGAGTGGAGTTAGATGCTCAGCTGGTGTCCGACTGCCCTTTTTTGTCCCGGGCGACCTATACTATTGGGATGGCCTCAGGGACTTTGGAGGGTTCTCCTAATTTGTACGATTTTGGACAATGGAATGGGCAGAATTCCCATGGATTGGGTAGGCACAGTCTTAATGTGTGGCTCCAGGGTCCCCAGCCTGGAGGGTGTGTGGCCCAGGACTTTGTGGACAGAAGTCTGAAAACACAAACTCAGCTTATGTTTGGGGACGTAGGTATGGCAGGCCTGATCTACAAACCATGAGAAGACATCTTCAGGATATGAAGATAGTGCGAGTCTGAGGCGCTTGCTTAGGCTTGTCTCTGGATTTTGTTTCAGCGATGGCCGTGGAATGTCGAGGAGGTCTCATGGGCCATGGACGAATCTTCCTCTCTGTGGATTTGGCCCGATCCCAATTGTTTTTCGTCAATCTGTTGGATGGAGGACTCCTTTCAGGGTTGTTACCTCAGGTGTCCCACCAAAAGAGGAATTCCAAAGCAGAGCCCTGGGGAAGAGTGAAGGGACAACACGATCTATGGTTAAAAATTGGGGCCTTGGGGCATGGCAAGCCCAATATGCTGTCTCTTCATCCAGCCACTGAGAGGCCTTACCTGAGGACTGGGCTAAGCCTGAGGGTCACAATGTGTGTTTGCTACCTATCAGGCCCGCGAGCAAAGGCGGGGCCTCAAGGGACACTGGTTTCCACTACACTGAACGTTGGACAACAAGCCAACCACAAGTTTTCCTGCCATTGGGTAGGATTTCTGAATTCTGCATCAATTTCATACCTGGGCAGTGATTGGAGATAAGGTGTAGGTTCTGAAGCCTGAAAACTGAGGTTGGGAAGTGGTAACGACCTAAGGCCATGGGGGGTCTAATGTTCTCAGTTTGTAGCCAGCTGTCTGGGTGGGCCTAGGATGTCCAGGCTCAGGCTGTGTCAGAAAGGGCATTATTGAACAGGTCATCCTATATATTTTGGGTATATCCAAGTGTCGTGCAGGTTGATCTTCATTTGGGGTTTCTAGGTAGCCCCAGATGGCAATGTATTTCTTCTGCAGGGCATGTAGAGTGCTGCATTGTATTTCTGGATTGCCAAACTGGAGGGCTTGTGAGCCAGTAGTCTGTGGACGGAAGTCTGAGAACCCAAGCTAGGCCTAGGTTTCTGGGTGAGGATATGGCAGGCACAATCTACAGAACTGAATCGAGATCTCGTGCATCTGAAGTCAGGGCGAGGATCAGACGATCGCTCAGGGTGGACATTCTGTCCCTGATGGTCCCTTCTTGAAGGGGGGGGTGGATCGCGAGGCCATGGGTGTTTTCCCATGAAGGGAGTTGTGAGAAGCTCCCAACTGCAAAGATTTTTCTGCAGGACAATTGAGTCCTGTTGGTTGGCTCCAGGACAACGATCTGAGCAGGGTTCTAAGGATGGATGTCTGTGTAGCCCACCTCTCATTCCAATTGTCTCCAAACAACAAGACAGGTTAGATCTGCTGGATCTGGGGGAGCAACCGAGGAGGCTGAGTTGAAATGGACTCTCCCGTGGATGTGTCCTAATATGATTTTTTGTCTATGGAGACCTTGGAATGAAGCAGTGGCACTGGGGCCCTGAAGGGTTCTCCTAAAGAGAGGCTTTCACACAGCTCCATCGTGCAAGTTTCCCATTTTTAGATGAGATTTGTTCTGATGGGTGAGTCAAGAAACAGCCATATGCTGTTATAGAAATCCAGGCCTCTGAGGAGAGATGCCTGGAAACCAAATCAATGGATCCGATAGGTGCCTAGGGGCCTGTTCGTTCCTTTTTACCTCTGGGGACATCAGTCTACAGGTCTGAGTGCCGGTAGGAGCTCAGATGGGCCCAGATTATCCCTGTATGTCCTGGGAAGCCACAAATATTGGGATGGCCTCAGGGAATTTGGAGGTTTATCCTCTTAGTAGCGTTGTGGCCATTGGAATGGGCACATACAATTCCCTTGGAGAGGGCAAGCACAGTCGTAAGGTTTGGCTCCAGGGGCCTCAACCTGTAGGGTGTGTAGGCCAGGGCTGTTTGGACAGATGTCTGAAAACACAAACTCGGCTTATGTTTCGGGTCATATTTATGGTAGAACTGATCTACAGACCATGAGGAGAACTCTTCGGGATATGAAAAAAGGGCAGTGTGAGGCTCTTGCTCAAGTTTTTGTCTCTGGATATCGTGTCACACATGGTCGTGAAATTTCCGGGTGACTTGATGGGAAATGGACGGGTCTTACTCTCGGGGGGTTTGGCCCCGTCCAAAGAGTTTGGAGTCATTCTGTGGGATGGAAGAAGTCCGTTGTTCTGTTGTTGTTGATTTGTATTGCTTTGTTTTTCAACCTGAGGTGTCCGACCAAATGAGGGATTCCAGAGTAGAGCCCGGGGAGGGGCGAATGGACAACCAGAAATCTGGTTAAAAATTAGGGCCTAGGGACATATAAAGCCCATTATGACATCTAATGGTCCAGCCACTGAGAGGACGTACTAGAGGACAGGACTCACGCTGAGGGTCACAATGCGTGTTTATGCCCTACTCGCACTTAAGAATGGGCGGGGCCTCAGGGTGAATGCTGGTTTCTCCTACACTGAACGTTGGACAACATGCCAACCACAAGTTTTCTTGCCATGGGTAAGGAAGAATTTTGATTTCTGCATCACAGTCACCACTGGGCAGGGCAGTGATTGGAGATAAGGTCTAGGTTTTGAAGCCTGAAAACTGAGGCAGGGAAGAGTTGATGACCTCAGGCCATGGCGGGTCTGATGTGCTCAGTGTGCGGTCAGCTATCTGGGTGTTGGTCACGAGGTCCGGGCTCAGGTTGTCAGACAGTGTAGCAGTTCCCAGGTTACACTATATATTTTGGGTGCATTCGAGTGCCGTGTAGGTTCTTATCTGATGAACTCTTCAGGATATGAAGAATGAGCGAGTCTGAGGCGCATGCTCAGGCTTTTGTCTCTGGATTTTGTATCAGCGATGGCCGTGGAATGTTGGGGAGGCCTCATGGGCCATGGACGAATCTTGCTCTCTGTGGACTTGGCCCGATCCCAATTGTGTTTCGTCAATCTGTTGGATGGAGTACTCCTTTCAGGGTTGTTACCTCAGGTGTCCCACCAAAAGAGGAGTTCCAAAGCAGAGCCCTGGAGAAGAGTGAAGGAACAACCCGAACTATGGTTAAAAATTGGGGCCTAGGGGCATGGCAAGCCCAATATGCTGTCTCTTCTTCCAGCCACTGAGAGGCCTTACCTGAGGACTGGGCTAAGTCTGAGGGTCACAATGTGTGTTTGCTACCTATGTGGCCCACGAGCAATGGCGGGGCCTCATCGGACTCACAAGTATCCACTACACTGAACATTATACAACTAGCCTACCACAAGGTTTCTTGCCATCGGGAAGGAGTTCTGATTTCTGCATCATTTTCAAACATGGGCAGTGATTGGAGATAAGGTCTAGGTTCTAAATCCTGAAAACCGAGGCTGGGAAGAGATAACGACCTAAGGCAATGGCTGGTCCGATGTGCTCAGTGAGCGGCCAGCTGTATGGGTGGGGCCAGGAGGTCCAGGCTCAGCCTCTGTCAGAAAGGGCATTATTGCGCAGGTCAGCCTATATATTTTGGGTACAGCCAAGTGGCGTGCAGGTTGATCTTCATTTGGGGTTTCTGGGTAGCCCCAGAAGGCAATGTTTTTCTTCTGGAGGGCAGGCAGAGTGCTGCATTATAATTCGGGATTGCCAAACTGGAGGGCTTGTGGCCCATTAGTCTGAGGATGGAAGTCTGAGGACACAAGATAGGCTTAGGATTCTGGGTGAGGACATGGCAGGCACAATCTACAGACCTGAACCGAGATCTCGTGCATCTGAAGTCAGGGTGAGGATCAGAAGATCGCTCAAGTTGGACCTTATGTCCCTGAGGGCCCCTTCATGAAGGGGGGAGGGATCACGAGGCCATGTGTGTTTTCTCACGATGGGAGTTGTGAGAAGCTCCCAACTGCAAAGATTCTTCTGCAGGACAATTGAGACCTGTTGGTTGGCTCCAGGCTAATGATTCCGAGCAGGGTTCTAAGGATGGATGGTGGGGTAGGCCACCTCGCATTCCAATTGTCTCCTAGCAACAAGACAAGTTGGATCTCTGGATCTCGCGGAGGAACCGAATACGCTGAGTTGAAATGGACTCTCCTGTGGATGGGTCCTAATGTGTTTTTGTGTCTATGGATACCTTGGAATGACGCGGTGGCACTGGGGCAATGAAGGGTTCTCCTAAACAGAGGCTTTGACATCGCTCTACACATCGTGCAAGTTTCCCATGTGTAGATGGGATTTGTTCTGATGGGTGAGTCAAGAAACAGCCATATGCTGGTATTGAAATCCAGTCCTCTGAGGAGAGATGCCTGGAAACGAAAGCAATGGATCCGATTAGGGCCTAGGGGCCTGTTCGTTCCTTTTTACCTCTGGGGATATCAGTCTACAAGTCTGAGTGCAGGTAGGTTCTCAGATGGGCTCAGATTGCTCCTTTTTGTCCTGGGAAGCCACCACTATTGGGATGGCCTCAGGGACTTTGGAGGTTTATCCTATTAGTAGCGTTGTGTCCATTGGAATGGGCACATACAATTCCCTTGGAGAGGGCAAGCACAGTCCTCACCTTGGCTCCAGGGGCCTAAGCCTGTAGGCTATGTAGGCCAGGGCTGTTTGGACAGTTGTCTGAAAACAGAAACTCGGCTTATGTTTCGGGTCATAGGTATGGCAGGACTGATCTACAGACCATGAGGAGAACTCTTCGGAATATGAAAAAGGGCGAGTGTGAGGCTCTTGCTCAAGTATTTATAGCTGGATATCGTGCCATTCATGTTCATGAAATTTCCGGGTGACTTCATGGGAAATGGACGAGTCTTACTCCCTGGGGGTTTTGCCCCGTCCAAAGAGTTTGGGGTCATTCTGTGGGATGGAAAAGTCCGTTTTTTTTTGTTGTGTTGTTTTGTTTTGTTTTGTTTTTCAACCTCAGGTGTCCCCCCAAATGAGGGATTCCAGAGTAGAGCCCTGGGGATGGGCGATTGGACAACCAGAAAGCTGGTTAAAATTGGGGCCTAGGGACAGCTAGACTTGGGTTTCAGGGCGAGGGCACGGCATGTACCCCCTGAAGATCTGAAGCAATATCTCATGCATCTGAAGTCAGAGCGAGGATCAGACGTTGGATCAGCTTGGATTTTCGGTTCATGACGGCCCCTTCATGAAGGGAGCCGAATCTCGAGGCCGTGGACGTTTTCCCACGTTTGGAGTGGTGGGAAGCCCCCTCCTAGGATTCCGTCTGCGGGACAATTGAGTCCTGTTGGACAGCTCCAGGACATCCCATATGGATGAGTCCAGACCAACGTTCGAGGATGGATGCCTGGGAAGACCGCCTCGCATTCCAATTGTCTCCTAGCGACAAGACAGTTTAGATCTGATGGCTCTGCGGGAGCAACCGGGGTGGCTGAGTTGAAATGGACTTTTCTGAGGATGGGTCTAATGTGTGTTTGTGTCCATGAGGGCCTTGGAATGGGGCGGTGGGCACCGGGACCCTGAAGTATTCTCCTAAGCTTTTGACATAGCTCCCATGCACATGTTTCCTTTGGAGACGAGGTTTGTTCTGATGGGTGCCTCAGGAAAAGCCCAATGCTGGTATTGGAATCCAGGGTTTTGAGGAGACATGCCTGTCAACCAAAGCAATGGATCCGATTTTGGCCTAGGGTCCTGTCTGGTTCAATCTTCTTCTCTGGGGACATCCATCTAGGGTATGAGTGGAGTTAGATGCTCAGCTGGTGTCCGACTGCCCTTTTTTTGCCCGGGCGACCTATACTATTGGGATGGCCTCAGGGACTTTGGAGGGTTCTCCTAATTTGTACGATTTTGGACAATGGAATGGGCAGAATTCCCATGGATTAGGTAGGCACAGTCTTAATGTGTGGCTCCAGGGTCCCCAGCCTGGAGGGTGTGTGGCCCAGGAATTTGAGGACAGAAGTCTGAAAACACAAACTCAGCTTATGTTTGGGGACGTAGGTATGGCAGGCCTGATCTACAAACCATGAGAAGACATCTTCAGGATATGAAGATAGTGCGAGTCTGAGGCGCTTGCTTAGGCTTTTGTCTCTGGATTTTGTTTCAGCGATGGCCGTGGAATGTCGAGGAGGCCTCATGGGCCATGGACGAATCTTCCTCTCTGTGGATTTGGCCCGATCCCAATTGCTTTTCGTCAATCTGTTGGATGGAGGACTCCTTTCAGGGTTGTTACCTCAGGTGTCCCACCAAAAGAGGAATTCCAAAGCAGAGCCCTGGGGAAGAGTGAAGGGACAACACGATCTATGGTTAAAAATTGGGGCCTTGGGACATGGCAAGCCCAATATGCTGTCTCTTCATCCAGCCACTGAGAGGCCTTAACTGATTTCTGGGCTAAGCCTGAGGGTCACAATGTTTGTTTGCTACCTATCAGGCCCGCGAGCAATGGCGGGGCCTCAAGGGACACACTGGTTTCCACTACACTGAACGTTGGACAACAAGCCAACCACAAGTTTTCCTGCCATTGGGTAGGAGTTCTGAATTCTGCATCAATTTCATACCTGGGCAGTGATTGGAGATAAGGTGTAGGTTCTGAAGCCTGAAAACTGAGGTTTGGAAGGGGTGGGGTAACGACCTAAGGCCATGGGGGGTCTAATGTTCTCAGTTTGTAGCCAGCTGTCTGGGTGGGCCTAGGATGTCCAGGCTCAGGCTGTGTCAGAAAGGGCATTATTGCACAGGTCATCCTATATATTTTGGGTGTATCCAAGTGTCGTGCAAGTTGATCTTCATTTGGGGTTTCTAGGTAGCCCAAGATGGCAATGTATTTCTTCTGCAGGGCATGTAGAGTGCTGCATTGTAGTTCTGGATTGCCAAACTGGAGGGCTTGTGAGCCAGTAGTCTGTGGACGGAAGTCTGAGAACCCAAGCTAGGCCTAGGTTTCTGGGTGAGGATATGGCAGGCACAATCTACAGAACTGAATCGAGATCTCGTGCATCTGAAGTCAGGGCGAGGATCAGACGATCGCTCAGGTTGGACATTCTGTCCCTGATGGTCCCTTCTTGAAGGGGGGGGTGGATCGCGAGGCCATGGGTGTTTTCCCACGAAGGGAGTTGTGAGAAGCTCCCAACTGCAAAGATTCTTCTGCAGGACAATTGAGTCCTGTTGGTTGGCTCCAGGACAACGATCTGAGCAGGGTTCTAAGGATGGATGTCTGTGTAGCCCACCTCTCATTCCAATTGTCTCCAAGCAACAAGACAGGTTAGATCTGCTGGATCTGGGGGAGCAACCGAGGAGGCTGAGTTGAAATGGACTCTCCCGTGGATGTGTCCTAATATGATTTTTTGTCTATGGAGACCTTGGAATGAAGCAGTGGCACTGGGGCCCTGAAGGGTTCTCCTAAAGAGAGGCTTTCACACAGCTCCATCGTGCAAGTTTCCCATTTTTAGATGAGATTTGTTCTGATGGGTGAGTCAAGAAACAGCCATATGCTGTTATAGAAATCCAGGCCTCTGTGGAGAGATGCCTGGAAACCAAATCAATGGATCCGATAGGTGCCTAGGGGCCTGTTCGTTCCTTTTTACCTCTGGGGACATCAGTCTACAGGTCTGAGTGTCGGTAGGAGCTCAGATGGGCCCAGATTATCCCTGTATGTCCTGGGAAGCCACAAATATTGGGATGGCCTCAGGGACTTTGTAGGTTTATCCTCTTAGTAGCGTTGTGGCCATTGGAATGGGCACATACAATTCCCTTGGAGAGGGCAAGCACAGTCGTAAGGTTTGGCTCCAGGGCCCTCAACCTGTAGGGTGTGTAGGCCAGGGCTGTTTGGACAGATGTCTGAAAACACAAACTCGGCTTATGTTTCAGGTCATAGGTATGGCAGGTCTGATCTACAGACCATGAGGAGAACTCTTCGGGATATGAAAAAATGGCGAGTGTGAGGCTCTTGCTCAAGTTTTTGTCTCTGGATATCGTGTCACACATGGTCGTGAAATTTCCTGGTGACTTGATGGGAAATGGACGAGTCTTACTCTCTGGGGGTTTGGCCCCGTCCAAAGAGTTTGGGGTCATTCTGTGGGATGGAATAAGTCCTTTGTTCTGTTGTTGTTGATTTGTATTGCTTTGTTTTTCAACCCTGAGGTGTCCGACCAAATGAGGGATTCCAGAGTAGAGCCCGGGGAGGGGCGAATGGAAAACCAGAAATCTGGTGAAAAATTGGGGCCTAGGGACATGTCAAGCCCATTATGACATCTAATGGTCCAGCCACTGAGAGGACGTAGTAGAGGACAGGACTCACGCTGAGGGTCACGATGCGTGTTTATGCCCTCGTCGCACTCAAGAATGGGCGGGGCCTCAGGGTGAATGCTGGTTTCTCCTACACTGAACGTTGGACAACATGCCAACCACAAGGTTTCTTGCCATGGGTAAGGAAGAATTCTGATTTCTGCATCACAGTCACCACTGGGCAGTGATTGGAGATAAGGTCTAGGTTTTGAAGCCTGAAAACTGAGGCAGGGAAGAGATGATGACCTCAGGCCATGGCGGGTCTGATGTGCTCAGTGTGCGGTCAGCTATCTGGGTGTTGGTCACGAGGTCCGGGCTCAGGTTGTCAGACAGTGTAGCAGTTCCCAGGTTACACTATATATTTTTTTGGGTGCATTCGAGTGCCGTGTAGGTTCTTATCTGATGAACTCTTCAGGATATGAAGAATGAGCGAGTCTGAGGCGCATGCTCAGGCTTTTGTCTCTGGATTTTGTATCAGCGATGGCCGTGGAATGTTGGGGAGGCCTCACGGGCCATGGACGAATCTTGCTCTCTGTGGACTTGGCCCGATTCCAATTGTGTTTCGTCAATCTGTTGGATGGAGTACTCCTTTCAGGGTTGTTACCTCAGGTGTCCCACCAAAAGAGGAGTTCCAAAGCAGAGCCCTGGAGAAGAGTGAAGGAACAACCCGAACTATGGTTAAAAATTGGGGCCTAGGGGCATGGCAAGCCCAATATGCTGTCTCTTCTTCCAGCCACTGAGAGGCCTTACCTGAGGACTGGGCTAAGTCTGAGGGTCACAATGTGTGTTTGCTACCTATGTGGCCCACGAGCAATGGCGGGGCCTCATAGGACTCACAAGTATCCACTACACTGAACATTATACAACTAGCCTACCACAAGGTTTCTTGCCTTCGGGAAGGAGTTCTGATTTCTGCATCATTTTCAAACATGAGCAGTGATTGGAGATAAGGTCTAGGTTCTAAATCCTGAAAACCGAGGCTGGGAAGAGATAACGACCTAAGGCAATGGCTGGTCCGATGTGCTCAGTGAGCGGCCAGCTGTATGGGTGGGGCCAGGAGGTCCAGGCTCAGGCTGTGTCAGAAAGGGCAGTAGTGCCCAGGTCAGCCTATATATTTGGGGTACAGCCGAATGGCGTGCAGGTTGATCCTCATTTGGGGTTTCTGGCTAGCCCGGGAGGGCAATGTTTTTCTTCTGGAGGGCAGGCAGATTGCTGCATTGTAGTTCTGGATTGCCAAACTGGAGGGCTTGTGGGCCAGTAGTCTGAGGACGGAAGTCTGAGAACACAAGCTAGTCATAGGATTCAGGGCGAGGGCAAGAAAACACACTCTGCAGAGCTGCATCGAGATCTCGTGCATCTGAATTCAGGGTGTAGATCAGACGTTGTCTTAGGTTGGAGTTCCTGTCCATGATTTCCCCTTCATAAATGGGGGGCATCACAAAGCCATCTAGATTTTCCCAGGTTGGGAGTTGTGAGATGCTCCAAAACTCAAGGATTCCTTCTGCTGGACATTTGAGACCTGTTGGATGGATCCAAGACATCCCATACGGAACGACGCCAGAACAGAGCTCTAAGGATGGATGGTTGGGCAGCCCGCCTCGCATTCCAATTGTCTCCTAGTCAAGACAGGTTCAGTGTGCTCGCTCTGGGGGAGCAACCAAGGGAGCTGAGTTGAAATGGAATTTCCTGCGGATGGGTTCTAATGTGGATTTCTGTCCATGGAGACCTTGTAATGGGACAGTGGCACACAGGCCCTGAAGGATTCTCCTAACTGGAGGTTTTGAGACATCTTCAAAGGATAATTTTCCCATGTGGAGAAGAGATTTGTTCTGATTGCTGCCTCATGTATTCCCCATATGCTAATATTGGAAACCAGGCCTCTGAGGAGAGATACCTGTAACCGAAAGCAATGAATCTGATTCAGGCCTAGGGGCCTGTCTGATTCAATCTTCTTCTCTGGGGACATCCATCTACGCTGAGTAGAGGTAGATGCTCAGCTGGTTTCAGATGACTCTTGTTTGTCCTGGGCGGCCTACATTATTGGGATGTCCTTGGGGACTCTGGAGGTTTTTCCTAATTTGTACGATTGTGGACAATGGAATGGGGAGAATTCCCGTGGTATGGACAGGCACAGTCCTCCTGATGTGTGGCTCCAGGGGCCCCAGCATGAAGGGTCTGTGGGCCAGAAATGTGGGGACAGAAGTCTGAAAACAGAAACTCGGCTTAGGTTTGGGAAGTAGGTATGGCAGGCCCGATCTACAGACCGTGAGGAGAACTCTTCGGGAAACGACAATAGAGCGAGTCTGCTTGCTCAGACGTTTGTCTCTGGATTTGTTGTCAATGATGGCTGTGGAATCTCGGGGAGGCCTCATGGGCCATGGACGAGACTTCCTCTCTGTGAATTTGGTCCAATCCCAATTGTTTTGGGTCAATCTGAAGGATGGGAGGAGTCCTTTTAGTTTTGTTACCTCAGGTGTCCCACCAAAAAAGTGGATTCCACAGTAGAGCTCTGGGGAGAGATGAATGGACACCCGAACAATCCAATTGGGGTGAGGTCGAGAACCGAGCAGGTTGATCCTCATTTGGGGTTTATGGAGATCCCCATAGAGCAACGTTTTTCTTCTGGAGGGCCAGCATAGGGCTTCATTTTGGTTCCAGAATTCCAAGTCTTGAGGACATGTTTGCCAGGAGTGTGAGGAAGGAAGTCTGAAAACACAAGGTAGCACGAGGTTTGGGCCCACTGTGCAGAGGCTGAATCGAGATCTCCTGCATCTGAGGTCAGGGCGTATATCAGAAGTTGCCTCAAGCTGGAGTTTGTGTCCATGACGGCCCCTTCCTGAAGAGGGTGGGGGCGTCATGAGGCCAGGGAGGTTTCCCTAGGCTGGGAGTTGTGAGCTGCTCCAAACTTCAAAGTTTCCTTCTTCAGGACAGTCGAGTACTATTGGATGGTTCCAGGATGCCCCATACAGAAAGACTCGAGAGCAGGGGCCTAAGCATGGATGCCGAGAAACGCCAACTCACCTTCCCATTGCCTGGTCAAGACAAGGCACGCTCAATCTGCGGGCTCTTGGGTGAGTTACCCAGAAGGCTGAGTTTAAATGGACTTTCCTGAGGATGAGTCATAATGTGGGTTGGTGGCCATGGAGACCTTGGAATGTGGCAGTAGCTAAGGGACTCTGCAGGATTCTCCAACCCGAAGGGTTTGACAAAACTCCAACAAGGAACCTTTCCATGTGGAGTTGAGAGGTGTTCTGTCTGGTGCCTCAGGATAGCCCCATATGCTGGTCTTCAAACCCAGGCCTCTGAGGAGTGATACCTGGACACCAAAGCCAGAGTTCATAATAGGGCCTAGGGGCCTATCTGGTTCAATTTTCTGTCTCTGCGGATATCAGTCTGTGTGTCTGCATGGAGGTAGTAGTTGCTCAGCTGGTGTCATAATGCCCCTGTTTGTCCAGTGCGGCTTGCGGTAGTGGGATGTCCTTGGGGACCTTGAGGTTTCTACTATTTTGTAGAGTTGTGGCCAATGGAACGGGCAGTTTCTTAGGAGAGAGCAGGCACAGTTCTGTGGTGTGGCTCCAGAGACCCCAGCCTGAAGGCGGTGTGGGCCACGGCTGTGCAGACAGACATCCAAAAACCCAAACTCAGCTCAGGTTTGGGGCCGAGGTTATTGCAGGCCTGATCTACAGTCCGTGAGGGGAGCTCCTCTGGATATGAAAGAAGGGTGAGAGGGAGGCAGTCGCTCAGTCTTTTGTCTCTGGATATTTTGTCCACAATGGCCGTTTAATGTAGGAGTTGCCTCATGGTTCGTAGAAGTCTCCCTCTCTGGTAGTTTGTCCAGCCCCCAAGAGTTTGGGGTCATTCTGTGGGAAGGGAAGAGTCCTGTTTTCTGCTTCATGTGTCCCCCCAGTAGAGGGATTCTGGAGCATAGCAGTGGGTACTGACAACTGGAATACTCGCTCTCTGGTTAAGCCTGGGGGCCTATGGATATGACAAGCCCCCTATGCAGGATCTTGGTCCAGCCACTGAGAGGCGTTACTTTAATACGGGACTGACGCTACAGGTCACAAAGCATGTCTGTGCCCTAGGCGGCCCTCAAGCACTGGCGGGGCCTTTCCGACAATACAGGTTTTCCCACATTGAACGTTGGACAACATGCCAACCACAAGGTTTCTGGCCATCGGGAAGGAGGAATTCTAATTTCTGCATCACGTTCACCCCTGGGCAGTGATTGGAGATAAGGTCTAGGTTCTGAAGCCTGAAAACCGAGATTGGGAAGAGATGACGAACTACAGCCATAGCAGGTCCCTTGTGTCCAGGTTGGAGCCAGCTGTCTAGGTGTCGTTTGGGATGTCTTGTCTCAGGATGTGCCAGACAGGGCATTCGTATTCAGGGTAGGCTGTATAATTGCTTTATAGTTGAGTGGCATGCATTAGATAATCATTTGGGGTTTCTTATTAGCAGCATAGGGCAAAGTTTTTCTTCTGGAAGGCAGGCAGAGTGCTGCATTGTGGCTTCAGAATTCCCAAACTGGAGAGCTTGTGGGCCAGGAGAGTGAGGACGGAAGTCTGAGAACACAAGCTAGGCTTAGATTTCGGGGAATGGACATGGCAGGCACACTCTGCAGAGCTGAATTGAGATCTCATGAGTCTGAAGTCAGGTCGAGGATCAGACTTTGGCTCAGGTTGGAGTTTCTGTCCATGTTGGCCCCTTCATGAAGGGGGGGGGCATTATGAGGCCATGGGGATTTTCCCACTATTAGAGTTGTGAGATGCTCCAAACCGCAAGGATTCCTTCTGTGGGACAATTAAGATTTGTTGGATGGCTCCAGGACGTCTCATAAGGTATTTTTCCAGAAAAGTGTTCTAAGTATGGATGCCTGGGCAGACAGCCTCAATTCTATTTGTCTCCTAGCAACAAGAAACGTTTGATCTGCTGGCTTGGGGTAGCATTAGAGGGGGCTGAGTTGAAATGGACTTTCCTGAGGATGGTCTTAAGTGAGTTGGAATGGACTTTCCTGAGGATGGTCTTAATGTTGGTTTGAGCCCATTGAGACCTTGGTATGGGGCAGTGGCACCAGGGCCCTGAAGGATTCTCCTAACCAGAGGTGATAACAAAGCTCCGATGAGCAAGTTTTCCATGGGGAGACGAGATTTGTTCTCATTGGTGCCTCAGGAAACCACCATTTGCTGGTATTGGAAATGAGGCCTCTGAGGAGAGATGCCTGGAAACCAAAGCAATGGATCTGATTAGGGCCTAGGGGCCTGTCCGGTTCAATATTCTTCTCTGGGGACATCTTTTGCTGAGTGGAGGTAGTTGCTCAGCTGGTTTGAATCACAACTGTTTGTCCTGGGCGGCCTACACTATTGGGATGGCCTCGGTAACTTTGGAGGTTTTTCCTAATTTGCAAGGTTGTGGCCAATGGAATGGGAAGAATTCTCTTGAAAGGGAAGCACAGTCCTGAGGTGTGGCTCCAGGGACCAAAGTGTGGAGCGTGTGTGGTCCAGAGCTATTTGGACAAAAGTCTGAAAACACAAACTCCACTTAGGTTTGGGTCTCTAGGTATGGCCGGCCCGATATATAGACCGTGAGGAGAACTCTTCGGGATATGAACAAAGGGCGAAAGTGAGGTGCTTGCTCATGCTTATTGTTTTCTGGATATGTGTCACCGATTGCCATGGAATGTCCGGGTGTCCTCATGGGCCATCGATGAGGCTCCCTTTCTGGGGTTTGACCCAATCCCAAGAGTTTGGGGTCATTCTGTGAGAGGGAGGAGGCCTTTCTGAATTTTTTTTTTTTTTTTTTTTTTACTCAGGTGGACCACCAAAAGAGGGATTCCACAGCAGAGTCCTGGGGAGGGGCGACTGGACAACCAGAACTCTGGTTAACATTGGGACCTAAGAACATGGCAAGCCCCATATGTGGGCTCTTGGTCCAGACACTGAGAGGCCTTCCTTGTACATAGGGCTCACATTGATTTTCACAATGTGTTTTTGTGCCCAAGGAGCCCCTCAAGTCAGGGCGTGGCCTAATGTATCATGCTGGTTTCTCCTACACTGAACGTTGCACAATATGGCAACCACAAGTTTTCTGGCCATGGGGAAGAAGGAGTTCTAATTTCTGCAACACTTTCACTCCTGGACTGTGATTGGATTTAAGGTCTAGGTTCTGAAGCCTGAAAACTGAGGTTGGGAAGAGATGAAGACCTAAGGCCATGGTGTGACTGATGTGCTAGTGTTCGGCCAGCTGTTGAGTGTGGGTTGGGAGGTGCAGGCTCAGGCTGTGGCAGACAGGGAATTAGTGCCCAGGCTAGACTGTATCATTGGGGTGCAGTCGAGTTTCGTGCAGGTTGGTACTCATTTGTGGTTACTGGGTAGCCCCAGAGGGCAAAGTTTTAATTCTGGAAGGAAGACACAGTGCCACATAGTGGCTCCAGAATTCCCAAACTGGAAGGCTTGTGGGCCAGGAGTGTGAGGAAAAAAAATGCTGAGAACACACGCCAGACTTAGATTTCGGGGTGAGGGGACGGCATGAACCCTCTGCAGAGATGATTCGAGATCCCGTGTACCTGAAGACAGAGCTAGGATCAGACGTTGTCTCAGGTTGGAGTTTCTGTCCATGACGGCCCCTTCATGAAGGGGAGGGTGTCACGAGGCCATGGAGGTTATCCCACGATGGGAATTGTGAGATGCTCCAAACCGCAATGATTCCTTCCGTGGGACAGTCGAGACCTGCTGGATGGCTCTAGGACATCCCATAAGGAAGTTATCCAGAGCAGGGTTCTAAGGATGGATGCCTGGGCAGCCCGCCTCCCATTCTAGTTGTCTCCTAGCAACAAGGCAGGTTTGATCTGCAGGCCCTGGGGGAGAAACCAAGGGGGATGAGTTGACATGGACTCTACCGAGGATAGATCATAATGTGGGTTTAAATCCATGGAGACCTTGGAATGGGGCGCTTGATCCGGGGCCCTGAAAGATTCTCCTAAACAGAGGTTTTTATAGAGCTCCAAAGAGTACATTTCCTATGTGGAGACGAGATTTTTCTATGAGTAACTCAGTAATCCCCCATATGCTGGTATTGGTAACCAGGCCTCTGAGGAGAGATGCCTGGAAACAAAAGCAATGGATCTGATTAGGGCCTAAGTGCCTGTCCAGTTCAATCTTATTCTATGGGGATATCTGTCTCTGGGTCTGAGTGGAGGTAGTTTCCTAACTTGTGAAAGATCATCCCTGTTTGTCCTGGGCAGCCAAAAATATTGGGATGGCCTTGGGGAGTTTGGAGGTTTCTCCTAATCTATAGGGTTGTGGCCAATGGAAATGGCAGAATTCCTCTGGAGAGGGAAGCCACAGTCCTCAGGTGTGGCTCCAGGGGCCCCAGCTTGGATGGTGTGGGCCAGGACTGTGGGGACAGAAGTCTGAAAACACAAACTCAGCTTAGGTTTGGGGATGTATGTATGAAGGCTCGATCTACAGACCATGAGAATTTTCCGGGCTATGAACAAAGGGCGAGTATGTGGCGATTGCTCAGGCTCTTGTCTCTGGATTTTGTGCGTACGGTGGCCGTGGAATGTTGGGGTGTCCTCAAGGGACATGGACAAGTCTTTCTCTGGTGATTTGGCCTGATGCCAAGTGGTTGGGATCATTCTGTGGATGGGAAGATTCCTTTATGTATTTTTTTTTTTTTTTACCTCAGGTGTCCCACCAAAGAGGGATTCCAGAGCAGAGCCCTGAGTAGGGGTGACTAGACATCTGTAACTCTGGTTGAGATTGGGGGACTAGGGGCTTGGCAAGCCCCATATGTGGGCTGTTGTTCCAGTCACTAAGAGGCTTTACATGATGATAGGGCTCACGCTGAGGGACACAATGTGTGTTTGTGCAAATTGTAGCCCTCAGGGATAGGTGGGGCCTCATAGTCCATGCTGCTTTCTCCTACAATGAACGTTGGACCACATGCCAACCACAAGGTTTCTTGCCATGGCGAAGGAGAATTTCTGATTCTTGTATCACGTTCACTCCTGAGCAGTGAGTGGAGATAAGGTCTAGGTTCTGAAGGGGAAAACTGGGGTTGGGTAGAGATGATGGCCGAAAGCCATTGTGGGTTTGATATGCTCAGTGTACGGCCAGCTGTCTGGGTGTTGGACTGGAGGTCTGCCTTCAGGCTGTGTCAGACAGGGCTTTAGTGCACAGGCTAGATTGTATAATTGGGGTATGGTCGAGTGGCATGCAGGTTGTTACTCATTTGGCGTTTCTGGTTAGCCCTATAGGGCAACATTTTTCTTCTGGAGGGCAGGCAGAGTGCTGCATTGTGTCTCCAGAATTGCCAAACTGGAGGGGTGTGGCCAGGATTGTGAAGACGGAAGTCTGAGAACACAAGTTAGGCTTAGCTTTCAGGGCGAGGGCACAGCAGGCACACTCTCAAGTGCTGAATCGAGATCTCGTGCTTCTGAATTCAGGGCGCGGATCAGACTTTGGCTTAGGATGGAGTTTCTGTCCATGATGGCCCATTTATGAAGGTGTGGGGCATCATGAGGAAATGGACGTTTTCTCACAGTGGGATTGTGTGATGCTTCAAACCACAAGGATTCATTCTGCGAGACAGTCAAGACAGGTTGGTTGGATTCAAGACGTCCCATAAAGAAATTCTCCAGAGCAGGGTTCTAAGGATGGATGCCTGGGCAGCCCACCTCGCATTCCAACTTTCTCCTAGTGTCAAGGCAGGTTTGATCTGCTGGCTCTGGGTGAGCAGCCGAGGGGGCTGATTTGAAATGGACTCTCCTGTGGATGGATCATAATGTAAGTTTGTGTCCTTGGCGACCTTGGAATTGGGCCATGGTGCCAGCGCCCTGAAGGATCCTCCTAACCTGAGGTATTGACACAGCTCCAAAGAGCAAGTTTCTCATGTGGAGATGAGATCTGTTCTGATTGTTTCCTTAGGAAACCCTCATATTCTGATATTGGAAACCAGGCCTCTGAGGAGAGATACATAGAAACCAAAGCAATGGATCAGTAGTTGGCTCAGGTTGGAGTTTCTGTCCAAAATGGCCCCTTTATAAAGGGGAGTATCTCATGAGGCCATGTAGGTTTTCCCACGATAGGAGTTGTGAGATGCTCCAATCTGCAAGGATTCCTTCTGCGGGACAGTCAAGACCTGTTGGAAGGCTCCCAGGACATCCCATATGGAACGGCGCCAGAGCAGGATTCCAATGATGGATGCCTAGAGAGTCTGCTTTGCATTCCAGTTGTCTCCTAGCGACAAGGCAGGTTTGATATTCTGGCTCTGGGGGAGTAATCAACGGGGCTGAGTTGAAATGTACTCTCCTACCGAATGGTCATAATGCGGGTTTGTGTCCATGGAGACCTTGGAATAGGGCGGTGGCTCCGGTTACGTGAAGGCTTCTCCTAACTGGAGGGTTTTACAGAGAGCTCCAAAGGATAAGTTTCCCATGTGGAGACAAAATTTGTTCTGATTGGTATCTCTGGAATCCCCCATATGCTGGTATTTGAAAACAGGCCTCTGAGGAGAGATGCTTAGAAACAAAAGCAATGGAACCAATTACGTTCTAGGGGCCTATCCAGTTTAATACCTTTCTCTTGGGATATCTGTCTACGGGTGAGTTGAGGTCGTTGCTCAACTTGTGACAGATCACCCCTCTTTGTACTGGGCGGCCTACACTATTGGAATGGCCTCTGGGACTTTGGAAGTTTCTCCTAATCTGTAGGGTTGTGGCCAATGGAATGGGAAGAATTTCCTTGGAGAGGGCAGGGACAGTCCTGAGGTGTGGCTCCAGGGGCCTCAGCCTGGATGGTGTGTGGGACAGGGATGTCAGGATAGAAGTCTGAAAACACAAACTCGGCTTAGGTTTGGGGACGTAGGTATGGCAGGCCCGATCTACAGACTATGAGGAGAATTTTTTGGGCTATGACCTAAGGGTGAGGCTTATGTATATGGATTTTGTGTCAATCGTGGCCTTGGAATTTCGGGCTGGCCTCATGGGCCATGGAGGAGTCTTTCTCTCTGGGGATGGCCTGATCACAAGTGATTGGGGTCATTCTGTGGGTGGGAGGAGTCCTTTCTGTGTTTACTTACCTCAAATGTCCCACCAAAGAGGGATTCCAGAGCAGAGCCCTGAGTAGTGTGTGACTAGATGTCTCTACCTCTGGTTAAATTGGGTGACTTGAGGCATGGCAGGCCCCATATGCAGGCTCATGGTCCAGCCACTGAGAGGCTTTACTTGAGGACAGGGCTCAAACTGAGGGTCCCAAAGTATGTTTGTGCCCACCGCAGCTCTTGAGCATGGGCAGGGCCTCAGGGACCCTACACTACCCTCAGGGGCCCTACTACTACTCCTGTAGGCCCTACAGGGTTCCTACACTGAACTTTGGATAAGATGCCAACCACAAGATTCTGGCGAGAGGGAAGGAGGAGTTATGATTTCTGCATCACGTTCACCCATGGGAAATGAGTAGAGATAAGGTCTAGGTTTCTGTAGACTGAAAACCAGGTTGGAAAGAGATGGCAACCTAAGGCCATGGCAGTTCAGATGTTCTCAGTGTACGGCAAGCATCTGGGTGTCGTTTGGGAATTCAGGCCTCAGGTTGTGTCAGACAGGGCATTAGTGCACAGGCTAGACTATATAATTGGTGTACAGTTGAGTGGCATGCAGGTTTATACTCATTTGAGGTTTCTGGGTAGACCCATAGGGCAACGTATTTCTTCTAGAGGGCAGGCAGACTGCATCACTGTGTCATCGGAAATCCCAAAATGGAGGGCGTGTGGTCCACGAGAGTGAGGAAGGAAGTCTGAGAACACTAGCTATGCTTAGGTTTTGGGGTGAGGGCACAGCAGGTACACTCTGAATAGCTGAATCAAGATCTCGTGCATCTGAAGTCAAGGCGAAGATCAGCCATTGGCTCAGGTTGGAGTTTCTTTACATGATCCGCCTTCATGAAGATTGGGGGCATCATTTGACCTTGGAAGCTTTCCATGATATGAGTTGTGAAGTGGTCCATGCACAAGGACTCCTGTGGGACAGTTGAGGCGTGCTGGATGGCTCAAGGATGTCCAATAAGGAACGATGCAAGAGCAGGGTTCTAAGGGTTCTAAGGATCTCTAAGGAGAGATGCCTGGAAACCAAAGCAATGGATCCGATAAGTGCCTATCGGCCTGTTCGTTCCTTTTTAACTCTGGGGACATCAGTCTATGGGTCTGAGTCCCGATAGGTGCTCAGATGGGCGCAGATTGCCCCTGTTTGTCCTGGTAAGCCACAAATATTGGGATGGCCTCAGGGACTGTGGAGGTTTATCCTCTTAGTAGGGTTGTGGCCATTGGAATGGGCACATAAAATTCCCTTGGAGAGGGCAAGCACAGTCGTCATGTTTGGCTCCAGGGGCCTGAGCCTGAAGGGTGTGTAGGACAGGGCTGTTTGGACAGTTGTCTGAAAACACAAACTCGGCTTGTTTTTCGGGTCAAAGGTATGGCAGGACTGATCTACAGACCATGAGGAGAACACTTCGGGATATGAAAAAAGGGCGAGTGTGAGGCTCTTGCTCAAGTTTTTGTCTCTGGATATCGTGTCACACATGGCCGTGAAATTTCCGGGTGACTACATGGGAAATGGACGAGTCTTACTCTCTGGGAATTTGGCCCCGTCCAAAGAGTTTGGGGATGATTCTGTGGGATGGAAGATCCGTTCTTCTGTTGTTGTTGATTTGTTTGGTTTTGTTTTTCAACCTCAGGTGTCCCACCAAATGAGGGATTCCAGAGTAGAGCCCTGGGGAGGGGCGACTGGACAATCAGAAATCTGGTTAAAAAAATTGGGGACTAGGGACATGTCAAGCCCATTATGACATCTAATGGTCCAGCCACTGAGAGGACCTACTAGAGGACAGGACTCACGCTGAGGGTCACAATGCGTGTTTTTACCCTCGTCGCACTCAAGAATGGGCGGGGCCTCAGGGTGAATGCTGGTTTCTCCTACACTGAACGTTCGACATCATGCCAACCACAAGGTTTCTTGCCATGGGTAAGGAAGAGTTCTGATTTCTGCCTCACAGTCACCCCTGGGCAGTGATTGGAGATAAGGTCTAGGTTCTGAAGCCTGAAAACTCAGGTAGGGATGAGATGATGACCTAAGGCCATGGCGGGTCTGATGTGCTCAGTGTGCGGTCAGGTGTCTGGGTGTTGGTCACGTCGTCAGGGCTCAGGTTGTCAGACAGTGCATTAGTGCCCAGTTTAGACTATATATTTTAGGTGCATTCGAGTGCCGTGTGAGTTCTTATCTGAACAACTCTTCAGGATATGAAGAATGAGCCAGTCTGAGGTGTGTGCTCAGGCTTTTGTCTCTGGATTTTGTATCAGCGATGGCCGTGGAATGTTGGGGAGGCCCCATGGGCCATGGACGAATCGTGCTCTCTGTGGACTTGGCCCGATCCCAATTGTTTTTCGTCAATCTGTGGGATGGGAGGACTCCTTTCGGGATTGTTACCTCAGGTGTCCCACCAAAAGAGGAATTCCAATGTAGAGCCCTGGGGAAGAGTGAAGGGACAACCTGAACTATGGTTAAAAATTGGGGCCTAGGGGCATGGCAAGCCCAATATGCTGTCTCTCCATCCAGCCACTGAGAGGCCTTACCTGAGGACTGGGCTCAGGCTGAGGGTCACAATGTGTGTTTGTGACCAATGTGGCCCGGAAGCATGGGCGGGGCCTCATGGGGGCCACACTGGTTACAACTACACTGAACCTTGGAAAACATGCCAACCACAAGGTTTCTTGCCATGGGGAAAGAGTTCTGATTTCTGCATCATTTTCAAACCCAGGCCGTTATTGGAGATAAGGTCTACGTTCTGATGCCTGAAAACCGAGGTTGATAAGAGATGACGATCTAAGGCCATGGCTGGTCCGATGTGCTCAGTGTGCGGCCTACTCTCTCGGTGGGGGGCCTGGAGGTCCAGGCTCAGGCTGTGTCAGAAAGGGCATTAGTGCCCAGGTCAGCCTATATATTTGGGGTTCAGCCGAATGGCGTGCAGTTTGATCCTCATTGGGGGTTTCTGGGTAGCCCCAGAGGGCAATATTTTTCTTCTGGAGGGCAGGCAGCGTGCTGCATTGTAGTTCTGGATGGCCAAACTGGCGGGCTTGTGGGCCAGTAGTCTGAGGACGGAAGTCTGAGAACCCAAGCTAGGCTTAGGTTTCTGGGTGAGGATATGGCAGGCACAATCTACAGACCTGAATCGAGATCTCGTGCATCTGAAGTCAGGGCGAGTATCAGATGATCGCTCAGGTTGGACATTCTGTCCCTGATGGCCCCTTCTTGAAGGGGGTTGGATCACGAGGCCATGGGGGTTTTCCCACGATGGTAGTTGTGAGAAGCTCCCAACTGCAAAGATTCTACTGCAGGACAATTGAGACCTGTTGGTTGGCTCCTGGACAACGATTCCGAGCAGGGTTCTAAGGATGGATGGCTGGGCAGCCCACCTCGCATCCAATTTTCTCCACGCAACAAGACAGGTTAGATCTGCTGGATCTGGGGGAGCAACCGAGGAGGCTGAGTTGAAATGGACTCTCCTGTGGATGTGTCCTAATATGATTTTGTGTCTATGGAGACCTTGGAATGAAGCAGTGGCACTGAAGCCCTGAAGGGTTCTCCTAAAGAGAGGCTTTCACACAGCTCCATCGTGCAAGTTTCTCATCTGTAGATGAGATTTGTTCTGATGGGTGAGTCAGGAAACAGCCATATGCTGTTATTGAAATCCAGGCCTCTTAGGAGAGATGCCTGGAAACCAAAGCAATGGATCCGATAGTCCCTAGGGGCCTGTTCGTTCCTTTTTACCTCTGGGCACAACAGTCTACGGGTCTGAGTGCCGGTAGGTGCTCAGATGGGCCCAGATTGCCCATGTTTATCCTGGGAAGCCACAAATATTGGGATGGCCTCAGGGACTTTGGAGGTTTATCCTATAGTTGCGTTGTGGCCATTGGAGTGGGCACATACAATTCCCTTGGAGTGGGCAAGCACAGTCGCCAGTTTTGGCTCCAGGGGCCTGAGCATGTAGGGTGTGAAGGCCAGGGCTGTTTGGACAGTTGTCTGAAAACAGAAACTCGGCTTATGTTTCGGGTCATAGGTATGGCAGGACTGATCTACAGACCATGAGGAGAACACTTCGGGATATTAAAAAAGGGCGAGTGTGAGGCTCTTGATCAAGTTTATGTCTCTGGATATCGTGTCACTCATAATCGTGAAATTTCCGGGTAACTTCATGGAAAATGGACGAGTCTTACTCTCTGGGGGTTTGGCCCCCTCCAAAGTGTTTGGGGTGATTCTGTCGGATGGAAGATCCGTTCTTCTGTTGTTGTTGATTTGTTTGGTTTTGTTTTTTCAACCTCAGGTGTCCCACCAAATGAGGGATTCCAGAGTAGAGCCCTGGGGAGGGGCGACTGGACAATCAGAAATCTGGTTAAAAATTGTGGCCTAGGGACATGTCAGGCCCATTATGACATCTAATGGTCCAGCCACTGAGAGGACGTACTAGAGGACAGGACTCAAGCTGAGGGTCACAATGCGTGTTTATGCCCTCGTCACACTCAAGAATGGGCGGGGCCTCAGGGTGAATGCTGGTTTCTCCTACACTGAACGTTGGACCACATGCCAACCACAAGTTTTCTTGCCATGGGTAAGGAAGAGTTTTGATTTCTGCATCACAGTCACAGCTGGGCAGTGATTGGAGATAAGGTCTAGGTTCTGAAGCCTGAAAACTGAGGTAGGGAATAGATGATGACCTAAGACCAAGGCGGGTGTGATGTGCTCAGTATGCGGTCAGCTGTCTGGGTCCTGGTCACGAGGTCCGGGCTCAGGTTGTCAGACAGTGCATTAGTGCCCAGGTTAGACTATATATTTTGGGTGCATTCGAGTGCCGTGTAAGTTCTTATCTGAACAACTCTTCAGGATATGAAGAATGAGCGAGTCTGAGGTCGTGCTCAGGCTTTTGTCTCTGGATTTTGTATCAGAATGGCCGTGGAATGTTGGGGAGTCCTCATGGGCCATGGACGAATCTTGCTCTCTGTGTACTTGGCCCGATCCCAATTGTTTTTCGTCAGTCTTTGGGATGGGAGGACTCCTTTCAGGTTTGTTACCTCAGGTATCCCACCAAAAGAGGAATTCAAAAGCAGACCCCTGGGGAAGAGTGAAGGGACAACCCGAACTATGGTTAAAAATTGGGGCCTAGGGGCATGGCAAGCCCAATATGCTGTTTCTCCTTCCAGCCACTGAGAGGCCTTACTGAGGACTGGGCTCAGGCTGAGGGTCACATTGTGTGTTTGTGACCAATGTGGCCCGCAAGCATGGGCAGGGCCTCATGGGCAACCTTGGTTACAACTACACTGAACCTTGGACACATGCCAACCATAAGGATTCTTGCCATGGGGAAAGAGTTCTGATTTCTGCATTATTTTCAAACCCGGGCCGTTATTGGAGATAAGGTCTAGGTTCTGAAGCCTGAAAACCGAGCTTGATAAGAGATGATTATCTAAGGCCATGGCGGGTCCGATGTGCTCAGTGTGCGGCCTACTGTCTCGGTGGGGCCAGGAGGTCCAGGTTCAGGCTATGTCAGAAAGGGCATTAGTGCCCAGGTCAGCCTATATATTTCGGGTACAGCCGAATGGCGTGTCCCGTTGATCCTCATTTGCGGGTTCTGGGTAGCCCGAGAGGGCAATGATATTCTTCTGGAGGGCAGGCAGAGTGCTGCATTGTAGTTCTGGATTGCGAAATGGAGGGCTTGTGGGCCAGTAGTCTGAGGACGGATTTCTGAGTACCCAAGCTAGGCCTAGGATTCTGGGTTAGGATATGGCAGGCACAATCTCCAGACCTGAATCGAGATCTCGTGCATCTGAAGTCAGGGCGAGGATCAGACGATCGCTTAGGTTGGACATTCTGTCCCTGATGGCCCCTTCTTGAAGGGGCGGTGGATCACGAGGCCATGACGGTTTTCCCACGATGGGAGTTGTGAGAAGCTCCCAACTGCAAAGATTCTTCTGCAGGACCATTGAGACCTGTTGTTTGGCTCCAGGACAACGATTCCGAGCAGGGTTCTAAGGATGGATGGCTGGGTAGCCCACCTCGCATTCCAATTGTCTACAAGCAACAAGACAGGTTAGATCTGCTGGATCAGCGGAGCAACCGAGGAGGCTCAGTTGAAATGGACTCTCCCTTGGATGTGTCCTAATATGGTTTTGTGTCTATGGAGACCTTGGAATGAAGCGGTGGCACTGGGGCCCTGAAGGGTTCTCCTAAAGAGAGGCTTTCAGGATGAGGAGTCAAGATGGCCTAGAAGTAGCAAGCTGGGACTGCTTCAGCTAGCCGTAGATCAGCTAGATAGCTTATCTAAAGATTGCAAACACCTGAAAATCCATCGGCAGATCGAAGAGAAGAAGAACAGCAATTCTGGAAACAGAAAAACAACCACTTTCTGAAAGGTAGGACCGGCGGAGAAGTGAATCCAAAGCGACGGGAAGATAGACCCCGGGGGGAGGGGCCGGCTCCCGGAAAGCGCCGGAGCAACCGCGCACAAAATCAGGACTTTTAAAAGTCTGTTCCGCTGAGGGACATCGCTCCAGAGGCTAAACCGGGGCGAAGCCCACGCGGGGTCAGCGTGGCCTCAGGTCCCGCAGGGTCACAGAAGGATCGGGGGTGTCTGGGTGTCGCAGAGTTTGCGGGTATTGGGACGGGAAAGCCGGCTACAGAGACAGAGCCGACAGTAAGCTCGCAGCTCCGTGTTACCTTGAACCGGTCGCAGGCTCGGTGAGCTCGGAGCGCGTCCAGAGGTCAGGCACACGGGAGTAACTGGGCGCTGTTCTCTGAGGGCGCACTGAGGAGTGGGGCCCTGGGCTCTCGGCTCCTCCGGGCCGGAGACCAGGAGGCCGCCATTTGTATTCCCGTCCTCTGGAACTCTACGGAAAGCACTCAGGGAAAAAAAGCTCCTGAAAGCAAACCCGAGCGGATTACTCACCCAGGCCCCGGGTAAGGGCGGTGTAATTCCGCCTGGGGCAAAGACACTTGAGAATCACTACAACAGGCCCCTCCCCCAGAAGATCAACAAAAAATCCAGCCGAGACCAAGTTCACCTACCAAGGAGTGCGGTTTCAATACCAAGGAGAGCAGCAGAATTCCAGAGGAGGAGAAATACAAGCACGGAACTCATGGCTTTTTTCCTGTGATTTTTTTTAGTCTTGCAGTTAATTTAATTTTTTCTTTTTCATTTTTTTTTTCTTTTCTCGCCTTCGGTTAAAAATTTTTTTTAACTGTTACCTTTTTCTTTTTTAACGATTTTTTACTAGTTTATCTAATATATATATATATATATATATATATATATATATATATATATTTACATTTTTCTTAGGTGTTTTCTTTTTTTAAAAATATTCTTTTCTTTTCTTTTCTTTTCTTTTTTTTTCTTTTTTCTTTCTTTTTTTTTTTTTTTCTTTCTTCTCCTTTTAAAACCTCTTTTTATCCCCTTCTCCCCACTCACGATTTTGGATCTCTTCTAATTTGGTTAAAGCATATTTTCCTGGGGTTGTTGCCACCCTTTTAGTATTTTACTTGCCCCTTCATTTACTCTTATCTGGACAAAATGACAAGACGTAAAAATTCAAAACAAAAAAAAGAACAAGAGGCAGTACCGAAGGCTAGGGACCTAATCAATACAGACATCGGTAATATGTCAGATCTAGAGTTCAGAATGACAATTCTCAAGGTTCTAGCCGGGCTCGAAAAAGGCATGGAAGATATTAGAGAAACCCTCTCGAGAGATATAAAAGCCCTTTCTGGAGAAATAAAAGAACTAAAATCTAACCAAGGTGAAATCAAAAAAGCTATTAATGAGGTGCAATCAAAAATGGAGGCTCTAACTGCTAGGATAAATGAGGCAGAAGAAAGAATTAGTGATATAGAAGACCAAAAGACAGAGAATAAAGAAGCTGAGCAAAAGAGGGACAAACAGCTACTGGACCACGAGGGGAGAATTCGAGAGATAAGTGACACCATAAGACGAAACAACATTAGAATAATTGGGATTCCAGAAGAAGAAGAAAGTGAGAGGGGAGCAGAAGGTATCCTGGAGAGAATTATTGGGGAGAATTTCCCCAATATGGCAAAGGGAACGAGCATCAAAATTCAGGAGGTTCAGAGAATGCCCCTCAAAATCAATAAGAATAGGCCCACACCCCGTCACCTAATAGTAAAATTTACAAGTCTCAATGACAAAGAGAAAATCCTGAAAGCAGCCCGGGAAAAGAAGTCTGTAACATACAATGGTAAAAATATTAGATTGGCAGCTGACTTATCCACAGAGACCTGGCAGGCCAGAAAGAGCTGGCATGATATTTTCAGAGCACTAAACGAGAAAAACATGCAGCCAAGAATACTATATCCAGCTAGGCTATCATTGAAAATAGAAGGAGAGATTAAAAGCTTCCAGGACAAACAACAACTGAAAGAATTTGCAAATACCAAACCAGCTCTACAGGAAATATTGAAAGGGGTCCTCTAAGCAAAGAGAGAGCCTACAAGTGGTAGATCAGAAAGGAACAGAGACCATATACAGTAACAGTCACCTTACAGGCAATACAATGGCACTAAATTCATATCTCTCAATAGTTACCCTGAATGTGAATGGGCTAAATGCCCCTGTCAAAAGACACAGGGTATCAGAATGGATAAAAAAACAAAACCCATCTATATGTTGCCTCCAAGAAACACATTTTAAGCCCGAAGACACCTCCAGATTTAAAGTGAGGGGGTGGAAAAGAATTTACCATGCTAATGGACATCAGAAGAAAGCAGGAGTGGCAATCCTTATATCAGATCAATTAGATTTTAAGCCAAAGACTATAAAAAGAGATGAGGAAGGACACTATATCATACTCAAAGGGTCTGTCCAACAAGAAGATTTAACGATTTTAAATATCTATGCCCCCAATGTGGGAGCAGCCAACTATATAAAAACAATTAATAACAAAATCAAAATCAAAGAAACACATCAACAATAATACAATAATAGTAGGGGACTTTAACACTCCCCTCACTGAAATGGACAGGTCATCCAAGCAAAAGATCAGCAAGGAAATAAAGGCCTTAAACGACACACTGGACCAGATGGACATCACAGATATATTCAGAATATTTCACCCCAAAGCAACAGAATACACATTCTTCTCTAGTGCACATGGAACATTCTCCAGAATAGATCACATCCTCGGTCCTAAATCAGGACTCAACCGGTATCAAAAGATTGGGATCATTCCCTGCATATTTTCAGACCACAATGCTCTAAAGCTAGAACTCAACCACAAAAGGAAGTTTGGAAAGAACCCAAATACATGGAGACTAAACAGTATCCTTCTAAAGAATGAATGGGTCAACCGGGAAATTAAAGAAGAATTGAAAAAAATCGTGGAAACAAATGATAATGAAAATACAACGGTTCAAAATCTGTGGGACACAACAAAGGCAGTCCTGAGAGGAAAAATATATAGCGCTACAAGCCTTTCTCAAGAAACAAGAAAGGTCTCAGGTACACAACCTAACCCTACACCTAAAGGAGCTGGAGAAAGAACAAGAAAGAAACCCTAAGCCCAGCAGGAGAAGAGAAATCATAAAGATCAGAGCAGAAATCAATGAAATAGAAACCAAAAAAACAATAGAACAAATCAACGAAACTAGGAGCTGGTTCTTTGAAAGAATTAATAAAATTGATAAACCCCTGGCCCGACTTATCAAAAAGAAAAGAAAGGACCCAAATAAATAAAATCATGAATGAAAGAGGAGAGATCACAACTAACACCAAAGAAATACAAACTATTATAAGAACATACTATGAGCAACTCTACGGCAATAAATTTGACAATCTGGAAGAAATGGATGCATTCCTAGAAACATATAAACTACCACAACTGAGCCAGGAAGAAATAGAAAGCCTGAACAGACCCATAACCAGTAAGGAGATTGAAACAGTCATTAAAAATCTCCAAACAAACAAAAGCCCAGGGCCAGACGGCTTCCCTGGGGAATTCTACCAAACATTTAAAGAAGAACTAATTCCTATTCTCCTGAAACTGTTCCAAAAAATAGAAATGGAAGGAAAACTACCAAACTCATTTTATGAGGCCAGCATCACCTTGATCCCAAAACCAGACAAGGATCCCACCAAAAAAGAGAGCTATAGACCGATAAACTTGATGAATACAGATGCGAAAATACTCAACAAAATACTAGCCAATAGGATTCAACAGTACATTAAAAGGATTATTCACCACGACCAAGTGGGATTTATTCCAGGGCTGCAAGGTTGGTTCAACATCCGCGAATCAGTCAATGTGATACAACACATCAACAAAAGAAAGAACAAGAACCATATGATACTCTCAATAGATGCTGAAAAAGCATTTGACAAAGTACAACATCCCTTCCTGATCAAAACTCTTCAAGGTGTAGGGATAGAGGGCACATACCTCAATATCATCAAAGCCATCTATGAAAAACCCACCGCAAATATCATTCTCAATGGAGAAAAACTGAAAGCTTTTCCGCTAAGGTCAGGAACACGGCAGGGATGTCCATTATCACCACTGCTATTCAACATCGTACTAGAGGTCCTAGCCTCAGCAATCAGACAACAAAAGGAAATTAAAGGCATCCAAATCGGCAAAGAAGAAGTCAAATTATCACTCTTCGCAGATGATATGATACTATATGTGGAAAACCCAAAAGACTCCACTCCAAAACTGCTAGAACTTATACAGGAATTCAGTAAAGTGTCAGGATATAAAATCAATGCACAGAAATCAGTTGCATTTCTCTACACCAACAGCAAGACAGAAGAAAGAGATATTAAGGAGTCAATCCCATTTACAATTGCATCCAAAACCATAAGATACCTAGGAATAAACCTAACCAAAGAGACACAGAATCTATACTCAGAAAACTATAAAGGACTCATGAAAGAAATTGAGGAAGACACAAAGAAATGGAAAAATGTTCCATGCTCCTGGATTGGAAGAATAAATATTGTGAAAATGTCTATGCTACCTAAAGCAATCTACACATTTAATGCAATTCCTATCAAAGTACCATCCATCTTTTTCAAAGAAATGGAACAAATAATGCTAAAATTTATATGGAACCAGAAAAGACCTCGAATAGCCAAAGGGATATTGAAAAAGAAAGCCAACGTTGGTGGCACCACAATTCCGGACTTCAGGCTCTATTACAAAGCTGTCATCATCAAGACAGCATGGTACTGGCACAAAAACAGACACATAGATCAATGGAACAGAATAGAGAGCCCAGAAATAGACCCTCAAATCTATGGTCAACTAATCTTCGACAAAGCAGGAAAGAATGTCCAATGGAAAAAAGACAGCCTTTTCAATAAATGGTGCTGGGAAAATTGGACAGCCACATGCAGAAAAATGAAATTGGACCCATTCCCTTACACCACACACAAAAATCGACTCAAAATGGATGAAGGACCTCAATGTACGAAAGGAATCCATCAAAATCCTTGAGCAGAACACGGGCAGCAACCTCTTCGACCTCTGCCGCAGCAACATCTTCCTAGGAACAACGCAAAAGGCAAGGGAAGCAAGGGAAAAAATGAACTACTGGGATTTCATCAAGATCAAAAGCTTTTGCACAGCAAAGGAAACAGTTAACAAAATCAAAAGACAACTGACAGTATGGGAGAAGATATTTGCAAACGACATATCAGATAAAGGACTAGTGTCCAGAATCTATAAAGAACTTAGCAAACTCAACACCCAAACAACAAATAATCCAATCAAGAAATGGGCAGAGGACATGAACAGACATTTCTGCAAAGAAGACATCCAGATGGCGAACAGACACATGAAAAAGTGCTCCATATCACTCGGCATCAGGGAAATACAAATCAAAACCACAATGAGATATCACCTCACACCAGTCAGAATGGCTAAAATCAACAAGTCAGGAAATGACAGATGCTGGCGAGGATGCGGAGAAAGGGGAACCCTCCTACACTGTTGGTGGGAATGCAAGCTGGTGCAGCCACTCTGGAAAACAGCATGGAGGTTCCTCAAAATGTTGAAAATAGAACTGCCCTATGACCCAGCAATTGCACTATTGGGCATTTACCCTAAAGATACAAATGTAGTGATCCAATAGGGCACATGCACCCGAATGTTTATAGCAGCAATGTCCACAATAGCCAAACTATGGAAAGAACCTAGATGTCCATCAACAGATGAATGGATCAAGAAGATGTGGTATATATACACAATGGAATACTATGCAGCCATCAAAAGAAATGAAATCTTGCCATTTGCAACAACGTGGATGGAACTAGAGCGTATCATCCTTAGCGAAATAAGTCAAGCAGAGAAAGACAACTATCATATGATCTCCCTGATATGAGGAAGTGGTGATACAACATGGAGGCTTAAGTGGGTAGAAGAAGAATAAATGAAACAAGATGGGATTGGGAGGGAGACAAACCATAAGTGACTCTTAATCTCACAAAACAAACTGAGGGTTGCTGGGGGAGGGGGTTTGGGAGAAGGGGGTGGGATTATGGACATTGGGGAGGGTATGTGATTTGGTGAGTGCTGTGAAGTGTGTAAAACCTGGTGATTCACAGACCTGTACCCCTGGGGATAAAAATATATGTTTATCAAAAAAAAAAAAAAAAAAAAAAAAAAAAATGCTGCATTGTAGTTCTGAATTGCCAAACTGGAGGGCTTGTGGGCCAGTAGTCTGAGGACGGAAGTCTGAGAACCCAAGCTAGGCCTAGTTTTCTGGGTGAGGATATGGCAGGCACAATCTACAGACCTGAATCGAGATCTCGTGCATGTGAAGTCAGGGCGAGGAACAGTCGATCGCTCAGGTTGGACATTCGGTCCCTGAATGCCCCTTCTTGAAGGGGGGGTGGATCTCGAGGCCTTGGGGGTTTTCCCACGATGGGAGTAGTGAGAAGCTCCCAACTGCAAAGATTCTTCTGCAGGACAATTGAGACCTGTTGGTTGGCTCCAGGACAACGATTCCGAGCAGGGTTCTAAGGATGGATGTCTGGGTAGCCCACCTCGCATTCCAATTGTCTCCAAGCAACAAGACATGTTAGATCTGCTGGATCTGGGGGAGCAACCGTGGAGGCTGAGTTGAAATGGACTATACTGTGGATGTGTCCTAATATGATTTTGTGTCTATGGAGACCTTGGAATGAAGCGGTGGCACTGGGGCCCTGAAGATTCTCCTAAAGAGAGGCTTTCAAAGAGCTCCATCGTACAAGTTTCCCATGTGTAGATGAGATTTGTTCTGATGGGTGAGTCAAGAAACAGCCATATGGTGTTATTGAAAGCCAGGCCTCTAAGCAGAGATGCCTGGAAACCAAAGCAATGGATCTGATAGGTGCCTAGGGGCCTGTTCGTTCGTTTTTATCTCTGGGGTCATCACTCTACGGGTCTGAGTGCCCGTAGGTGCTCAGATGTGGCCAGATTGCCCCTGTTTGTCCAGGGAAGCCACAAATATTGGGATGGCCTCAGGGACTTTGGAGGTTTATCCCCTAGTACGGTTGTGGCCATTGGAATGGGCACATAAAATTCCCTTTGAGAGGGCAAGCACAGTCGTCAGGTTTGGCTCCAGGGGCCTGAGCCTGTAGGGTGTGTAGGCCAGGGCTTTTTGGACAGTTGTCTGAAAACACAAACTCGGCTTATTTTTGGGTCTAGGTATGGCAGCACTGATCTACAGACCATGAGGAGAACTCTTCGAGACATGAAAAAAGGGCGAGTGTGAGGCTCTTGCTCAAGTTTTTGTCTCTGGATATCGTGTCACTCATGGTCGTGAAATATTCGGGTGACTTAATGGGAAATGGACGAATCTTACTCTCTGTGGGTTTGGCCCCGTCTAAAGAGTTTGGGGTCATTCTGTGGGATGGAAGAAGTCCGTTGGTCTTTTGTTGTTGATTTGTATGTTTTGATTTCAGCCTCAGATGTCCCACCAAATGAGGGATTCCAGAGTAGGGCCCTGGGGAGGGGCGACTGGACAACCAGAAATCTGGTTAAAAATTGGGGCCTAGGGACATGTCAAGCCCATTATGACATCTAATGGTCCAGCCACTGAGAGGACGTACTAGAGGACAGGACTCACGCTGAGGATCACAATGCGTGTTTATGCCCTCGTTGCGCTCAAGAATGGGCGGGGCCTCAGTGTGAATGCTGGTTTTTCCTACACTGAACGTTGGACAACATGCCAACCACAAGGTTTCTTGCCATGGGTAAGGAAAAGTTCTGAATTCTGCATCACAGTCACCCCTGCGCAGTGAGTGGAGATAAGGTCTAGGTTCTGAAGCCTGAAGATGGAGTTAGGGAAGAGATGATGACCTAAGACCATCGCGGGTCTGATGAGCTCAATGTGCGGTCAGCTGTCTGGGTGTTGGTCATGAGGTCCGGGCTCAGGTTGTCAGACAGTGCATTAGTGCCCAGGTTAGACTATATATTTTGGGTGCATTCGAGTGCCGTGTAAGTTCTTATCTGAAGAAATCTTCAGGATATGAAGAATGCGCGAGTCGGAGGCGCGTGCTCAGGCTTCTGTCTCTGGATTTTGTATCAGCGATGGCCGTGGAATGTTGGGGAGGCCTCATGGGCCATGGACGAATCTTGCTATCGGTGGACTTGGCCCGATCCCAATTGTTTTCCGTCCACGTGTGAGATTGGAGGACTCCTTTCATGTTTGTTACCTCAGGTGTCCCACCAAAAGAGGAATTCCAAAGCAGACCCCTGGGGAAGAGTGAAGGGACAACCCGAACTATGGTTAAAAATTGTGGCCTAGGGGCATGACAAGCCCAATATGCTGTCTCTCCATCCAGCCACTGAAGGGCCTTACCTGAGGACTGGGCTCAGGCTGAGGGTCACAATGTGAGTTTGTGACCAATGTGGCCCGCAAGCATGGGCGGGGCCTCATGGGCCACACTGGTTTCAACGACACTGAAACTTGGACAACATGCCACCACAAGGTTTCTTGCCATGGGGAAAGAGTTCTTATTTCTGCATCATTTTCAAATCCGGGCCGTGATTAGAGATAAGGTCTAGGTTCAGAAGCCTGAAAACCGAGATTAAGAAGAGAAGACGTCCTAAGGCCATGGCGGGTCCGATGTGCTCAGTGTGCGGCCTGCAGTCTGGGTGGGGCCAGGAGGTCAAGGTTCAGGCTGTGTCAGAAAGGGCATTAGTGCCCAGGTCAGCCTATATATTTGGGGTACAGCCGAATGGCGTGCAGGTTGATACTCATTTTGGCGTTCTGGGTAGCCTCAGAGGGCAATGTTTTTCTTCTGGAGGGCAGACTGAGTGCTGCATTGTAGTTCTGGATTGCCAAACTGGAGGGCTTGTGGGCCAGTAGTCTGAGGATGGAAGTCTGAGAACCCAAGCTAGGCCTAGGTTTCTGGGTGAGGATATGGCAGGCAAAATCTACAGACCTGAATCGAGATATCGTGCATCTAATGTCAGGCCTAGGATCAGACGATCGCTCTCTTGGGGCATTCTGTCCCTGATGGCCCCTTCTTGAAGGGGGGATGGATCTTGAGGCCTTGGGGGTTTTCCCACGATGGGAGTTGTGAGAAGCTCCCAACTGCAAAGATTCTTCTGCAGGACAATTGAGACCTGTTTGTTGGCTCCAGGACAACGATTCCGAGCAGGGTTCGAAGGATGGATGTCTGGGTAGCCCACCTCGCAGTCCAATTGTTTCCAAGCAACAAGACAGGTTAGATCTGCTGGATCTGGGGGAGCAACCGAGGAGCCTGAGTTGAAATGGACTCTTCCGTGGATGTGTCCTAATATGATATTGTATCTATGGAGACCTTGGAATGAAGCGGTGGCACTGGGGCCCTGAAGGGTTCTCCGAAAGAGCCGCTTTCACACAGCTCCATCGTGCAAGTTTCCCATGTGTAGATGAGATTTGTTCTTATGGGTGAGTCAAGAAACAGCCATATGCTGTTATTGAAATCCAGGCCTCTGAGGAGAGATGCCTGGAAACCAAAGCAATGGATCCGTTAGGTGCCTAGTCCTGTACGTTCCTTTTTACCTCTGGGGACGTCAGTCTACGGGTCTGAGAGCCGATAGGTGCTCAGATGGGCCCAGATTGCCCCTGTTTGTCCTGGGAAGCCACAAATATTGGGATGGCCGCAGGGACTTTGGAGGTTTATCCTATTAGTAGGGTTGTGGACATTGGAAAGGGCACATACAATTCCCTTGGAGAGGGGAAGCACAGTCGTCAGTTTTTGCTCCAGGGGCATGAGCCTTTAGGGTGTGAAGGCCAGGGCTGTTTGGACAGTTGTCTGAAAAAAATACTCGGCTTATGTTTCGGGTCATAGGTGTGGCACACTGATCAACAGACCATGAGGAGAACTCTTCGGGATAAGAAAAAAGGGCGTGTGTGAGGCGTTGCTCAAGTTTTTGTCTCTGGATATCGTGTCACTCATGGTCGTAAAATTTTCGGGTGACTTCATGGGAAATGGTGAGTCTTACTCTCTCGGGGTTTGACCCGTCCAAGAGTTTGGGGTCATTTTGTGGGATGGAAGAAGTCCGTTGTTCGGTTGTTGTTGATTTCTTTTGTTTTGTTTTTCAACCTCAGGGGTCCCACCAAATGAGGGAGTCCAGAGTAGAGCCCTGGGCAGGGGCGACTGGACAACCAGAAATCTGGTTAAAAATTGGGGCCTAGGGACATGTCAAGCCCATTATGACATCTAATGGTCCAGCCACTGACAGGACGTACTAGAGGACAGGACTCACACTGAGGGTCACAATGCGTGTTTATGCCCTCCTCGCACTCAAGAATGGGTGGGGCTTCAGGGTGAAATCTGGTTTCTCCTTCACTGAACGTTGGAGAACATGCCAACCACAAGCTTTCTTGCCATGGGTAAGGAAGAGTTCTGATTTCTGCATCACAGTGACCCTTGGGCAGTGATTGGAGATAAGGTCTAGGTTCTGAAGCCTGAAAACTGAGGTAGGGAAGAGATGATGACATAATGCCATGGCGGGTCTGATGTGCTCAGTGTGCGGTCAGCTGTCTGGGTGTTGGTCACGAGGTCCGGGCTCAGGTTGTGAGACATTGCATCAGTGCCCAGGTTAGACTATATATTTTGGGTGCCTTCGAGTTCCGTGTAGGTTCTTATCTGAAGAACTCTTCAGGATATGAAGAATGATCGAGTCTGAGGCGCGTGCTCAGGCTTTTGTCTCTGGATTTTGTATCAGCGATGGCTGTGGAATGTTGGGGTGGCCTCATGGGCCATGGACGAATCTTGCTCTCTGTGGATTTGGCCCGATCCCATTTGTTTTTCGTCAATCTGTGGGATGGGAGGACTCCTTTCAGGTTTGTTACCTCAGGTGTCCCACCAAAAGAGGAATTCCAAAGCAGACCCCTGGGGAAGAGTGAAGGGACAACCCGACCTATGGTTAAAAATTGGGGCGTAGGGGCATGGCAAGCCCAATATGCTGTCTCTCCATCCAGCCACTGAGAGGCCTGACCTGAGGATTGGGCTCAGGCTGAGGGTCACAATGTGTTTATGTGACGAATGTGGCCTGCAAGCATGGGCAGAGCCTCATGGGCCACACTGGTTTCAACGACACTGAACCTTGGACAACATGCCAACCACAAGGTTTCTTGCCATGGGGAAAGAGTTCTGATTTCTGCATCATTTTCAAACCCGGGCCGTGATTGGAGATAAGGTCTAGGTTCTGAAGCCTGAAAACCGAGGTTGAGAAGAGATGACGACCTAAGGCCATGGCGGGTCCAATGTGCTCAGTGTGCGGCCAGCATTCTGGGTGGGGCCCGGAGGTCCAGGATCAGGCTGTGTCAGAAAGGGCATTAGTGCCCAGGTCAGCCTATATATTTGGGGTACAGCCGAATGGCGTGCAGGTTGATCCTCATTGGGGGTTTCTGGGTAGCCCCAGAGGGCAATGTTTTTTTCTTCTGGAGGGCAGGCAGCAGAGTGCTGCATTGTAGTTCTGGATTGCTAAACTGGAGGGATTGTGGGCCAGTAGTCTCAGGACGGAAGTCTGAGAACCCAAGCTAGGCCTAGGTTTCTGGTTGAGGATATGGCAGGCACAATCTACAGACCTGAATCGAGATCTCGTGCATCTGAAGTCACAGCGAGGATCAGAGTTCACTCAGGTTGGACATTCTGTCCCTGATGGTCCCTTCTTGAAGGGGGGGTGGATTACGAGGCCAAGGGGGTTTTCCCACGATGGGAGTTGTGAGAAGCTCCCAACTGCAAGATTCTTCTACAGGACAATTGAGACCTCTTGGTTGGCTCCAGGACAATGATTCCGAGCAGGGTTTTAAGGATGGATGGCGGGTAGCCAACCTTGCATTCCAATTGTCTCCAGGCAAGAAAACAGGTTAGATATGCTGGATCTGGGGGAGCAACCGAGGAGGCTGAGTTGAAATGGACTCTCCCGTGGATGTGTCCTAATATAATTTTGTGTCTGGAGACCATGGAATGAAGCGGTGGCACTGGGGCCCTGAAGGGTTCTGCTAAAGAGAGGCTTTCACAGAGCTCCATCGTGCAAGTTTCCCATGTGTAGATGAGATTTGTTCTGATGGGTGAGTCAAGAAATAGCCATATGCTGTTATTGAAAGCCAGGCCTTTGAGGAGAGATGCCTGGAAACCAAAGCAATGGATGCGATAGGTGCCTAGGGGCCTATTCGTTCCTTTTTACCTCTGGGCATATCAGTCTAAGTGTCTGAGGGCAAGTAGGTGCTCAGATGGGCCCAGATTGCCCCATTTGTCCTGGGAAGCCGCAATATTGGGATGGCTTCAGGGACTTTGGAGGTTTATACTCTTAGGAGGGTTGTGGCCATTGGAATGGGCACATACACTTCCCTTGGAGAGGGCAATCACAGTCGTTAGGTTTGGCTCCAGGGGCCTGAGCCTGTAGGGGGTGTAGGCCAGGGCTGTTTGGAAAGTTGTTTGAAAACACAAACTCGGCTTAAGTTTCGGGTCATAGGTATGTCAGGACTGATCTACAGACCATGAGGAGAACACTTTGGGATATGAAAAAAGGGCGAGTGTGAGGCTCTTGCTCAAGTCTTTGTCTGTGAATATCGTGTCACACATGGTCGTGAAATTTCCGGGTAACTTCATGTTAAATGGACGAGTCTTACTCTCTGGGGGTTTGGCCCCATCCAAAGAGTTTGGGGTCATTCTGTGGAATGGAAAAAGTCCGTGTTCTGTGGTTGTTAATTTGTTTTGTTCTGTTTTTCAACCTCAGGTGTCCCACCAAATGAGGGATTCCAGAGTAGGGCCCTTGGGAGGGGCGAATGGACAACCAGAAATTTGGTTAAAAATTGGGGCCTAGGGACATGTCCAGCCCATTATGACATCTAATAGGCCAGCCCCTGAGAGGACGTACTAGAGGACAGGACTCACGCTGAGGGTCACAATGCGTGTTTATGCCCTCGTCGCACTAAAGAATAGGCGGGGCCTCGGGGTGAAGGCTGGTTTCTCTTACACTAAACGTTTGACATCATGCCCACCACAAGGTTTCTTGACATGGGTAAGGAAGAGTTCTGATTTCTGCATCACAGTCACCCATGGGCAGTGATTGGAGATAAGCTCTAGGTTCTGAAGCATGAAAACTGAGGTAGGGAAGAGATGATGACCTAAGGCTATGGCGGGTCTGATGTGCTCAGTGTGCCGTCAGCTGTCTGGGTGTTGGTCACGAGGTCCGGCCTCAGGTTGTCAGACAGAGCATTAGTGCCCAGGTTAGACTATATATTTTGGGTGCTTTCGAGTGCCGTGTAGGTTCTTATCTGAAGAACTCTTCAGGATATGAAGAATGATCGAGACTGAGGCGCGTTCTCAGGCTTTTATCTCTGGATTTTGTATCAGCGATGGCCGTGGAATGTTGGGGTGGCCTCATGGGCCATGGACGAATCTTGCTCTCTGTGGATTTGGCCCGATCCCAATTGTTTTCCAGCAATCTGTGGGATGGGAGGACGCCTTTCATGTTTGTTACCTCAGGTGTCCCACCAAAAGAGGAATTCCAAAGCAGAGCCCTGGGGAAGACTGAAGGGACAACCCGAACTATGGTTAAAAATTAGGGCCTAGGGGCATGGCAAGCCCAATATGCTGTCTCTCCATCCAGCCACTGAGAGGCCTTACCTGAGGACTGGGCTCAGGCTGAGGGTCACAATGTGTGTTTGTGACCAATGTGGCCCGCAAGAATGGGCGGGGCCTCATCTCCCACACTGTTTTTTCATCTACACTGAAACTTGGACAACATGCCAACAACAAGGTTACTTGCCATGGGGAAAGAGTTCTTATTTCTGCATCATTTTCAAACCCGGGCCGTGATTGGAGATAAGGTCTAGGTTCTGAACCCTGAAAACCGAGTTTGAGAAGAAATGACGAACTAAGGCCATGGCGGGTCACATGTGCTCAGTGTGCGGCCAGCTGTCTGGGTGGGGCCAGGAGGTCTACGCTCAGGCTGTGTCAGAAAGGGCATTAGTGCCCAGGTCAGCCTATACAGCCGAATGCCGTGCAGGTTGATCCTCATTGGGGGTTTCTGGGTAGCCCCAGAGGGCAATGTTTTTCTTCTGGAGGGCAGGCAGAGTGCTGCATTGTAGTTCTGGATTGCTAAACTGGAGGGCTTGTGGGCCAAGAGTCTGAGGACTGAGGTCTTAGAACCCAAGCTAGGCCTCGGTTTCTGGGTGAGGATATGGCAGGCACAATCTACAGACCCGAATCGAGATCTCGTGCATCTGAAGTCAGGGCGAGGATCAGACGATCGCTCAGGTTGGACATTCTGTCCCTGATGGCCCCTTCTTGAAGGGGGGTTGGATCACGAGGCCATGGGGTTTTTCCCACGAAGGGAGTTGTGAGAAGCTCCCAACTGCAAAGATTCTTCTGCAGGACAATTGAGACCTGTTGGTTGGCTCCAGGACTACAATTCTGAGCATGGTTTTAAGGATGGATGCCTGGGTAGCCCACCTCGCATTCCAATTTTCTACAAGCAACAAGACATGTTAGATCTGCTTGATCTGGGGGAGCAACCGAGGAGGCTGAGTTTAAATGGACTCTCCCATGGATGTGTCCTAATATGATTTTGTGTCTATGGAGATCTTGGAATGAAGCGGTGGCACTGGGGCCCTGAAGATTCTCCTAAAGAGAGGCTTTCACACAGCTCCATCGTGCAAGTTTCCCATGTGTAGATGAGATTTGTTCTGATGGGTGAGTCAAGAAACAGCCATATGCTGTTATTGAAATCCAGGCCTCTGAGGAGAGATGCCTGGAATCCAAACCAATGGATCCGATAGGTGCCTAGGTGCCTGTTCATTACTTTTTACCTCTGGGGACATCAGTCTACGGGTCTGAGTGCAGGTAGGTGCTCAGATGGGTCCAGATTGCACCTGTTTGTCCTGGGAAGCCACAAATATTGGGATGGCCTCAGTGACTTTGGATGTTGATTCTCTTAGTAGGGTTGTGGCCATTGGAATGGGCACATACAATTCCCTTGGAGAGGGCAAGCACAGTCGTCAGGTTTGGCTCCAGGGGTCTGAGCCTGTAGGGTGTGTTGGCCAGGGCTTTTTGGACAGTTGTCTGAAAACACAAACTCGGCTTATGTTTCGGGTCATAGGTATGGCAGGACTGATCTACAGACCATGAGGAGAACTCTTCGGGATATGAAAAAAAAGGGCGACTGTGAGGCTCTTGCTCAAGTTTTTGTCTCTGGATATCGTGTCACTCATGGTCGTGAAATTTCCGGGTCACTTCATGGGAATTGGACGAGTCTTACTCTCTGGGGGTTTGGCTCTGTCCAAAGAGTTTGGGGTCATTCTGTGGGATGGAAGAAGTCCTTTGTTCTGTTGTTGTTGATTTGTTTTGTTTTGTTTTTTTTTCAACCTCAGGTGTCCCACCAAATGAGGGAATCCAGAGTGGAGCCCTGGGGAGGGGGCGATGGACAACCAGAAATCTGGTTAAAAATTGGGGCCTAGGTACATGTCAAGCCCATTATGACATCTAATGGGCCAGCCACTGAGAGGACGTACTAGAGGACAGGACTCACTCTGAGGGTCACAATGCGTGTTTATGCCCTCTTCGCACTCAAGCATCGTCGGGGCCTCAGGGTGAATGCTGGTTTCTCTTACACTGAACGTTGACATCATGCCAACCACAAGGTTTCTTGACATGGGTAAGGAAGAGTTCTGATTTCTGCATCACAGTCACCCCTGGACAGTGATTGGAGATAAGCTCTAGGTTCTGAAGCCTGAAAACTGAGGTAGGGAAGAGATGATGACCTAAGGCCATGGCGGCTTGATGTGCTCAGTGTACGGTCAGCTGTCAGGGTGTTGGTCACGAGGTCAGGGCTCAGGTTGTCAGACAGTGCATTAGTGCCCAGGTTAGACTATATATTTTGGGTGCATTCGAGTGCCGTGTAGGTTCTTATCTGAAGAACTCTTCAGGATATGAATAATGATCGAGTCTGAGGCGCGTGTTCAGGATTTTATCTCTGGATTTTGTATCAGCGATGGCCGTGGAATGTTGGGGAGGCCTCATGGGCCATGGACGAATCTTGCTCTTTGTGGATTTGGCCCGATCCCAATCGTTTTCGGCAATCTGTGGGATGGGAGGACGCCTTTCATATTTGTTACCTCTGGTATCCCACAAAAAGAGGAATTCCAAAGCAGAGCCCTGGGGAAGACTGAAGGGACAACCCGAACTATGGTTAAAAATTAGGGCCTAGGGGCATGGCAAGCTCAATATGCTGTCTCTCCATCCAGCCACTGAGAGGCCTTACCTGAGGACTGGGCTCAGGCTGAGGGTCACAATGTGTGTTTGTGACCAATGTGGCCCGCAAGAATGTGCGGGGCCTCATCTGCCACACTGGTTTCATCTACACTGAAACTTGGACAACATGCCAACCACAAGGTTACTTGCCATGGGGAAAGAGTTCTTATTTCTGCATCATTTTCAAACCCGGGCCGTGATTGGAGATAAGGTCTAGGTTCTGAAGCCTGAAAACCGAGGTTGAGAAGAAATGACGACCTAAGGCCATGGCGGGTCCAATGTGCTCAGTGTGTGGCCAGCTGTCTGGAAGGGGCCAGGAGGTCCACGCTCAGGCTGTGTCATAAAGGGCATTAGTGCCAAGGTCAGCCTATACAGCCGAATGCCGTGCAGGTTGATTCTCATTGGGGGTTTCTGGGTAGACCCAGAGGGCAATGTTTTTCTTCTGGAAGGCAGGCAGAGTGCTGCATTGTAGTTTTGGATTGCCAAACTGGAGGGCTTGTGTGCCAGGAGTCTGAGGACTGAGGTCTTACAACCCAAGCTAGGCCTCGGTTTCTGGGTGAGGATATGGCAGGCACAATCTACAGACCTGAATCGAGATCTCGTGCATCTGAAGTCAGGGCGAGGATCAGACGATCGCTCAGGTTGGACATTCTGACCCTGATGGCCCCTTCCTGAAAGGGGGGTGGATCACGAGGCCATGGGTGTTTTCCCACGATGGGAGTTGTGAGAAGCTCCCAACTGCAAAGATTCTTCTGCAGAACAATTGAGACCAGTTGGTTGGCTCCAGGACAAAGATTCCGAGCAGAGTTCTAAGGATGGATGGCTGGGTAGCCCACCTCGCATTCCAATTGTCTCCAATCAACAAGACAGGTCAGATCTGCTGGATCTGGGGGAGCAACCGAGGAGCCTGAATTGAAATGGACTCTCCCGTGGATGTGACCTAATATGATTTTGTGTCTATGGAGACCTTGAAATGAAGCGGTGGCACTGGGGCCCTGAAGGGTTCTCCTAAAGAGAGGCTTTCACACAGCTCCATCAAGCAAGTTTCCCATGTGTAGATGAGATTTGTTCTGACGGTGAGTCAAGAAACAGCCATATGCTGTTATTGAAATCCAGGCCTCTGAGGAGAGATGCCTCGACACCAAAGCAATGGGTCCGATAGGTGCCCAGTGGCCTGTTCGTTCCTTATTACTTCTGGGTAATCAGTCTACGGGTCTGAGTGCAGGTAGATGCTCAGATGGGCTCAGAGTGCCCCTGTTTGTTGGGAAGCCACAACTATTGGGATGGCCTCAGGAATTTTGGAGGTTTATCCTCTTAGTAGGGTTGTGTCCATTGAATGGGCACATACAATTCCCTTGGAGAGGGCAAGCACAGTTCTCAGGTTTGGCCTCAGGGGCCTGAGCCTGTAGGGTGTGTATGCCAGAGCTGTTGGGACAGTTGTCTGAAAACAAAACCCGGCTTATGTCTCGGGTCATAGGTATGGCAGGACTGATCTACAGACCATGAGGAGAACTCTTCGGGATATGAAAAAAGGGCGAGAGTGAGGCTTGTGCTCAAGTATTTATCTCTGGATTTCATGCCATTCATGGTCATGAAATTTCCGGGTGACTTCATGGGAAATAGACGAGTCTTACTCCCTTGGGGTTTGGCCTAATTCAAAGAGTTTGGGGTCAGTCTGTGGGACGGAAGAAGTCCGTTTTTTTTTTTTGTTGTTGTTGTTGTATTGTTTTGTTCTTCAAACTCAGGCGTCCCTCCAAATGAGGGATTCCAGAGTAGAGCCCTGGGGAGGGGCAATTGTACAACCAGAAATCTGGTTAAAATTGGGTCCTAGGGACATCTAGACTTCGGTTTCAGGGCGAGGGCACGGCATGTACCCCCTGAAGATCTGAAGCAATATCTCATGCATCTGAAGTCAGAGCGAGGATCAGACGTTGGCTCAGCTTGGATTTTCTGTTCATGACGGCCCCTTCATGAAGGGAGCCGAATCTCGAGGCCGTGGAGGTTTTCCCACGGTGGGAGTGGTGGGATGCCCCCTCCTACGATTCCTTCTGCGGGAAAATTGAGACCTGTTGGACAGCTCCAGGACATCCCATATGGATGAGTCCAGACCAACATTCGAGGATGGATGCCTGGCAAGCCCGCCTCGCATTCCAATTGTCTCCTAGCGACAAGACAGTTAGGATCTGACGGCTCTGCGGGAGCAACCGGGGTGGCTGAGTTGAAATGGACTTTCCTGAGGATGGGTCTAATGTGTGTTTGTGTCCATGAGGGCCTTGGAATGGGGCGGTGGTAACGGGACCCTGAAGTATTCTCCTAAGCTTTTGACATAGCTCCCATGCACATGTTTCCTTGTGGAGACGAGGTTTGTTCTGATGGGTGCCTCAGGAAAACCCCAATGCTTGTATTGGAATCCAGGATTTTGAGGAGACATGCCTTTAAACCAAAGCAATGGATCCGATTTTGGATTAGGGTCCTGTCTGGTTCAATCTTCTTCTCTGGGGACATCCTTCTAGGGTATGAGTGGAGTTAGATGCTCAGCTGGTGTCAGACTGATCTTTTTTGTCCCGGGCGACCTATACTATTGCGATGGCCTCAGGGACTTTTGAGGGTTCTCCTAACTTGTACGATTTTGGACAATGGAATGGGCAGAATTCCCATGGATTGGGTAGTCACAGTCCTAATGTGTGGCTCCAGGGTCCCCAGCCTGGAGGGTATGTGGCCCAGGACTTTGAGGGCAGAAGTCTGAAAACACAAACTCAGCTTTTGTTTGGGGACGTAGGTATGGCAGGCCTGATCTACAAACCATGAGAAGACATCTTCAGGATATGAAGATAGTGCGAGTCTGAGGCACTTGCTTAGGCTTTTGTCTCTGGATTTTGTATCAGCGATGGCCATGGAATGTCGAGGAGGCCTCATGGGCCATGGACGATTCTTGCTCTCTGTTGATTTGGCCATATCCCAATTGTTTTTCGTGAATCTGTTGGATGGACGACTCCTTTCAGGGTTGTTACATCAGGTGTCCCACCAAAAGAGGAATTCCAAAGCAGAGCCCTGGGGAGAGTGAAGGGACAACACGAACTATGGTTAAAAATTGGGACCTAGGGGCATGGCAAGCCCAATATGCTGTCTCTTCATCCAGCCACTGAGAGGCCTTACCTGAGGACTGGGCTCAGGCTGAAGGTCACAATGTGTGTTTCTGACCAATGTGGCCCGCAATCATGGGCGGGGCCTCATGGACCACACTGGTTTCAAGTACACTGAACCTTGGAAAACATGCCAACCACAAGGTTTCTTGCCATGGGGAAAGAGTTCTGATTTCTGCATCATTTTCAAACCCGAGCCGTGATTGGAGATAAGGTCTAGATTCAGAAGCCTGAAAACCGAGATTGAGAAGAGAGGACAATAAGGCCATGGCGGGTCTGTTGTGCTCAGTGTGCGGCCAGCCTCTGGGTGAGGCCAGGAGGTCCAGGCTCAGACTGTGTATGAAAGGGCATTAGTGCCCAGGTCAGCCTATATTTGTGGGGTACAGCCGAATGGTGTGCAGGTTGATCCTCATTTGGGGATTCTGCGTAGGCCCGAAGGGCAATGTTTTTCTTCTGGAAAAAAGGCACAGTGCTGCATTGTAGTTCTGGATTGCCATACTGGAGGGCTTGTGGGCCAGTAGTCTGAGGACGGAAGTCTGAGAACACAAGCTAGGCCTAGGTTTCTGGATGAGACCTGAATCGAGACTCGAGCATCTGAAGTCAGGGCGAGGATCAGACGATCGCTCAGGTTGGACATTCTGTCACTGATGGCCCCTTCTTGAAGGGGGGGTGGATCACGAGGCCATGGGGGTTTTCCGACGATGGGAGTTGTGAGAAGCTCCCAACTGCAAAGATTTTTCTGCAGGACAATTGAGACCTGTTGGTTGGCTCCAGGACAACGATTCCGAGCAGGGTTTTAAGGATAGAGGGCTGGGTAGCCCACCACGCATTCCAATTGTCTCCAAGCAACAAAACAGGTTAGATCTGCTGGATCTGGGGGAGCAACCGAGGTGGCTGAGTTGAAATGGACTCTCCCGTGGATGTGTCCTAATATGATTTTGTGTCTATGGAGACCTTGGAATGAAGCGGTGGCACTTGGGCCTTGAAGGGTTCTCCTAAAGAGAGGCTTTCACAAAGCTCCTTCGTGCAAGTTTCCCATGTGCAGATGAGATTTGTTCTGATGGGTGAGTCAAGAAACAGCCATATGCTGTTATTGAAATCCAGGTCTCTGAGGAGAGATGCCGGAAACCAAATCAATGGATCTTATATGTGCCTAGGGGCATGTTCCTGCCTTTTTGCCTCTGGGGACATAATTCTACGGGTCTGAGTGCCGGTAGGTGCTCAGAATGGCCCAGATTGCCCCTGTTTGTCCTGGGAAGCCGCAAATATTGGGATGGCCTCACGGACTTTGGAGGTTTATCCTCTTAGTAGGGTTGTGGCCATTGGAATGGGCACACACAATTCCCTTGGAGAGGGCAAGCACAGTTGTCAGGTTTGGCTCCATAGGTCTGAGCCTGTAGGGTGTGTAGGCCAGGGATGTTGGGACAGTTGTCTAAAAACACAAACTCGGCTTATGTTTCGGGTCATAGGTATGGCAGGACTGATCTACAGACCATGAGGAGAACATTTCGGGATATGAAAAAAGGGCGAGTGTGAGCCTCTTGCTCAAGTTTTTGTCTCTGGATATCGTGTCACTCATGGTCGTGAAATTTCCGGGTGACTTACTGGGAAATGGACGAGTCTTCCTCTCTGTGGGGTTGGCCAAATACAAAGACTTTGGGGTCATTCTGTGGGATGGAAGAATTCCGTTGTTCTGTTGTTTTTGATTAGTTTTGTTTTGTTTTTCAACCTCAGGTGTCCCACCAAATGAGGGATTCCAGAGTAGAGCCCTGGGGAGGGGCGACTGGACAACCAGAAATCTGGTTAAAAATTGGGGCATAGGGACATGTCAAGCCCATTATGACAACTAATGGTACAGCCACTGAGAGGATGTACTAGAGGGCAGGACTCACGCTGAGGGTCACAATGCGTGTTTATGCCCTCGTCACACTCAAGAATGGGAGGGGCCTCAGGGTGAAAGCTGGTTTCTCCTACACTGAACGTTGGACAACATGCCAACCACATGGTTTCTTTCCATGGGGAAGGAAGAGTTCAGATTTCTTCATCACAGTCACCCCTGGGCAGTGATTGGAGATAAGGTCTAGGTTCTGAAGCCTGAAAACTGAGGTAGGGAAGAGATGATGACCTAAGGCCATGGCAGGTGTGATTTGATCAGTGTGCAGTCAGCTGTCTGGGTGTTGGTCATAAAGCCGGGCTCAGGTTGTCAGACAGTGCATTAGTGCCCAGGTTAGACTATATATTTTGGGTGCATTCGAGTGACGTGTAGGTTCTTATCTGAAGAACTCTTCAGGATATGAAGAATGAGCGAGTCTGAGGCGCGTGCTGAGGATTTTGTCTCTGGATTTTGTATCAGCGATGGCCGTGGAATGTTGGGGAGGCCTCATGGGCCATGGACGAATCTTGCTCTCTGTGGATTTGGCCCGATCCCAATTGTTTTTCGTTAATCTGTGGGATGGGAGGACTCCTTTCAGGTTTGTTTCGTCAGGTGTCCCACCAAAAGAGGAATTTTAAAGGAGAGCCCTGGGGAAGAGTGAAGGGACAACCCGAACTACGGTTAAAAATTGGGGCCTAGGGGCATGGCAAGCCCAATATGCTGTCTCTCCATCCAGCCACTGAGAGGCCTTACCTGAGGACTGGGCTCAGGCTGAGGGTCACAATGTGTGTTTGTGACCAATGTGGCCCGCAAGCATGGGCGGGGCCTCATGGGCCACACTGGTTTCAAGTACACTGAACCTTGGACAACATGCCAACCACAAGTTTTCTTGCCATGGGGAAAGAGTTGATTTCTGCATCATTTTCATACCCGGGCCGTGATTGGAGATAAGGTTTAGGTTCTGAAGCCTGAAAATCGAGATTGAGAAGAGATGACGACCTAAGGCCATGGCGAGTCCGATGTGCTCAGTGTGCGGCCAGCTGTCTGGGTGGGGCCAGGAGGTCCTGGCTCAGGCTGGTCAGAAAGGGCATTAGTGCCAAGGTCAACCTATATATTTGTTGTGCAGCAAAATGGCGTGCAGGTTGATCCTCATTTGGGTTTCTGGGTAGCCCCAGAGGGCAATGTTTTTCCTCTGGAGGGCAGGCAGAGTGCTGCATTGTACTTCTGGATTGCCAAACTCGAGGGCTTGTGGGCCAGTAGACTGATCACGGAAGTCTGAGAACCCAAGCTAGGCCTAGGTTTCTGTGTGAGGATATGGCAGGCACAATCTACAGTCCTGAATCGAGATCTCGTGCATCTGAAGTCAGGGCGAGGATAAGACGATCGCTCAGGTTAGACATTCTGTCCCTGATAGCCCCTTCTTGTAGGGGGGGTGGATCACGAGGCCATGGGGGTTTTCCCAAGATGGGAGATGTGAGAAGCTCCCAACTGCAAAGATTCTTCTATAGGGCAATTGAGACCTGATGGTTGGCTCCAGGACAACGTTTCCGAGCAGGGTTCTAAGGATGGATGGCTGGGTAGGCCACATCGCATTCCAATAGTCTCCAAGCAACAGACAGGTTAGATCTGCTGGATCTGGGGGAGAAACCGAGGAGGCTGAGTTGAAATGAACTCTCCCGTGGATGTGTCCTAATACGATTTTGTGTCTATGGAGACCTTGGAATGAAGCGGTGGCACTGGGGCCCTGAAGGGTTCTCCTAAAGAGAGGCTTTCACAAAGCTCCTTCGTGCAAGTTTCCCATGTGCAGATGAGATTTGTTCTGATGGGTGAGTCAAGAAACAGCCATATGCTGTTATTGAAATCCATTCCTCTGAGGAGAGATGCCTGGAAACCAAAGCAATGGATCGGATATGTGCCTAGGGGCCTGTTCGTTCCTTTTTACCTCTGGGGACATCAGTCTACGGGTCTGAGTGCCGGTAGGTGCTCAGATGGGCCCAGATTGCCCCTGTTTGTCCTGCGAAGCCACACATATTGGGATGGCCTCAGGGACTTTGGAGGTTTATCCTCTTAGTTGGGTTGTGGCCATAGGAATGGGCACACACAATTCCCTTGGAGAGGGCAAGCACAGTCGTCAGGTTTGGCTCCAGGGGCCTGAGCCTGTAGGGTGTGTAGGCCAGGGCTGTTTGGACAGTTGTTTGAAAACACAAACTCGGCTTATGTTTCGGGTCATAGGTATGGCAGGACTGATCTACAGACCATGAGGAGAACTCTTCGGGATATGAAAATAGGGCGAGTGTGAGGCTCTTGCTCAAGTTTTTATCTCTGGTTATCGTGTCACTCATGGTCGTGAAATTTCCGGGTGACTTCATGGGAAATGGACGAGTCTTACTCTCTGGGGGTTTGGCCCCGTCCAAAGAGTTTGGGGTCATTCTGTGGGATGGAAGAAGTCCGTTGTTCTGTAGTTATTGATTTGTTTTGTTTTGTTTTGTTTTTCGACCTCAGGTGTCCCAGCAAATGAGGGATTCCAGAGTAGAGCCCTGGGAGGGGCGACTGGACAACCAGAAATCTGGTTAAAAATTGGGGCCTAGGGACATGTCAAGCCCATTATGACATCTAATGGTCCAGCCACAGAGAGGACGTCCTAGAGGACAGGACTCACACTGAGGGTCACAATGCGTGTTTATGCCCTCGTCGCACTCAAGAATGGGCGGGGCGTCAGGGTGAAGGCTGGTTTCTCCTACACTGAACGTTGGACAACATGCCAACCACATGGTTTCTTGCCTTGGGTAAGGAAGAGTTCTGATTTCTGCATCATAGTCACCCCGGGGCAGTGATTGGAGATAAGGTCTAGGTTTTGAAGACTGAAAACTGAGGTAGGTAAGAGATGATGACCTAAGGCCGTGGCGGGTCTGATGTGCTCATTGTGCGGTCAGCTGTCTGGGTGTTGGTCACGAGGTCCGGGCTCAGGTTGTCAGACAGTGCATTAGTGCCCAGGTTAGACTCTATATTTTGGATGCCTTCGAGTGACGTGTAGGTTCTTATCTGAAGAACTCTTCAGGATATGAAGAATGAGCGAGTCTGAGGCGCGTGCTCAGGCTTTTGTCTCTGGATTTTGTATCAGCGATGGCCGTGGAATGTTGGGGAGGCCTCATGGGCCATGGACGAATCTTGCTCTCTGTGGACTTGGCCCGATCCCAAATGTTTTTCGTCAATCTGTGGGATGGGATGACTCCTTTTAGGTTTGTTACCTCAGGTGTCCGACCAAAAGAGGAATTCCAAATCAGAGCCCTGGGGAAGAGTGAAGGGACAACCCGAACTATGGTTAAAAAAGGGGGCCTAGGGGCATGGCAAGCCCAATATGCTGTCCCTCCATCCAGCCACTGAGAGGCCTTACCTGAGGACTGGGCTCAGGCTGAGGGTCACAATGTGTGTTTGTGACCAATGTGGCCCGCAAGCATGGGCGGGGCCTCATGGGCCACACTGGTTTCAAGTACACTGAACCTTGGTCAACATGCCAACCACAAGGTTTCTTGCCATGGGGAAAGCGTTCTGATTTCTGCATCATTTTCATACCCGGGCCGTGATTGGAGATACTGTCTAGGTTCTGAAGCCTGAAACCCGAGATTGAGAAGAGATGAAGACCTAAGGCCATGGCAGGTCATATGAGCTCAGTGTGCGGCCAGCTGTCTATGTGGGGCTAGGAGGTCCAGACTCAGGCTGTCTCAGAAAGGGCATTAGTGCCCAGGTCAGCCTATATATTTGGGGTACAGCCGAATGGCGTGCAGGTTGAATCTCATTTGGGGTTTCTGGGTAGCCCCAGACGGCAATGTTTTTCTTCTGGAGGGCAGGCAGAGTGCTGCCCTGTAGTTCTGGATTGCCAAACTGGAGGGCATGTGGGCCAGTAGTCTGAGGACGGAAGTCTGAGAACCCAAGCTAGGCCTAGGTTTCTGGGTGAGACCGGAATCTAGATCTCGTGCATCTGAAGTCAGGGTGAGGATCAGAGAATCACTCAGTTTAAACCTTATGTCCCTGAGGGCCCCTTCATGAAGGGGGGGGGATCACAAGGCCATGGGTGTTTTCTCACGATGGGAGTTGTGAGAAGCTCCCAACTGTAAAGATTCTTCTGCAGGACAATTGAGACCTGTTGGTTGGCTCCAGTCCAACGATTCCGGGCAGGGTTCTAAGGATGGATGGCGGGGTAGGCCATCTCGCATTCCAATTGTCTCCTAGCAACAAGACAAGTTAGATCTGCTGGATCTGGGGGAGCAACCGAGGAGGCTGAGTTGAAATGAACTCTCCTGTGGATGGGTCCTAATGTGTTTTTGTGTCTATGGATACCTTGGAATGACGTGTTGTCACTGGGGCCATGAAGGGTTCTACTAAACAGAGGCTTTGATATCGCTCCCACGTGCAAGTTTCCCATGTGTAGATGAGATTTGTTCTGATGGGTCAGTCAAGAAACAGTCATATGCTGGTACTGAAATCCAGGCCTCTGAGGAGAGATGCCTTGAAACCAAAGCAATGGATCCGATTAGGGCCTAGGGGCCTGTTCGTTCCTTTTTACCACTGGGGATATCCGTCTACAAGTTTGAGTGCAGGTAGGTTCTCAGATGGGCTCAGATTGCTCCTGTTTGTCCTGAGTAGCCACCACTATTGGGATGGCCTCAGGGACTTTGGAGGTTTATCTTATTAGTAGCGTTTTGGCCATTGGAATGGGCACACAGAATTCCCTTGGAGAGTGCAAGTAGAGTCCTCAGCTTGGCTCCAGGGGCCTAAGCCTATAGGCTGTGTAGGCCAGGGCTGTTTGGACAGTTGTTTGAATACAGAAAATTGGCTTATGTTTCGGGTCATATGTATGGCAGGACTGAACTACAGACCATGAGAAGAACCCTTCGGGATATGAAAAAAGGACGAGTGTGAAGCTCTGCTCAAGTTTTTGTCTGGATATCGTGTCACTCATGGTCGTGAAATTTCCGGGTGACTTCATGGGAAATGGACGAGTCTTAATTCCTGGGGCGTTGGCCCAGTCCAAAGAGTTTGGGGTCATTCTGTGGGATGGAATAAGTCCGTTTTTTTTTTTTTGTTGTTCTTGTTGTTTTGTTTTGTTTTGTTTTTCAAACTCAGGGGTCCCACAAAATGAGGGATTCCAGAGTAGAGCCCTGGGGAGGGGCGATTGGACAACCAGAAATCTGGTTAAAATTGGGGCCTAGGGACAGCTAGACTTGGGTTTCATGGCAAGGGCACGGAATGTACCCCCTGAAGATCTGAAGCAATATCTCATGCATCTGTAGTCAGAGCGAGGATCAGACGTTGGCTCAGCTTGGATTTTCTGTTCATGACGGCCCCTTCATAAAGGGAGCCGAATCTCGAGGCCGTGGAGGTTTTCCCACGTTGGGAGTGTTGGGATGCCCCCTCATAGGATTCTTTTTGCGGGACAATTGAGACCTGTTGGACAGCTCCAGGACATCCCATATGGATGAGTCCAGACCAAAGTTCGAGGATGGATGCCTGGGAAGCCCACCTCGCATTCCAATTGTCTCCTAGCGACAAGAAAGTTTAGATCTTATGGCTCTGCGGGAGTAACCGGGGTGGCTGAGTTGAAATGGACTTTGCTGAGGATTGGTCTAATGTGTGTTTGTGTCCATGAGGGCCTTGGAATGGGGTGGTGGCACTGGGACCCTGAAGTATTCTCCTAAGCTTTTGACATAGCTCCCATGCACAAGTTTCCTTGTGGAGACGAGGTTTGTTCTGATGGGTGCCTCTGGAAAACCCCAATGCTGGTATTGGAACCCAGGGTTTTGAGGAAACATGCCTGTAAACCAAAGCAATGTATCCGATTTTGGCCTAGGGTCCTGTCTGGTTCAATATTCTTCTCTGGGGACATCCATCTAGGGTATGAGTGGAGTTAGATGCTCAGCTTGTGTCAGACTGCCCTTTTTTGTCCCGGGTGACCTATACTATTGTGACGGCCTCAGGGACTTTGGAGTGTTCTCCTAATTTGTACGATTTTGGACAATGGAATGGGCAGAATTCCCATGGATTGGGTAGGCACAGTCCTAATGTGTGACTCCAGGGTCCCCAGCCTGGATGGTGTGTGGCCCAGGACTTTGAGGACAGAAGTCTGAAAACACAAACTCAGCATATGTTTGGGGACGTAGGTATGGCAGGCCCGATCTACAAACCATGAGAAGACATCTTCAGGATATGAAGATAGTGCGAGTCTGAGGCGCTTGCTTAAGCTTTTGTCTCTGGATTTTGTATCAGCAATGGCCGTGGAATGTCGAGGAGGCCTCATGGGCCATGGACGAATCTTGCTCTCTGTGGATTTGGCCCGATCCCAATTGTTTTTCATCAATCTGTTGGATGGAGGACTCCTTTCAGGGTTGTTACATCAGGTGTCCCACCAAAAGAGGAATTCCAAGCAGAGCCCTAGGGAAGAGTGAAGGGACAACACGAACTATGGTTAAAAATTGGGGCCTAGGGGCATGGCAAGCCCAATATGCTGTCTCTTCATCCAGCCATTGAGAGGCCTTACCTGAGGACTGGGCTAAGGCTGAGGGTCACAATATGTGTTTGCTACCTATCTGGCCCTCTAGCAATGGCGGGGCCTCAATGGACACACTGGTTTCCACTACACTGAACGTTGGACAACAAGCCAACCACAAGTTTTCGTGCCATCGGGAAGGAGTTCTGATTTCTGCATCATTTTCAATCCTGGGCAGTGATTGGAGATAAGGTCTAGGTTCTGAAGCCTGAAAACTGATTTGGGAAGGGATAACGACCTAAGGCCATGGGGGGGTCTGATGTTCTCAGTTTGTAGCCAGCTGTCTGGGTGGGCCTAGGTGGTCCAGGCCCAGGCTGTGTCAGAAAGGGCATTATTGCCCAGGTCATCCTGTATATTTTGGGTATAGCCAAGTGTCGTGCACATTGATCTTCATTTGGGGTTTCTAGGTAGCCCCAGAGGGCAATGTATTTCTTCTGCAGGGCAGGTATTGTGCTGCATTGTAGTTCTGGATTGCCAAACTGGAGGGTTGTGAGCCAGATGTCTGTGGAGAGAATCCTGTGGACACAAGCTAGGCTTAGGTTTCTGGGTGAGGACATGGAAGACACAAAATGCAGACCTGAACCGAGATCTCGTGCATCTGAAGTCAGGGTGAGGATCAGACGATCACTCAGTTTGGACCTTATGTCCCTGATGGCCCCTTTATGAAGGGGGGGTGGATCACGAGGCCATGGGGGTTCTCTCACGATGGGAGTTGTGAGAAGTTCCCAACTGCAAAGAATCCTCTGCAGGACAAATGAGACCTGTAGGTTGGCTCCAGGCCAACGATTCTGAGCAAGGTTTTAAGGATGGATGGCTTGGTAGCCCACCTCGCCTTCCAATTGTCTCCTAGCAACAAGACAAGTTAGATCTGCTGGATCTCGTAGAGCAACCGAATACGCTCATTCGAAATGGACTCTCCTTTGCATGGGTCCTAATGTGTTTTTGTGTCTATGGAGACCTTGGAATGAAGCGGTGGCAATGGGGCCCTGAAGGGTTCTCCTAAAGAGAGGCTTTCACACAGCTCCCACGTGCAATTTTCCCATGTGTAGATGAGATTTGTACTGATGTGTGAGTCAAGAAACAGCCATATGCTGGTATTGAAATCCAGGCCTCTGAGGAGAGATGCCTGGAAACCAAAGCAATGGGTCCGATTAGTGCGTAGCCAGTAGTCTGTGAACAGAAGTCTGAGGACACAAGCTAGGCTTAGGTTTCTGGGTGAGGACATGGCAGGCACAATCTACAGACCTGAACCGAGATCTCGTGCATCTGAAGTCAGCGCGAGGATCAGACGATCGCTCAGGTTGGACATTCTGTCCCTGATGGCCCCTTCTTGAAAGGGGGGGGGGATCATGTGGCCATGGGGTTTCTCTCAAGATGGAGTTCTGAGAAGCTCCCAACTGCAAAGATTCTTCTGCAGGACAATTGAGACCTGTTGGTTGGCTCCAGGCGATCGATTCCGAGCAGGGTTTTAAGGATGGATGGCGGGGTAGGCCACCTCACATTCCAATTGTCTCCTAGCAACAAGACAAGTTAGATCTGCTGGATCTCGCGGAGCACCCGAATACACTCAGTTGAAATGGACTCTCCTGTGGATGGGTCCTATTGTGTTTCTGTGTCTATGGAGACCTTGTAATGGGGCAGTGCCACACAGGCCTTGAAGGATTCTCCTAACTGGAGGTTTTGAGACATCTTCAAATGATAATTTTCCCATGTGGAGAAGAGATTTGTTCTGATTGCTGCCTCATGAAATCCCCATATGCTAATATTGGAAACCAGGCCTCTGAGGAGAGATACCTGTAACCGAAAGCAATGAATCTGATTCAGGCCTAGGGGCCTGTCTGATTCAATCTTCTTCTCTGGGGACATCCATCTACGCTGAGTAGAGGTAGATGCTCAGCTGGTTTCAGAAGTACCTTGTTTGTCCTGGGCGGCCTACATTATTGGGGTGTCCTTGGGGACTCTGGAGGTTTTTCCTAATTTGTACGATTGTGGACAATGGAATGGGCAGAATTCCCATGGTATGGACAGGCACAGTCCTGATGTGTGGCTCCAGGGGCCCCAGCCTGAAGGGTCTGTGGGCCAGGAATGTGGGGACAGAAGTCTGAAAACACAAACTCGGCTTAGGTTTGGGAAGTAGGTATGGCAGGCCCGATCTACAGACCGTGAGGAGAACTCTTCGGGATACGACAAAAGAGCGAGTGTGAGGAGCTTGCTCAGACTTTTGTCTCTGGATTTGTTGTCAACGATGGCTGTGGAATCTCGGGGAGGCCTCATGGGCCATGGACGATACTTCCTCTCTGTGAATTTGGTCCAATCCCAATTGTTTGGGGTCAATCTGAAGGATGGGAGGAGTCGTTTTAGTTTTGTTACCTCAGGCGTCCCACCAAAAGAGGGATTCCAAAGCAGAGCTCTGGGGAGGGATGAATGGAAAACCCGAACAATCCAATTGGGGTGAGTTCGAGAACCGAGCAGGTTGATCCTCATTTGGGGTTTATGGAGATCCCCATAGAGCAACGTTTTTCTTCTGGAGGGCCAGAATAGGGCTCCATTTTGGTTCCAGAATTCCAAGTCTTGAGGAAATGTTTGCCAGAAGTGTGAGGAAGGAAGTCTGAAAACACAAGGAAGCACGAGGTTTGGGCCCACTGTGCAGAGGCTGAATCGAGATCTCCTGCATCTGAGGTCAGGGCGGGTATCAGATGTTGCCTCAAGCTGGAGTTTGTGTCCGTGATGGCCCCTTCCTGAAGGGGGTGGGGGCGTCATGAGGCCAGGGATGTTTCAGTACGCTGGGAGTTGTGAGCTGCTCCAAACTTAAAAGTTTCCTTCTTCAGGACAGTCGAGTACTATTGGATGGTTCCAGGATGCCCCATACAGAAAGACTCGAGAGCAGGGGCCTAAGCATGGATGCCGAGAAATCGCCAACTCACCTTCCCATTGCCTGGTCGAGACAAGGCACGCTCAATCTGCGGGCTCTTGGGTGAGCTACCCAGAAGGCTGAGTTTAAATGGACTTTCCTGAGGATGAGTCATAATGTGGGTTGGTGGCCATGGAGACCTTGGAATGTGGCAGTAGCTAAGGGACTCTGCAGGATTCTCCAACCTGAAGGGTTTGACACAACTCCAACAAGGAAGCTTTCCATGCGGAGATGAGAGGTGATCTCTCTGGTGCCTCAGGATAGCCCCATATGCTGGTCTTCGAACTCAGGCCTCTGAGGAGTGATGCCTGGACACCAAAGCCAGAGTTCATAATAGGGCCTAGGGGCCTGTCTGGTTCAATCTTCTGTCTCTGCGGATATCAGTCTGTGTGTCTGCATGGAGGTAGTAGTTGCTCAGCTGGTGTCATAATGCCCCTGTTTGTCCAGTGCGGCTTGCGGTAGTGGGATGTCCTTGGGGACCTTGAGGTTTCTACTATTTTGTAGAGCTGTGGCCAATGGAACGGGCAGTTTCTTAGGAGAGAGCAGGCACAGTTCTGTGGTGTGGCTCCAGAGACCCCAGCCTGGAGGCGGTGTGGGCCAAGGCTGTGCAGACAGACATCCAAAAACCCAAACTCAGCTCAGGTTTGGGGCCGAGGTTATGGCAGGCCTGATCTACAGTCCGTGAGGGGAGCTCCTCTGGATATGAAAGAAGGGTGAGAGGGAGGCAGTCGCTCAGTCTTTTGTCTCTGGATATTTTGTCCACAATGGCCGTTTAATGTAGGAGTTGCCTCATGGGTCGTAGAAGTCTCCCTCTCTGGTAGTTTGTCCAGCCCCCAAGAGTTTGGGGTCATTCTGTGGGAAGGGAAGAGTCCTCTTTTCTGCTTCATGTGTCCCCCCAGTAGAGGGATTCTGGAGCATAGCAGTGGGTACTGACAACTGGAATACTCGCTCTCTGGTTAAGCCTGGGGGCCTATGGATATGACAAGCCCCATATGCAGGATCTTGGTCCAGCCACTGAGAGGCGTTACTTTAATACGGGACTCACGCTACAGGTCACAATGCATGTCTGTGCCCTAGGCGGCCCTCAAGCACTGGCGTGGCCTTTCCGACAATGCAGGTTTTCCCACATTGAACGTTGGACAACATGCCAACCACAAGGTTTCTGGCCCTGGGGAGGGAGGAATTCTAATTTCTGCATCACGTTCACCCCTGGGCAGTGATTGGAGATAAGGTCTAGGTTCTGAAGCCTGAAAACCGAGGTTGGGAAGAGATGACGAACTACAGCCATAGCGGATCCCTTGTGTCCAGGTTGGAGCCAGCTGTCTAGGTGTCGTTTGGGATGTCTTGTCTCAGGCTGTGCCAGACAGGGCATTCGTATTCAGGGTAGGCTGTATAATTGCTTTACAGTCGAGTGGCATGCATTAGATAATCATTTGGGGTTTCTTATTAGCAGCATAGGGCAAAGTTTTTCTTCTGGAGGGCAGGCAGAGTGCTGCATTGTGGCTTCGGAATTCCCAAACTGGAGGTCTTGTGGGCCAGGAGAGTGAGGACGGAAGTCTGAGAACACAAGCTAGGCTTAGGTTTCGGGGAATGGACATGGCAGGCACACGCTGCAGAGCTGAATTGAGATCTCATGAGTCTGAAGTCAGGTCGAGGGTCAGACTTTGGCTCAGGTTGGAGTTTCTGTCCATGTTGGCCCCTTCATGAAGGGGGGGGGGCATTATGAGGCCATGGGGGTTTTCCCACTATTAGAGTTGTGAGATGCTCCAAACCGCAAGGATTCCTTCTGTGGGACAATAAAGATTTGATGGATGGCTCTAGGACGTCTCATAAGGTATTTTTCCAGAACAGGGTTCTAAGTATGGATGCCTGGGCAGACAGCCTCAATTCCAATTGTCTCCTAGCAACAAGAAACGTTTGATCTGTTGGCTTGGGGTAGCATCAGAGGGGGCTGAGTTGGAATGGACTTTCCTGAGGATGGTCTTAAATGAGTTGAAATGGACTTTCCTGAGGATGGTCTTAATGTTGGTTTGAGTCCATTGAGACCTTGGTATGGGGCAGTGGCACCAGGGCCCTGAAGGATTCTCCTAACCAGAGGTGATAACAAAGCTCCAATGAGCAAGTTTTCCATGGGGAGACGAGATTTGTTCTTATTGGTGCCTCAGGAAACCACCATTTGCTGGTATTGGAAATGAGGCCTCTGAGGAGAGATGCCTGGAAACCAAAGCAATGGATCTGATTAGGGCCTAGGGGCCTGTCCGGTTCAATATTCTTCTCTGGGGACATCTTTTGTCTGAGTGGAGGTAGTTGCTCAGCTGGTTTGAGATCACACCTGTTTGTCCTGGGCGGCCTACACAATTGGGATGGCCTCGGACACTTTGGAGGTTTTTCCTAATTTGCAAGGTTGTGGCCAAATGAATGGGAAGAATTCTCTTGAAAGGGAAGCACAGTCCTGAGATGTGTCTCCAGGGACCCAAGTGTGGAGCGTGTGTGGTCCAGGGCTATTTGGACAAAAGTCTGAAAACACAAACTCCACTTAGGTTTGGGTCTCTAGGTATGGCCGGCCCGATATATAGACCATGAGGAGAACTCTTCGGGATATGAAAAAGGGCGAAATTGAGGTACTTTCTCATGCTTATTTTTTTCTGGATATGTGTCACCGATTGCCATGGAATGTCCGGGTGTCCTCATGGGCCATCGATGAGGCTCCCTTTCTTGGGATTTGACCCAATCCCAAGAGTTTGGGGTCATTCTGTGGGAAGGGAGGAGGCCTTTCTGTTTTTTTTTTTTTTTTTTTTTTGTTTTGTTTTGTTTTTACCTCAGGTGGACCACCAAAAGAGGGATTCCACAGCAGAGTCCTGGGGAGGGGCGACTGGACAACCAGAACTCTGGTTAACATTGGGACCTAAGAACATGGCAAGCCAAATATGTGGGCTCTTGGTCCAGACATTGAGAGGCCTTCCTTGAGCATAGAGCTCACATTGAGTTTCACAATGTGTTTTTGTGCCCAAGGAGCCCATCAAGTCAGGCCGTGGCCTAACTACCATGCTGGTTTCTCCTACACTGAACGTTGCACAATATGGCAACCACAAGTTTTCTGGCCATGGGGAAGAAGGAGTTCTAATTTCTGCAACACTTTCACTCCTGGACTGTGATTAGATTTAAGGTCTAGGTTCTGAAGCCTGAAAACTGAGGTTGGGAAGAGATGAAGACCTAAGGCCATGGTGTGACTGATGTGCTCAGTGTTCAGCCAGCTGTTGAGTGTGGGTTGGGAGGTGCAGGCTCAGGCTGTGGCAGACAGGGAATTAGTGCCCAGGCTAGACTGTATCATTGGGGTGCAGTCGAGTTTCGTGCAGGTTGGTACTCATTTGTGGTTACTGGGTAGCCCCAGAGGGCAACGTTTTTCTTCTGGAAGGAAGACACAGTGCCACATAGTGGCTCCAGAATTCCCAAACTGGAAGGCTTGTGGGCAAGGAGTTTGAGGAAAAAAATTCTGAGAACACAAGCCAGACTTAGATTTCGGGGTGAGGGGACGGCAGGAACCGTCTGCAGAGATGATTCGAGATCCCGTGTACCTGAAGACAGAGCTAGGATCAGACGTTGGCTCAGGTTGGAGTTTCTGTCCATGAAGGGCCCTTCATGAAGGGGAGGGTGTCACGAGGCCATGGAGGTATTCCCACGATGGGAATTGTGAGATGCTCCAAACCACAATGATTCCTTCCGTGGGACAGTCGAGACCTGCTGGATGGCTCCAGGACATCCCATAAGGAAGCTATCCAGAGCAGGGTCTTAAGGGAGGATGCCTGGGAAGCCTGCCTCCCTTTCCAGGTGTCTCATAGCGCCAAGGCATGTTGGATCTGCTGGATCTAGGGGAGTAACCGAGGCGGGTGTGTTGAAATGGGTGAGTTGAGGATGGGTCATAATGTGCATTTGTGTCCATGGAGACCTTGGAATGGGGTGCTTGATCCGGGGCCTTGAGGGATGTTCATAACCGGAGGTTTGGATGGAGCTCTAAAGAGTACGTTTCTTATGTAGAGAAGAGAATTGTTTTGATGAGTGCCTAAGGAATCTCCCATATGCTGGTATTGGAAACCAGGCCTCTGAGGAGAGATGCCTGGAAACAAAAGCAATGGATATGATTAGGGCCTAGGTGCCTGTGGTTCAATCTCTTTCCTGGGGATACATGTCTATGGATCTGAGGGGAGGTAGTTGCTCGGCTTGTGTCAGATCGCCCCTGTTTGTCCTGGGCAGCCTATAATATTGGGAATGGCCTCGGGATTTTGGAGTTTCTCCTAATCTAGGGTTGTGGCCAATGGAATGGGCAAAAATCCCCTGGAGAGGGCAGGCACAGTTCTGAGTTTGGCTCTAGGGGCCAAGCCTTGAGGGTGTGTGGGCCAGGCCTGTGGGGACAGAAGTCTGAAAACACAAACTCCGCTTAGGATCGGGGACATACGTATGGCACGCCCAATCTACAGACCGTGATAACACTTCGGGATATGAAAAAGGGTGAGTTTGAGGTGCTTGCTCAGGTTTTGTCTCTGGATTTGTGTCAACAATGTGGGTCGAATGCTGGCGTGGCCTCATGGGTTGCGGACGGCTTTCCTTCTCTGAGGATTTGACCCAATCACAAGAGTTTGGGTACTTTCTGTGGGATGGGAGGTGTCCTTTCTGTTTTTTTTTTTTTTTATTTTATGTACCTCATGTGTGCCAATAAAAGAGGGATTCCCGAGCAGAGTCCTTGGGAGGGACAACTGGATAACCCCACCTCTGTTTAAGTTTGGGGGCCTAGGGGCATGGCAAGTCCAATATGTGGGCTCTTGATTCAGACACTGAGAGGTCTTCCTTGAGGACAGGGCTCATGCTGAGGGTCACAATGCCTATTTGTGCCCAACAAGGCCCTCAAGCATGGGAAGGCCCTCATGGGCCACGCTGGATTCTCCTACACTGAACGTTGGAGAATATGCCAACCACAAGGTTTCCGGCCATGGCGAAGGAAGAGTTGTGATTTCTGCATCACGTTCACCCCTGGACAGTGATTGGAGTTTAGGTCTAGGTTCTGAAACCCGAAAACCGAGGTTGGGAAGAGATGAAGACCTAAGGACCTGATGGTACAATGAGCTCAGTGTGTGGCTAGCTGTTGAGCGTAGGTCTGGAGGTGTGGTCTCATGCTGTGTCAGACAAGGCATTAGACAGGGTAGCCTGTATATTTGGGGTGCAGTCGAGTGGCGTTCAGTTGATCCTCATTCGGGATTCTAGGTAGATCCATAAGGCAACGTTTTTCTTCTGGAGGGCAGGCAGAGTGCTGCATTGTGGCCCCAGTATTGACAACCTGTAGGGCTTTTGGGCCAGGAGTGTGAGGACGGTAGTCTGAGAACACAAGCTAGGCTTAGTTTTTGGGGTGAGGGCACAGAAGGCACACTCTGCAGAGCTGAATCAAGATCTCATGCACCTGAGTCCAGGGCGAATATCAGACGTTTGCTCAGGTTGGAGTTTCTGTCCACGATGGCCCCTTTATAAAGTGGAGAGTCTCAAGAGGCCATGAAGATTTTCCCACAATGGGAGTTGTGAGATGCACCAGACTGCAAAGATTCTTTCTGTGGGACACTTGAGACCTGTTGGATGGCTCTAGGATGTCCCATATGGAACGACTCCAGAGTAGGGTTCTAAGGATGGATGCCTGGGCAGCCCGCCTCCCATTCTAGTTGTCTCCTAGCAACAAGGCAGTTTGATCTGCAGGCCCTGGGGGAGAAACCAAGGGGGATGAGTTGACATGGACTCTACGGAGGATAGAACATAATGTGGGTTTAAGTCCATGGAGACCTTGGAATGGGGCGCTTGTTCCAGGGCCCTGAAAGATTCTCCTAAACAGAGGTTTTTATAGAGCTCCAAAGAGTACATTTCCTATGTGGAGACGAGATTTTTCTATGAGTGCCTCAGTAATCCCCCATATGCTCGTATTGGTAACCAGGCCTCTGAGGAGAGATGCCTGGAAACAAAAGCAATGGATCTGATTAGGGTATAAGTGCCTGTCCAGTTCAATCTTATTCTATAGGGATATCTGTCTCTGGGTCTGAGTGGAGGTAGTTTCCTAACTTGTGAAAGATCATCCCTGTTTGTCCTGGGCAGCCAACGCTATTGGGATGGCCTCGGGGAGTTTGGAGGTTTCTCCTAATCTATAGGGTTGTGGCCAATGGAAATGGCAGAATTCCCCTGGAGAGGGAAGCCACAGTCCTCAGGTGTGGCTCCAGGGGCCCCAGCTTGGATGGTGTGTGGGCCAGGACTGTGGGGACAGAAGTCTGAAAACACAAACTCAGCTTAGGTTTGGGGATGTATGTATGAATGCTCGATCTACAGACCGTGAGAATTTTCCGGGCTATGAACAAAGGGCGAGTAAGTGGCGTTTGCTCAGGCTTTTGTCTCTGGATTTTTGGCCTACGGTGGCCGTGGAAGGTCGGGGTGTCCTCAAGGGCCATGGACTAGTCTTTCTCAGGTGATTTAGCATGATCCCAAGTGGTTGGGATCATTCTGTGGATGGGAAGAGTCCTTTCTGTATTTTTTTTTTTTTTTTACCTCAGGTGTCCCACCAAAGAGGAATACCAGAGCAGTGACCTGAGTAGGGGTGACTAGACATCTCTAACTCTGGTTGAGATTGGGGGACTAGGGGCTTGGCAAGCCCCATATGTGGGCTGTTGTTCCAGACACTAAGAGGCTTTACATGAGGATAGGGCTCACGCTGAGGGTCACAATGTGTGTTTGTGCAAATTGTAGCCCTCAGGGATAGGTGGGGCCTCATAGTCCATGCTGCTTTCTCCTACAATGAACGTTGGACCACATGCCAACCACAAGGTTTCTTGCCATGGCGAAGGAGAAGTTCTGATTCTTGTATCACGTTCACTCCTGAGCAGTGAGTGGACATAAGGTCTAGGTTCTGAAGGTGAAAACTGAGGTTGGGTAGAGATGATGGCCGAAAGCCATTGTGGGTTTGATATGCTCAGTGTACGGCCAGCTGTCTGGGTGTTGGACTGGACGTCTGCCTTCAGGCTGTGTCAGACAGGGCTTTAGTGCACAGTCTAGATTATATAATTGGGGTATGGTCGAGTGGCATGCAGGTTGTTACTCATTTGGCGTTTCTGGTTAGCCCTATAGGGCAACATTTTTTTTCTGGAGGGCAGGCAGAGTGCTGCATTGGGTCTCCAGAATTGCCAAATTGGAGGGGTGTGGCCAGGATTGTGAAGACGGAAGTCTGAGAACACGTTAGGCTTAGGTTTCGGGGCGAGGGCACAGCAGGCACACTCTCAAGTGCTGAATCGAGATATCGTGTTTCTGAATTCAGGGCACTGATCAGACTTTGGCTTAGGATGGAGTTTCTGTCCATAATGGCCCATTTATGAAGGTGTGGGGCATCATGAGGAAATGGAGGTTTTCTCACAGTGGGATTGTGTGATGCTTCAAACCGCAACGATTCATTCTGCGAGACAGTCAAGACAGGTTTGTTGGTTTCAAGACGTCCCATAAAGAAATTCTCCAGAGCAGGGTTCTAAGAATGGATGCCTGGGCAGCCCACCTCGCATTCCAACTGTCTCCTAGTGACAAGGCAGGTTTGATCTGCTGGCTCTGGGTGAGCAGCCGAGGGGGCTGATTTGGAATGGACTCTGCTGAGGATGGATCATAATGTAAGTTTGTGTCCTTGGAGACCTTGGAATTGGGCCATGGTGCCAGCGCCCTGAAGGATCCTCCTAACCTGAGGTATTGACACAGCTCGAAAGAGCAAGTTTCTCATGTGGAGGTGAGATCTGTTCTGATTGTTTCCTTAGGAAACCCCCATATTCTGATATTGGAAACCAGGCCTCTGAGGAGAGATACATAGAAACCAAAGCAATGGATCAGAAGTGGCTCAGGTTGGAGTTTCTGTCCATGATGGCCCCTTTATAAAGGGGAGCACCTCATGAGGCCATGTAGGTTTTCCCACGATAGGAGTTGTGAAATGCTCCAATCTGCAAGGATTCCTTCTGCAGGACAGTCAAGACCTGTTGGAAGGCTCCCAGGACATCCCATATGGAACGGCGCCAGAGCAGGATTCCAACGATGGATGCCTAGAGAGTCTGCTTTGCATTCCAGTTGTTTCCTAGCGACAAGGCAGTTTTGATACTCTCTCTCTGGGGGAGTAATCAACGGGGCTGAGTTGAAATGTACTCTCCTGCCGAATGGTCATAATGCGGGTTTGTGTCCATGGAGACCTTGGAATAGGGCGGTGGCTCCGGTTACCTGAAGCTTTCTCCTAACTGGAGGTTTTTACAGAGCTCCAAAGGATAAGTTTCCCATGTGGAGACAAGATTTGTTCTGACTGGTATCTCTGGAATCCCCCATATGCTGGTATTGGAAAACAGGCCTCTGAGGAGAGATGCTAAGAAACAAAAGCAATGGAACCAATTATGTTCTAGGGGCCTGTCCAGTTTAATACCTTTCTCTTGGGATATCTGTCTCCGGGTGAGTTGAGGTCGTTGCTCAGCTTCTGAGAGATCACCCCTCTTTGTACTGGGCGGCCTACACTATTGGAATGGCCTCTGGGACTTTGGAGGTTTCTCCTAATCTGTAGGGTTGTGGCCAATGGAATGGGAAGAATTTCCTTGGAGAGGGCAGGCACAGTCCTGAGGTGTGGCTCCAGGGGCCTCAGCCTGGAGGGTGTGTGGGACTGGGATGTCAGGATAGAAGTCTGAAAACATGGTTTGGGGACGTAGGTATGGCAGGCCCGAATTACAAACTATCAGGAGAATTTTTTGGGCTATGACCTAAGGGTGAGGCTTATGTCTCTGGATTTTGTGTCAATAGTGGCCGTGGAATGTCGGGCTGGCCTCATGGGCCATGGAGGAGTCTTTCTCTCTGGGGATGGCCTGATCCCAAGTGATTGGGGTCATTATGTGGGTGGGAGGAATCCTTTCTGTGTTTACTTACCTCAAATGTCCCACCAAAGCGGGATTCCAGAGCAGAGCCCTGAGTAGGGGTGACTAGATGTCTCTACCTCTGGTTAAGATTGGGTGATTTGGGGCATGGCAGGCTCCATATGCGGGCTCATGGTCCAGCCACTGAGAGGCTTTACTTGAGGATAGGGCTCAAATTGAGGGTCCCAATGTGTGTTTGTGCCCACCGCAGCTCTTAAGCATGGGCAGGTTCTCAGGGACCCTACACTACCCTCAGGGGCCCTACTACTACTCCTGTAGGCCCTACAGGTGTCCTACAATGAACTTTGGATAAGATGCCAACCACAAGATTCTGGCGAGAGGGAAGGAGGAGTTATGATTTCTGCATCACGTTCACCCATGTGAAATGAGTAGAGATAAGGTCTAGGTTTCTGTAGCCTGAAAACCAGGTTGGAAAGAGATGGCAACCTAAGGCTATGGCGGTTCAGATGTTGTCAGTGTACGGCAAGCTGTCTGGGTGTCGGTTGGGAATTTAGGCCTCAGGTTGTGTCAGACAGGGCATTAGTGCGCAGGCTAGACTATATAATTGGTGTACAGATGAGTGGCATGCAGGTTTATCCTCATTTGAGGTTTCTGGGAAGACCCATAGGGCAACGTTTTTCTTCTAGAGGGCAGGCAGAGTGCAGCACTGTGTCATCGGAAATCCCAAAATGGAGGGCGTGTGGTCCAGGAGAGTGAGGACGGAAGTCTGAGAACACTATCTATGCTTAGGTTTTGGGGTGAGGGCACCGCAGGTGCACTCTGAAGAGCTTAATCAAGATCTCGTGCATCTGAAGTCAAGGCGAAGATCAGCCTTTGTGTCAGGTTGGAGTTTCTTTCCATGATCCGCCTTCATGAAGATTGGGGGCATCATGTGACCTTGGAAGCTTTCCATGATATGAGTTGTGAGGTGGTCCATGCACAAGGACTCTTGTGAGACAGTCGAGACCTGTTGGATGGCTCAAGGATGTCCCATAAGGAACGACGCAAGAGCAATATTCTAAGGGTTCTAAGGATCTCTAAGGAGAGATGCCTGGAAACCAAAGCAATACATCGATAGGTGCCTATGGGCCTTTTCGTTCCTTTTTACCTCTGGGGACATCAGTCTACGGGTCTGAGTGCCGGTAGGTGCTCAGATGGGCCCAGATTGCCCCTCTTTGTCCTGGAATGCCACAAATATAGGGATGGCCTCAGGGACTTTGGAGGTTTATCCTATTAGTAGGGTTGTGGGCATTGGAATGGGCACATACAATTCCCTTGGAGAGGGCAAGCACAGTCTTCATGTTTGGCTCCAGAGTCCTGAGCCTGTAGGGTGTGTAGGCTAGGGCTGTTTGGACAGTTGTCTGAAAACACAAACTCGGCTTACGTTTCCGGTCATAGGTATGGCAGGACTGATGAACGGACCATGAGGAGAACACTTCGGGATATGAAAAAAGGGCGAGTGTGAGGCTCTTGCTCAAGTTTATGTCTCTGGATATCGTGTGACTCATGGTCGTGAAATTTCCGGGTGACTTCATGGGAAATGGACGAGTCTTACTTTCTGGGGGTTTGGCCCCATGCAAAGAGTTTGAGGTCATTCTGTGGGATGGAAGAAGTCCCTTGTTCTGTTGTTGTTGATTTGTTTTGTTTTGTTTTTCAACCTCATGTGTCCCACCAAATGAGGGATTCCAGAGTAGAGCCCTGGGGAGGGGCGACTGGACAATCAGAAATCTGGTTAAAAATTGGAGCCTAGGGGGACGCCTGGGTGGCTCAGTGGGTTAGGCTGCTGCCTTCGGCTCAGGTCATGATCTCGGGGTCCTGGGATCGAGTCCCGCATCGGGCTCTCTGCTCAGCAGGGAGCCTGCTTCCCTCTCTCTCTCTCTGCCTGCCTCTCCATCTACTTGTGATTTCTCTCTGTCAAATAAATAAATAAAAATCTTTAAAAAAAAAAAAAAAAAAAAAAAAAAAAAAAAAAATTGGAGCCTAGGGACTTGTCAAGCCCATTATGAAATCTAATGGTCCAGCCACTGAGAGGACGTACTAGAGGACAGGACTCACGCTGAGGGTCACAATGCGTGTTTATGCCCTCGTCGCACTCAAGGATAGGCGGGGCCTCAGGGTGAATGCTGGTTTCTCCTACACTGAACGTTGGACAACATGCCAACCACAAGGTTTCTTTCAATGGGTAAGGAAGAGTTCTGATTTCTGCATCACAGTCACCACTGGGCAGTTATTGGAGATAAGGTCTAGGTTCAGAAGCCTGAACACTGAGGTTGGGAAAGGATAACGACCTAAGGCCATGGGGGGTCTGAAGTTCTCAGTTTTTAGCCAGCTGTCTGGGTGGGCCCAGGAGGTCCAGGCTCAGGCTGTGTCAGAAAGGGCATTATTACCCAGATCATCCTATATATTTTGGGTATAGCAAAGTGTCGTGCAGGTTGATCGTCACTTGGGGTTTTAGGTAGCCCCAGAGGGCAATGTATTTCTTCTGCAGGGCAGGTAGAGTGCTGCATTGTAGTTCTGGATTGCCAAACTGGAGGGCTTGTGAGCCAGTAGTCTGTGCACAGAAGTCTGAGGACACAAGCAAGGCTTAGGTTTCTGGGTGAGGACATGGCAGGCACAATCTACAGACCAGAACCGAGATCTCGTGCATCTGAAGTCAGGGTGAGGATCAGACGATCGCTCAGGTTGGACCTTATGTCCCTGATGGCCCCTTTATTAAGGGGGAGGGATCATGTGGCCATAGGGTTTCTCTCACGATGGGAGTTCTGAGAAGCTCCCAACTGCAAAGATTCTTCTGCAGGAAAATTGAGACCTGTTGGTTGGCTCCAGGCCAACGATTCCGAGCAGGGTTTTAAGGATCAATGGCGGGGTAGGCCACCTCACATTCCAATTGTCTCCTAGCAACAAGACAAGTTAGATCTGCTGGATCTCGAGGAGCAACCGAATACACTCAGTTGAAATGGACGCTCCTGTGGATGGGTCCTAATGTGTTTTTGTGTCTATGGAGACCTTGTAATGGGGCAGTGGCACACAGGCGCTGAAGGATTCTCCTAACTGGAGGTTTTGAGACATCTTCAAAGGATAATTTTCCCATGTGGAGAAGAGATTTGTTCTGATTGCTGCCTCATGATATCCCCATATGCTAATATTGGAAACCAGGCCTCTGAGGAGAAATACCTGTAACCGAAAGCAATGAATCTGATTCAGGCCTAGGGGCCTGTCTGATTCAATCTTCTTCTCTGGGACATCCATCTACGCTGAGTAGAGGTAGATGCTCAGCTGGATTCAGATGACCCTTGTTTGTCCTGGGCAGCCTACATTATTGGGATGTCTTTGGGGACACTGGAGGTTTTTCCTAATTTGTACGATGGTGGACAATGGAATGGGCAGAATACCCGTGGTATGGACAGGCACAGTCCTGATGTGTGGCTCCAGGGGCCCCAGCCTGAAGGGTCTGTGGGCCAGGAATGTGGGGACAGAAGTCTGAAAACACAAACTCGGCTTAGGTTTGGGAAGTAGCTATGGCAGGCCCGATCCACAGACCGTGAGGAGAACTCTTCGGGATACGACAAAAGAGCGAGCGTGAGGCGCTTGCTCAGACTTTTGTCTCTGGATTTGTTGTCAACGATGGCTGTGGAATCTCGGGGACGCCTCATGGGCCATGGACGAGACTTCCTCTCTGTGAATTTGGTCCAATCCCAATTGTTTTGGGTCAATCTGAAGGATGGGAGGAGTCCTTTTAGTTTTGTTACCTCAGGTGTCCCACCAAAAGAGGGATTCCAAAGCAGAGCTCTGGGGAGGGATGAATGGACAACCCGAACAATCCAATTGGGGTGAGGTCGAGAATCGAGCAGGTTGATCCTAATTTGGGGTTTATGGAGATCCCCATAGAGCAACGTTTTTCTTCTCGAGGACCAGCATAGGGCTGCATTTTGGTTCCAGAATTCCAAGTCTTGAGGACATGTTTGCCAGGAGTGTGAGGAAGGAAATCTGAAAACACAAGGTAGCACGAGGTTTGGGCCCACTGTGCAGAGGCTGAATCGAGATCTCCTGCATCTGAGGTCAGGGAGAGTATCAGATGTTGCCTCAAGCTGGAGTTTGTGTCCATGACGGCCCCTTCCTGAAGGGGGTGGGGGCGTCATGAGGCCTGGGAGGTTTCCCTACGCTGGGAGTTGTGAGCTGCTCTAAACTTCAAAGTATCCTTCCTCAGGACAGTCGAGTACTATTGGATGGTTCCAGGATGCCCCATAAAGGAAGACTCGAGAGCAGGGGCCTAAGCATGGATGCCGAGAAACGCCAACTCACCTTCCCATTGCCTAGTCGAGACAAGGCACGCTCAATCTGCGGGCTCTTGGGTGAGCTACCCAGAAGGCTGAGTTTAAATGGACTTTCCTGAGGATGAGTCATAATGTGGGTTGGTGGCCATGGAGACCTTGGAATGTGGCAGTAGCTAAGGGGCTCTGCAGGATTCTCCAACCCGAAGGGTTTGACACAACTCCAACAAGGAAGCTTTCCATGCGGAGATGAGAGGTGTTCTGTATGGTGCCTCAGGATAGCCCCATATGCTGGTCTTCGAACCCAGGCCTCTGAGGAGTGATACCTGGACACCAAAGCAAGAGTTCATAATAGGGCCTAGGGGCCTGTCTGGTTCAATCTTCTGTCTCTGCGGATATCAGTCTGTGTGTCTGCATGTAGGTAGTAGTTGCTCAGCTGGTGTCATAATGCCCCTGTTTGTCCAGTGCGGCTTGCGGTAGTGGGATGTCCTTGGGGACCTTGAGGTTTCTACTATTTGTAGAGTTGTGGCCAATGGAACGGGCAGTTTCTTAGGAGAGAGCAGGCACAGTTCTGTGGTGTGGCTCCAGAGACCCCAACCTGGAGGCGGTGTGGGCCACGGCTGTGCAGACAGACATCCAAACACCCAAACTCAGCTCAGGTTTGGGGCCGAGGTTATGGCAGGCCTGATCTACAGTCCGTGAGGGGAGCTCCTCTGGATATGAAAGAAGGGTGAGAGGGAGGCAGTCGCTCAGTCTTTTGTCTCTGGATATTGTGTCCACAATGGCCGTTTAATGTAGGAGTTGCCTCATGGGTCGTAGAAGTCTCCCTCTCTGGTAGTTTGTCCAGCCCCCAAGAGTTTGGGGTCATTCTGTGGGAAGGGAAGAGTCCTGTTTTCTGCTTCATGTGTCCCCCCAGTAGAGGGATTCTGGAGCATAGCAGTGGGTACTGACAACTGGAATACTCGCTCTCTGGTTAAGCCTGGGGGCCTATGGATATGACAAGCCCCATATGCAGGATCTTGGTCCAGCCACTGAGAGGCGTTACTTTAATATGGGACTCACGCTACAGGTCACAATGCATGTCTGTGCCCTAGGCGGCCCTCAAGCACTGGCGGGGCCTTTCCGACAATGCAGGTTTTCCCACATTGAACGTTGGACAACATGCAAACCACAAGGTTTCTGGCCATGGGGAAGGAGGAATTCTAATTTCTGCATCACGTTCGCCCCTTGGCAGTGATTGGAGATAAGGTCTAGGTTCTGAAGCCTGAAAACCGAGGTTGGGAAGAGATGACGAATTACAGCCATAGCGGTTCCCTTGTGTCCAGGTTGGAGCCAGCTGTCTAGGTGTCGTTTGGGATGTCTTGTCTCAGGCTGTGCCAGACAGGGCATTCATATTCAGGGTAGGCTGTATAATTGCTTTAGAGTCGAGTGGCATGCATTAGATAATCATTTGGGGTTTCTTATTAGCAGCATAGGGCAAAGTTTTTCTTCTGGAGGGCAGGCAGAGTGCTGCATTGTGGCTTCGGAATTCCCAAACTGGAGGGCTTGTGGGCCAGGAGAGTGAGGATGGAAGTCTGAGAACACAAGCTAGGCTTAGGTTTCGGGGAATGGACATGGCAGGCACACTCTGCAGAGCTGAATTGAGAACTCATGAGTCTGAAGTCAGGGGGAGGATCAGACTTTGGCTCAGGTTGGAGTTTCTGTCCATGTTGGCCCCTTCATGAAGGGGGGGGCATTATGAGGCCATGGGGGTTTTCCCACTATTAGAGTTGTGAGATGCTCCAAACCGCAAGGATTCCTTCTGTGGGATAATTAAGATTTGTTGGATGGCTCCAGGACGTCTCATAAGGTATTTTTCCAGAACAGGGTTCTAAGTATGGATGCCTGGGCAGACAGCCTCAATTCCAATTGTCTCCTAGCAACAAGAAACGTTTGATCTGCTGGCTTGGGGTAGCATCAGAGGGGGCTGAGTTGGAATGGACTTACCTGAGGATGGTCTTAAATGACTTGAAATGGACTTTCCTGAGGATGGTCTTAATGTTGGTTTGAGTCCATTGAGACCTTGGTATGGGGTAGTGGCACCAGGGCCCTGAAGGATTCTCCTAACCAGAGGTTATAACAAAGCTCCAATGAGCAAGTTTTCCATGGGGAGTCGAGATTTGTTCTTATTGGTGCCTCAGGAAACCACCATTTGCTGGTATTGGAAATGAGGCCTCTGAGGAGTGATGCCTGGAAACCAAAGCAATGGATCTGATTAGGGACTAGGGGCCTGTCCGGTTCAATATTCTTCTCTGGGGACATCTTTTGTCTGAGTGGAGGTAGTTGCTCAGCTGGTTTGAGATCACACCTGTTTGTCCTGGGAGTCCTACACTATTGGGATGGCCTCGGTAACTTTGGAGGTTTTTCCTAATTTGCAAGGTTGTGGCCAATGGAATGGGAAGAATTCTCTTGAAAGGGAAGCACAGTCCTGAGGTGTGGCTCCAGGGACCCAAGTGTGGAGCGTGTGTGGTCCAGGGCTATTTGGACAAAAGTCTGAAAACACAAACTCCACTTAGGTTTGGGTCTGTAGGTATGGCCGGCCCGATATATAGACCGTGAGGAGAACTCTTCGGGATATGAACAAAGGGCGATAGTGAGGTGCTTGCTCATGCTTATTTTTTTCTGGATATGTGTCACCGATTGCCATGAAATGTCCGGGTGTCCTCATGGGCCATCGATGAGGCTCCCTTTCCAGGGATTTGACGCAATCCCAAGAGTTTGGGGTCATTCTGTGGGAAGGGAGGAGGCCTTTCTGTTTTTGTTTTTTTTTTTTTTTTTACCTCAGGTGGACCACCAAAAGAGGGATTCCACAGCAGAGTCCTGGGGAGGGGCGACTGGACAACCAGAACTCTGGTTAACATTGGGACCTAAGAACATGGCAAGCCCCATATGCGGACTCTTAGTCCAGACACTGAGAGGCCTTCCTTGAGCATAGGGCTCACATTGAGTTTCACAATGTGTTTTTGTGCCCAAGGAGCCCCTCAAGTCAGGGCGTGGCCTAATGTACCATGCTGGTTTCTCCTACACTGAACGTTGCACAATATGGCAACCACAAGTTTTCTGGCCATGGGGAAGATGGAGTTCTAATTTCTGCAACACTTTCACTCCTGGACTGTGATTGGATTTAAGGTCTAGGTTCTGAAGCCTGAAAACTGAGATTGGGAAGAGATGAAGACCTAAGGCCATGGTGTGACTGATGTCCTCAGTGTTCGGCCAGATGTTGAGTGTGGGTTGGGAGGTGCAGGCTCAGGCTGTGGCAGACAGGGAATTAGTGCCCAGGCTAGACTGTATCATTGGGGTGCAGTCGAGTTTCGTGCAGGTTGGTACTCATTTGTGGTTACTGGCTAGCCCCAGAGGGCAACGTTTTTCTTCTGGAAGGAAGACACAGTGCCACATAGTGGCTCCAGAATTCCCAAACTGGAAGGCTTGTGGGCCAGGAGTGTGAGGAAAAAATTCTGAGAACACAAGCCAGACTGAGATTTCGGGGTGAGGGGACGGCAGGAACCCTCTGCAGAGATGATTCGAGATCCCGTGTACCTGAAGACAGTGCTAGGATCAGATGTTGGCTCAGGTTGGAGTTTCTGTCCATGACGGCCCCTTCATGAAGGGGAGGGTGTCACGAGGCCATGGAGGTTTTCCAACGATGGGAATTGTGAGATGCTCCAAACCGCAATGATTCCTTCCGTGGGACAGTCGAGACCTGCTGGATGGCTCCAGGACATCCCATAAGGAAGTTATCCAGAGCAGGGTTCTAAGGATGGATGCCTGGGCAGCCTGCCTCCCATTCCAGGTGTCTCATAGCGCCAAGGCAAGTTCGATCTGCTGGATCTAGGGGAGTAACCAAGGCGGGTGTGTTGAAATGGGTGAGTTGAGGATGGGTCATAAAGTGCATTTGTGTCCATGGAGACCTTGGAATGGGGTGCGTGATCCGGGGCCTTGAGGGATGTTCATAACCGGAGGTTTTGATGGAGCTCTAAAGAGTACGTTTCTTATGTAGAGAAGAGAATTGTTTTGATGAGTGCCTAAGGAATCTCCCATATGCTGGTATTGGAAACCAGGCCTCTGAGGAGAGATGCCTGGAAACAAAAGCAATGGATATGATTAGGGCTAGGTGCCTGTCCGGTTCAATCTCTTTCCTGGGGATACGTGTCTATGGATCTGAGGGGAGGTAGTTGCTCAGCTTGTGTCAGATCGCCCCTGTTTGTCCTGGGCAGCCTATAATATTGGGAATGGCCTCGGGATTTTGGAGTTTCTCCAAATCTATAGGGTTGTGGCCAATGGAATGGGCAGAAATCCCCTGGAGAGGGCAGGCACAGTTCTGAGTTTGGCTCTAGGGGCCCAGCCTTGAGGGTGTGTGGGCCAGGCCTGTGGGGACAGAAGTCTGAAAACACAAATTCCGCTTAGGATTGGGGACATAGGTATGGCACGCCCAATCTATAGACCGTGATAACACTTCGGGATAAGAAAAAGGGTGAGTTTGAGATGCTTGCTCAGGTTTTGTCTCTGGATTTGTGTCAACAATGTGGGTCGAATGCTGGCGTGGCCTCATGGGTGTGGACGGCTTTCCTTCTCTGAGGTTTGGACCCAATCCCAAGAGTTTGGGTACATTCTGTTGGATGGGAGGAGTCCTTTCTGTTTTTTATTTTATTTTATGTACCTCATGTGTGCCAATAAAAGAGGGATTCCAGAGCAGAGTCCTTGGGAGGGACACCTGGATAACCCCACCTCTGTTTAAGTTTGGGGGCCTAGGGGCATGCCAAGTCCAATATGTGGGCTCTTGATTCAGACACTGAGAGGTCTTCCTTGAGGACAGGGCTCATGCTGAGGGTCACAATGCCTATTTGTGCCCAACAAGGCCCTCAAGCATGGGAAGGGCCTCATGGGCCACGCTGGATTCTCCTACACTGAACGTTGGAGAATATGCCAACCACAAGGTTTCCGGCCATGGCGAAGGAAGAGTTGTGATTTCTGCATCACGTTCACCCCTGGACAGTGATTGGAGTTTAGGTCTAGGTTCTGAAACCCGAAAACCGAGGTTTGGAAGAGATGAAGACCTAAGGACCTGATGGGTACAATGAGCTCAGTGTGTGGCTAGCTGTTGAGCATAGGTCTGGAGTTGTGGGCTCATGCTGTGTCAGACAGGGCATTAGACAGGGTAGACTGTATATTTGGGGTGCAGTCGAGTGGCGTTCAGTTGATCCTCATTCGGGTTTCTAGGTAGATCCATAAAGCAACGTTTTTCTTCTGCAGGGCAGGCAGAGTGCTGCATTGTGGCCCCAGTATTGTCAAATTATAGGGCTTTTGGGCCAGGGGTGTGAGGACGGTAGTCTGAGAACACAAGCTAGGCTTAGTTTTTGGGGTGAGGGCACAGAAGGCACACTCTGCAGAGCTGAATCAAGATCTCATGCACCTGAAGCCAGGGCGAATATCAGACGTTTGCTCAGGTTGGATTTTCTGTCCATGATGGCCCCTTTATAAAGTAGAGCATCTCAAGGGGCCATGAAGATTTTCCCACAATGGGAGTTGTGAGATGCACCAGACTGCAAAGAATCCTTCTGTGGGACACTTGAGACCTGTTGGATGGCTCTAGGATGTCCCATATGGAACGACTCCAGAGTAGGGTTCTAAGGATGGATGCCTGGGCAGCCCGCCTCCCATTCTAGTTGTCTCCTAGCAACAAGGCAGGTTTGATCTGCAGGCCCTGGGGGAGAAACCAAGGGGGATGAGTTGACATGGACTCTATCGAGGATAGATCATAATATGGGTTTAAGTCCATGGAGACCTTGGAATGGGGCACTTGATCCGGGGCCCTGAAAGATTCTCCTAAACAGAGGATTTTATAGAGCTCCAAAGAGTACATTTCCTATGTGGAGACGAGATTTTTCTATGAGTGCCTCAGTAATCCCCCATATGCTGGTATTGGTAACCAGGACTCTGAAGAGAGATGCCTGGAAACAAAAGCAATGGATCTGATTAGGGCCTAAGTGCCTGTCCAGTTCAATCTTATTCTATGGGGATATCTGTCTCTGGGTCTGAGTGGAGGTAGTTTCCTAACTTGTGAAAGATCATCCCTGTTTGTCCTGGGCAGCCAACACTATTGGGATGGCCTCAGGGAGTTTGGAGGTTTCTCCTAATCTATAGGGTTGTGGCCAATGGAAATGGCAGAATTCCCCTGGAGAAGGAAGCCACAGTCCTCAGGTGTGGATCCAGGGGCCCCAGCTTGGATGGTGTGTGGGCCACGACTGTGGGGACAGAAGTCTGAAAACACAAACTCAGCTTAGGTTTGGGGATGTATGTATGAAGGCTCGATCTACAGACCGTGGGAATTTTCCGGGTTATAAACAAAGGGCGAGTTTGTGGCATTTGCTCAGGCTTTTGTCTCTGGATTTTGTGCCTACGGTGGCCGTGGAATGTCGGGGTGTCCTCAAGGGCCATGGACAAGTCTTTCTCTGGTGACTTGGCCTGATCCCAAGTGGTTGGGATCATTCTGTGGATGGGAAGAGTCCTTTCTGTATTTTTTTTTACCTCAGTTGTCCCACCAAAGAGGGATTCCAGAGCATTGCCCTAAGTAGGGGTGACTATACATCTCTAACTCTGGTTGAGATTGGGGGACTAGGGGCTTGGCAAGCCCCATATGTGGGCTGTTGTTCCAGTCACTAAGCGGCTTTACATGAGGATAGGGCTCACGCTGAGGGTGACAATGTGTGTTTGTGCAAATTTTAGCCCTCAGGGATAGGTGGGGCCTCATAGTCCATGCTGCTTTCTCCTACAATGAACGTTGGACCACATGCCAACCACAAGGTTTCTTGCCCTAGCGAAGGAGAAATTCTGATTCTTGTATCACGTTCACTCCTGAGTGGAGATAAGGTCTAGGTTCTGAAGGTAAAAACTGAGGTTGGGTAGAGATGATGGCCGAAAGCCATTGTGGGTTTGATATGCTCAGTGTACGGCCAGCTGTCTGGGTGTTGGACTGGAGGTCTGCCTTCAGGCTGTGTCAGACAGGGCTTTAGTGCACAGGCTAGATTGTATAATTGGGGTATGGTCGAGTGGCATGCAGGTTGTTACTCATTTGGCGTTTCTGGTTAGCCCTATAGGGCAACATTTTTCTTCTGGAGGGCAGGCAGAGTGCTGCATTGTGTCTCCAGAATTGCCAAACTGGAGGGGTGTGGCCAGGATTGTGAAGACGGAAGTCTGAGAACACAAGTTAGGCTTAGGTTTCGGGGCGAGGGCACAGCAGGCACACTCTCAAGTGCTGAATCGAGATCTCGTGCTTCTGAATTCAGGGCGCGGATCAGACTTTGGCTTAGGATGGAGTTTCTGTCCATAATGGCCCATTTATGAAGGTGTGGGGCATCATGAGGAAATGGAGGTTTTCTAACAGTGGGATTGTGTGATGCTTCAAACAGCAACGATTCATTCTGCGACACAGTCAAGACAGGTTGGTTGGATTCAAGACGTCCCATAAAGAAATTCTCCAGAGCAGGGTTCTAAGGATGGATGCCTGGGCAGCCCACCTCGCATTCCAACTGTCTCCTAGTGACAAGGCAGGTTTGATCTGCTGGCTCTGGGTGAGCAGCCGAGGGGGCTGATTTGGAATGGACTCTCCTGAGGATGGATCATAATGTAAGTTTGTGTCCTTGGAGACCTTGGAATTGGGCCATGGTGCCAGCGCCCTGAAGGATCCTCCTTACCTGAGGTATTGACACAGCTCCAAAGAGCAAGTTTCTCATGTGGAGATGAGACCTGTTCTGATTGTTTCCTTAGGAAACCCCCATATTCTGATATTGGAAAACAGGCCTCTGAGGAGAGATACCTAGAAACCAAAGCAATGGATCAGAAGTGGCTCAGGTTGGAGTTTCTGTCCATGATGGCCCCTTTATAAAGGGGAGCACCTCATGAGGCCATGTAGGTTTTCCCACGATAGGAGTTGTGAGATGCTCCAATCTGCAAGGATTCCTTCTGCAGGACAGTCAAGACCTGTTGGAAGGCTCCCAGGACATCCCATATGGAACGGAGCCAGTGCAGGATTCCAAAGATGGATGCCTAGAGAGTCTGCTTTGCATTCCAGTTGTCTCCTAGCGAAAAGGCAGGTTTCATATTCTGGCTCTGGGGGAGTAATCAACGGGGCTGAGTTGAAATGTACTCTCCTGCCGAATGGTCATAATGCGGGTTTGTGTCCATGGAGACCTTGGAATAGGGCGGTGGCTCCGGTTACCTGAAGGTTTCTCCTAACTGGAGGTTTTTACAGAGCTCCAAAGGATAAGTTTCCCATGTGGAGACAAGATTTGTTCTGATTGGTATCTCTGGAATCCCCCATATGCTAGTATAGGAAAACAGGCCTCTGAGGAGAGATGCTTAGAAACAAAAGCAATGGAACCAATTACGTTCTAGGGGCCTGTCCAGTTTAATACCTTTCTCTTGGGATATCTGTCTCCGGGTGATTTGAGGTCGTTGCTCAGCTTGTGAGAGATCACCCCTCTTTGTACTGGGCGGCCTACACTATTGGAATGGCCTCTGGGACTTTGGAGGTTTCTCCTAATCTGTAGGGTTGTGGCCAATGGAATGGGAAGAATTTCCTTGGAGAGGGCAGGCACAGTCCTGAGGTGTGGCTCCAGAGGCCTCAGCCTGGAGGGTGTGTGGGACAGTGATGTCATGATAGAAGTCTGGATACACGGTTTGGGGACGTAGGTATGGCAGGCCCGATCTACAGACTATGAGGATAATTTTTTGGGCTATGACCTAAGGGTGAGGCTTATGTCTCTGGATTTTGTGTCAATTGTGGCCGTGGAATGTCGGGCTGGCCGCATGGGTCATGGAGGAGTCTTTCTCTCTGGGAATGGCCTGATCCCAAGTGATTGGGGTCATTCTGTGGATGGGAGGAATCCTTTCTGTGTTTACTTACCTCAAATGTCCCACCAAAGAGGGATTCCAGAGCAGAGCCCTGAGTAGGGGTGACTAGATGTCTCTACCTCTGGTTAAGATTGGGTGACTTGGGGCATGGCAGGCCCCATATGTGGGCTCATGGTCCAACCACTGAGAGGCTTTAATTGAGGACAGGGTTCAAACTAGGGTCCCAAAGTGTGTTTGTGCCCACCGCAGCTCTTAAGCATGGGCAGTGCCTCAGGGACCCTACACTGCCCTCAGGGGCCCTACTACTACTCCTGTAGGCCCTAGAGGGGTCCTAAACTGAACTTTGGATAAGATGCCAACCACAAGATTCTGGCGAGAGGGAAGGAGGTGTTATGATTTCTGCATCACGTTGACCCATGGGAAATGAGTAGAGATAAGGTCTAGGTTTCTGTAGCCTGAAAACCAGGTTGGAAAGAGATGGCAACCTAAGGCCATGGCGGTTCAGATGTTCTCAGTGTACGGCAAGCTGTCTGGGTGTCGGTTGGGAATTCAGGCCTCAGGTTGTGTCAGACAGGGCATTAGTGCACAGGCTAGACTATATAATAGGTGTACAGTTGAGTGGCATGCAGGTTTATCCTCATTTGAGGTTTCTAGGTAGAACCATAGGGCAACGTTTTTCTTCTAGAGGGCAGGCAGAGTGCAGCACTATGTCATCGGAAATCCCAAAATGGAGGGCGTGTGGTCCAGGAGAGTGAGGACGGAAGTATGAGAACACTAGCTATGCTTAGGTTTTAGGGTGAGGGCACAGCAGGTGCACTCTGAAGAGCTTAATCAAGATCTCGTGCATCTGAAGTCAAGGCGAAGATCAGCCGTTGGCTCAGGTTGGAGTTTCTTTCCATGATCCGACTTCATGAAGATTGGGGGCATCATGTGACCTTGGAAGCTTTCCATGATATGAATTGTGAGGTGGTCCATGCACTAGGACTCCTGTGGGACAGTCGACACCTGTTGGATGGCTCAAGGATGTCCCATAAGGAACGACGCAAGGGCAGGGTTCTAAGGGTTCTAAGGACCTCTAAGGAGAGATGCCTGGAAACCAAAGCAATAGATCCGATAGGTGCCTATGGGCCTGTTCGTTCCTTTTTACTCTGGGGACATCAGTCTACGGGTCTGAGTGCCGGTAGGTCCTCAGATGGGCCCAGATTGCCCCTGTTTGTCCAGGGAAGCCACAAATATTGGAATAGCCTCAGGGACTTTGGAGGTTTATCCTATTAGAAGGGTTGTGGCCATTGGAATGGGCACATACAATTCCCTTGGAGAGGGCAAGCACAGTCGTCAGGTTTGGCTCCAAGGGCCTGAGCCTGTAGGGTGTGTAGGCCTGAAAACCGAGGTTGAGAAAGATGACGAACTAAGGCCATGACGGGTTCGATGTGCTCTGTGTGCGGCCAGCTGTTTGGGTGGGACCTAGAGGTCCAGGCTCAGGGTGTGCCATAAATGGTCATCCATTTATGATGGCAAGAAACCTTGTTGTTGGCATGTTGTCCAAGGTTCAGTGTACTTGAAACCAGTGTGGCCCATGAGGCCCCGCCCATGCTTTGGGGCCACATTGGTCACAAACACACATTGTGTCCTTCAGCCTGATCCCCGTCCTCAGGTAAGGCCTTCAGTGGCTGGATGAAGAGACAGCATATTGGGATTGCCATGCACCTAGGCCCCAATTTTTAACCATAGTTCGGGTTGTCCCTTCACTCTTCCCCAGGGCTCTGCTTTGGAATTCCTCTTTTGATGGGACACCTGATGTAAGAACCCTGAAAGGAGTCCTCCATCCAACAGATTGATGAAAAACAATTGGAATCGGGCCAAATCCACAGAGAGCAAGATTCGTCCATGGCCCATGAGGCCTCCTCGACATTCCACGGCCATCGCTGAAACAAAATCCAGAGACAAAAGTGAGCAAGCGCCTCAGACTCGTACTTTCTTCATATCCTGATGATGTCTTCTCATGGTTTGTAGATCGGTCCTGCCATACCTACGTCCCCAAACATAAGCTGAGTTTGTGTTTTCAGACTTCTGTCCTCAACGTCCTGGGCCATACACCATCCAGGCTGGGGACCCTGGAGCCACACAATAGGTCTGTGCCTACCCAATCCATGGAAATTCTGCCCATTCCATTGTCCAAAATTGTACAAAATAGGAGAACCCTCCAAAGTCCCTGAGGCCATCCCAATAGTATAGGTCGCCCGGGACTAAAAAGTTCCGTCTGACACCAGCTGAGCATCTACCTCCGCTCATACCCTTGATGGATGTCCCCAGAGAAGAAGATTGAACCAGACAGGACCCTAGGCCAAAATCGGATTCATAGCTTTGGTTTACAGGCATGTCTCTTCAAAACCCAGGTTTCCAATACCAGCATTGGGGTTTTCCTGAGGCACCCATCAGAACCAAACTCGTCTCCACAAGGAAACTTGTGCATGGGAGCTATGTCAAAACTGAGGAGAATACTTCAGGGTACCGGTGCCACCGCCCCATTCCAAGGCCCTCATGGACACAAACACACATCAGACCCATCCTCAGGAAAGTTCATTTCAACTCAGTCACACCGGTTGCTCCCGCAGAGCCATCAGATCTAAACTGTCTTGTCCCTAGGAGACAATTGGAATGCGAGGCAGGCTTCCCAGGCATCCATCCTCGAACGTTGGTCTGGACTCATCCATATGGGATGTCCTGGAGCTGTCCAACAGGTCTCAATATTCACGCAGAAGGAATCCTTGGAGGGGGCATCCCACCACTCTAACGTGCGAAAACCTCCACGCTCGAGAATCCGCTCCTTTCCTGAAGGGGCCGTCATAAACAGAAAATCCAAGCTGAGCCAACGTCTGATCCTCGCTCTGAGTTCAGAAGCATGACATATAGCTTCAGATCTTCAGGGGGTACATGCAGTGCCCTGGCCCTGAAACCCAAGTCTAGCTTGTGTTCTCAGACTTCCATCCTCACACTCCTGGCCCCGAAGCCTACACGTTTGGCAATTCCGGACCATCATTGCAGCACTCTGCCTGCCCTCTAGAAAAAATATATTGCCTAATGAGCTGCCCGGGCACATTAAATGAGAATAACCTACACGGCACTCGAATGTACCAAAATTATATAGTCTAACCTGGGCAAAATGCACTGTCTAACACAACCTGAGCCAGGACCACCTGAGCAACACCCAGACAGCTGACCGCACACTGAGCACATCAGACACGCCCATGGCCTTAGGTCATCATCTCTGCCCTACCTCAGCTTTCAGGCTTCAGAACCTAGACCTTATCTCCAATCACTGCCCAGGGGTGACTGTGATGCAGAAATCAGAACTCCTGCTTACCCAAGGCAAGAAACCTTGTGGTTGCCATGTTGTCCTACGTTCAGTGCAGGAGAAACCAGCATTCACCCTGAGGTCACGCCCATTCTTTAGTGCAACGAGGGCATAAACACGCATTGTGACCCTCAGTGTGAGTCCTGTCCTCTAGTACGTCCTCTCAGTGGCTGGACCATTAGATTTCATAATGGGCTTGACATGTCCCTAGGCCCAAATTTTTAACCAGATTTCGGGTTGTCCAGTCACAACTCCCCAGAGCTGTACTCTGGTATCCCTCATTTGGTAGAACACCTGAGGTTGAAAAACAAAACAAATCAAATCAACAACAACAAAAAAAAACGGACTTCTTCCATCCCACAGAGTGACCCCAAACTCCTTGGACGGGGCCAAACCACAGAGAGTAATACTCATCCATTTCCTATGAAGTCACCCGGGAAAATTCACGATCATGAGTGACACAATATCTAGAGACAAAAACTTGAGCAAGAGCCTAACACTCGCCCATTTTTCATATCCAAACGTGTTCTCCTCATGGTCTGAAGATCAGTCCTGCCATACCTATGACCCGAAACATAAGCCGAGTTTGTGTTTTCAGACAACTGTCCCAACAGCTCTAGCCTACACACCCTACAGGCTCAGGCCCCTGAGGCCAAACCTGAAGACTGTGCTTTCCCTTTCCAAGGGAATTGTATGTGCCCATTCCAATGGCCAAAACCCTACTTAGAGGATAAACCGCCAAAATTCCTGATGCCATCCCAATAGTGGTGGCTTCCCTGGACAAACAGGGGCAATCTGGGCCCAACTGAGCACCTACCTGCACTCAGACCCGTAGACTGAGATCCCTAGAGGTAATAAGGAACGAACAGGCCCCTAGGCACCTATCGGATCCATTGCTTTGGTTTCGAGGCATCTCTCCTCAGAGGCCTGGATTTCAATAACAGCATATGGCTGTTTCGTGAATCACCCATCAGAACAAATCTCATCTACACATGGGAAACTTGCACGATGGAGCTGTGTGAAAGCCTCTCTTTAGGAGAACCCTTCAGGGCCCCAGTGCCACCGCTTCATTCCAAGGTCTCCATAGACACAAAATCATATTAGGTCACATCCACGGTAGAGTCCATTTCAACTCAGCCTCCTCGGTTGCTCCCCTAGATCCAGCAGATCTGACCTGTCTTGTAGCGTGGAGACAATTGGAATGCGAGGTGGGGTACCCAGCCATCCATCCTTAGAACCCTGCATGGAAACGTTGTCCTGGAGCCAACCACCAGGTCTCAATTGTCCTGCAGAAGAATCTTTGCAGTAGGGAGCTTCTCACAACTCCCATCGTCGGAAAACCCCCATGGCCTCGAGAACCCCCCCCTTCAAGTAGGGGCCCTCAGGGACAGAATGTGCAACCTGAGCGATGGTCTGACCCTCGTCCTGACTTCAGATGCACGAGATCTAGATTCAGGACTGTAGATTGTGCCTGCCATATCCTCACCCACAAACCTAGGCCTAGCTTGGCTTCTCAGATTTCCGTCCTCAGACTACTGGCCCCCAAGACCTCGAATTTGGCAATTCAGAACTACAATGCAGCACTTTGCCTGCCCTCCAAAAGAAAAACATTGCCCTCTGGGGCTACCCAGAAACACCAAATGAGGATCAACCTGCACGCCATTCGGCTGTACACCAAAATATAGGCTGACCTGGGCACTAAAGCCCTTTCTGACGCAGCATGAGCCTGGATCTCCTGGCCCCACCCAGACAGCTGGCCACACACTGAGCACATCGGACCCGCCATGGCCTTAGGTCGTCATCTCTTCTCAACCTCGGTTTTCAGGCTTCAGAACCTAGACCTTATCTCCAATCACGGCCCGGGTTTGAAAATGATGCAGAACTCAGAACTCTTTCCCCATGGCAAGAAACCTTGTGGTTGGCATGTTGTCCAAGAATCAGTGTAGTTGAAACCAGTGTGTCCCATAAGGCCCCATCCATGCTTGCGGGCCACATTGGTCACAAAAACACATTGTGACCCTCAGCCTGAGCCCAGTCCTCAGCTAAAGCCTCTCAGTGGCTGGATGGAGAGACAGCATATAGGGCTTGCCATACCCCTAGGCCCCAATTTTTAACCGAAGTTGGGGTTGTCCCTTCACTCTTCCCCAGGGCTCTGCTTTGGAATTCTTCTTTTGGTGGGACACCTGAGGTAACAAACCTGAAAGGAGTCCTCCCATCCCACAGATTGACGAAAAACAATTGGGATCGGGCCAAATACACAGAGAGCAAGATTCGTCCATGGCCCATGAGGCCTCCCCAACATTCCACGGCCATCGCTGATAGAAAATCCAGAGACAAAATCCTGAGCACGCGCCTCAGACTCGCTCATTCTTCAAATCCTGAATTGTTCCTCAGATAAGAACTTACGCCGCACTAGAATGACCCCAAAATATATAGTCTAACCTGTGCACTAATACACTGTCTGACAACCTGAGCCCGGACATAGTGACTAACACCCAGACAGCTGACCGCACACTGAGGACATTAGACCCGCCATGGCCTTAGGTCATCATCTCTGCCCTACCTCAGTTTTCAGGCTTCAGAACCTAGACCTTATCTGCAATCACTGCCCAGGGGTGACTGTGATGCAGAAATCAGAACTCTTCCTTACCCATGGCAAGAAACCTTGTGGTTGGCATGTTGTCCAACGTTCAGTGTAGGAGAAACCAGCATTCACCCTGAGTCCCCGCCCATTCTTGAGTGCGACGAGGGCATAAACACGCATTGTGACCCTCAGCGTGAGTCCTGTCCTCTAGTACGTACTCTCAGTGGCTGGATCATTAGATGTCATAATGGGCTTGACATGTCCCTAGGCCCAAATTTTTAACCAGATTTTTGGTTGTCAGAGTCGCCCCTCCCCAGGGCTCTACTCTTGAATCCACCATTTGGTGGGACACCTGAGGTTGAAAAACAAAACAAAACAAAACAAATCAACAACAACAGAACAACGGACTTCTTCCATCCCCCAGAATGACCCCAAACTCTTTGGACAGGGCCAAACCCCCAGAGAGTAAGACTCGTCCATTTCCCATGAAGTCACCATGAAATATCACGACCATGTGTGACACGATATTCACAGACAAAGACTTGAGCAAGAGCCTCACACTCGCCCTTTTTTCATATACCGAAGTGTTCTCCTCATGGTCTGTAGATCAGTCCTGCCATACCTATGACCCGAAACATAAGCCGAGTTTGTGTTTTCAGACAACTGTCCAAACAGCCCTGGCCTACACACCCTACAGGCTCAGGACCCTGGAGCCAAACCTGATGACTTTGGCTTGCCCTCTCCAAGGGAATTGTATGTGCCCATTCTAATGGCCACAATCCTACTAATAGGATAAACTTCCAAAATCCCTGAGGCCATCCCAATATTTGTGGCTTCCTAGGACAAACAGGGGCAATCTGGGCCCATCTGTGCACCTACCGGCACTCAGACCCGTAGACTGATGTCCCCAGTAGTAAAAAGGAACAAACAGGCCCGTAGGAACCTATCGGATACATTGCTTTGGTTTCCAGGCATCTCCTCAGAGGCCTGGATTTCAATAACAGCATATGGCTGTTTCTTGACTCACCCATCAGAACAAATCTCATCTACACATGGGAAACTTGCACGATGGAGCTGTGTGAAAGCCTCTCTTTTGGAGAACCCTTCAGGGCCCCAGTGCCACCGCTTCATTCCATGGTATCCATAGACACAAAATCATATTAGGACACATCCACGGGAGAGTCCATTTCAACTCAGCCTCCTCGGTTGCTCCCCCAGATCCGGCAGATGTAACCTGTCTTGTTGCTGGGAGACAATTGGAATGTGAGGTGGTATACTCAGCCATCCATCCTTAGAACCCTCACGGAATCGTTGCCCTGGAGCCATCCAACAGGTCTCAATTGTCCTGCAGAAGAATCTTTGCAGTAGGGAGCTTCTCACAACTCCCATCGTTGGAAAACCCCCATGGACTCGTGATCCACTCCCCCCTTCACAAAGGGGCAATCAGGGACAGAATGTCGAACCTGAGAGATCGTCTGATCCTCGCCCTGACTTCAGATGCTCGAGATCTCGATTCAGGTCTGTAGATTGTGCCTGCCATATCCTCACCCCGAAACATAGGCCTAGCTTGGGTTCTCTTACTTCCGTCCTCAGACTACTGGCCAAGAGCCCTCCAGTTTGGCAATCCAGAACTACAATGCAGCACTCTGCCTGCCCTCCAGAAGAAAAACATTGCCCCCTGGGCTACCAGAAAACCCAAATAGCATCAACCTGCACGCCATTCGGCTGTACCCCAAATATATAGGGTGAACTGGGGACTAAAGCCCTTACTGACACACGCTGAGCATGGACCTCCTGGCCCCACCCAGACAGCTGGCCGCACACTGAGCACATCAGACCTGTCAATGCCTTAGGTCGTCATCTCTACTCAACCCCGGTTTTCAGGCTTTAAAACCTAGACCTTATCTCCAATCACGGCCCGGGATTGAAAATGATGCAGAAATTAGAACTCTTTCCCCATGGCAAGAAACCTTGTGGTTGGCATGTACTCCAAGGTTCAGTGTACTTGAAACCAGTGTGACCCATGAGGCCCCGGCCATGTTTGTGGGCCACATTGGTCACAAACACACTTTGTGACCCTCAGTCTGAGCCCAGTCCTCAGGTAAGTCCTCTCAGTGGCTGGATGGAGAGACAGCATATTGGGCTTCCATGCCCCTAGGACCCAATTTTTAACCATAGTTCGGGTTGTCCCTTCACTCTTCCCCAGGGCTCTACTTTGGAATTCCGCTTTTGGTGGGACCCCTGAGGTAACAAACCTGAAAGGAGTCCTCCCATCCTACAGATTGACGAAAAACAATTGGGATCGGGCCAAATCCACAGAGAGCAAGATTCGTCCATGGCCCATGAGGCCTCCCCAACATTTCACGGCCATCGCTGATACAAAATCCAGAGACAAAAGCTTGAGCACGCACCTCTGACTCGCTTATTCTTCATATCCTGATGAGTTCTTCAGATAAGAACATACTCGGCACTCGAAGGCACCCAAAATATAGAGTCTAACCTGGGCACTAATGCACTGTCTGACAACCTGAGCCCGGACATAGTGACTAACACCCAGACAGCTGACAGCACACTGAGCACTTCATACCCGCCATGGCCTTAGGTCATCATCTCATCCCTACCTCAGTTTTCAGGCTTCAGAACCTAGACATTATCTGCAATCACTGCCCAGGGGTGACTGTGATGCAGAAATCAGAACTCTTCCTTACCCATGGCAAGAAACCTTGTGGTTGGCATGTTGTCCAACGTTCAGTGTAGGAGAAACCAGCATTCACCCTGACGCCCCGCCCATTCTTGAGTGCGACGAGGGCATAAACACGCATTGTGACCCTCAGTGTGAGTCCTGTCCTCTAGTACGTCCTCTCAGTGGCTGGACCATTAGATGTCATAATGGGCTTGACATGTCCCTAGGCCCCAATTTTTAACCAGATTTCTGGTTGTCCAGTCGCCCCTCCCAGGGCTCTACTCTGGAATCCCTCATTTGCTGGGACACCTGAGGTTGAAAAACAAAACAAAACAAATCAATAACTACAGAACAACGGACTTCTTCCATCCCACAGAATGACCCCAAACTCTTTGGACGGGGCCAAACCCCCAGAGAGTAAGACTCGTCCATTTCCCATGAAGTCACCCGGAAATTTCACGACCATGAGTGACACGATAACCAGAGATAAAAACTTGAGCAAGAGCCTCACACTCGCCCTATTTTCATATCCCGAAGAGTTCTCCTCATGGTCTGTAGATCAGTCCTGCCATACCTATGACCCGAAACATAAGCCGAGTTTGTGTTTTCAAACAACTGTCCAAACAGCCCTGGCCTACACACCCTACAGGCTCAGGCCCCTGGAGCCAGACCTGACGACTGTGCTTGCCCTCTCCAAGGGAATTGTGTGTGCCCATTCCTATGGCCACAACCCAACTAAGAGGATAAACCTCCAAAGTCCCTGAGGCCATCCCAATATGTGTGGCTTCGCAGGACAAACAGGGGCAATCTGGGCCCATCTGAGCACCTACCGGCACTCAGACCCGTAGACTGATGTCCCCAGAGGTAAAAAGGAACGAACAGGCCCCTAGGCACATATCCGATCCATTGCTTTGGTTTCCAGGCATCTCTCCTCAGAGGAATGGATTTCAATAACAGCATATGGCTGTTTCTTGACTCACCCATCAGAACAAATCTCATCTACACATGGGGAACTTGCACGATGGAGCTGTGTGAAAGCCTCTCTTTAGGAGAACCCTTCAGGGCCCAGGTGCCACCGCGTCATTCCAAGGTCTCCATAGACAGAAAATCATATTAGGACACATCCACGGGAGAGTCCATTTCAACTCAGCCTCCTCGGTTGCTCCCCCAGATCCAGCAGATCTAACCTGTCTTGTTGCTTGCAGACAATTGGAATGCGAGGTGGGCTACCCAGCCATCCATCCTTAGAACCCTGCTCAGAATCGTTGTCCTGGAGCCAACCAACAGGTCTCAATTGTCCTGCAGAAGAATCTTTGCAGTTGGGAGTTTCTCACAACTCCCATCGTGGGAAAACCCGCATGGCCTCGTGATCCACGCCCCCCTTCAGGAAGGGGCCATCAGGGACAGAATGTCCAACCTGAGCGATCGTCTGATCCTCGCCCTGACTTCAGATGCACGAGATCTAGATTCCGGTCTCACCCAGAAACCTAGGCCTAGCTTGGGTTCTCAGACTTCCGTCCTCAGACTACTGGCCCACATGCCCTCCAGTTTGGCAATCCAGAACTACAGGGCAGCACTCTGCCTGCCCTCCAGAAGAAAAACATTGCCATCTGGGGCTACCCAGAAACCCCAAATGAGATTCAACCTGCACGCCATTCGGCTGTACCCCAAATATATAGGCTGACCTGGGCACTAATGCCCTTTCTGAGACAGCCTGAGTCTGGACCTCCTGGCCCCACCCAGACAGCTGGCCGCACACTGAGCTCATATGACCTGCCATGGCCTTAGGTCTTCATCTCTTCTCAATCTCGGGTTTCAGGCTTCAGAACCTAGACAGTATCTCCAATCACGGCCCGGGTATGAAAATGATGCAGAAATCAGAACGCTTTCCCCATGGCAAGAAGCCTTGTGGTTGGCATGTTGTCCAAGGTTCAGTGTACTTGAAACCAGTGTGGCCCATGAGGCCCCGCCCATGCTTGCGGGCCACATTGGTCACAAACACACATTGTGACCCTCAGCCTGAGCCCAGTCCTCAGGTAAGGCCTCTCAGTGGCTGGATGGAGGGACAGCATATTGGGCTTGCCATGCCCCTAGGCCCCCTTTTTTAACCATAGTTCGGGTTGTCCCTTCACTCTTCCCCAGGGCTCTGATTTGGAATTCCTCTTTTGGTCGGACACCTGAGGTAACAAACCTAAAAGGAGTCCTCCCATCCCACAGATTGACGAAAAACAATTGGGATCGGGCCAAGTCCACAGAGAGCAAGATTCGTCCGTGGCCCATGAGGCCTCCCCAACATTCCACGGCCATCGCTGATACAAAATCCAGAGACAAAAGCCTGAGCACGCGCCTCAGACTCGCTCATTCTTCATATCCTGAAGAGTTCTTCAGATAAGAACCTACACGTCACTCGAAGGCACCCAAAATATAGAGTCTAACCTGGGCACTAATGCACTGTCTGACAACCTGAGCCCGGACCTCGTGACCAACACCCAGACAGCTGACCGCACACTGAGCACATCAGACCCGCCACGGCCTTAGGTCATCATCTCTTACCTACCTCAGTTTTCAGTCTTCAAAACCTAGACCTTATCTCCAATCACTGCCCAGGGGTGACTATGATGCAGAAATCAGAACTCTTCCTTACCCAAGGCAAGAAACCATGTGGTTGGCATGTTGTCCAACGTTCAGTGTAGGAGAAACCAGCCTTCACCCTGACGCCCCGCCCATTCTTGAGTGCGACGAGGGCATAAACACGCATTGTGACCCTCAGTGTGAGTCCTGTCCTCTAGGACGTCCTCTCAGTGGCTGGACCATTAGATGTCATAATGGGCTTGACATGTCCCTAGGCCCCAATTTTTAACCAGATTTCTGGTTGTCCAGTCGCCCCTCCCAGGGCTCTACTCTGGAATCCCTCATTTGCTGGGACACCTGAGGTTGAAAAACAAAACAAAACAAAACAAATCAATAACTACAGAACAACGGACTTCTTCCATCCCACAGAATGACCCCAAACTCTTTGGACGGGGCCAAACCCCCAGAGAGTAAGACTCGTCCATTTCCCATGAAGTCACCCGGAAATTTCACGACCATGAGTGACACGATAACCAGAGATAAAAACTTGAGCAAGAGCCTCACACTCGCCCTATTTTCATATCCCGAAGAGTTCTCCTCATGGTCTGTAGATCAGTCCTGCCATACCTATGACCCGAAACATAAGCCGAGTTTGTGTTTTCAAACAACTGTCCAAACAGCCCTGGCCTACACACCCTACAGGCTCAGGCCCCTGGAGCCAAACCTGACGACTGTGCTTGCCCTCTCCAAGGGAATTGTGTGTGCCCATTCCTATGGCCACAACCCAACTAAGAGGATAAACCTCCAAAGTCCCTGAGGCCATCCCAATATGTGTGGCTTCGCAGGACAAACAGGGGCAATCTGGGCCCATCTGAGCACCTACCGGCACTCAGACCCGTAGACTGATGTCCCCAGAGGTAAAAAGGAACGAACAGGCCCCTAGGCACATATCCGATCCATTGCTTTGGTTTCCAGGCATCTCTCCTCAGAGGAATGGATTTCAATAACAGCATATGGCTGTTTCTTGACTCACCCATCAGAACAAATCTCATCTACACATGGGAAACTTGCACGATGGAGCTGTGTGAAAGCCTCTCTTTAGGAGAACCCTTCAGGGCCCCAGTGCCACCGCTTCATTCCAAGGTCTCCATAGACATATTATCATATTAGGACACATCCACGGGAGAGTCCATTTCAACTCAGCCTCCTCGGTTGCTCCCCCAGATCCAGCAGATCTAACCTGTCTTGTTGCTTGCAGACAATTGGAATGCGAGGTGGGCTACCCAGCCATCCATCCTTAGAACCCTGCTCGGAATCGTTGTCCTGGAGCCAACCAACAGGTCTCAATTGTCCTGCAGAAGAATCTTTGCAGTTGGGAGCTTCTCACAACTCCCATCGTGGGAAAACCCGCATGGCCTCGTGATCCACGACCCCTTCAGGAAGGGGCCATCAGGGACGGAATGTCCAACCTGAGCGATCGTCTGATCCTCGCCCTGACTTCAGATGGACGAGATCTAGATTCCGGTCTCACCCAGAAACCTAGGCCTAGCTTGGGTTCTCAGACTTCCGTCCTCAGACTACTGGCCCACATGCCCTCCAGTTTGGCAATCCAGAACTACAGGGCAGCACTCTGCCTGCCCTCCAGAAGAAAAACATTGCCGTCTGGGGCTACCCAGAAACCCCAAATGAGATTCAACCTGCACGCCATTCGGCTGTACCCCAAATATATAGGCTGACCTGGGCACTAATGCCCTTTCTGAGACAGCCTGAGTCTGGACCTCCTGGCCCCACCCAGACAGCTGGCCGCACACTGAGCTCATATGACCTGCCATGGCCTTAGGTCTTCATCTCTTCTCAATCTCGGGTTTCAGGCTTCAGAACCTAGACAGTATCTCCAATCACGGCCCGGGTATGAAAATGATGCAGAAATCAGAACGCTTTCCCCATGGCAAGAAACCTTGTGGTTGGCATGTTGTCCAAGGTTCAGTGTACTTGAAACCAGTGTGGCCCATGAGGCCCCGCCCATGCTTGCGGGCCACATTGGTCACAAACACACATTGTGACCCTCAGCCTGAGCCCAGTCCTCAGGTAAGGCCTCTCAGTGGCTGGATGGAGGGACAGCATATTGGGCTTGCCATGCCCCTAGGCCCCCTTTTTTAACCATAGTTCGGGTTGTCCCTTCACTCTTCCCCAGGGCTCTGATTTGGAATTCCTCTTTTGGTCGGACACCTGAGGTAACAAACCTAAAAGGAGTCCTCCCATCCCACAGATTGACGAAAAACAATTGGGATCGGGCCAAGTCCACAGAGAGCAAGAGTTCGTCCATGGCCCGTGAGGCCTCCCCAACATTCCACGGCCATCGCTGATACAAAATCCAGAGACAAAAGCCTGAGCACGCGCCTCAGACTCGCTCATTCTTCATATCCTGAAGAGTTCTTCAGATAAGAACCTACACGTCACTCGAAGGCACCCAAAATATAGAGTCTAACCTGGGCACTAATGCACTGTCTGACAACCTGAGCCCGGACCTCGTGACCAACACCCCCAGACAGCTGACCGCACACTGAGCACATCAGACCCGCCACGGCCTTAGGTCATCATCTCTTACCTACCTCAGTTTTCAGTCTTCAAAACCTAGACCTTATCTCCAATCACTGCCCCGGGGTGACTATGATGCAGAAATCAGAACTCTTCCTTACCCAAGGCAAGAAACCATGTGGTTGGCATGTTGTCCAACGTTCAGTGTAGGAGAAACCAGCCTTCACCCTGACGCCCCGCCCATTCTTGAGTGCGACGAGGGCATAAACACGCATTGTGACCCTCAGTGTGAGTCCTGTCCTCTAGGACGTCCTCTCAGTGGCTGGACCATTAGATGTCATAATGGGCTTGACATGTCCCTAGGCCCCAATTTTTAACCAGATTTCTGGTTGTCCAGTCGCCCCTCCCAGGGCTCTACTCTGGAATCCCTCATTTGCTGGGACACCTGAGGTTGAAAAACAAAACAAAACAAAACAAATCAATAACTACAGAACAACGGACTTCTTCCATCCCACAGAATGACCCCAAACTCTTTGGACGGGGCCAAACCCCCAGAGAGTAAGACTCGTCCATTTCCCATGAAGTCACCCGGAAATTTCACGACCATGAGTGACACGATAACCAGAGATAAAAACTTGAGCAAGAGCCTCACACTCGCCCTATTTTCATATCCCGAAGAGTTCTCCTCATGGTCTGTAGATCAGTCCTGCCATACCTATGACCCGAAACATAAGCCGAGTTTGTGTTTTCAAACAACTGTCCAAACAGCCCTGGCCTACACACCCTACAGGCTCAGGCCCCTGGAGCCAAACCTGACGACTGTGCTTGCCCTCTCCAAGGGAATTGTGTGTGCCCATTCCTATGGCCACAACCCAACTAAGAGGATAAACCTCCAAAGTCCCTGAGGCCATCCCAATATGTGTGGCTTCGCAGGACAAACAGGGGCAATCTGGGCCCATCTGAGCACCTACCGGCACTCAGACCCGTAGACTGATGTCCCCAGAGGTAAAAAGGAACGAACAGGCCCCTAGGCACATATCCGATCCATTGCTTTGGTTTCCAGGCATCTCTCCTCAGAGGAATGGATTTCAATAACAGCATATGGCTGTTTCTTGACTCACCCATCAGAACAAATCTCATCTACACATGGGAAACTTGCACGATGGAGCTGTGTGAAAGCCTCTCTTTAGGAGAACCCTTCAGGGCCCCAGTGCCACCGCTTCATTCCAAGGTCTCCATAGACATATTATCATATTAGGACACATCCACGGGAGAGTCCATTTCAACTCAGCCTCCTCGGTTGCTCCCCCAGATCCAGCAGATCTAACCTGTCTTGTTGCTTGCAGACAATTGGAATGCGAGGTGGGCTACCCAGCCATCCATCCTTAGAACCCTGCTCGGAATCGTTGTCCTGGAGCCAACCAACAGGTCTCAATTGTCCTGCAGAAGAATCTTTGCAGTTGGGAGCTTCTCACAACTCCCATCGTGGGAAAACCCGCATGGCCTCGTGATCCACGCCCCCCTTCAGGAAGGGGCCATCAGGGACAGAATGTCCAACCTGAGCGATCGTCTGATCCTCGCCCTGACTTCAGATGCACGAGATCTAGATTCCGGTCTCACCCAGAAACCTAGGCCTAGCTTGGGTTCTCAGACTTCCGTCCTCAGACTACTGGCCCACATGCCCTCCAGTTTGGCAATCCAGAACTACAGGGCAGCACTCTGCCTGCCCTCCAGAAGAAAAACATTGCCGTCTGGGGCTACCCAGAAACCCCAAATGAGATTCAACCTGCACGCCATTCGGCTGTACCCCAAATATATAGGCTGACCTGGGCACTAATGCCCTTTCTGAGACAGCCTGAGTCTGGACCTCCTGGCCCCACCCAGACAGCTGGCCGCACACTGAGCTCATATGACCTGCCATGGCCTTAGGTCTTCATCTCTTCTCAATCTCGGGTTTCAGGCTTCAGAACCTAGACAGTATCTCCAATCACGGCCCGGGTATGAAAATGATGCAGAAATCAGAACGCTTTCCCCATGGCAAGAAACCTTGTGGTTGGCATGTTGTCCAAGGTTCAGTGTACTTGAAACCAGTGTGGCCCATGAGGCCCCGCCCATGCTTGCGGGCCACATTGGTCACAAACACACATTGTGACCCTCAGCCTGAGCCCAGTCCTCAGGTAAGGCCTCTCAGTGGCTGGATGGAGGGACAGCATATTGGGCTTGCCATGCCCCTAGGCCCCCTTTTTTTTAAACCATAGTTCGGGTTGTCCCTTCACTCTTCTTCCCCAGGGCTCTGATTTGGAATTCCTCTTTTGGTCGGACACCTGAGGTAACAAACCTAAAAGGAGTCCTCCCATCCCACAGATTGACGAAAAACAATTGGGATCGGGCCAAGTCCACAGAGAGCAAGAGTCGTCCATGGCCCGTGAGGCCTCCCCAACATTCCACGGCCATCGCTGATACAAAATCCAGAGACAAAAGCCTGAGCACGCGCCTCAGACTCGCTCATTCTTCATATCCTGAAGAGTTCTTCAGATAAGAACCTACACGTCACTCGAAGGCACCCAAAATATAGAGTCTAACCTGGGCACTAATGCACTGTCTGACAACCTGAGCCCGGACCTCGTGACCAACACCCAGACAGCTGACCGCACACTGAGCACATCAGACCCGCCACGGCCTTAGGTCATCATCTCTTACCTACCTCAGTTTTCAGTCTTCAAAACCTAGACCTTATCTCCAATCACTGCCCCGGGGTGACTATGATGCAGAAATCAGAACTCTTCCTTACCCAAGGCAAGAAACCATGTGGTTGGCATGTTGTCCAACGTTCAGTGTAGGAGAAACCAGCCTTCACCCTGACGCCCCGCCCATTCTTGAGTGCGACGAGGGCATAAACACGCATTGTGACCCTCAGTGTGAGTCCTGTCCTCTAGGACGTCCTCTCAGTGGCTGGACCATTAGATGTCATAATGGGCTTGACATGTCCCTAGGCCCCAATTTTTAACCAGATTTCTGGTTGTCCAGTCGCCCCTCCCAGGGCTCTACTCTGGAATCCCTCATTTGCTGGGACACCTGAGGTTGAAAAACAAAACAAAACAAAACAAATCAATAACTACAGAACAACGGACTTCTTCCATCCCACAGAATGACCCCAAACTCTTTGGACGGGGCCAAACCCCCAGAGAGTAAGACTCGTCCATTTCCCATGAAGTCACCCGGAAATTTCACGACCATGAGTGACACGATAACCAGAGATAAAAACTTGAGCAAGAGCCTCACACTCGCCCTATTTTCATATCCCGAAGAGTTCTCCTCATGGTCTGTAGATCAGTCCTGCCATACCTATGACCCGAAACATAAGCCGAGTTTGTGTTTTCAAACAACTGTCCAAACAGCCCTGGCCTACACACCCTACAGGCTCAGGCCCCTGGAGCCAAACCTGACGACTGTGCTTGCCCTCTCCAAGGGAATTGTGTGTGCCCATTCCTATGGCCACAACCCAACTAAGAGGATAAACCTCCAAAGTCCCTGAGGCCATCCCAATATGTGTGGCTTCGCAGGACAAACAGGGGCAATCTGGGCCCATCTGAGCACCTACCGGCACTCAGACCCGTAGACTGATGTCCCCAGAGGTAAAAAGGAACGAACAGGCCCCTAGGCACATATCCGATCCATTGCTTTGGTTTCCAGGCATCTCTCCTCAGAGGAATGGATTTCAATAACAGCATATGGCTGTTTCTTGACTCACCCATCAGAACAAATCTCATCTACACATGGGAAACTTGCACGATGGAGCTGTGTGAAAGCCTCTCTTTAGGAGAACCCTTCAGGGCCCCAGTGCCACCGCTTCATTCCAAGGTCTCCATAGACATATTATCATATTAGGACACATCCACGGGAGAGTCCATTTCAACTCAGCCTCCTCGGTTGCTCCCCCAGATCCAGCAGATCTAACCTGTCTTGTTGCTTGCAGACAATTGGAATGCGAGGTGGGCTACCCAGCCATCCATCCTTAGAACCCTGCTCGGAATCGTTGTCCTGGAGCCAACCAACAGGTCTCAATTGTCCTGCAGAAGAATCTTTGCAGTTGGGAGCTTCTCACAACTCCCATCGTGGGAAAACCCGCATGGCCTCGTGATCCACGCCCCCCTTCAGGAAGGGGCCATCAGGGACAGAATGTCCAACCTGAGCGATCGTCTGATCCTCGCCCTGACTTCAGATGCACGAGATCTAGATTCCGGTCTCACCCAGAAACCTAGGCCTAGCTTGGGTTCTCAGACTTCCGTCCTCAGACTACTGGCCCACATGCCCTCCAGTTTGGCAATCCAGAACTACAGGGCAGCACTCTGCCTGCCCTCCAGAAGAAAAAAACATTGCCGTCTGGGGCTACCCAGAAACCCCAAATGAGATTCAACCTGCACGCCATTCGGCTGTACCCCAAATATATAGGCTGACCTGGGCACTAATGCCCTTTCTGAGACAGCCTGAGTCTGGACCTCCTGGCCCCACCCAGACAGCTGGCCGCACACTGAGCTCATATGACCTGCCATGGCCTTAGGTCTTCATCTCTTCTCAATCTCGGGTTTCAGGCTTCAGAACCTAGACAGTATCTCCAATCACGGCCCGGGTATGAAAATGATGCAGAAATCAGAACGCTTTCCCCATGGCAAGAAGCCTTGTGGTTGGCATGTTGTCCAAGGTTCAGTGTACTTGAAACCAGTGTGGCCCATGAGGCCCCGCCCATGCTTGCGGGCCACATTGGTCACAAACACACATTGTGACCCTCAGCCTGAGCCCAGTCCTCAGGTAAGGCCTCTCAGTGGCTGGATGGAGGGACAGCATATTGGGCTTGCCATGCCCCTAGGCCCCCTTTTTTAACCATAGTTCGGGTTGTCCCTTCACTCTTCCCCAGGGCTCTGATTTGGAATTCCTCTTTTGGTCGGACACCTGAGGTAACAAACCTAAAAGGAGTCCTCCCATCCCACAGATTGACGAAAAAAACAATTGGGATCGGGCCAAGTCCACAGAGAGCAAGAGTCGTCCATGGCCCGTGAGGCCTCCCCAACATTCCACGGCCATCGCTGATACAAAATCCAGAGACAAAAGCCTGAGCACGCGCCTCAGACTCGCTCATTCTTCATATCCTGAAGAGTTCTTCAGATAAGAACCTACACGTCACTCGAAGGCACCCAAAATATAGAGTCTAACCTGGGCACTAATGCACTGTCTGACAACCTGAGCCCGGACCTCGTGACCAACACCCAGACAGCTGACCGCACACTGAGCACATCAGACCCGCCACGGCCTTAGGTCATCATCTCTTACCTACCTCAGTTTTCAGTCTTCAAAACCTAGACCTTATCTCCAATCACTGCCCAGGGGTGACTATGATGCAGAAATCAGAACTCTTCCTTACCCAAGGCAAGAAACCATGTGGTTGGCATGTTGTCCAACGTTCAGTGTAGGAGAAACCAGCCTTCACCCTGACGCCCCGCCCATTCTTGAGTGCGACGAGGGCATAAACACGCATTGTGACCCTCAGTGTGAGTCCTGTCCTCTAGGACGTCCTCTCAGTGGCTGGACCATTAGATGTCATAATGGGCTTGACATGTCCCTAGGCCCCAATTTTTAACCAGATTTCTGGTTGTCCAGTCGCCCCTCCCAGGGCTCTACTCTGGAATCCCTCATTTGCTGGGACACCTGAGGTTGAAAAACAAAACAAAACAAAACAAATCAATAACTACAGAACAACGGACTTCTTCCATCCCACAGAATGACCCCAAACTCTTTGGACGGGGCCAAACCCCCAGAGAGTAAGACTCGTCCATTTCCCATGAAGTCACCCGGAAATTTCACGACCATGAGTGACACGATAACCAGAGATAAAAACTTGAGCAAGAGCCTCACACTCGCCCTATTTTCATATCCCGAAGAGTTCTCCTCATGGTCTGTAGATCAGTCCTGCCATACCTATGACCCGAAACATAAGCCGAGTTTGTGTTTTCAAACAACTGTCCAAACAGCCCTGGCCTACACACCCTACAGGCTCAGGCCCCTGGAGCCAAACCTGACGACTGTGCTTGCCCTCTCCAAGGGAATTGTGTGTGCCCATTCCTATGGCCACAACCCAACTAAGAGGATAAACCTCCAAAGTCCCTGAGGCCATCCCAATATGTGTGGCTTCGCAGGACAAACAGGGGCAATCTGGGCCCATCTGAGCACCTACCGGCACTCAGACCCGTAGACTGATGTCCCCAGAGGTAAAAAGGAACGAACAGGCCCCTAGGCACATATCCGATCCATTGCTTTGGTTTCCAGGCATCTCTCCTCAGAGGAATGGATTTCAATAACAGCATATGGCTGTTTCTTGACTCACCCATCAGAACAAATCTCATCTACACATGGGAAACTTGCACGATGGAGCTGTGTGAAAGCCTCTCTTTAGGAGAACCCTTCAGGGCCCCAGTGCCACCGCTTCATTCCAAGGTCTCCATAGACATATTATCATATTAGGACACATCCACGGGAGAGTCCATTTCAACTCAGCCTCCTCGGTTGCTCCCCCAGATCCAGCAGATCTAACCTGTCTTGTTGCTTGCAGACAATTGGAATGCGAGGTGGGCTACCCAGCCATCCATCCTTAGAACCCTGCTCGGAATCGTTGTCCTGGAGCCAACCAACAGGTCTCAATTGTCCTGCAGAAGAATCTTTGCAGTTGGGAGCTTCTCACAACTCCCATCGTGGGAAAACCCGCATGGCCTCGTGATCCACGCCCCCCTTCAGGAAGGGGCCATCAGGGACAGAATGTCCAACCTGAGCGATCGTCTGATCCTCGCCCTGACTTCAGATGCACGAGATCTAGATTCCGGTCTCACCCAGAAACCTAGGCCTAGCTTGGGTTCTCAGACTTCCGTCCTCAGACTACTGGCCCACATGCCCTCCAGTTTGGCAATCCAGAACTACAGGGCAGCACTCTGCCTGCCCTCCAGAAGAAAAACATTGCCGTCTGGGGCTACCCAGAAACCCCAAATGAGATTCAACCTGCACGCCATTCGGCTGTACCCCAAATATATAGGCTGACCTGGGCACTAATGCCCTTTCTGAGACAGCCTGAGTCTGGACCTCCTGGCCCCACCCAGACAGCTGGCCGCACACTGAGCTCATATGACCTGCCATGGCCTTAGGTCTTCATCTCTTCTCAATCTCGGGTTTCAGGCTTCAGAACCTAGACAGTATCTCCAATCACGGCCCGGGTATGAAAATGATGCAGAAATCAGAACGCTTTCCCCATGGCAAGAAGCCTTGTGGTTGGCATGTTGTCCAAGGTTCAGTGTACTTGAAACCAGTGTGGCCCATGAGGCCCCGCCCATGCTTGCGGGCCACATTGGTCACAAACACACATTGTGACCCTCAGCCTGAGCCCAGTCCTCAGGTAAGGCCTCTCAGTGGCTGGATGGAGGGACAGCATATTGGGCTTGCCATGCCCCTAGGCCCCCTTTTTTAACCATAGTTCGGGTTGTCCCTTCACTCTTCCCCAGGGCTCTGATTTGGAATTCCTCTTTTGGTCGGACACCTGAGGTAACAAACCTAAAAGGAGTCCTCCCATCCCACAGATTGACGAAAAACAATTGGGATCGGGCCAAGTCCACAGAGAGCAAGAGTCGTCCATGGCCCGTGAGGCCTCCCCAACATTCCACGGCCATCGCTGATACAAAATCCAGAGACAAAAGCCTGAGCACGCGCCTCAGACTCGCTCATTCTTCATATCCTGAAGAGTTCTTCAGATAAGAACCTACACGTCACTCGAAGGCACCCAAAATATAGAGTCTAACCTGGGCACTAATGCACTGTCTGACAACCTGAGCCCGGACCTCGTGACCAACACCCAGACAGCTGACCGCACACTGAGCACATCAGACCCGCCACGGCCTTAGGTCATCATCTCTTACCTACCTCAGTTTTCAGTCTTCAAAACCTAGACCTTATCTCCAATCACTGCCCCGGGGTGACTATGATGCAGAAATCAGAACTCTTCCTTACCCAAGGCAAGAAACCATGTGGTTGGCATGTTGTCCAACGTTCAGTGTAGGAGAAACCAGCCTTCACCCTGACGCCCCGCCCATTCTTGAGTGCGACGAGGGCATAAACACGCATTGTGACCCTCAGTGTGAGTCCTGTCCTCTAGGACGTCCTCTCAGTGGCTGGACCATTAGATGTCATAATGGGCTTGACATGTCCCTAGGCCCCAATTTTTAACCAGATTTCTGGTTGTCCAGTCGCCCCTCCCAGGGCTCTACTCTGGAATCCCTCATTTGCTGGGACACCTGAGGTTGAAAAACAAAACAAAACAAAACAAATCAATAACTACAGAACAACGGACTTCTTCCATCCCACAGAATGACCCCAAACTCTTTGGACGGGGCCAAACCCCCAGAGAGTAAGACTCGTCCATTTCCCATGAAGTCACCCGGAAATTTCACGACCATGAGTGACACGATAACCAGAGATAAAAACTTGAGCAAGAGCCTCACACTCGCCCTATTTTCATATCCCGAAGAGTTCTCCTCATGGTCTGTAGATCAGTCCTGCCATACCTATGACCCGAAACATAAGCCGAGTTTGTGTTTTCAAACAACTGTCCAAACAGCCCTGGCCTACACACCCTACAGGCTCAGGCCCCTGGAGCCAAACCTGACGACTGTGCTTGCCCTCTCCAAGGGAATTGTGTGTGCCCATTCCTATGGCCACAACCCAACTAAGAGGAGGATAAACCTCCAAAGTCCCTGAGGCCATCCCAATATGTGTGGCTTCGCAGGACAAACAGGGGCAATCTGGGCCCATCTGAGCACCTACCGGCACTCAGACCCGTAGACTGATGTCCCCAGAGGTAAAAAGGAACGAACAGGCCCCTAGGCACATATCCGATCCATTGCTTTGGTTTCCAGGCATCTCTCCTCAGAGGAATGGATTTCAATAACAGCATATGGCTGTTTCTTGACTCACCCATCAGAACAAATCTCATCTACACATGGGAAACTTGCACGATGGAGCTGTGTGAAAGCCTCTCTTTAGGAGAACCCTTCAGGGCCCCAGTGCCACCGCTTCATTCCAAGGTCTCCATAGACATATTATCATATTAGGACACATCCACGGGAGAGTCCATTTCAACTCAGCCTCCTCGGTTGCTCCCCCAGATCCAGCAGATCTAACCTGTCTTGTTGCTTGCAGACAATTGGAATGCGAGGTGGGCTACCCAGCCATCCATCCTTAGAACCCTGCTCGGAATCGTTGTCCTGGAGCCAACCAACAGGTCTCAATTGTCCTGCAGAAGAATCTTTGCAGTTGGGAGCTTCTCACAACTCCCATCGTGGGAAAACCCGCATGGCCTCGTGATCCACGCCCCCCTTCAGGAAGGGGCCATCAGGGACAGAATGTCCAACCTGAGCGATCGTCTGATCCTCGCCCTGACTTCAGATGCACGAGATCTAGATTCCGGTCTCACCCAGAAACCTAGGCCTAGCTTGGGTTCTCAGACTTCCGTCCTCAGACTACTGGCCCACATGCCCTCCAGTTTGGCAATCCAGAACTACAGGGCAGCACTCTGCCTGCCCTCCAGAAGAAAAACATTGCCGTCTGGGGCTACCCAGAAACCCCAAATGAGATTCAACCTGCACGCCATTCGGCTGTACCCCAAATATATAGGCTGACCTGGGCACTAATGCCCTTTCTGAGACAGCCTGAGTCTGGACCTCCTGGCCCCACCCAGACACAGCTGGCCGCACACTGAGCTCATATGACCTGCCATGGCCTTAGGTCTTCATCTCTTCTCAATCTCGGGTTTCAGGCTTCAGAACCTAGACAGTATCTCCAATCACGGCCCGGGTATGAAAATGATGCAGAAATCAGAACGCTTTCCCCATGGCAAGAAACCTTGTGGTTGGCATGTTGTCCAAGGTTCAGTGTACTTGAAACCAGTGTGGCCCATGAGGCCCCGCCCATGCTTGCGGGCCACATTGGTCACAAACACACATTGTGACCCTCAGCCTGAGCCCAGTCCTCAGGTAAGGCCTCTCAGTGGCTGGATGGAGGGACAGCATATTGGGCTTGCCATGCCCCTAGGCCCCCTTTTTTAACCATAGTTCGGGTTGTCCCTTCACTCTTCCCCAGGGCTCTGATTTGGAATTCCTCTTTTGGTCGGACACCTGAGGTAACAAACCTAAAAGGAGTCCTCCCATCCCACAGATTGACGAAAAAAAAACAATTGGGATCGGGCCAAGTCCACAGAGAGCAAGAGTCGTCCATGGCCCGTGAGGCCTCCCCAACATTCCACGGCCATCGCTGATACAAAATCCAGAGACAAAAGCCTGAGCACGCGCCTCAGACTCGCTCATTCTTCATATCCTGAAGAGTTCTTCAGATAAGAACCTACACGTCACTCGAAGGCACCCAAAATATAGAGTCTAACCTGGGCACTAATGCACTGTCTGACAACCTGAGCCCGGACCTCGTGACCAACACCCAGACAGCTGACCGCACACTGAGCACATCAGACCCGCCACGGCCTTAGGTCATCATCTCTTACCTACCTCAGTTTTCAGTCTTCAAAACCTAGACCTTATCTCCAATCACTGCCCAGGGGTGACTATGATGCAGAAATCAGAACTCTTCCTTACCCAAGGCAAGAAACCATGTGGTTGGCATGTTGTCCAACGTTCAGTGTAGGAGAAACCAGCCTTCACCCTGACGCCCCGCCCATTCTTGAGTGCGACGAGGGCATAAACACGCATTGTGACCCTCAGTGTGAGTCCTGTCCTCTAGGACGTCCTCTCAGTGGCTGGACCATTAGATGTCATAATGGGCTTGACATGTCCCTAGGCCCCAATTTTTAACCAGATTTCTGGTTGTCCAGTCGCCCCTCCCAGGGCTCTACTCTGGAATCCCTCATTTGCTGGGACACCTGAGGTTGAAAAACAAAACAAAACAAAACAAATCAATAACTACAGAACAACGGACTTCTTCCATCCCACAGAATGACCCCAAACTCTTTGGACGGGGCCAAACCCCCAGAGAGTAAGACTCGTCCATTTCCCATGAAGTCACCCGGAAATTTTCACGACCATGAGTGACACGATAACCAGAGATAAAAAAACTTGAGCAAGAGCCTCACACTCGCCCTATTTTCATATCCCGAAGAGTTCTCCTCATGGTCTGTAGATCAGTCCTGCCATACCTATGACCCGAAACATAAGCCGAGTTTGTGTTTTCAAACAACTGTCCAAACAGCCCTGGCCTACACACCCTACAGGCTCAGGCCCCTGGAGCCAAACCTGACGACTGTGCTTGCCCTCTCCAAGGGAATTGTGTGTGCCCATTCCTATGGCCACAACCCAACTAAGAGGATAAACCTCCAAAGTCCCTGAGGCCATCCCAATATGTGTGGCTTCGCAGGACAAACAGGGGCAATCTGGGCCCATCTGAGCACCTACCGGCACTCAGACCCGTAGACTGATGTCCCCAGAGGTAAAAAGGAACGAACAGGCCCCTAGGCACATATCCGATCCATTGCTTTGGTTTCCAGGCATCTCTCCTCAGAGGAATGGATTTCAATAACAGCATATGGCTGTTTCTTGACTCACCCATCAGAACAAATCTCATCTACACATGGGAAACTTGCACGATGGAGCTGTGTGAAAGCCTCTCTTTAGGAGAACCCTTCAGGGCCCCAGTGCCACCGCTTCATTCCAAGGTCTCCATAGACATATTATCATATTAGGACACATCCACGGGAGAGTCCATTTCAACTCAGCCTCCTCGGTTGCTCCCCCAGATCCAGCAGATCTAACCTGTCTTGTTGCTTGCAGACAATTGGAATGCGAGGTGGGCTACCCAGCCATCCATCCTTAGAACCCTGCTCGGAATCGTTGTCCTGGAGCCAACCAACAGGTCTCAATTGTCCTGCAGAAGAATCTTTGCAGTTGGGAGCTTCTCACAACTCCCATCGTGGGAAAACCCGCATGGCCTCGTGATCCACGCCCCCCTTCAGGAAGGGGCCATCAGGGACAGAATGTCCAACCTGAGCGATCGTCTGATCCTCGCCCTGACTTCAGATGCACGAGATCTAGATTCCGGTCTCACCCAGAAACCTAGGCCTAGCTTGGGTTCTCAGACTTCCGTCCTCAGACTACTGGCCCACATGCCCTCCAGTTTGGCAATCCAGAACTACAGGGCAGCACTCTGCCTGCCCTCCAGAAGAAAAAAACATTGCCGTCTGGGGCTACCCAGAAACCCCAAATGAGATTCAACCTGCACGCCATTCGGCTGTACCCCAAATATATAGGCTGACCTGGGCACTAATGCCCTTTCTGAGACAGCCTGAGTCTGGACCTCCTGGCCCCACCCAGACAGCTGGCCGCACACTGAGCTCATATGACCTGCCATGGCCTTAGGTCTTCATCTCTTCTCAATCTCGGGTTTCAGGCTTCAGAACCTAGACAGTATCTCCAATCACGGCCCGGGTATGAAAATGATGCAGAAATCAGAACGCTTTCCCCATGGCAAGAAGCCTTGTGGTTGGCATGTTGTCCAAGGTTCAGTGTACTTGAAACCAGTGTGGCCCATGAGGCCCCGCCCATGCTTGCGGGCCACATTGGTCACAAACACACATTGTGACCCTCAGCCTGAGCCCAGTCCTCAGGTAAGGCCTCTCAGTGGCTGGATGGAGGGACAGCATATTGGGCTTGCCATGCCCCTAGGCCCCCTTTTTTAACCATAGTTCGGGTTGTCCCTTCACTCTTCCCCAGGGCTCTGATTTGGAATTCCTCTTTTGGTCGGACACCTGAGGTAACAAACCTAAAAGGAGTCCTCCCATCCCACAGATTGACGAAAAACAATTGGGATCGGGCCAAGTCCACAGAGAGCAAGAGTCGTCCATGGCCCGTGAGGCCTCCCCAACATTCCACGGCCATCGCTGATACAAAATCCAGAGACAAAAGCCTGAGCACGCGCCTCAGACTCGCTCATTCTTCATATCCTGAAGAGTTCTTCAGATAAGAACCTACACGTCACTCGAAGGCACCCAAAATATAGAGTCTAACCTGGGCACTAATGCACTGTCTGACAACCTGAGCCCGGACCTCGTGACCAACACCCAGACAGCTGACCGCACACTGAGCACATCAGACCCGCCACGGCCTTAGGTCATCATCTCTTACCTACCTCAGTTTTCAGTCTTCAAAACCTAGACCTTATCTCCAATCACTGCCCCCGGGTGACTATGATGCAGAAATCAGAACTCTTCCTTACCCAAGGCAAGAAACCATGTGGTTGGCATGTTGTCCAACGTTCAGTGTAGGAGAAACCAGCCTTCACCCTGACGCCCCGCCCATTCTTGAGTGCGACGAGGGCATAAAACACGCATTGTGACCCTCAGTGTGAGTCCTGTCCTCTAGGACGTCCTCTCAGTGGCTGGACCATTAGATGTCATAATGGGCTTGACATGTCCCTAGGCCCCAATTTTTAACCAGATTTCTGGTTGTCCAGTCGCCCCTCCCAGGGCTCTACTCTGGAATCCCTCATTTGCTGGGACACCTGAGGTTGAAAAACAAAACAAAACAAAACAAATCAATAACTACAGAACAACGGACTTCTTCCATCCCACAGAATGACCCCAAACTCTTTGGACGGGGCCAAACCCCCAGAGAGTAAGACTCGTCCATTTCCCATGAAGTCACCCGGAAATTTCACGACCATGAGTGACACGATAACCAGAGATAAAAAAACTTGAGCAAGAGCCTCACACTCGCCCTATTTTCATATCCCGAAGAGTTCTCCTCATGGTCTGTAGATCAGTCCTGCCATACCTATGACCCGAAACATAAGCCGAGTTTGTGTTTTCAAACAACTGTCCAAACAGCCCTGGCCTACACACCCTACAGGCTCAGGCCCCTGGAGCCAAACCTGACGACTGTGCTTGCCCTCTCCAAGGGAATTGTGTGTGCCCATTCCTATGGCCACAACCCAACTAAGAGGATAAACCTCCAAAGTCCCTGAGGCCATCCCAATATGTGTGGCTTCGCAGGACAAACAGGGGCAATCTGGGCCCATCTGAGCACCTACCGGCACTCAGACCCGTAGACTGATGTCCCCAGAGGTAAAAAGGAACGAACAGGCCCCTAGGCACATATCCGATCCATTGCTTTGGTTTCCAGGCATCTCTCCTCAGAGGAATGGATTTCAATAACAGCATATGGCTGTTTCTTGACTCACCCATCAGAACAAATCTCATCTACACATGGGAAACTTGCACGATGGAGCTGTGTGAAAGCCTCTCTTTAGGAGAACCCTTCAGGGCCCCAGTGCCACCGCTTCATTCCAAGGTCTCCATAGACATATTATCATATTAGGACACATCCACGGGAGAGTCCATTTCAACTCAGCCTCCTCGGTTGCTCCCCCAGATCCAGCAGATCTAACCTGTCTTGTTGCTTGCAGACAATTGGAATGCGAGGTGGGCTACCCAGCCATCCATCCTTAGAACCCTGCTCGGAATCGTTGTCCTGGAGCCAACCAACAGGTCTCAATTGTCCTGCAGAAGAATCTTTGCAGTTGGGAGCTTCTCACAACTCCCATCGTGGGAAAACCCGCATGGCCTCGTGATCCACGCCCCCCTTCAGGAAGGGGCCATCAGGGACAGAATGTCCAACCTGAGCGATCGTCTGATCCTCGCCCTGACTTCAGATGCACGAGATCTAGATTCCGGTCTCACCCAGAAACCTAGGCCTAGCTTGGGTTCTCAGACTTCCGTCCTCAGACTACTGGCCCACATGCCCTCCAGTTTGGCAATCCAGAACTACAGGGCAGCACTCTGCCTGCCCTCCAGAAGAAAAAAAAAACATTGCCGTCTGGGGCTACCCAGAAACCCCAAATGAGATTCAACCTGCACGCCATTCGGCTGTACCCCAAATATATAGGCTGACCTGGGCACTAATGCCCTTTCTGAGACAGCCTGAGTCTGGACCTCCTGGCCCCACCCAGACAGCTGGCCGCACACTGAGCTCATATGACCTGCCATGGCCTTAGGTCTTCATCTCTTCTCAATCTCGGGTTTCAGGCTTCAGAACCTAGACAGTATCTCCAATCACGGCCCGGGTATGAAAATGATGCAGAAATCAGAACGCTTTCCCCATGGCAAGAAGCCTTGTGGTTGGCATGTTGTCCAAGGTTCAGTGTACTTGAAACCAGTGTGGCCCATGAGGCCCCGCCCATGCTTGCGGGCCACATTGGTCACAAACACACATTGTGACCCTCAGCCTGAGCCCAGTCCTCAGGTAAGGCCTCTCAGTGGCTGGATGGAGGGACAGCATATTGGGCTTGCCATGCCCCTAGGCCCCCTTTTTTAACCATAGTTCGGGTTGTCCCTTCACTCTTCCCCAGGGCTCTGATTTGGAATTCCTCTTTTGGTCGGACACCTGAGGTAACAAACCTAAAAGGAGTCCTCCCATCCCACAGATTGACGAAAAAACAATTGGGATCGGGCCAAGTCCACAGAGAGCAAGAGTCGTCCATGGCCCGTGAGGCCTCCCCAACATTCCACGGCCATCGCTGATACAAAATCCAGAGACAAAAGCCTGAGCACGCGCCTCAGACTCGCTCATTCTTCATATCCTGAAGAGTTCTTCAGATAAGAACCTACACGTCACTCGAAGGCACCCAAAATATAGAGTCTAACCTGGGCACTAATGCACTGTCTGACAACCTGAGCCCGGACCTCGTGACCAACACCCAGACAGCTGACCGCACACTGAGCACATCAGACCCGCCACGGCCTTAGGTCATCATCTCTTACCTACCTCAGTTTTCAGTCTTCAAAACCTAGACCTTATCTCCAATCACTGCCCAGGGGTGACTATGATGCAGAAATCAGAACTCTTCCTTACCCAAGGCAAGAAACCATGTGGTTGGCATGTTGTCCAACGTTCAGTGTAGGAGAAACCAGCCTTCACCCTGACGCCCCGCCCATTCTTGAGTGCGACGAGGGCATAAACACGCATTGTGACCCTCAGTGTGAGTCCTGTCCTCTAGGACGTCCTCTCAGTGGCTGGACCATTAGATGTCATAATGGGCTTGACATGTCCCTAGGCCCCAATTTTTAACCAGATTTCTGGTTGTCCAGTCGCCCCTCCCAGGGCTCTACTCTGGAATCCCTCATTTGCTGGGACACCTGAGGTTGAAAAACAAAACAAAACAAAACAAAACAATAACTACAGAACAACGGACTTCTTCTTCCATCCCACAGAATGACCCCAAACTCTTTGGACGGGGCCAAACCCCCAGAGAGTAAGACTCGTCCATTTCCCATGAAGTCACCCGGAAATTTCACGACCATGAGTGACACGATAACCAGAGATAAAAACTTGAGCAAGAGCCTCACACTCGCCCTATTTTCATATCCCGAAGAGTTCTCCTCATGGTCTGTAGATCAGTCCTGCCATACCTATGACCCGAAACATAAGCCGAGTTTGTGTTTTCAAACAACTGTCCAAACAGCCCTGGCCTACACACCCTACAGGCTCAGGCCCCTGGAGCCAAACCTGACGACTGTGCTTGCCCTCTCCAAGGGAATTGTGTGTGCCCATTCCTATGGCCACAACCCAACTAAGAGGATAAACCTCCAAAGTCCCTGAGGCCATCCCAATATGTGTGGCTTCGCAGGACAAACAGGGGCAATCTGGGCCCATCTGAGCACCTACCGGCACTCAGACCCGTAGACTGATGTCCCCAGAGGTAAAAAGGAACGAACAGGCCCCTAGGCACATATCCGATCCATTGCTTTGGTTTCCAGGCATCTCTCCTCAGAGGAATGGATTTCAATAACAGCATATGGCTGTTTCTTGACTCACCCATCAGAACAAATCTCATCTACACATGGGAAACTTGCACGATGGAGCTGTGTGAAAGCCTCTCTTTAGGAGAACCCTTCAGGGCCCCAGTGCCACCGCTTCATTCCAAGGTCTCCATAGACATATTATCATATTAGGACACATCCACGGGAGAGTCCATTTCAACTCAGCCTCCTCGGTTGCTCCCCCAGATCCAGCAGATCTAACCTGTCTTGTTGCTTGCAGACAATTGGAATGCGAGGTGGGCTACCCAGCCATCCATCCTTAGAACCCTGCTCGGAATCGTTGTCCTGGAGCCAACCAACAGGTCTCAATTGTCCTGCAGAAGAATCTTTGCAGTTGGGAGCTTCTCACAACTCCCATCGTGGGAAAACCCGCATGGCCTCGTGATCCACGCCCCCCTTCAGGAAGGGGCCATCAGGGACAGAATGTCCAACCTGAGCGATCGTCTGATCCTCGCCCTGACTTCAGATGCACGAGATCTAGATTCCGGTCTCACCCAGAAACCTAGGCCTAGCTTGGGTTCTCAGACTTCCGTCCTCAGACTACTGGCCCACATGCCCTCCAGTTTGGCAATCCAGAACTACAGGGCAGCACTCTGCCTGCCCTCCAGAAGAAAAACATTGCCGTCTGGGGCTACCCAGAAACCCCAAATGAGATTCAACCTGCACGCCATTCGGCTGTACCCCAAATATATAGGCTGACCTGGGCACTAATGCCCTTTCTGAGACAGCCTGAGTCTGGACCTCCTGGCCCCACCCAGACAGCTGGCCGCACACTGAGCTCATATGACCTGCCATGGCCTTAGGTCTTCATCTCTTCTCAATCTCGGGTTTCAGGCTTCAGAACCTAGACAGTATCTCCAATCACGGCCCGGGTATGAAAATGATGCAGAAATCAGAACGCTTTCCCCATGGCAAGAAACCTTGTGGTTGGCATGTTGTCCAAGGTTCAGTGTACTTGAAACCAGTGTGGCCCATGAGGCCCCGCCCATGCTTGCGGCGGGCCACATTGGTCACAAACACACATTGTGACCCTCAGCCTGAGCCCAGTCCTCAGGTAAGGCCTCTCAGTGGCTGGATGGAGGGACAGCATATTGGGCTTGCCATGCCCCTAGGCCCCCTTTTTTAACCATAGTTCGGGTTGTCCCTTCACTCTTCCCCAGGGCTCTGATTTGGAATTCCTCTTTTGGTCGGACACCTGAGGTAACAAACCTAAAAGGAGTCCTCCCATCCCACAGATTGACGAAAAACAATTGGGATCGGGCCAAGTCCACAGAGAGCAAGAGTCGTCCATGGCCCGTGAGGCCTCCCCAACATTCCACGGCCATCGCTGATACAAAATCCAGAGACAAAAGCCTGAGCACGCGCCTCAGACTCGCTCATTCTTCATATCCTGAAGAGTTCTTCAGATAAGAACCTACACGTCACTCGAAGGCACCCAAAATATAGAGTCTAACCTGGGCACTAATGCACTGTCTGACAACCTGAGCCCGGACCTCGTGACCAACACCCAGACAGCTGACCGCACACTGAGCACATCAGACCCGCCACGGCCTTAGGTCATCATCTCTTACCTACCTCAGTTTTCAGTCTTCAAAACCTAGACCTTATCTCCAATCACTGCCCAGGGGTGACTATGATGCAGAAATCAGAACTCTTCCTTACCCAAGGCAAGAAACCATGTGGTTGGCATGTTGTCCAACGTTCAGTGTAGGAGAAACCAGCCTTCACCCTGACGCCCCGCCCATTCTTGAGTGCGACGAGGGCATAAACACGCATTGTGACCCTCAGTGTGAGTCCTGTCCTCTAGGACGTCCTCTCAGTGGCTGGACCATTAGATGTCATAATGGGCTTGACATGTCCCTAGGCCCCAATTTTTAACCAGATTTCTGGTTGTCCAGTCGCCCCTCCCAGGGCTCTACTCTGGAATCCCTCATTTGCTGGGACACCTGAGGTTGAAAAAAAAAAAACAAAACAAAACAAATCAATAACTACAGAACAACGGACTTCTTCCATCCCACAGAATGACCCCAAACTCTTTGGACGGGGCCAAACCCCCAGAGAGTAAGACTCGTCCATTTCCCATGAAGTCACCCGGAAATTTCACGACCATGAGTGACACGATAACCAGAGATAAAAACTTGAGCAAGAGCCTCACACTCGCCCTATTTTCATATCCCGAAGAGTTCTCCTCATGGTCTGTAGATCAGTCCTGCCATACCTATGACCCGAAACATAAGCCGAGTTTGTGTTTTCAAACAACTGTCCAAACAGCCCTGGCCTACACACCCTACAGGCTCAGGCCCCTGGAGCCAAACCTGACGACTGTGCTTGCCCTCTCCAAGGGAATTGTGTGTGCCCATTCCTATGGCCACAACCCAACTAAGAGGATAAACCTCCAAAGTCCCTGAGGCCATCCCAATATGTGTGGCTTCGCAGGACAAACAGGGGCAATCTGGGCCCATCTGAGCACCTACCGGCACTCAGACCCGTAGACTGATGTCCCCAGAGGTAAAAAGGAACGAACAGGCCCCTAGGCACATATCCGATCCATTGCTTTGGTTTCCAGGCATCTCTCCTCAGAGGAATGGATTTCAATAACAGCATATGGCTGTTTCTTGACTCACCCATCAGAACAAATCTCATCTACACATGGGAAACTTGCACGATGGAGCTGTGTGAAAGCCTCTCTTTAGGAGAACCCTTCAGGGCCCCAGTGCCACCGCTTCATTCCAAGGTCTCCATAGACATATTATCATATTAGGACACATCCACGGGAGAGTCCATTTCAACTCAGCCTCCTCGGTTGCTCCCCCAGATCCAGCAGATCTAACCTGTCTTGTTGCTTGCAGACAATTGGAATGCGAGGTGGGCTACCCAGCCATCCATCCTTAGAACCCTGCTCGGAATCGTTGTCCTGGAGCCAACCAACAGGTCTCAATTGTCCTGCAGAAGAATCTTTGCAGTTGGGAGCTTCTCACAACTCCCATCGTGGGAAAACCCGCATGGCCTCGTGATCCACGCCCCCCTTCAGGAAGGGGCCATCAGGGACAGAATGTCCAACCTGAGCGATCGTCTGATCCTCGCCCTGACTTCAGATGCACGAGATCTAGATTCCGGTCTCACCCAGAAACCTAGGCCTAGCTTGGGTTCTCAGACTTCCGTCCTCAGACTACTGGCCCACATGCCCTCCAGTTTGGCAATCCAGAACTACAGGGCAGCACTCTGCCTGCCCTCCAGAAGAAAAAAACATTGCCGTCTGGGGCTACCCAGAAACCCCAAATGAGATTCAACCTGCACGCCATTCGGCTGTACCCCAAATATATAGGCTGACCTGGGCACTAATGCCCTTTCTGAGACAGCCTGAGTCTGGACCTCCTGGCCCCACCCAGACAGCTGGCCGCACACTGAGCTCATATGACCTGCCATGGCCTTAGGTCTTCATCTCTTCTCAATCTCGGGTTTCAGGCTTCAGAACCTAGACAGTATCTCCAATCACGGCCCGGGTATGAAAATGATGCAGAAATCAGAACGCTTTCCCCATGGCAAGAAACCTTGTGGTTGGCATGTTGTCCAAGGTTCAGTGTACTTGAAACCAGTGTGGCCCATGAGGCCCCGCCCATGCTTGCGGGCCACATTGGTCACAAACACACATTGTGACCCTCAGCCTGAGCCCAGTCCTCAGGTAAGGCCTCTCAGTGGCTGGATGGAGGGACAGCATATTGGGCTTGCCATGCCCCTAGGCCCCCTTTTTTAACCATAGTTCGGGTTGTCCCTTCACTCTTCCCCAGGGCTCTGATTTGGAATTCCTCTTTTGGTCGGACACCTGAGGTAACAAACCTAAAAGGAGTCCTCCCATCCCACAGATTGACGAAAAACAATTGGGATCGGGCCAAGTCCACAGAGAGCAAGAGTCGTCCATGGCCCGTGAGGCCTCCCCAACATTCCACGGCCATCGCTGATACAAAATCCAGAGACAAAAGCCTGAGCACGCGCCTCAGACTCGCTCATTCTTCATATCCTGAAGAGTTCTTCAGATAAGAACCTACACGTCACTCGAAGGCACCCAAAATATAGAGTCTAACCTGGGCACTAATGCACTGTCTGACAACCTGAGCCCGGACCTCGTGACCAACACCCAGACAGCTGACCGCACACTGAGCACATCAGACCCGCCACGGCCTTAGGTCATCATCTCTTACCTACCTCAGTTTTCAGTCTTCAAAACCTAGACCTTATCTCCAATCACTGCCCAGGGGTGACTATGATGCAGAAATCAGAACTCTTCCTTACCCAAGGCAAGAAACCATGTGGTTGGCATGTTGTCCAACGTTCAGTGTAGGAGAAACCAGCCTTCACCCTGACGCCCCGCCCATTCTTGAGTGCGACGAGGGCATAAACACGCATTGTGACCCTCAGTGTGAGTCCTGTCCTCTAGGACGTCCTCTCAGTGGCTGGACCATTAGATGTCATAATGGGCTTGACATGTCCCTAGGCCCCAATTTTTAACCAGATTTCTGGTTGTCCAGTCGCCCCTCCCAGGGCTCTACTCTGGAATCCCTCATTTGCTGGGACACCTGAGGTTGAAAAACAAAACAAAACAAAACAAATCAATAACTACAGAACAACGGACTTCTTCCATCCCACAGAATGACCCCAAACTCTTTGGACGGGGCCAAACCCCCAGAGAGTAAGACTCGTCCATTTCCCATGAAGTCACCCGGAAATTTCACGACCATGAGTGACACGATAACCAGAGATAAAAACTTGAGCAAGAGCCTCACACTCGCCCTATTTTCATATCCCGAAGAGTTCTCCTCATGGTCTGTAGATCAGTCCTGCCATACCTATGACCCGAAACATAAGCCGAGTTTGTGTTTTCAAACAACTGTCCAAACAGCCCTGGCCTACACACCCTACAGGCTCAGGCCCCTGGAGCCAAACCTGACGACTGTGCTTGCCCTCTCCAAGGGAATTGTGTGTGCCCATTCCTATGGCCACAACCCAACTAAGAGGATAAACCTCCAAAGTCCCTGAGGCCATCCCAATATGTGTGGCTTCGCAGGACAAACAGGGGGCAATCTGGGCCCATCTGAGCACCTACCGGCACTCAGACCCGTAGACTGATGTCCCCAGAGGTAAAAAGGAACGAACAGGCCCCTAGGCACATATCCGATCCATTGCTTTGGTTTCCAGGCATCTCTCCTCAGAGGAATGGATTTCAATAACAGCATATGGCTGTTTCTTGACTCACCCATCAGAACAAATCTCATCTACACATGGGAAACTTGCACGATGGAGCTGTGTGAAAGCCTCTCTTTAGGAGAACCCTTCAGGGCCCCAGTGCCACCGCTTCATTCCAAGGTCTCCATAGACATATATTATCATATTAGGACACATCCACGGGAGAGTCCATTTCAACTCAGCCTCCTCGGTTGCTCCCCCAGATCCAGCAGATCTAACCTGTCTTGTTGCTTGCAGACAATTGGAATGCGAGGTGGGCTACCCAGCCATCCATCCTTAGAACCCTGCTCGGAATCGTTGTCCTGGAGCCAACCAACAGGTCTCAATTGTCCTGCAGAAGAATCTTTGCAGTTGGGAGCTTCTCACAACTCCCATCGTGGGAAAACCCGCATGGCCTCGTGATCCACGCCCCCCTTCAGGAAGGGGCCATCAGGGACAGAATGTCCAACCTGAGCGATCGTCTGATCCTCGCCCTGACTTCAGATGCACGAGATCTAGATTCCGGTCTCACCCAGAAACCTAGGCCTAGCTTGGGTTCTCAGACTTCCGTCCTCAGACTACTGGCCCACATGCCCTCCAGTTTGGCAATCCAGAACTACAGGGCAGCACTCTGCCTGCCCTCCAGAAGAAAAAACATTGCCGTCTGGGGCTACCCAGAAACCCCAAATGAGATTCAACCTGCACGCCATTCGGCTGTACCCCAAATATATAGGCTGACCTGGGCACTAATGCCCTTTCTGAGACAGCCTGAGTCTGGACCTCCTGGCCCCACCCAGACAGCTGGCCGCACACTGAGCTCATATGACCTGCCATGGCCTTAGGTCTTCATCTCTTCTCAATCTCGGGTTTCAGGCTTCAGAACCTAGACAGTATCTCCAATCACGGCCCGGGTATGAAAATGATGCAGAAATCAGAACGCTTTCCCCATGGCAAGAAGCCTTGTGGTTGGCATGTTGTCCAAGGTTCAGTGTACTTGAAACCAGTGTGGCCCATGAGGCCCCGCCCATGCTTGCGGGCCACATTGGTCACAAACACACATTGTGACCCTCAGCCTGAGCCCAGTCCTCAGGTAAGGCCTCTCAGTGGCTGGATGGAGGGACAGCATATTGGGCTTGCCATGCCCCTAGGCCCCCTTTTTTAACCATAGTTCGGGTTGTCCCTTCACTCTTCCCCAGGGCTCTGATTTGGAATTCCTCTTTTGGTCGGACACCTGAGGTAACAAACCTAAAAGGAGTCCTCCCATCCCACAGATTGACGAAAAACAATTGGGATCGGGCCAAGTCCACAGAGAGCAAGAGTCGTCCATGGCCCGTGAGGCCTCCCCAACATTCCACGGCCATCGCTGATACAAAATCCAGAGACAAAAGCCTGAGCACGCGCCTCAGACTCGCTCATTCTTCATATCCTGAAGAGTTCTTCAGATAAGAACCTACACGTCACTCGAAGGCACCCAAAATATAGAGTCTAACCTGGGCACTAATGCACTGTCTGACAACCTGAGCCCGGACCTCGTGACCAACACCCAGACAGCTGACCGCACACTGAGCACATCAGACCCGCCACGGCCTTAGGTCATCATCTCTTACCTACCTCAGTTTTCAGTCTTCAAAACCTAGACCTTATCTCCAATCACTGCCCAGGGGTGACTATGATGCAGAAATCAGAACTCTTCCTTACCCAAGGCAAGAAACCATGTGGTTGGCATGTTGTCCAACGTTCAGTGTAGGAGAAACCAGCCTTCACCCTGACGCCCCGCCCATTCTTGAGTGCGACGAGGGCATAAACACGCATTGTGACCCTCAGTGTGAGTCCTGTCCTCTAGGACGTCCTCTCAGTGGCTGGACCATTAGATGTCATAATGGGCTTGACATGTCCCTAGGCCCCAATTTTTAACCAGATTTCTGGTTGTCCAGTCGCCCCTCCCAGGGCTCTACTCTGGAATCCCTCATTTGCTGGGACACCTGAGGTTGAAAAAACAAAACAAAACAAAACAAATCAATAACTACAGAACAACGGACTTCTTCCATCCCACAGAATGACCCCAAACTCTTTGGACGGGGCCAAACCCCCAGAGAGTAAGACTCGTCCATTTCCCATGAAGTCACCCGGAAATTTCACGACCATGAGTGACACGATAACCAGAGATAAAAACTTGAGCAAGAGCCTCACACTCTCGCCCTATTTTCATATCCCGAAGAGTTCTCCTCATGGTCTGTAGATCAGTCCTGCCATACCTATGACCCGAAACATAAGCCGAGTTTGTGTTTTCAAACAACTGTCCAAACAGCCCTGGCCTACACACCCTACAGGCTCAGGCCCCTGGAGCCAAACCTGACGACTGTGCTTGCCCTCTCCAAGGGAATTGTGTGTGCCCATTCCTATGGCCACAACCCAACTAAGAGGATAAACCTCCAAAGTCCCTGAGGCCATCCCAATATGTGTGGCTTCGCAGGACAAACAGGGGCAATCTGGGCCCATCTGAGCACCTACCGGCACTCAGACCCGTAGACTGATGTCCCCAGAGGTAAAAAGGAACGAACAGGCCCCTAGGCACATATCCGATCCATTGCTTTGGTTTCCAGGCATCTCTCCTCAGAGGAATGGATTTCAATAACAGCATATGGCTGTTTCTTGACTCACCCATCAGAACAAATCTCATCTACACATGGGAAACTTGCACGATGGAGCTGTGTGAAAGCCTCTCTTTAGGAGAACCCTTCAGGGCCCCAGTGCCACCGCTTCATTCCAAGGTCTCCATAGACATATTATCATATTAGGACACATCCACGGGAGAGTCCATTTCAACTCAGCCTCCTCGGTTGCTCCCCCAGATCCAGCAGATCTAACCTGTCTTGTTGCTTGCAGACAATTGGAATGCGAGGTGGGCTACCCAGCCATCCATCCTTAGAACCCTGCTCGGAATCGTTGTCCTGGAGCCAACCAACAGGTCTCAATTGTCCTGCAGAAGAATCTTTGCAGTTGGGAGCTTCTCACAACTCCCATCGTGGGAAAACCCGCATGGCCTCGTGATCCACGCCCCCCTTCAGGAAGGGGCCATCAGGGACAGAATGTCCAACCTGAGCGATCGTCTGATCCTCGCCCTGACTTCAGATGCACGAGATCTAGATTCCGGTCTCTCACCCAGAAACCTAGGCCTAGCTTGGGTTCTCAGACTTCCGTCCTCAGACTACTGGCCCACATGCCCTCCAGTTTGGCAATCCAGAACTACAGGGCAGCACTCTGCCTGCCCTCCAGAAGAAAAACATTGCCGTCTGGGGCTACCCAGAAACCCCAAATGAGATTCAACCTGCACGCCATTCGGCTGTACCCCCCAAATATATAGGCTGACCTGGGCACTAATGCCCTTTCTGAGACAGCCTGAGTCTGGACCTCCTGGCCCCACCCAGACAGCTGGCCGCACACTGAGCTCATATGACCTGCCATGGCCTTAGGTCTTCATCTCTTCTCAATCTCGGGTTTCAGGCTTCAGAACCTAGACAGTATCTCCAATCACGGCCCGGGTATGAAAATGATGCAGAAATCAGAACGCTTTCCCCATGGCAAGAAACCTTGTGGTTGGCATGTTGTCCAAGGTTCAGTGTACTTGAAACCAGTGTGGCCCATGAGGCCCCGCCCATGCTTGCGGGCCACATTGGTCACAAACACACATTGTGACCCTCAGCCTGAGCCCAGTCCTCAGGTAAGGCCTCTCAGTGGCTGGATGGAGGGACAGCATATTGGGCTTGCCATGCCCCTAGGCCCCCTTTTTTAACCATAGTTCGGGTTGTCCCTTCACTCTTCCCCAGGGCTCTGATTTGGAATTCCTCTTTTGGTCGGACACCTGAGGTAACAAACCTAAAAGGAGTCCTCCCATCCCACAGATTGACGAAAAACAATTGGGATCGGGCCAAGTCCACAGAGAGCAAGAGTCGTCCATGGCCCGTGAGGCCTCCCCAACATTCCACGGCCATCGCTGATACAAAATCCAGAGACAAAAGCCTGAGCACGCGCCTCAGACTCGCTCATTCTTCATATCCTGAAGAGTTCTTCAGATAAGAACCTACACGTCACTCGAAGGCACCCAAAATATAGAGTCTAACCTGGGCACTAATGCACTGTCTGACAACCTGAGCCCGGACCTCGTGACCAACACCCAGACAGCTGACCGCACACTGAGCACATCAGACCCGCCACGGCCTTAGGTCATCATCTCTTACCTACCTCAGTTTTCAGTCTTCAAAACCTAGACCTTATCTCCAATCACTGCCCAGGGGTGACTATGATGCAGAAATCAGAACTCTTCCTTACCCAAGGCAAGAAACCATGTGGTTGGCATGTTGTCCAACGTTCAGTGTAGGAGAAACCAGCCTTCACCCTGACGCCCCGCCCATTCTTGAGTGCGACGAGGGCATAAACACGCATTGTGACCCTCAGTGTGAGTCCTGTCCTCTAGGACGTCCTCTCAGTGGCTGGACCATTAGATGTCATAATGGGCTTGACATGTCCCTAGGCCCCAATTTTTAACCAGATTTCTGGTTGTCCAGTCGCCCCTCCCAGGGCTCTACTCTGGAATCCCTCATTTGCTGGGACACCTGAGGTTGAAAAACAAAACAAAACAAAACAAAATCAATAACTACAGAACAACGGACTTCTTCCATCCCACAGAATGACCCCAAACTCTTTGGACGGGGCCAAACCCCCAGAGAGTAAGACTCGTCCATTTCCCATGAAGTCACCCGGAAATTTCACGACCATGAGTGACACGATAACCAGAGATAAAAACTTGAGCAAGAGCCTCACACTCGCCCTATTTTCATATCCCGAAGAGTTCTCCTCATGGTCTGTAGATCAGTCCTGCCATACCTATGACCCGAAACATAAGCCGAGTTTGTGTTTTCAAACAACTGTCCAAACAGCCCTGGCCTACACACCCTACAGGCTCAGGCCCCTGGAGCCAAACCTGACGACTGTGCTTGCCCTCTCCAAGGGAATTGTGTGTGCCCATTCCTATGGCCACAACCCAACTAAGAGGATAAACCTCCAAAGTCCCTGAGGCCATCCCAATATGTGTGGCTTCGCAGGACAAACAGGGGCAATCTGGGCCCATCTGAGCACCTACCGGCACTCAGACCCGTAGACTGATGTCCCCAGAGGTAAAAAGGAACGAACAGGCCCCTAGGCACATATCCGATCCATTGCTTTGGTTTCCAGGCATCTCTCCTCAGAGGAATGGATTTCAATAACAGCATATGGCTGTTTCTTGACTCACCCATCAGAACAAATCTCATCTACACATGGGAAACTTGCACGATGGAGCTGTGTGAAAGCCTCTCTTTAGGAGAACCCTTCAGGGCCCCAGTGCCACCGCTTCATTCCAAGGTCTCCATAGACATATTATCATATTAGGACACATCCACGGGAGAGTCCATTTCAACTCAGCCTCCTCGGTTGCTCCCCCAGATCCAGCAGATCTAACCTGTCTTGTTGCTTGCAGACAATTGGAATGCGAGGTGGGCTACCCAGCCATCCATCCTTAGAACCCTGCTCGGAATCGTTGTCCTGGAGCCAACCAACAGGTCTCAATTGTCCTGCAGAAGAATCTTTGCAGTTGGGAGCTTCTCACAACTCCCATCGTGGGAAAACCCGCATGGCCTCGTGATCCACGCCCCCCTTCAGGAAGGGGCCATCAGGGACAGAATGTCCAACCTGAGCGATCGTCTGATCCTCGCCCTGACTTCAGATGCACGAGATCTAGATTCCGGTCTCACCCAGAAACCTAGGCCTAGCTTGGGTTCTCAGACTTCCGTCCTCAGACTACTGGCCCACATGCCCTCCAGTTTGGCAATCCAGAACTACAGGGCAGCACTCTGCCTGCCCTCCAGAAGAAAAAACATTGCCGTCTGGGGCTACCCAGAAACCCCAAATGAGATTCAACCTGCACGCCATTCGGCTGTACCCCAAATATATAGGCTGACCTGGGCACTAATGCCCTTTCTGAGACAGCCTGAGTCTGGACCTCCTGGCCCCACCCAGACAGCTGGCCGCACACTGAGCTCATATGACCTGCCATGGCCTTAGGTCTTCATCTCTTCTCAATCTCGGGTTTCAGGCTTCAGAACCTAGACAGTATCTCCAATCACGGCCCGGGTATGAAAATGATGCAGAAATCAGAACGCTTTCCCCATGGCAAGAAGCCTTGTGGTTGGCATGTTGTCCAAGGTTCAGTGTACTTGAAACCAGTGTGGCCCATGAGGCCCCGCCCATGCTTGCGGGCCACATTGGTCACAAACACACATTGTGACCCTCAGCCTGAGCCCAGTCCTCAGGTAAGGCCTCTCAGTGGCTGGATGGAGGGACAGCATATTGGGCTTGCCATGCCCCTAGGCCCCCTTTTTTAACCATAGTTCGGGTTGTCCCTTCACTCTTCCCCAGGGCTCTGATTTGGAATTCCTCTTTTGGTCGGACACCTGAGGTAACAAACCTAAAAGGAGTCCTCCCATCCCACAGATTGACGAAAAACAATTGGGATCGGGCCAAGTCCACAGAGAGCAAGAGTCGTCCATGGCCCGTGAGGCCTCCCCAACATTCCACGGCCATCGCTGATACAAAATCCAGAGACAAAAGCCTGAGCACGCGCCTCAGAGACTCGCTCATTCTTCATATCCTGAAGAGTTCTTCAGATAAGAACCTACACGTCACTCGAAGGCACCCAAAATATAGAGTCTAACCTGGGCACTAATGCACTGTCTGACAACCTGAGCCCGGACCTCGTGACCAACACCCAGACAGCTGACCGCACACTGAGCACATCAGACCCGCCACGGCCTTAGGTCATCATCTCTTACCTACCTCAGTTTTCAGTCTTCAAAACCTAGACCTTATCTCCAATCACTGCCCCGGGGTGACTATGATGCAGAAATCAGAACTCTTCCTTACCCAAGGCAAGAAACCATGTGGTTGGCATGTTGTCCAACGTTCAGTGTAGGAGAAACCAGCCTTCACCCTGACGCCCCGCCCATTCTTGAGTGCGACGAGGGCATAAACACGCATTGTGACCCTCAGTGTGAGTCCTGTCCTCTAGGACGTCCTCTCAGTGGCTGGACCATTAGATGTCATAATGGGCTTGACATGTCCCTAGGCCCCAATTTTTAACCAGATTTCTGGTTGTCCAGTCGCCCCTCCCAGGGCTCTACTCTGGAATCCCTCATTTGCTGGGACACCTGAGGTTGAAAAACAAAACAAAAACAAAAAATAATAACTACAGAACAACGGACTTCTTCCATCCCACAGAATGACCCCAAACTCTTTGGACGGGGCCAAACCCCCAGAGAGTAAGACTCGTCCATTTCCCATGAAGTCACCCGGAAATTTCACGACCATGAGTGACACGATAACCAGAGATAAAAACTTGAGCAAGAGCCTCACACTCGCCCTATTTTCATATCCCGAAGAGTTCTCCTCATGGTCTGTAGATCAGTCCTGCCATACCTATGACCCGAAACATAAGCCGAGTTTGTGTTTTCAAACAACTGTCCAAACAGCCCTGGCCTACACACCCTACAGGCTCAGGCCCCTGGAGCCAAACCTGACGACTGTGCTTGCCCTCTCCAAGGGAATTGTGTGTGCCCATTCCTATGGCCACAACCCAACTAAGAGGATAAACCTCCAAAGTCCCTGAGGCCATCCCAATATGTGTGGCTTCGCAGGACAAACAGGGGCAATCTGGGCCCATCTGAGCACCTACCGGCACTCAGACCCGTAGACTGATGTCCCCAGAGGTAAAAAGGAACGAACAGGCCCCTAGGCACATATCCGATCCATTGCTTTGGTTTCCAGGCATCTCTCCTCAGAGGAATGGATTTCAATAACAGCATATGGCTGTTTCTTGACTCACCCATCAGAACAAATCTCATCTACACATGGGAAACTTGCACGATGGAGCTGTGTGAAAGCCTCTCTTTAGGAGAACCCTTCAGGGCCCCAGTGCCACCGCTTCATTCCAAGGTCTCCATAGACATATTATCATATTAGGACACATCCACGGGAGAGTCCATTTCAACTCAGCCTCCTCGGTTGCTCCCCCAGATCCAGCAGATCTAACCTGTCTTGTTGCTTGCAGACAATTGGAATGCGAGGTGGGCTACCCAGCCATCCATCCTTAGAACCCTGCTCGGAATCGTTGTCCTGGAGCCAACCAACAGGTCTCAATTGTCCTGCAGAAGAATCTTTGCAGTTGGGAGCTTCTCACAACTCCCATCGTGGGAAAACCCGCATGGCCTCGTGATCCACGCCCCCCTTCAGGAAGGGGCCATCAGGGACAGAATGTCCAACCTGAGCGATCGTCTGATCCTCGCCCTGACTTCAGATGCACGAGATCTAGATTCCGGTCTCACCCAGAAACCTAGGCCTAGCTTGGGTTCTCAGACTTCCGTCCTCAGACTACTGGCCCACATGCCCTCCAGTTTGGCAATCCAGAACTACAGGGCAGCACTCTGCCTGCCCTCCAGAAGAAAAACATTGCCGTCTGGGGCTACCCAGAAACCCCAAATGAGATTCAACCTGCACGCCATTCGGCTGTACCCCAAATATATAGGCTGACCTGGGCACTAATGCCCTTTCTGAGACAGCCTGAGTCTGGACCTCCTGGCCCCACCCAGACAGCTGGCCGCACACTGAGCTCATATGACCTGCCATGGCCTTAGGTCTTCATCTCTTCTCAATCTCGGGTTTCAGGCTTCAGAACCTAGACAGTATCTCCAATCACGGCCCGGGTATGAAAATGATGCAGAAATCAGAACGCTTTCCCCATGGCAAGAAGCCTTGTGGTTGGCATGTTGTCCAAGGTTCAGTGTACTTGAAACCAGTGTGGCCCATGAGGCCCCGCCCATGCTTGCGGGCCACATTGGTCACAAACACACATTGTGACCCTCAGCCTGAGCCCAGTCCTCAGGTAAGGCCTCTCAGTGGCTGGATGGAGGGACAGCATATTGGGCTTGCCATGCCCCTAGGCCCCCTTTTTTAACCATAGTTCGGGTTGTCCCTTCACTCTTCCCCAGGGCTCTGATTTGGAATTCCTCTTTTGGTCGGACACCTGAGGTAACAAACCTAAAAGGAGTCCTCCCATCCCACAGATTGACGACGAAAACAATTGGGATCGGGCCAAGTCCACAGAGAGCAAGAGTCGTCCATGGCCCATGAGGCCTCCCCAACATTCCACGGCCATCGCTGATACAAAATCCAGAGACAAAAGCCTGAGCACGCGCCTCAGACTCGCTCATTCTTCATATCCTGAAGAGTTCTTCAGATAAGAACCTACACGTCACTCGAAGGCACCCAAAATATAGAGTCTAACCTGGGCACTAATGCACTGTCTGACAACCTGAGCCCGGACCTCGTGACCAACACCCAGACAGCTGACCGCACACTGAGCACATCAGACCCGCCACGGCCTTAGGTCATCATCTCTTACCTACCTCAGTTTTCAGTCTTCAAAACCTAGACCTTATCTCCAATCACTGCCCAGGGGTGACTATGATGCAGAAATCAGAACTCTTCCTTACCCAAGGCAAGAAACCATGTGGTTGGCATGTTGTCCAACGTTCAGTGTAGGAGAAACCAGCCTTCACCCTGACGCCCCGCCCCATTCTTGAGTGCGACGAGGGCATAAACACGCATTGTGACCCTCAGTGTGAGTCCTGTCCTCTAGGACGTCCTCTCAGTGGCTGGACCATTAGATGTCATAATGGGCTTGACATGTCCCTAGGCCCCAATTTTTAACCAGATTTCTGGTTGTCCAGTCGCCCCTCCCAGGGCTCTACTCTGGAATCCCTCATTTGCTGGGACACCTGAGGTTGAAAAACAAAACAAAAAAAAAAAATCAATAACTACAGAACAACGGACTTCTTCCATCCCACAGAATGACCCCAAACTCTTTGGACGGGGCCAAACCCCCAGAGAGTAAGACTCGTCCATTTCCCATGAAGTCACCCGGAAATTTCACGACCATGAGTGACACGATAACCAGAGATAAAAACTTGAGCAAGAGCCTCACACTCGCCCTATTTTCATATCCCGAAGAGTTCTCCTCATGGTCTGTAGATCAGTCCTGCCATACCTATGACCCGAAACATAAGCCGAGTTTGTGTTTTCAAACAACTGTCCAAACAGCCCTGGCCTACACACCCTACAGGCTCAGGCCCCTGGAGCCAAACCTGACGACTGTGCTTGCCCTCTCCAAGGGAATTGTGTGTGCCCATTCCTATGGCCACAACCCAACTAAGAGGATAAACCTCCAAAGTCCCTGAGGCCATCCCAATATGTGTGGCTTCGCAGGACAAACAGGGGCAATCTGGGCCCATCTGAGCACCTACCGGCACTCAGACCCGTAGACTGATGTCCCCAGAGGTAAAAAGGAACGAACAGGCCCCTAGGCACATATCCGATCCATTGCTTTGGTTTCCAGGCATCTCTCCTCAGAGGAATGGATTTCAATAACAGCATATGGCTGTTTCTTGACTCACCCATCAGAACAAATCTCATCTACACATGGGAAACTTGCACGATGGAGCTGTGTGAAAGCCTCTCTTTAGGAGAACCCTTCAGGGCCCCAGTGCCACCGCTTCATTCCAAGGTCTCCATAGACATATTATCATATTAGGACACATCCACGGGAGAGTCCATTTCAACTCAGCCTCCTCGGTTGCTCCCCCAGATCCAGCAGATCTAACCTGTCTTGTTGCTTGCAGACAATTGGAATGCGAGGTGGGCTACCCAGCCATCCATCCTTAGAACCCTGCTCGGAATCGTTGTCCTGGAGCCAACCAACAGGTCTCAATTGTCCTGCAGAAGAATCTTTGCAGTTGGGAGCTTCTCACAACTCCCATCGTGGGAAAACCCGCATGGCCTCGTGATCCACGCCCCCCTTCAGGAAGGGGCCATCAGGGACAGAATGTCCAACCTGAGCGATCGTCTGATCCTCGCCCTGACTTCAGATGCACGAGATCTAGATTCCGGTCTCACCCAGAAACCTAGGCCTAGCTTGGGTTCTCAGACTTCCGTCCTCAGACTACTGGCCCACATGCCCTCCAGTTTGGCAATCCAGAACTACAGGGCAGCACTCTGCCTGCCCTCCAGAAGAAAAAAACACATTGCCGTCTGGGGCTACCCAGAAACCCCAAATGAGATTCAACCTGCACGCCATTCGGCTGTACCCCAAATATATAGGCTGACCTGGGCACTAATGCCCTTTCTGAGACAGCCTGAGTCTGGACCTCCTGGCCCCACCCAGACAGCTGGCCGCACACTGAGCTCATATGACCTGCCATGGCCTTAGGTCTTCATCTCTTCTCAATCTCGGGTTTCAGGCTTCAGAACCTAGACAGTATCTCCAATCACGGCCCGGGTATGAAAATGATGCAGAAATCAGAACGCTTTCCCCATGGCAAGAAGCCTTGTGGTTGGCATGTTGTCCAAGGTTCAGTGTACTTGAAACCAGTGTGGCCCATGAGGCCCCGCCCATGCTTGCGGGCCACATTGGTCACAAACACACATTGTGACCCTCAGCCTGAGCCCAGTCCTCAGGTAAGGCCTCTCAGTGGCTGGATGGAGGGACAGCATATTGGGCTTGCCATGCCCCTAGGCCCCCTTTTTTAACCATAGTTCGGGTTGTCCCTTCACTCTTCCCCAGGGCTCTGATTTGGAATTCCTCTTTTGGTCGGACACCTGAGGTAACAAACCTAAAAGGAGTCCTCCCATCCCACAGATTGACGAAAAACAATTGGGATCGGGCCAAGTCCACAGAGAGCAAGAGTCGTCCATGGCCCGTGAGGCCTCCCCAACATTCCACGGCCATCGCTGATACAAAATCCAGAGACAAAAGCCTGAGCACGCGCCTCAGACTCGCTCATTCTTCATATCCTGAAGAGTTCTTCAGATAAGAACCTACACGTCACTCGAAGGCACCCAAAATATAGAGTCTAACCTGGGCACTAATGCACTGTCTGACAACCTGAGCCCGGACCTCGTGACCAACACCCAGACAGCTGACCGCACACTGAGCACATCAGACCCGCCACGGCCTTAGGTCATCATCTCTTACCTACCTCAGTTTTCAGTCTTCAAAACCTAGACCTTATCTCCAATCACTGCCCAGGGGTGACTATGATGCAGAAATCAGAACTCTTCCTTACCCAAGGCAAGAAAAACCATGGTTGGCATGTTGTCCAACGTTCAGTGTAGGAGAAACCAGCCTTCACCCTGACGCCCCGCCCATTCTTGAGTGCGACGAGGGCATAAACACGCATTGTGACCCTCAGTGTGAGTCCTGTCCTCTAGGACGTCCTCTCAGTGGCTGGACCATTAGATGTCATAATGGGCTTGACATGTCCCTAGGCCCCAATTTTTAACCAGATTTCTGGTTGTCCAGTCGCCCCTCCCAGGGCTCTACTCTGGAATCCCTCATTTGCTGGGACACCTGAGGTTGAAAAACAAAACAAAACAAAACAAATCAATAACTACAGAACAACGGACTTCTTCCATCCCACAGAATGACCCCAAACTCTTTGGACGGGGCCAAACCCCCAGAGAGTAAGACTCGTCCATTTCCCATGAAGTCACCCGGAAATTTCACGACCATGAGTGACACGATAACCAGAGATAAAAACTTGAGCAAGAGCCTCACACTCGCCCTATTTTCATATCCCGAAGAGTTCTCCTCATGGTCTGTAGATCAGTCCTGCCATACCTATGACCCGAAACATAAGCCGAGTTTGTGTTTTCAAACAACTGTCCAAACAGCCCTGGCCTACACACCCTACAGGCTCAGGCCCCTGGAGCCAAACCTGACGACTGTGCTTGCCCTCTCCAAGGGAATTGTGTGTGCCCATTCCTATGGCCACAACCCAACTAAGAGGATAAACCTCCAAAGTCCCTGAGGCCATCCCAATATGTGTGGCTTCGCAGGACAAACAGGGGCAATCTGGGCCCATCTGAGCACCTACCGGCACTCAGACCCGTAGACTGATGTCCCCAGAGGTAAAAAGGAACGAACAGGCCCCTAGGCACATATCCGATCCATTGCTTTGGTTTCCAGGCATCTCTCCTCAGAGGAATGGATTTCAATAACAGCATATGGCTGTTTCTTGACTCACCCATCAGAACAAATCTCATCTACACATGGGAAACTTGCACGATGGAGCTGTGTGAAAGCCTCTCTTTAGGAGAACCCTTCAGGGCCCCAGTGCCACCGCTTCATTCCAAGGTCTCCATAGACATATTATCATATTAGGACACATCCACGGGAGAGTCCATTTCAACTCAGCCTCCTCGGTTGCTCCCCCAGATCCAGCAGATCTAACCTGTCTTGTTGCTTGCAGACAATTGGAATGCGAGGTGGGCTACCCAGCCATCCATCCTTAGAACCCTGCTCGGAATCGTTGTCCTGGAGCCAACCAACAGGTCTCAATTGTCCTGCAGAAGAATCTTTGCAGTTGGGAGCTTCTCACAACTCCCATCGTGGGAAAACCCGCATGGCCTCGTGATCCACGCCCCCCTTCAGGAAGGGGCCATCAGGGACAGAATGTCCAACCTGAGCGATCGTCTGATCCTCGCCCTGACTTCAGATGCACGAGATCTAGATTCCGGTCTCACCCAGAAACCTAGGCCTAGCTTGGGTTCTCAGACTTCCGTCCTCAGACTACTGGCCCACATGCCCTCCAGTTTGGCAATCCAGAACTACAGGGCAGCACTCTGCCTGCCCTCCAGAAGAAAAACATTGCCGTCTGGGGCTACCCAGAAACCCCAAATGAGATTCAACCTGCACGCCATTCGGCTGTACCCCAAATATATAGGCTGACCTGGGCACTAATGCCCTTTCTGAGACAGCCTGAGTCTGGACCTCCTGGCCCCACCCAGACAGCTGGCCGCACACTGAGCTCATATGACCTGCCATGGCCTTAGGTCTTCATCTCTTCTCAATCTCGGGTTTCAGGCTTCAGAACCTAGACAGTATCTCCAATCACGGCCCGGGTATGAAAATGATGCAGAAATCAGAACGCTTTCCCCATGGCAAGAAGCCTTGTGGTTGGCATGTTGTCCAAGGTTCAGTGTACTTGAAACCAGTGTGGCCCATGAGGCCCCGCCCATGCTTGCGGGCCACATTGGTCACAAACACACATTGTGACCCTCAGCCTGAGCCCAGTCCTCAGGTAAGGCCTCTCAGTGGCTGGATGGAGGGACAGCATATTGGGCTTGCCATGCCCCTAGGCCCCCTTTTTTAACCATAGTTCGGGTTGTCCCTTCACTCTTCCCCAGGGCTCTGATTTGGAATTCCTCTTTTGGTCGGACACCTGAGGTAACAAACCTAAAAGGAGTCCTCCCATCCCACAGATTGACGAAAAACAATTGGGATCGGGCCAAGTCCACAGAGAGCAAGAGTCGTCCATGGCCCGTGAGGCCTCCCCAACATTCCACGGCCATCGCTGATACAAAATCCAGAGACAAAAGCCTGAGCACGCGCCTCAGACTCGCTCATTCTTCATATCCTGAAGAGTTCTTCAGATAAGAACCTACACGTCACTCGAAGGCACCCAAAATATAGAGTCTAACCTGGGCACTAATGCACTGTCTGACAACCTGAGCCCCTGAGCCCGGACCTCGTGACCAACACCCAGACAGCTGACCGCACACTGAGCACATCAGACCCGCCACGGCCTTAGGTCATCATCTCTTACCTACCTCAGTTTTCAGTCTTCAAAACCTAGACCTTATCTCCAATCACTGCCCAGGGGTGACTATGATGCAGAAATCAGAACTCTTCCTTACCCAAGGCAAGAAACCATGTGGTTGGCATGTTGTCCAACGTTCAGTGTAGGAGAAACCAGCCTTCACCCTGACGCCCCGCCCATTCTTGAGTGCGACGAGGGCATAAACACGCATTGTGACCCTCAGTGTGAGTCCTGTCCTCTAGGACGTCCTCTCAGTGGCTGGACCATTAGATGTCATAATGGGCTTGACATGTCCCTAGGCCCCAATTTTTAACCAGATTTCTGGTTGTCCAGTCGCCCCTCCCAGGGCTCTACTCTGGAATCCCTCATTTGCTGGGACACCTGAGGTTGAAAAACAAAACAAAACAAAACAAATCAATAACTACAGAACAACGGACTTCTTCCATCCCACAGAATGACCCCAAACTCTTTGGACGGGGCCAAACCCCCAGAGAGTAAGACTCGTCCATTTCCCATGAAGTCACCCGGAAATTTCACGACCATGAGTGACACGATAACCAGAGATAAAAACTTGAGCAAGAGCCTCACACTCGCCCTATTTTCATATCCCGAAGAGTTCTCCTCATGGTCTGTAGATCAGTCCTGCCATACCTATGACCCGAAACATAAGCCGAGTTTGTGTTTTCAAACAACTGTCCAAACAGCCCTGGCCTACACACCCTACAGGCTCAGGCCCCTGGAGCCAAACCTGACGACTGTGCTTGCCCTCTCCAAGGGAATTGTGTGTGCCCATTCCTATGGCCACAACCCAACTAAGAGGATAAACCTCCAAAGTCCCTGAGGCCATCCCAATATGTGTGGCTTCGCAGGACAAACAGGGGCAATCTGGGCCCATCTGAGCACCTACCGGCACTCAGACCCGTAGACTGATGTCCCCAGAGGTAAAAAGGAACGAACAGGCCCCTAGGCACATATCCGATCCATTGCTTTGGTTTCCAGGCATCTCTCCTCAGAGGAATGGATTTCAATAACAGCATATGGCTGTTTCTTGACTCACCCATCAGAACAAATCTCATCTACACATGGGAAACTTGCACGATGGAGCTGTGTGAAAGCCTCTCTTTAGGAGAACCCTTCAGGGCCCCAGTGCCACCGCTTCATTCCAAGGTCTCCATAGACATATTATCATATTAGGACACATCCACGGGAGAGTCCATTTCAACTCAGCCTCCTCGGTTGCTCCCCCAGATCCAGCAGATCTAACCTGTCTTGTTGCTTGCAGACAATTGGAATGCGAGGTGGGCTACCCAGCCATCCATCCTTAGAACCCTGCTCGGAATCGTTGTCCTGGAGCCAACCAACAGGTCTCAATTGTCCTGCAGAAGAATCTTTGCAGTTGGGAGCTTCTCACAACTCCCATCGTGGGAAAACCCGCATGGCCTCGTGATCCACGCCCCCCTTCAGGAAGGGGCCATCAGGGACAGAATGTCCAACCTGAGCGATCGTCTGATCCTCGCCCTGACTTCAGATGCACGAGATCTAGATTCCGGTCTCACCCAGAAACCTAGGCCTAGCTTGGGTTCTCAGACTTCCGTCCTCAGACTACTGGCCCACATGCCCTCCAGTTTGGCAATCCAGAACTACAGGGCAGCACTCTGCCTGCCCTCCAGAAGAAAAACATTGCCGTCTGGGGCTACCCAGAAACCCCAAATGAGATTCAACCTGCACGCCATTCGGCTGTACCCCAAATATATAGGCTGACCTGGGCACTAATGCCCTTTCTGAGACAGCCTGAGTCTGGACCTCCTGGCCCCACCCAGACAGCTGGCCGCACACTGAGCTCATATGACCTGCCATGGCCTTAGGTCTTCATCTCTTCTCAATCTCGGGTTTCAGGCTTCAGAACCTAGACAGTATCTCCAATCACGGCCCGGGTATGAAAATGATGCAGAAATCAGAACGCTTTCCCCATGGCAAGAAACCTTGTGGTTGGCATGTTGTCCAAGGTTCAGTGTACTTGAAACCAGTGTGGCCCATGAGGCCCCGCCCATGCTTGCGGGCCACATTGGTCACAAACACACATTGTGACCCTCAGCCTGAGCCCAGTCCTCAGGTAAGGCCTCTCAGTGGCTGGATGGAGGGACAGCATATTGGGCTTGCCATGCCCCTAGGCCCCCTTTTTTAACCATAGTTCGGGTTGTCCCTTCACTCTTCCCCAGGGCTCTGATTTGGAATTCCTCTTTTGGTCGGACACCTGAGGTAACAAACCTAAAAGGAGTCCTCCCATCCCACAGATTGACGAAAAACAATTGGGATCGGGCCAAGTCCACAGAGAGCAAGAGTCGTCCATGGCCCGTGAGGCCTCCCCAACATTCCACGGCCATCGCTGATACAAAATCCAGAGACAAAAGCCTGAGCACGCGCCTCAGACTCGCTCATTCTTCATATCCTGAAGAGTTCTTCAGATAAGAACCTACACGTCACTCGAAGGCACCCAAAATATAGAGTCTAACCTGGGCACTAATGCACTGTCTGACAACCTGAGCCCGGACCTCGTGACCAACACCCAGACAGCTGACCGCACACTGAGCACATCAGACCCGCCACGGCCTTAGGTCATCATCTCTCTACCTACCTCAGTTTTCAGTCTTCAAAACCTAGACCTTATCTCCAATCACTGCCCCGGGGTGACTATGATGCAGAAATCAGAACTCTTCCTTACCCAAGGCAAGAAACCATGTGGTTGGCATGTTGTCCAACGTTCAGTGTAGGAGAAACCAGCCTTCACCCTGACGCCCCGCCCATTCTTGAGTGCGACGAGGGCATAAACACGCATTGTGACCCTCAGTGTGAGTCCTGTCCTCTAGGACGTCCTCTCAGTGGCTGGACCATTAGATGTCATAATGGGCTTGACATGTCCCTAGGCCCCAATTTTTAACCAGATTTCTGGTTGTCCAGTCGCCCCTCCCAGGGCTCTACTCTGGAATCCCTCATTTGCTGGGACACCTGAGGTTGAAAAACAAAACAAAACAAAACAAATCAATAACTACAGAACAACGGACTTCTTCCATCCCACAGAATGACCCCAAACTCTTTGGACGGGGCCAAACCCCCAGAGAGTAAGACTCGTCCATTTCCCATGAAGTCACCCGGAAATTTCACGACCATGAGTGACACGATAACCAGAGATAAAAACTTGAGCAAGAGCCTCACACTCGCCCTATTTTCATATCCCGAAGAGTTCTCCTCATGGTCTGTAGATCAGTCCTGCCATACCTATGACCCGAAACATAAGCCGAGTTTGTGTTTTCAAACAACTGTCCAAACAGCCCTGGCCTACACACCCTACAGGCTCAGGCCCCTGGAGCCAAACCTGACGACTGTGCTTGCCCTCTCCAAGGGAATTGTGTGTGCCCATTCCTATGGCCACAACCCAACTAAGAGGATAAACCTCCAAAGTCCCTGAGGCCATCCCAATATGTGTGGCTTCGCAGGACAAACAGGGGCAATCTGGGCCCATCTGAGCACCTACCGGCACTCAGACCCGTAGACTGATGTCCCCAGAGGTAAAAAGGAACGAACAGGCCCCTAGGCACATATCCGATCCATTGCTTTGGTTTCCAGGCATCTCTCCTCAGAGGAATGGATTTCAATAACAGCATATGGCTGTTTCTTGACTCACCCATCAGAACAAATCTCATCTACACATGGGAAACTTGCACGATGGAGCTGTGTGAAAGCCTCTCTTTAGGAGAACCCTTCAGGGCCCCAGTGCCACCGCTTCATTCCAAGGTCTCCATAGACATATTATCATATTAGGACACATCCACGGGAGAGTCCATTTCAACTCAGCCTCCTCGGTTGCTCCCCCAGATCCAGCAGATCTAACCTGTCTTGTTGCTTGCAGACAATTGGAATGCGAGGTGGGCTACCCAGCCATCCATCCTTAGAACCCTGCTCGGAATCGTTGTCCTGGAGCCAACCAACAGGTCTCAATTGTCCTGCAGAAGAATCTTTGCAGTTGGGAGCTTCTCACAACTCCCATCGTGGGAAAACCCGCATGGCCTCGTGATCCACGCCCCCCTTCAGGAAGGGGCCATCAGGGACAGAATGTCCAACCTGAGCGATCGTCTGATCCTCGCCCTGACTTCAGATGCACGAGATCTAGATTCCGGTCTCACCCAGAAACCTAGGCCTAGCTTGGGTTCTCAGACTTCCGTCCTCAGACTACTGGCCCACATGCCCTCCAGTTTGGCAATCCAGAACTACAGGGCAGCACTCTGCCTGCCCTCCAGAAGAAAAACATTGCCGTCTGGGGCTACCCAGAAACCCCAAATGAGATTCAACCTGCACGCCATTCGGCTGTACCCCCCCAAATATATAGGCTGACCTGGGCACTAATGCCCTTTCTGAGACAGCCTGAGTTTCTGGACCTCCTGGCCCCACCCAGACAGCTGGCCGCACACTGAGCTCATATGACCTGCCATGGCCTTAGGTCTTCATCTCTTCTCAATCTCGGGTTTCAGGCTTCAGAACCTAGACAGTATCTCCAATCACGGCCCGGGTATGAAAATGATGCAGAAATCAGAACGCTTTCCCCATGGCAAGAAACCTTGTGGTTGGCATGTTGTCCAAGGTTCAGTGTACTTGAAACCAGTGTGGCCCATGAGGCCCCGCCCATGCTTGCGGGCCACATTGGTCACAAACACACATTGTGACCCTCAGCCTGAGCCCAGTCCTCAGGTAAGGCCTCTCAGTGGCTGGATGGAGGGACAGCATATTGGGCTTGCCATGCCCCTAGGCCCCCTTTTTTAACCATAGTTCGGGTTGTCCCTTCACTCTTCCCCAGGGCTCTGATTTGGAATTCCTCTTTTGGTCGGACACCTGAGGTAACAAACCTAAAAGGAGTCCTCCCATCCCACAGATTGACGAAAAACAATTGGGATCGGGCCAAGTCCACAGAGAGCAAGAGTCGTCCATGGCCCGTGAGGCCTCCCCAACATTCCACGGCCATCGCTGATACAAAATCCAGAGACAAAAGCCTGAGCACGCGCCTCAGACTCGCTCATTCTTCATATCCTGAAGAGTTCTTCAGATAAGAACCTACACGTCACTCGAAGGCACCCAAAATATAGAGTCTAACCTGGGCACTAATGCACTGTCTGACAACCTGAGCCCGGACCTCGTGACCAACACCCAGACAGCTGACCGCACACTGAGCACATCAGACCCGCCACGGCCTTAGGTCATCATCTCTTACCTACCTCAGTTTTCAGTCTTCAAAACCTAGACCTTATCTCCAATCACTGCCCCCCGGTGACTATGATGCAGAAATCAGAACTCTTCCTTACCCAAGGCAAGAAACCATGTGGTTGGCATGTTGTCCAACGTTCAGTGTAGGAGAAACCAGCCCTTCACCCTGACGCCCCGCCCATTCTTGAGTGCGACGAGGGCATAAACACGCATTGTGACCCTCAGTGTGAGTCCTGTCCTCTAGGACGTCCTCTCAGTGGCTGGACCATTAGATGTCATAATGGGCTTGACATGTCCCTAGGCCCCAATTTTTAACCAGATTTCTGGTTGTCCAGTCGCCCCTCCCAGGGCTCTACTCTGGAATCCCTCATTTGCTGGGACACCTGAGGTTGAAAAACAAAACAAAACAAAACAAATCAATAACTACAGAACAACGGACTTCTTCCATCCCACAGAATGACCCCAAACTCTTTGGACGGGGCCAAACCCCCAGAGAGTAAGACTCGTCCATTTCCCATGAAGTCACCCGGAAATTTCACGACCATGAGTGACACGATAACCAGAGATAAAAAAACTTGAGCAAGAGCCTCACACTCGCCCTATTTTCATATCCCGAAGAGTTCTCCTCATGGTCTGTAGATCAGTCCTGCCATACCTATGACCCGAAACATAAGCCGAGTTTGTGTTTTCAAACAACTGTCCAAACAGCCCTGGCCTACACACCCTACAGGCTCAGGCCCCTGGAGCCAAACCTGACGACTGTGCTTGCCCTCTCCAAGGGAATTGTGTGTGCCCATTCCTATGGCCACAACCCAACTAAGAGGATAAACCTCCAAAGTCCCTGAGGCCATCCCAATATGTGTGGCTTCGCAGGACAAACAGGGGCAATCTGGGCCCATCTGAGCACCTACCGGCACTCAGACCCGTAGACTGATGTCCCCAGAGGTAAAAAGGAACGAACAGGCCCCTAGGCACATATCCGATCCATTGCTTTGGTTTCCAGGCATCTCTCCTCAGAGGAATGGATTTCAATAACAGCATATGGCTGTTTCTTGACTCACCCATCAGAACAAATCTCATCTACACATGGGAAACTTGCACGATGGAGCTGTGTGAAAGCCTCTCTTTAGGAGAACCCTTCAGGGCCCCAGTGCCACCGCTTCATTCCAAGGTCTCCATAGACATATTATCATATTAGGACACATCCACGGGAGAGTCCATTTCAACTCAGCCTCCTCGGTTGCTCCCCCAGATCCAGCAGATCTAACCTGTCTTGTTGCTTGCAGACAATTGGAATGCGAGGTGGGCTACCCAGCCATCCATCCTTAGAACCCTGCTCGGAATCGTTGTCCTGGAGCCAACCAACAGGTCTCAATTGTCCTGCAGAAGAATCTTTGCAGTTGGGAGCTTCTCACAACTCCCATCGTGGGAAAACCCGCATGGCCTCGTGATCCACGCCCCCCCTTCAGGAAGGGGCCATCAGGGACAGAATGTCCAACCTGAGCGATCGTCTGATCCTCGCCCTGACTTCAGATGCACGAGATCTAGATTCCGGTCTCACCCAGAAACCTAGGCCTAGCTTGGGTTCTCAGACTTCCGTCCTCAGACTACTGGCCCACATGCCCTCCAGTTTGGCAATCCAGAACTACAGGGCAGCACTCTGCCTGCCCTCCAGAAGAAAAACATTGCCGTCTGGGGCTACCCAGAAACCCCAAATGAGATTCAACCTGCACGCCATTCGGCTGTACCCCAAATATATAGGCTGACCTGGGCACTAATGCCCTTTCTGAGACAGCCTGAGTCTGGACCTCCTGGCCCCACCCAGACAGCTGGCCGCACACTGAGCTCATATGACCTGCCATGGCCTTAGGTCTTCATCTCTTCTCAATCTCGGGTTTCAGGCTTCAGAACCTAGACAGTATCTCCAATCACGGCCCGGGTATGAAAATGATGCAGAAATCAGAACGCTTTCCCCATGGCAAGAAGCCTTGTGGTTGGCATGTTGTCCAAGGTTCAGTGTACTTGAAACCAGTGTGGCCCATGAGGCCCCGCCCATGCTTGCGGGCCACATTGGTCACAAACACACATTGTGACCCTCAGCCTGAGCCCAGTCCTCAGGTAAGGCCTCTCAGTGGCTGGATGGAGGGACAGCATATTGGGCTTGCCATGCCCCCCTAGGCCCCCTTTTTTAACCATAGTTCGGGTTTGTCCCTTCACTCTTCCCCAGGGCTCTGATTTGGAATTCCTCTTTTGGTCGGACACCTGAGGTAACAAACCTAAAAGGAGTCCTCCCATCCCACAGATTGACGAAAAACAATTGGGATCGGGCCAAGTCCACAGAGAGCAAGAGTCGTCCATGGCCCGTGAGGCCTCCCCAACATTCCACGGCCATCGCTGATACAAAATCCAGAGACAAAAGCCTGAGCACGCGCCTCAGACTCGCTCATTCTTCATATCCTGAAGAGTTCTTCAGATAAGAACCTACACGTCACTCGAAGGCACCCAAAATATAGAGTCTAACCTGGGCACTAATGCACTGTCTGACAACCTGAGCCCGGACCTCGTGACCAACACCCAGACAGCTGACCGCACACTGAGCACATCAGACCCGCCACGGCCTTAGGTCATCATCTCTTACCTACCTCAGTTTTCAGTCTTCAAAACCTAGACCTTATCTCCAATCACTGCCCAGGGGTGACTATGATGCAGAAATCAGAACTCTTCCTTACCCAAGGCAAGAAACCATGTGGTTGGCATGTTGTCCAACGTTCAGTGTAGGAGAAACCAGCCTTCACCCTGACGCCCCGCCCATTCTTGAGTGCGACGAGGGCATAAACACGCATTGTGACCCTCAGTGTGAGTCCTGTCCTCTAGGACGTCCTCTCAGTGGCTGGACCATTAGATGTCATAATGGGCTTGACATGTCCCTAGGCCCCAATTTTTAACCAGATTTCTGGTTGTCCAGTCGCCCCTCCCAGGGCTCTACTCTGGAATCCCTCATTTGCTGGGACACCTGAGGTTGAAAAACAAAACAAAACAAAACAAATCAATAACTACAGAACAACGGACTTCTTCCATCCCACAGAATGACCCCAAACTCTTTGGACGGGGCCAAACCCCCAGAGAGTAAGACTCGTCCATTTCCCATGAAGTCACCCGGAAATTTCACGACCATGAGTGACACGATAACCAGAGATAAAAACTTGAGCAAGAGCCTCACACTCGCCCTATTTTCATATCCCGAAGAGTTCTCCTCATGGTCTGTAGATCAGTCCTGCCATACCTATGACCCGAAACATAAGCCGAGTTTGTGTTTTCAAACAACTGTCCAAACAGCCCTGGCCTACACACCCTACAGGCTCAGGCCCCTGGAGCCAAACCTGACGACTGTGCTTGCCCTCTCCAAGGGAATTGTGTGTGCCCATTCCTATGGCCACAACCCAACTAAGAGGATAAACCTCCAAAGTCCCTGAGGCCATCCCAATATGTGTGGCTTCGCAGGACAAACAGGGGCAATCTGGGCCCATCTGAGCACCTACCGGCACTCAGACCCGTAGACTGATGTCCCCAGAGGTAAAAAGGAACGAACAGGCCCCTAGGCACATATCCGATCCATTGCTTTGGTTTCCAGGCATCTCTCCTCAGAGGAATGGATTTCAATAACAGCATATGGCTGTTTCTTGACTCACCCATCAGAACAAATCTCATCTACACATGGGAAACTTGCACGATGGAGCTGTGTGAAAGCCTCTCTTTAGGAGAACCCTTCAGGGCCCCAGTGCCACCGCTTCATTCCAAGGTCTCCATAGACATATTATCATATTAGGACACATCCACGGGAGAGTCCATTTCAACTCAGCCTCCTCGGTTGCTCCCCCAGATCCAGCAGATCTAACCTGTCTTGTTGCTTGCAGACAATTGGAATGCGAGGTGGGCTACCCAGCCATCCATCCTTAGAACCCTGCTCGGAATCGTTGTCCTGGAGCCAACCAACAGGTCTCAATTGTCCTGCAGAAGAATCTTTGCAGTTGGGAGCTTCTCACAACTCCCATCGTGGGAAAACCCGCATGGCCTCGTGATCCACGCCCCCCTTCAGGAAGGGGCCATCAGGGACAGAATGTCCAACCTGAGCGATCGTCTGATCCTCGCCCTGACTTCAGATGCACGAGATCTAGATTCCGGTCTCACCCAGAAACCTAGGCCTAGCTTGGGTTCTCAGACTTCCGTCCTCAGACTACTGGCCCACATGCCCTCCAGTTTGGCAATCCAGAACTACAGGGCAGCACTCTGCCTGCCCTCCAGAAGAAAAACATTGCCGTCTGGGGCTACCCAGAAACCCCAAATGAGATTCAACCTGCACGCCATTCGGCTGTACCCCAAATATATAGGCTGACCTGGGCACTAATGCCCTTTCTGAGACAGCCTGAGTCTGGACCTCCTGGCCCCACCCAGACAGCTGGCCGCACACTGAGCTCATATGACCTGCCATGGCCTTAGGTCTTCATCTCTTCTCAATCTCGGGTTTCAGGCTTCAGAACCTAGACAGTATCTCCAATCACGGCCCGGGTATGAAAATGATGCAGAAATCAGAACGCTTTCCCCATGGCAAGAAGCCTTGTGGTTGGCATGTTGTCCAAGGTTCAGTGTACTTGAAACCAGTGTGGCCCATGAGGCCCCGCCCATGCTTGCGGGCCACATTGGTCACAAACACACATTGTGACCCTCAGCCTGAGCCCAGTCCTCAGGTAAGGCCTCTCAGTGGCTGGATGGAGGGACAGCATATTGGGCTTGCCATGCCCCTAGGCCCCCTTTTTTAACCATAGTTCGGGTTGTCCCTTCACTCTTCCCCAGGGCTCTGATTTGGAATTCCTCTTTTGGTCGGACACCTGAGGTAACAAACCTAAAAGGAGTCCTCCCATCCCACAGATTGACGAAAAACAATTGGGATCGGGCCAAGTCCACAGAGAGCAAGAGTCGTCCATGGCCCGTGAGGCCTCCCCAACATTCCACGGCCATCGCTGATACAAAATCCAGAGACAAAAGCCTGAGCACGCGCCTCAGACTCGCTCATTCTTCATATATCCTGAAGAGTTCTTCAGATAAGAACCTACACGTCACTCGAAGGCACCCAAAATATAGAGTCTAACCTGGGCACTAATGCACTGTCTGACAACCTGAGCCCGGACCTCGTGACCAACACCCAGACAGCTGACCGCACACTGAGCACATCAGACCCGCCACGGCCTTAGGTCATCATCTCTTACCTACCTCAGTTTTCAGTCTTCAAAACCTAGACCTTATCTCCAATCACTGCCCAGGGGTGACTATGATGCAGAAATCAGAACTCTTCCTTACCCAAGGCAAGAAACCATGTGGTTGGCATGTTGTCCAACGTTCAGTGTAGGAGAAACCAGCCTTCACCCTGACGCCCCGCCCATTCTTGAGTGCGACGAGGGCATAAACACGCATTGTGACCCTCAGTGTGAGTCCTGTCCTCTAGGACGTCCTCTCAGTGGCTGGACCATTAGATGTCATAATGGGCTTGACATGTCCCTAGGCCCCAATTTTTAACCAGATTTCTGGTTGTCCAGTCGCCCCTCCCAGGGCTCTACTCTGGAATCCCTCATTTGCTGGGACACCTGAGGTTGAAAAACAAAACAAAACAAAACAAATCAATAACTACAGAACAACGGACTTCTTCCATCCCACAGAATGACCCCAAACTCTTTGGACGGGGCCAAACCCCCAGAGAGTAAGACTCGTCCATTTCCCATGAAGTCACCCGGAAATTTCACGACCATGAGTGACACGATAACCAGAGATAAAAACTTGAGCAAGAGCCTCACACTCGCCCTATTTTCATATCCCGAAGAGTTCTCCTCATGGTCTGTAGATCAGTCCTGCCATACCTATGACCCGAAACATAAGCCGAGTTTGTGTTTTCAAACAACTGTCCAAAACAGCCCTGGCCTACACACCCTACAGGCTCAGGCCCCTGGAGCCAAACCTGACGACTGTGCTTGCCCTCTCCAAGGGAATTGTGTGTGCCCATTCCTATGGCCACAACCCAACTAAGAGGATAAACCTCCAAAGTCCCTGAGGCCATCCCAATATGTGTGGCTTCGCAGGACAAACAGGGGCAATCTGGGCCCATCTGAGCACCTACCGGCACTCAGACCCGTAGACTGATGTCCCCAGAGGTAAAAAGGAACGAACAGGCCCCTAGGCACATATCCGATCCATTGCTTTGGTTTCCAGGCATCTCTCCTCAGAGGAATGGATTTCAATAACAGCATATGGCTGTTTCTTGACTCACCCATCAGAACAAATCTCATCTACACATGGGAAACTTGCACGATGGAGCTGTGTGAAAGCCTCTCTTTAGGAGAACCCTTCAGGGCCCCAGTGCCACCGCTTCATTCCAAGGTCTCCATAGACATATTATCATATTAGGACACATCCACGGGAGAGTCCATTTCAACTCAGCCTCCTCGGTTGCTCCCCCAGATCCAGCAGATCTAACCTGTCTTGTTGCTTGCAGACAATTGGAATGCGAGGTGGGCTACCCAGCCATCCATCCTTAGAACCCTGCTCGGAATCGTTGTCCTGGAGCCAACCAACAGGTCTCAATTGTCCTGCAGAAGAATCTTTGCAGTTGGGAGCTTCTCACAACTCCCATCGTGGGAAAACCCGCATGGCCTCGTGATCCACGCCCCCCTTCAGGAAGGGGCCATCAGGGACAGAATGTCCAACCTGAGCGATCGTCTGATCCTCGCCCTGACTTCAGATGCACGAGATCTAGATTCCGGTCTCACCCAGAAACCTAGGCCTAGCTTGGGTTCTCAGACTTCCGTCCTCAGACTACTGGCCCACATGCCCTCCAGTTTGGCAATCCAGAACTACAGGGCAGCACTCTGCCTGCCCTCCAGAAGAAAAACATTGCCGTCTGGGGCTACCCAGAAACCCCAAATGAGATTCAACCTGCACGCCATTCGGCTGTACCCCAAATATATAGGCTGACCTGGGCACTAATGCCCTTTCTGAGACAGCCTGAGTCTGGACCTCCTGGCCCCACCCAGACAGCTGGCCGCACACTGAGCTCATATGACCTGCCATGGCCTTAGGTCTTCATCTCTTCTCAATCTCGGGTTTCAGGCTTCAGAACCTAGACAGTATCTCCAATCACGGCCCGGGTATGAAAATGATGCAGAAATCAGAACGCTTTCCCCATGGCAAGAAGCCTTGTGGTTGGCATGTTGTCCAAGGTTCAGTGTACTTGAAACCAGTGTGGCCCATGAGGCCCCGCCCATGCTTGCGGGCCACATTGGTCACAAACACACATTGTGACCCTCAGCCTGAGCCCAGTCCTCAGGTAAGGCCTCTCAGTGGCTGGATGGAGGGACAGCATATTGGGCTTGCCATGCCCCTAGGCCCCCTTTTTTAACCATAGTTCGGGTTGTCCCTTCACTCTTCCCCAGGGCTCTGATTTGGAATTCCTCTTTTGGTCGGACACCTGAGGTAACAAACCTAAAAGGAGTCCTCCCATCCCACAGATTGACGAAAAACAATTGGGATCGGGCCAAGTCCACAGAGAGCAAGAGTCGTCCATGGCCCGTGAGGCCTCCCCAACATTCCACGGCCATCGCTGATACAAAATCCAGAGACAAAAGCCTGAGCACGCGCCTCAGACTCGCTCATTCTTCATATCCTGAAGAGTTCTTCAGATAAGAACCTACACGTCACTCGAAGGCACCCAAAATATAGAGTCTAACCTGGGCACTAATGCACTGTCTGACAACCTGAGCCCGGACCTCGTGACCAACACCCAGACAGCTGACCGCACACTGAGCACATCAGACCCGCCACGGCCTTAGGTCATCATCTCTTACCTACCTCAGTTTTCAGTCTTCAAAACCTAGACCTTATCTCCAATCACTGCCCAGGGGTGACTATGATGCAGAAATCAGAACTCTTCCTTACCCAAGGCAAGAAACCATGTGGTTGGCATGTTGTCCAACGTTCAGTGTAGGAGAAACCAGCCTTCACCCTGACGCCCCGCCCATTCTTGAGTGCGACGAGGGCATAAACACGCATTGTGACCCTCAGTGTGAGTCCTGTCCTCTAGGACGTCCTCTCAGTGGCTGGACCATTAGATGTCATAATGGGCTTGACATGTCCCTAGGCCCCAATTTTTAACCAGATTTCTGGTTGTCCAGTCGCCCCTCCCAGGGCTCTACTCTGGAATCCCTCATTTGCTGGGACACCTGAGGTTGAAAAACAAAACAAAACAAAACAAATCAATAACTACAGAACAACGGACTTCTTCCATCCCACAGAATGACCCCAAACTCTTTGGACGGGGCCAAACCCCCAGAGAGTAAGACTCGTCCATTTCCCATGAAGTCACCCGGAAATTTCACGACCATGAGTGACACGATAACCAGAGATAAAAACTTGAGCAAGAGCCTCACACTCGCCCTATTTTCATATCCCGAAGAGTTCTCCTCATGGTCTGTAGATCAGTCCTGCCATACCTATGACCCGAAACATAAGCCGAGTTTGTGTTTTCAAACAACTGTCCAAACAGCCCTGGCCTACACACCCTACAGGCTCAGGCCCCTGGAGCCAAACCTGACGACTGTGCTTGCCCTCTCCAAGGGAATTGTGTGTGCCCATTCCTATGGCCACAACCCAACTAAGAGGATAAACCTCCAAAGTCCCTGAGGCCATCCCAATATGTGTGGCTTCGCAGGACAAACAGGGGCAATCTGGGCCCATCTGAGCACCTACCGGCACTCAGACCCGTAGACTGATGTCCCCAGAGGTAAAAAGGAACGAACAGGCCCCTAGGCACATATCCGATCCATTGCTTTGGTTTCCAGGCATCTCTCCTCAGAGGAATGGATTTCAATAACAGCATATGGCTGTTTCTTGACTCACCCATCAGAACAAATCTCATCTACACATGGGAAACTTGCACGATGGAGCTGTGTGAAAGCCTCTCTTTAGGAGAACCCTTCAGGGCCCCAGTGCCACCGCTTCATTCCAAGGTCTCCATAGACATATTATCATATTAGGACACATCCACGGGAGAGTCCATTTCAACTCAGCCTCCTCGGTTGCTCCCCCAGATCCAGCAGATCTAACCTGTCTTGTTGCTTGCAGACAATTGGAATGCGAGGTGGGCTACCCAGCCATCCATCCTTAGAACCCTGCTCGGAATCGTTGTCCTGGAGCCAACCAACAGGTCTCAATTGTCCTGCAGAAGAATCTTTGCAGTTGGGAGCTTCTCACAACTCCCATCGTGGGAAAACCCGCATGGCCTCGTGATCCACGCCCCCCTTCAGGAAGGGGCCATCAGGGACAGAATGTCCAACCTGAGCGATCGTCTGATCCTCGCCCTGACTTCAGATGCACGAGATCTAGATTCCGGTCTCACCCAGAAACCTAGGCCTAGCTTGGGTTCTCAGACTTCCGTCCTCAGACTACTGGCCCACATGCCCTCCAGTTTGGCAATCCAGAACTACAGGGCAGCACTCTGCCTGCCCTCCAGAAGAAAAACATTGCCGTCTGGGGCTACCCAGAAACCCCAAATGAGATTCAACCTGCACGCCATTCGGCTGTACCCCAAATATATAGGCTGACCTGGGCACTAATGCCCTTTCTGAGACAGCCTGAGTCTGGACCTCCTGGCCCCACCCAGACAGCTGGCCGCACACTGAGCTCATATGACCTGCCATGGCCTTAGGTCTTCATCTCTTCTCAATCTCGGGTTTCAGGCTTCAGAACCTAGACAGTATCTCCAATCACGGCCCGGGTATGAAAATGATGCAGAAATCAGAACGCTTTCCCCATGGCAAGAAACCTTGTGGTTGGCATGTTGTCCAAGGTTCAGTGTACTTGAAACCAGTGTGGCCCATGAGGCCCCGCCCATGCTTGCGGGCCACATTGGTCACAAACACACATTGTGACCCTCAGCCTGAGCCCAGTCCTCAGGTAAGGCCTCTCAGTGGCTGGATGGAGGGACAGCATATTGGGCTTGCCATGCCCCTAGGCCCCCTTTTTTAACCATAGTTCGGGTTGTCCCTTCACTCTTCCCCAGGGCTCTGATTTGGAATTCCTCTTTTGGTCGGACACCTGAGGTAACAAACCTAAAAGGAGTCCTCCCATCCCACAGATTGACGAAAAAACAATTGGGATCGGGCCAAGTCCACAGAGAGCAAGAGTCGTCCATGGCCCATGAGGCCTCCCCAACATTCCACGGCCATCGCTGATACAAAATCCAGAGACAAAAGCCTGAGCACGCGCCTCAGACTCGCTCATTCTTCATATCCTGAAGAGTTCTTCAGATAAGAACCTACACGTCACTCGAAGGCACCCAAAATATAGAGTCTAACCTGGGCACTAATGCACTGTCTGACAACCTGAGCCCGGACCTCGTGACCAACACCCAGACAGCTGACCGCACACTGAGCACATCAGACCCGCCACGGCCTTAGGTCATCATCTCTTACCTACCTCAGTTTTCAGTCTTCAAAACCTAGACCTTATCTCCAATCACTGCCCAGGGGTGACTATGATGCAGAAATCAGAACTCTTCCTTACCCAAGGCAAGAAACCATGTGGTTGGCATGTTGTCCAACGTTCAGTGTAGGAGAAACCAGCCTTCACCCTGACGCCCCGCCCATTCTTGAGTGCGACGAGGGCATAAACACGCATTGTGACCCTCAGTGTGAGTCCTGTCCTCTAGGACGTCCTCTCAGTGGCTGGACCATTAGATGTCATAATGGGCTTGACATGTCCCTAGGCCCCAATTTTTAACCAGATTTCTGGTTGTCCAGTCGCCCCTCCCAGGGCTCTACTCTGGAATCCCTCATTTGCTGGGACACCTGAGGTTGAAAAACAAAACAAAAAAACAAATCAATAACTACAGAACAACGGACTTCTTCCATCCCACAGAATGACCCCAAACTCTTTGGACGGGGCCAAACCCCCAGAGAGTAAGACTCGTCCATTTCCCATGAAGTCACCCGGAAATTTCACGACCATGAGTGACACGATAACCAGAGATAAAAACTTGAGCAAGAGCCTCACACTCGCCCTATTTTCATATCCCGAAGAGTTCTCCTCATGGTCTGTAGATCAGTCCTGCCATACCTATGACCCGAAACATAAGCCGAGTTTGTGTTTTCAAACAACTGTCCAAACAGCCCTGGCCTACACACCCTACAGGCTCAGGCCCCTGGAGCCAAACCTGACGACTGTGCTTGCCCTCTCCAAGGGAATTGTGTGTGCCCATTCCTATGGCCACAACCCAACTAAGAGGATAAACCTCCAAAGTCCCTGAGGCCATCCCAATATGTGTGGCTTCGCAGGACAAACAGGGGCAATCTGGGCCCATCTGAGCACCTACCGGCACTCAGACCCGTAGACTGATGTCCCCAGAGGTAAAAAGGAACGAACAGGCCCCTAGGCACATATCCGATCCATTGCTTTGGTTTCCAGGCATCTCTCCTCAGAGGAATGGATTTCAATAACAGCATATGGCTGTTTCTTGACTCACCCATCAGAACAAATCTCATCTACACATGGGAAACTTGCACGATGGAGCTGTGTGAAAGCCTCTCTTTAGGAGAACCCTTCAGGGCCCCAGTGCCACCGCTTCATTCCAAGGTCTCCATAGACATATTATCATATTAGGACACATCCACGGGAGAGTCCATTTCAACTCAGCCTCCTCGGTTGCTCCCCCAGATCCAGCAGATCTAACCTGTCTTGTTGCTTGCAGACAATTGGAATGCGAGGTGGGCTACCCAGCCATCCATCCTTAGAACCCTGCTCGGAATCGTTGTCCTGGAGCCAACCAACAGGTCTCAATTGTCCTGCAGAAGAATCTTTGCAGTTGGGAGCTTCTCACAACTCCCATCGTGGGAAAACCCGCATGGCCTCGTGATCCACGCCCCCCTTCAGGAAGGGGCCATCAGGGACAGAATGTCCAACCTGAGCGATCGTCTGATCCTCGCCCTGACTTCAGATGCACGAGATCTAGATTCCGGTCTCACCCAGAAACCTAGGCCTAGCTTGGGTTCTCAGACTTCCGTCCTCAGACTACTGGCCCACATGCCCTCCAGTTTGGCAATCCAGAACTACAGGGCAGCACTCTGCCTGCCCTCCAGAAGAAAAACATTGCCGTCTGGGGCTACCCAGAAACCCCAAATGAGATTCAACCTGCACGCCATTCGGCTGTACCCCAAATATATAGGCTGACCTGGGCACTAATGCCCTTTCTGAGACAGCCTGAGTCTGGACCTCCTGGCCCCACCCAGACAGCTGGCCGCACACTGAGCTCATATGACCTGCCATGGCCTTAGGTCTTCATCTCTTCTCAATCTCGGGTTTCAGGCTTCAGAACCTAGACAGTATCTCCAATCACGGCCCGGGTATGAAAATGATGCAGAAATCAGAACGCTTTCCCCATGGCAAGAAACCTTGTGGTTGGCATGTTGTCCAAGGTTCAGTGTACTTGAAACCAGTGTGGCCCATGAGGCCCCGCCCATGCTTGCGGGCCACATTGGTCACAAACACACATTGTGACCCTCAGCCTGAGCCCAGTCCTCAGGTAAGGCCTCTCAGTGGCTGGATGGAGGGACAGCATATTGGGCTTGCCATGCCCCTAGGCCCCCTTTTTTAACCATAGTTCGGGTTTGTCCCTTCACTCTTCCCCAGGGCTCTGATTTGGAATTCCTCTTTTGGTCGGACACCTGAGGTAACAAACCTAAAAGGAGTCCTCCCATCCCACAGATTGACGAAAAACAATTGGGATCGGGCCAAGTCCACAGAGAGCAAGAGTCGTCCATGGCCCATGAGGCCTCCCCAACATTCCACGGCCATCGCTGATACAAAATCCAGAGACAAAAGCCTGAGCACGCGCCTCAGACTCGCTCATTCTTTCATATCCTGAAGAGTTCTTCAGATAAGAACCTACACGTCACTCGAAGGCACCCAAAATATAGAGTCTAACCTGGGCACTAATGCACTGTCTGACAACCTGAGCCCGGACCTCGTGACCAACACCCAGACAGCTGACCGCACACTGAGCACATCAGACCCGCCACGGCCTTAGGTCATCATCTCTTACCTACCTCAGTTTTCAGTCTTCAAAACCTAGACCTTATCTCCAATCACTGCCCAGGGGTGACTATGATGCAGAAATCAGAACTCTTCCTTACCCAAGGCAAGAAACCATGTGGTTGGCATGTTGTCCAACGTTCAGTGTAGGAGAAACCAGCCTTCACCCTGACGCCCCGCCCATTCTTGAGTGCGACGAGGGCATAAACACGCATTGTGACCCTCAGTGTGAGTCCTGTCCTCTAGGACGTCCTCTCAGTGGCTGGACCATTAGATGTCATAATGGGCTTGACATGTCCCTAGGCCCCAATTTTTAACCAGATTTCTCGTGGCCCAGTCGCCCCTCCCAGGGCTCTACTCTGGAATCCCTCATTTGCTGGGACACCTGAGGTTGAAAAACAAAACAAAACAAATCAATAACTACAGAACAACGGACTTCTTCCATCCCACAGAATGACCCCAAACTCTTTGGACGGGGCCAAACCCCCAGAGAGTAAGACTCGTCCATTTCCCATGAAGTCACCCGGAAATTTCACGACCATGAGTGACACGATAACCAGAGATAAAAACTTGAGCAAGAGCCTCACACTCGCCCTATTTTCATATCCCGAAGAGTTCTCCTCATGGTCTGTAGATCAGTCCTGCCATACCTATGACCCGAAACATAAGCCGAGTTTGTGTTTTCAAACAACTGTCCAAACAGCCCTGGCCTACACACCCTACAGGCTCAGGCCCCTGGAGCCAAACCAACGACTGTGCTTGCCCTCTCCAAGGGAATTGTGTGTGCCCATTCCTATGGCCACAACCCAACTAAGAGGATAAACCTCCAAATTCCCTGAGGCCATCCCAATATGTGTGGCTTCGCAGGACAAACAGGGGCAATCTGGGCCCATCTGAGCACCTACCGGCACTCAGACCCGTAGACTGATGTCCCCAGAGGTAAAAAGGAACGAACAGGCCCCTAGGCACATATCCGATCCATTGCTTTGGTTTCCAGGCATCTCTCCTCAGAGGAATGGATTTCAATAACAGCATATGGCTGTTTCTTGACTCACCCATCAGAACAAATCTCATCTACACATGGGAAACTTGCACGATGGAGCTGTGTGAAAGCCTCTCTTTAGGAGAACCCTTCAGGGCCCCAGTGCCACCGCTTCATTCCAAGGTCTCCATAGACATATTATCATATTAGGACACATCCACGGGAGAGTCCATTTCAACTCAGCCTCCTCGGTTGCTCCCCCAGATCCAGCAGATCTAACCTGTCTTGTTGCTTGCAGACAATTGGAATGCGAGGTGGGCTACCCAGCCATCCATCCTTAGAACCCTGCTCGGAATCGTTGTCCTGGAGCCAACCAACAGGTCTCAATTGTCCTGCAGAAGAATCTTTGCAGTTGGGAGCTTCTCACAACTCCCATCGTGGGAAAACCCCGCATGGCCTCGTGATCCACGCCCCCTTCAGGAAGGGGCCATCAGGGACAGAATGTCCAACCTGAGCGATCGTCTGATCCTCGCCCTGACTTCAGATGCACGAGAGATCTAGATTCCGGTCTCACCCAGAAAACCTAGGCCTAGCTTGGGTTCTCAGACTTCCGTCCTCAGACTACTGGCCCACATGCCCTCCAGTTTGGCAATCCAGAACTACAGGGCAGCACTCTGCCTGCCCTCCAGAAGAAAAACATTGCCGTCTGGGGCTACCCAGAAACCCCAAATGAGATTCAACCTGCACGCCATTCGGCTGTACCCCAAATATATAGGCTGACCTGGGCACTAATGCCCTTTCTGAGACAGCCTGAGTCTGGACCTCCTGGCCCCACCCAGACAGCTGGCCGCACACTGAGCTCATATGACCTGCCATGGCCTTAGGTCTTCATCTCTTCTCAATCTCGGGTTTCAGGCTTCAGAACCTAGACAGTATCTCCAATCACGGCCCGGGTATGAAAATGATGCAGAAATCAGAACGCTTTTCCCATGGCAAGAAACCTTGTGGTTGGCATGTTGTCCAAGGTTCAGTGTACTTGAAACCAGTGTGGCCCATGAGGCCCCGCCCATGCTTGCGGGCCACATTGGTCACAAACACACATTGTGACCCTCAGCCTGAGCCCAGTCCTCAGGTAAGGCCTCTCAATGGCTGGATGGAGGGACAGCATATTGGGCTTGCCATGCCCCTAGGCCCCCTTTTTTAACCATAGTTCGGGTTGTCCCTTCACTCTTCCCCAGGGCTCTGATTTGGAATTCCTCTTTTGGTCGGACACCTGAGGTAACAAACCTAAAAGGAGTCCTCCCATCCCACAGATTGACGAAAAACAATTGGGATCGGGCCAAGTCCACAGAGAGCAAGATTCGTCCATGGCCCATGAGGCCTCCCCAACATTCCACGGCCATCGCAGATACAAAATCCAGAGACAAAAGCCTGAGCACGCGCCTCAGACTCGCTCATTCTTCATATCCTGAAGAGTTCTTCAGATAAGAACCTACACGTCACTCGAAGGCACCCAAAATATAGAGTCTAACCTGGGCACTAATGCACTGTCTGACAACCTGAGCCCGGACCTCGTGACCAACACCCAGACAGCTGACCGCACACTGAGCACATCAGACCCGCCACGGCGGCCTTAGGTCATCATCTCTTACCTACCTCAGTTTTCAGTCTTCAAAACCTAGACCTTATCTCCAATCACTGCCCAGGGGTGACTATGATGCAGAAATCAGAACTCTTCCTTACCCAAGGCAAGAAACCATGTGGTTGGCATGTTGTCCAACGTTCAGTGTAGGAGAAACCAGCCTTCACCCTGACGCCCCGCCCATTCTTGAGTGCGACGAGGGCATAAACACGCATTGTGACCCTCAGTGTGAGTCCTGTCCTCTAGGACGTCCTCTCAGTGGCTGGACCATTAGATGTCATAATGGGCTTGACATGTCCCTAGGCCCCAATTTTTAACCAGATTTCTGGTGGTCCCAGTCGCCCCTCCCAGGGCTCTACTCTGGAATCCCTCATTTGCTGGGACACCTGAGGTTGAAAAACAAAACAAAAAAAACAAATCAATAACTACAGAACAACGGACTTCTTCCATCCCACAGAATGACCCCAAACTCTTTGGACGGGGCCAAACCCCCAGAGAGTAAGACTCGTCCATTTCCCATGAAGTCACCCGGAAATTTCACGACCATGAGTGACACGATAACCAGAGATAAAAACTTGAGCAAGAGCCTCACACTCGCCCTATTTTCATATCCCGAAGAGTTTTCCTCATGGTCTGTAGATCAGTCCTGCCATACCTATGACCCGAAACATAAGCCGAGTTTGTGTTTCCAAACAACTGTCCAAACAGCCCTGGCCTACACACCCTACAGGCTCAGGCCCCTGGAGCCAAACCTGACGACTGTGCTTGCCCTCTCCAAGGGAATTGTGTGTGCCCATTCCTATGGCCACAACCCAACTAAGAGGATAAACCTCCAAATTCCCTGAGGCCATCCCAATATGTGTGGCTTCGCAGGACAAACAGGGGCAATCTGGGCCCATCTGAGCACCTACCGGCACTCAGACCCGTAGACTGATGTCCCCAGAGGTAAAAAGGAACGAACAGGCCCCTAGGCACCTATCCGATCCATTTCTTTGGTTTCCAGGCATCTCTCCTCAGAGGAATGGATTTCAATAACAGCATATGGCTGTTTCTTGACTCACCCATCAGAACAAATCTCATCTACACATGGGAAACTTGCACGATGGAGCTGTGTGAAAGCCTCTCTTTAGGAGAACCCTTCAGGGCCCCAGTGCCACCGCTTCATTCCAAGGTCTCCATAGACATATTATCATATTAGGACACATCCACGGGAGAGTCCATTTCAACTCAGCCTCCTCGGTTGCTCCCCCAGATCCAGCAGATCTAACCTGTCTTGTTGCTTGCAGACAATTGGAATGCGAGGTGGGCTACCCAGCCATCCATCCTTAGAACCCTGCTCGGAATCGTTGTCCTGGAGCCAACCAACAGGTCTCAATTGTCCTGCAGAAGAATCTTTGCAGTTGGGAGCTTCTCACAACTCCCATCGTGGGAAAACCCGCATGGCCTCGTGATCCACGCCCCCCTTCAGGAAGGGGCCATCAGGGACAGAATGTCCAACCTAGCGATCGTCTGATCCTCGCGCTGACTTCAGATGGACGAGATCTAGATTCCGGTCTCACCCAGAAACCTAGGCTTAGCTTGGGTTCTCAGACTTCCGTCCTCAGACTACTGGCCCACATGCCCTCCAGTTTGGCAATCCAGAACTACAGTGCAGCACTCTGCCTGCCCTCCAGAAGAAAAACATTGCCGTCTGAGGACAGTTGTTTGAAAACACAAACTCGGCTTATGTTTCGGGTCATAGGTATGGCAGGACTGATCTACAGACCATGAGGAAAACTCTTCGGGATATGAAAATAGGGCGAGTGTGAGGCTCTTGCTCAAGTTTTTATCTCTGGTTATCGTGTCACTCATGGTCGTGAAATTTCCGGGTGACTTCATGGGAAATGGACGAGTCTTACTCTCTGGGGGTTTGGCCCCGTCCAAAGAGTTTGGGGTCATTCTGTGGGATGGAAGAAGTCCGTTGTTCTGTAGTTATTGATTTGTTTTGTTTTGTTTTTCAACCTCAGGTGTCCCAGCAAATGAGGGATTCCAGAGTAGAGCCCTGGGATGGGCGACTGGACAACCAGAAATCTGGTTAAAAATTGGGGCCTAGGGACATGTCAAGCCCATTATGACATCTAATGGTCCAGCCACTGAGAGGACGTCCTAGAGGACAGGATTCACACTGAGGGTCACAATGCGTGTTTATGCCCTCGTCGCACTCAAGAATGGGAGGGGCGTCAGGGTGAAGGCTGGTTTCTCCTACACTGAACGTTGGACAACATGCCAACCACATGGTTTCTTGCCTTGGGTAAGGAAGAGTTCTGATTTCTGCATCATAGTCACCCCTGGGCAGTGATTGGAGATAAGGTCTAGGTTTTGAAGACTGAAAACTGAGGTAGGTAAGAGATGATGACCTAAGGCCGTGGCGGGTCTGATGTGCTCAGTGTGCGGTCAGCTGTCTGGGTGTTGGTCACGAGGTCCGGGCTCAGGTTGTCAGACAGTGCATTAGTGCCCAGGTTAGACTATATATTTTGGGTGCCTTCGAGTGACGTGTAGGTTCTTATCTGAAGAACTCTTCAGGATATGAAGAATGAGCGAGTCTGAGGCGCGTGCTCAGGCTTTTGTCTCTGGATTTTGTATCAGCGATGGCCGTGGAATGTTGGGGAAGCCTCATGGGCCATGGACGAATCTTGCTCTCTGTGGACTTTGCCCGATCCCAATAGATTTCCGTCAATCTGTGAGATGGGAGGACTCCTTTCAGCTTTGTTACCTCAGGTGTCCCACCAAAAGAGGAATTCCAAAGCAGAGCCCTGGGGAAGAGTGAAGGGACAACCGAACTATGTTTAAAACTTGCGGCCTAGGGTCATGGAAAACCCATTATGCTGTCTCTCCATCCCGCCACTGAGAGGCCTTACCTGAGGACTGGGCTCAGGCTGAGGGTCACAATGTGAGTTTGTGACCAATGTGGCCCGCACGCATGGGCGGGGCCTCATGGGACACACAGGTTTCAAGTACACTGAACCTTGGACAACATGCCAACCACAAGGTTTCTTGCCATGGTGAAAGAGTTCTGATTTCTGCATCATTTTCAAACCCGGGCCGTGATTGGCGATAAGGTCTAGGTTCTGAAGAGTGAAAACCGAGGTTGAGAAGAGATTATGACCTAAGGCCATGGCGGGTCCGATGTGCTCAGTGTGCGGCCAGTTTTCTGGGTGGGGCCAGGAGGTCCAGGCTCAGGCTGCGTCAAAAGGGCATTAGTGCCCAAGACAGCCTATATATTTGGGGTAGAGCCGAATGGTGTGCATGTTATCCTCATTTGGGGTTTCTGGGTAGCCCCGGGGGGGCAATGTTTTTCTTCTGGAGGGCAGGCAGAGTGCTGCATTGTAGTTCTGGAATGCCAAACTGGAGGCTTGTGGGACAGTAGTCTGAGAACGGAAGTCTGAGAACCCAAGCTAGGCCTAGGTTTCTGGGTGAGGATATGGCAGGCACAATCTACAGACCTGAATCGAGATCAGGTGCATATGACGTCAGGGCGAGGATCAGACGATCGCTCAGGTTGGACATTCTGTCCCTGATGGCCCCTTCTTGAAGGGGGGGTGGATAACAAGGCCATGTGGGTTTTCCCACGATGGGAGTTGTGCGAAGCTCCCAACTGCAAAGATTATTCTGCAGGACAATGGAGACCTGTCGGTTGGCTGCAGGACTAGGATACTGAGCAGGTTTCTAAGGATGGATGGCTGGGTAGCCCACCTCGCATTTCAATTGTCTCCAAGCAACAAGACAGGTTAGAAATGCTGGATCTGAGGGAGCAACCGAGGAGGCTGAGTTGAAATGGACTCTCCCGTGGTGTGTCCTAATATGATTTTGTGTCTATGGAGACCTTGGCATGAAGCGGTGGCACTGGGGCCCTGAAGGGTTCTCCTAAAGTGAGGCTTTCACTTAGCCCCATCGTGCAAGTTTCCCTTGAGTAGATGAGATTTGTTCTGATGGGTGAGTCAAGAAACAGCCATATGGTGTTATTGAAATCCAGGCCTCTGTAGAGAGATGCCTGGAAACCAAAACAATGGATCCGATAGGTGTCTAGGGGCCTCTTCATTCCTTTTTGCGTCTGGGTACATCAGTCCACGGGTCTGAGTGCCGGAAGGTGCTCAGATGGGCCCAGATTGCCCCTGTTTGTCCTGGAAGCCAGAAATATTGGGATTGCCTCAGGGACCTTGGAGGTTTATACTCTTAGTAGGGTTGTGGCCATTGGAAAGGGAAGATACATTTCCCTTGCAGTGGGCAAGCACAGTCGTCAGGTTTGGATGCAGGGGCCTGAGCCTGTAGGGTGTGTAGGCCAGGGCTGTTTGGACAGTTGTCTGAAAACACAAACATGGCTTATATTTTCGGGTCATAGGTATGGTGGACTGATCTACAGACCGTGAGGAGAACTCTTCGGGACATGAAAAAAGGGCGAGTGTGAGGTTTTGCTCAAGTTTTTGTCTCTGGATATCGTATCACTCATGGTCGCGAAATTTCCGGGTGACTTCATGGAAATGGACGAGTCTTACTCTCTGGGGGTTTGGCCCCGTCCAAAGAGTTTGGGGTCATTCTGTGGGATGGAAGAAGTCTGCTGTTCTGTTGTTGTTGATTTGTTTTGTTTTGTTTTTCAACCTCAGGTGTCCCACCAAATGAGGGATTCCAGAGTAAGGACTGGGGAGGGGCGACTGGACAACCAGAAATCTGGTTAAAAATTGGGGCCTAGGGACATGTTAAGCCCATTATGACAGCTAATGGTCCAGCCACTGAGAAGACGTACTAGAGGACAGGACTCACGCTGAGGGTAACAATGCGTGTTTATGCCCTCGTCGCACTCAAGAATGGGCGGGGCCACAGGGTGAATGCTGGTTTCTCCTACCTGAACGTTGGACAACATGCCAACCACAAGGTTTCTTGCCATGGGTAAGGAAGAGTTCTGATTTATGCATCACAGTCATCCCTGGGCAGTGATTGGAGATGAGGTCTAGTTTCTGAAGCCCGAAAACTGAGGTAGGGAAGAGATGATGACCTAAGGCCATGGCGGTTCTAATGTGCTCAGTGTGCGGTCAGCTGTCTGGGTGTTGGTCACGAGGTCCGGGTTCAGGTTGTCAGACAGTGCATTAGTGCCCAGGTTAGACTATATATTTTGGGTGCATTCGAGTGCCGTGTAAGTTCTTATCTGAACGACTCTTCAAGATATGAAGAATGAGCGAGTCTGAGGCACGTGTTCAGGCTTTTGTCTCTGGATTTTTTATCAGTGATGGCCGTGGAATGTTGGGGAGGCCTCATGTGCCATGGACGAATCTTGTTCTCTCTGTGCACTTGGCCCGATCCCAATTGTTTTCCGTCAATCTGTGGGATGGGAGGACCCCTTTCTGTTTGTTACCTCAGGTGTCCCACCAAAAGAGGAATTCCAAAGCAGAGCCCTGAGGAAGAGTGAAGGGACACCTCGAACTACGGTTGAAAAATTGGGGCCTAGAGGCATGGCAAGCCTAATATGCTGTCTCTCCATCCAGCCACTGAGTGGCCTTACCTGAGGCCTGGGCACAGGCTGAGGGTCACAATGTGTTTTTGTGACCAATGTGGCCCAAAAGCATGGGCGGGGCCTCATGAGCCACACTGGTTTCCACTACACTGAACCTTGTACAACATGCCAACCACAAGGTTTCTTGCCATGGGGAAAAGCGTTCTGATTTCTGCATCATTTTCAAACCTGGGCCGTGATTGGAGATAAGGTCTAGGTTCTGAAGCCTGACAACCGAGGATGAGAAGAGATGACGACCTAAGGCCATGAGGGGTCCGATGTGCTCTGTGTGCGGCAGGCTGTCTGGGTCGGCCCAGGAGGTCCAGGATCAGGCTGTGTCAGAAAGGGCATTAGTGCCCAGGTCAATCTATATATTTGGGGTACGGACGAATGGCGTGCAGGTTGATCCTCATTTGGGGTTTCTGGGTAGCCCCAGAGGGCAATGTTTTTCTTCTGGAGGGCAGGCAGAGTGCTGCACTGTAGTTCTGGATTGCGAAACTGGAGGGCTTGTGGGCCAGTAGTCTGAGGACGGACGTCTGAGAACCCAATCTAGGCCTCGGATTCAGGGTGAGGATATGGCAGGCACAATCTACAGACCTGAATCGAGATCTTGTGCATCTGAAGTCAGGGCGAGGATCAGACGATCGCTCAGGTTGGACAATCTGTCCCTGATGGCCCCTTCTTGAAGGGGGCGTGGATCAGGAGGCCATGGGTGTTTTCCCACGATGGGAGTTTTGAGAAGCTCCCAACTGCAAATATTCTTCTGCAGGACAATTGAGACCTGTTGGTTGGCACTAGGACAACGATTCCGAGCAGGGTTCTAAGGATGGATGTCTCGGTAGCCCACCTCGCATTCCAATTGTCTCCAAGCAACAAGACAGGTTAGATCTGCTGGATCTTGGGGAGCAACCGAGGAGGCTGAGTTGAAATGGACTCTCACGTGGATGTGTCCTAATATGATTTTGTGTCTATTGAGACCTTGGAATGAAGCAGTGGCACTGGGGCCCTGAAGGGTTCTCCAAAAGAGAGGCTTTCACAAAGCTCCATCGTGCAAGTTTCCCATGTGTAGATGAGATTTGTTCTGATGGGTGAGTCAAGAAACAGCCATATGCTGTTATTGAAACCCAGGCCTCTGAGGAGAGATGCCTGGAAACCAAAGCAATGGATCCGATAGGTGCCTAGGGGCCTGTTCATTCCTTTTTACCTCTGGGGACATCAGTCTACGGGTCTGAGTGCCGGTAGGTGCTCAGATGGGCCCAGATTGCCCCTGTTTGTCCTGGGAAGCCACAAATATTGGGATGGCCTCAGGGACTTTGGAGGTTTATCATATTAGTAGGGTTGTGGCCAATGCAATGGGCACACACAATTCCCTTGGAGAGGGCAAGCACCTTCGTCCGGTTTGGCTCCAGGGGCCTGACCTGTATGGTGTGTAGGTCAGGGCTGTTTCGACAGTTGCTGAAACACAAACTCGGTTTATGTTTCGGGTCATTGGTATGGCAGGACTGATCTACAGACCATGAGTAGAACTCTTCGGGATATGAAAAAAGGGGAAGTGTGAGGCTCTTGCTCAAGTTTTTGTCTCTGGATATCGTGTCGCTCATGGTCGTGAAATTCCCAGGTGACTTCATGTGAAATGGACGAGTCTTACTCTCTGGGGTTTTGGCCCCGTCCAAAGAGTTTGGGGTCATTCTGTGGGATGGAAGAATTCCGTTGTTCTGTTGTTGTTGATTTGTTTTGTTTTGTTTTTCAACCTCAGGTGTCCCACCAAATGAGGGTTCCGGAGTAAAGCCCTGGGGAGGTGCGACAGGAGAACCAGAAATCTGGTTAAAAATTTTGGCCGAGGGACATGTCAAGCCCATTATGACAGCTAATGGTCCAGCCACTGAGAGAGGACGTACTAGAGGACAGGACTCACGCTGAGGGTCACAATGCGTGTTTATGCCCTCGTCGCACTCAAGAATGGGTGGGGCCTTAGGGTGAATGCTGGTTTTTCCTACACTGAACGTTGGACAACATGCCAACCACAAGGTTTCTTGCCATGGGTAAGGAAGAGTTCTGATTTCTGCATCATAGTCACCCCTGGGCAGTGATTGGAGATAAGGTCTAGGTTCTGAAGCCTGGAAACTGAGGTAGGGAAGAGATGATGACCTAAGGCCATGGCGGGTCAGATGTGCTCAGTGTGCGGTCAGCTGTCTGGGTGTTGGTCACGAGGTCCGGGTTCAGGTTGTCAGACAGTGCATTAGTGCCCAGGATAGACTATATATTTTGGGTGCATTCGAGTGCCGTGTAGGTTCTTATCTGAAGAACTCTTCAGGATATGAAGAATGAGCGAGTCTGAGGCACGTGCTCAGGATTTTGTCTCTGGATTTTGTATCAGCGATGGCCGTGGAATGTTGGGGAGGCCTCATGGGCCATGGACGAATCTTGCTCTCTGTGGATTTGGCCCGATCCTAATTGTTTTTCGTCAATCTGTGGGATGGGAGGACTCCTTTCAGGTTTGTTACCTCAGGAGGTCCACCAAAAGAGGATTTCCAAAGCAGAGCCCTGGGGAAGAGTGAAGGTACAATCCGAAATATGGTTAAAAATTGGGGCCTAGGGGCATGGTAAGCCCAATATGCTGTCAATCCATCCAGCCACTGAGCGGCCTTACCTGAGGACTGGGCTAAGGCTGAGGGTCACAATGTTTGTTTGCCACCAATGTGGCCCACGAGCAATGGCGGTTCCTCATTGGACACACTGGTATCCACTACACTGAACATTATACAACAAGCCTACCACAAGGTTTCTTGCCATCGGGAAAGAGGTCTGATTTCTGCATCATTTTCAAACATGGGCAGTGATTGGAGATAACGTCTGGGTTCTAAGTCCTGAAAACCGAGGCTGGAAGAGATAACGACCTAAGGCAATGCTGATCAGATGTGCTCAGTGAGCGGCCAGCTGTATGGGTGGGGCCAGGAGGTCCAGGCTCAACCTTTGTTAGAAAGGCCATTATTGCCCTGGTCAGCCTATATATTTTGGGTACATCCAAGTGGCGTGCAGGTAGATCTTCATTTGGGGTTTCTGGGTTGCCCCTGAAGGCAATGTTTTTCTTCTGGAGGGCAGGGAGAGTGCTGCATTATAAATCTGGATTGCCAAATTGGAGGGCTTGTGGGCCTTTAGTCTGAGAATGGAAGTCTGAGGACACAAGCTAGGCTTAGGTTTCTGGGTGAGGTCATGGCATGTACAATCTACAGATCTGAACGGCGATCTCGTGCATCTGAAGTCAGGGTGAGGATCAGACGATCGCTCAGGTTGGACCTTATGTCCCTGAGGGCCACTTCATGAAGGGGGGGGATCACGAGGCCATGGGTGTTTTCTCACGATGGGAGTTGTGAGAAGCTCCCAACTTCATAGATTCTTCTGCAGGACATTTGAGACCTGTTGGTTGGCTCCAGGCAAACGATTCCGAGCAGCGTTTTAAGGATGGATGGCTGGGTAGCCCACCTCGCATTCCAATTGTCTCTTAGCAACAAGACAAGTTAGATCTGCTGGATCTCGCGGAGCAACCGAATACGCTGAGCTGAAATGGACTCTCCTGTGGATGGGTCCTAATGTGTTTTTGTGTCTATGGATACCTTGGAATGACGTGGTGGCACTGGGGCCATGAAGGGTTCTCCTAAACAGAGGCTTTGACATCACTCCCACGTGCAAGTTTCCCATGTGTAGATGAGATTTGTTCTGGTGGGTGCGTCAAGAAACAGCCATATGCTGTTACGGAAATCCAGGCCCCTGAGGAGAGATGCCTGGAAACCAAAGCAATGGATCCGATTAGGGCCTAGGGGCCTGTTTGTTCCTTTTTACCTCTGGGGATATCAGTCTACAAGTCTGAGTGCAGGTAGGTTCTCAGATGGGCTCAGATTGCTCCTGTTTGTCCTGGGATGGCCTCAGGGACTTTGGAGGTTTATCCTATTAGTAGCGTTGTGGCCATTGGAATGGGCACACAAATTCACTTGGAGAGGGCAAGTACAGTCGTCCGCTTGGCTCCAGGGGCCTAAGCCTGTAGGCTGTGTAGGCCAGGGCTGTTTGGACAGTTGTCTGAAAACAGAAACTCGGCTTATGTTTCGGGTCATAGGTATGGCAGGACTGATCTACAGACCATGAGGAGAACTCTTCGGGATATGAAAAAAGGGCTAGTGTGAGGCTCTTGCTCCAGTATTTATCTCTGGATATCATGCCATTCATGGTCATGAAATTTCCGGGTGACTTCATGGGAAATGGACGAGTCTTACTCCCTGGGGGTTTGGCCCAATCCAAAGAGTTTGGGGTCATTCTGTGGGACGGAAGAAGTCCGTTTTTTGTTGTTGTTGTTGTTTGTTTTGTTTTTTTGTTTTTTCAAACTCAGGGGACCCACCAAATGAGGGATTCCAGAGTAGAGCCCTTGGGAGGGGCGATTGGACAACCAGAAATCTGGTTAAAATTGGTGCCTAGGGACAGCTAGACTTGGGTTTCAGGGCGAGGGCACGGCATGTACCCACCTGAAGATCTGAAGCAATATCTCATGCATCTGAAGTCAGAGCGAGGATCAGACGTTGGCTCAACTTGGATTTTCTGTTCATGACGGCCCCTTCATAAAGGGAGCTGAATCTCGAGGCCGTGGAGGTTTTCCCACGTTGGGAGTGGTGGGATGCCCCCTCCAAGGATTCCTTCTGCGGAACAATTGAGACCTGTTGGACAGCTCCAGAACATCCCATATGGATGAGTCCAGACCAACGTTCGAGGATGGATGCCTGGGAAGCCTGCCTCACATTTCAATTGTCTCCTAGCGACAAGACAGTTTAGATCTGATGGCTCTGCGGGAGCAACCGGGGTGGCTGAGTTGAAATGGACTTTCCTGAGGATGGGTCTAATGTGTGTGTTTGTGTCCATGAGGGCCTTGGAATGGGGCGGTGGCACCAGGACCCTGAAGTATTCTCCTAAGCTTTTGACATAGCTCCCATGCACAAGTTTCCTTGTGGAGATGAGGTTTGTTCTGATGGGTGCCTCAGGAAAACCCCAATGCTGGTATTGGAATCCAGGGTTTTGAGGAGATATGCCTGTAAACCAAAGCAATGGATCCGATTTTGGCCTAGGGTCCTGTCTGGTTCAATCCTCTTCTCTGGGGACATCCTTCTAGGGTATGAGTGGAGTTAGATGCTCAGCTGGTGTCAGACTGCCCTTTTTTGTCCCGGGCAACCTATACTTTTGGGATGGCCTCAGGGACTTTGGAGGGTTCTCCTAATTTGTACGATTTTGGACAATGGAATGGGCAGAATTTCCCATGGATTGGGTAGGCACAGTCCTAATGTGTGGCTCCAGGGTCCCCAGCCTGGAGGGTATGTGGCCCAGAACTTTGAGTACAGAAGTCTGAAAACACAAAACTCAGCTTATGTTTGGGGACGTAGGTATGGCAGGCCCGATCTACAAACCGTGACAAGGCATCTTCAGGATATGAAGATAGTGCGAGTCTGAGGCGCTTGCTTAGGCTTTTGTCTCTGGATTTTGTATCATCGATGGCCGTGGAATGTTGAGGAGGCCTCATGGGCCATGGAGGAATCTTGCTCTCTGTTGATTTGGCCCGATCCAAATTGTTTTTCGTCAATCTGTTGGATGGAGGACTCCTTTCAGGGTTGTTACATCAGGTGTCCCACCAAAAGAGGAATTCCAAAGCAGAGCCCTGGGGAAGAGTGAAGGGACAACACGAACTATGGTTAAAAATTGGGGCCTAGTGGCATGGCAGGCCCAATATGCTGTCTCTTCATCCAGCCACTGAGAGGCCTTACCTGAGGACTGGTCTAAGGCTGAGGGTCACAATGTGTGTTTTTGCTACCTATCTGGACCGCGATCATTGGCGGAGCCTCAAGGGACACACTGGTTCCACTACACTGAACGTTGGAAAACAAGCCAACCACAAGTTTTCCTGCCATCGGGAAGGAGTTCTAATTTCTGCAACATTTTCAAACCTGGGCAGTGATTGGAGATAAGGTCTAGGTTCTGAAGCCTGAAAACTGAGGTTGGGAAGGGATAATGACCTAAGGCCATGGGGGGTCTGATGTTCTCAGTTTGTAGCCTGCTGTCTGGGTGGGCCTAGGATGTCCAGGCTCAGGCTGTGTCAGAAAGGGCATTATTGCCCAGGTCATCCTATATATTTTGGGTATAGCCAAGTGTCGTGCAGGTTGATCTTCATTTGGGGTTTCTAGGTAGCCCCAGATGGCAATGTATTTCTTCTGCAGGGCAGGTAGAGTGCTGCATTGTAGTTCTGGATTGCCAAACTGGAGGGCTTGTGAGCCAGTAGTCTGTGGACAAAAGTCTGAGGACACAAGCTAGGCTTAGGTTTCTGGGTGAGGACATGGCAGGCACAATCTACAGACCTGAAACCGAGATCTCGTGCATCTGAAGTCAGGGTGAGGATCAGACGATCGCGCAGGTTGGACCTTATGTCACTGATGGCCCCTTTATGAAGGGGGGGGGGATCATGTGGCCATGGGGGTTCTCTCACGATGGGAGTTCTGAGAAGCTCCCAACTGCAAAGAATCTTCTGCAGGACAATTGAGACCTGATGGTTGGCTCCAGGCCAACGATTTCGAGCTGGGTTTTAAGGATGGATGGCGGGGTAGGCCACCTCACATTCCAATTGTCTCCTAGCAACAAGACAAGTTAGATCTGCTGGATTTCGCGGAGCAACCGAATATGCTGAGTTGAATGTGTCCTAATATGATTTTGTGTCTAAGGAGACCTGGAATGATGCGGTGGCACTGGGGCCCTGAAGGGATCTCCTAAAAAGAGGCTTTGACACACCTCCCTCGTGCAAGTTTCCCATGTGTTGATGAGTTTTGTTCTGATGGGTGAGTTAAGAAACAGCCATATGCTGGTACTGAAATCCACGCCTCTGAGGAAGATGCCTGGAAACCAAAGCAATGGATCTGATTAGGGCCTAGGGGCCTGTTCATTCCTTTTTACCTCTGGGATATCAGTCTAAGAGTGTGAGTGCAGGTAGGTTCTCAGATGGGATCAGATTGCTCCTGGTTGTCCTGGGAAGCCACCACTATTGGGATGGCCTCAGGGACTTTGGAGGTTTATTCTATTAGTAGGGTTGTGGCCATTGGAATGGGCACACAGAATTCCCTTGGTGAGGACAAGTACAGTCCTCAGGTTGGCTCCAGGGGCCTGAGCCTGTAGGGTGTGTAGGCCTTGGCTATTTGGACAGTTGTCTGAAAACACAAACTCGGATTATGTTTCGGGTCATAGGTATGGCAGGACTGATCTACAGACCATGAGGAGAACTCTTCAGGATATGAAAAAAGGGCGAGTGTGAGGCTCTTGCTCAAATTTTTATCTCTGGATATCGTGCCATTCATGGTCATGAAATATCTGGGTGACTTAATGGGAAATGGACGAGTCTTACTCTCTGGGGGTTTGGCCCCGTCCAAAGAGTTTGGGGTCATTCTGTGGGATCGAAGAAATCCGGTTTTTTTTTTTTTTTTGTTGTTGTTGTTGTTGTTGTTTTGTTTTGTTTTTCAAACCCACCAAATGAGGGATTCCAGAGTAGAGCCCTGGGGAGGGGCGACTGGACAACGAGAAATCTGGTTAAAAATTGGGGGCCTAGGGACATGTCAAGCCCATTATGACATCTAATGGTCCGGCCACTGAGAGGACGTCCTAGAGGACAGGAATCACACTGAGGGTCACAATGCGTGTTTATGCCCTCGTCGCACTCAAGAATGGGCGGGGACTTAGGGTGAATGCTGGTTTCTCCTACACTGAACGTTGGACAACATGCCAACCACAAGGTTTCTTGCCATGGGTAAGGAAGAGTTCTGTTTTCTGCATCACAGTCACCCCTGGGCAGTTATTGGAGATAAGGCCTAGGTTCTGAAGCCTGAAAACTGAGGTAGGGAAGAGATGATGACCTAAGGCCATGGCGGCTCTATGTGCTCAGTGTGCGGTCAGCTGTCTGGGTGTTGGTCACGAGGTCCGGGCTCAGGTTGTCAGACATTGCATTAGTGCCCAGGTTAGACTATATATTTTGGATGCATTCGAGTACCGTGTAGGTTCTTATCTGAAGAACTCTTCAGGATATGAAGAATGAGCGAGTCTGAGGCGCATGCTCAGGCTTTTGTCTCTGGATTTTGTATCAGAGATGGCCGTGGAATGTTGGGGAGGCCTCAGGGGCCATTGACGAATATTGCTCTCTGTGGACTTGGCACGATGCCAATTGTTTTTCATCAATCTGTGGGATGGGAGGACTCCTTTCAGGTTTGCTACCTCAGGTGTTCCACCAAAAGAGGAATTCCAAAGCATAGCCCTGGGGAAGAGTGAAGGGACAACCCGAACTACGATTAAAAATTGGGGCCTAGGGGCATGGCAAGCCCCAATATGCTGTCTCTCCATCCAGCCACCACTGAGAGGCCTTACCTGTGGACTGGGCTCAGGCTGATGGTCACAATGTGTGTTTGTGACCAATGTGGCCCGCAAGCATGGGCGGGGACTCATGGGCCACACTGGTTTCAACTACACTGAACCTTGGACAACATGCCAACCACAAAGTCTCTTGTCATGGGGAAAGACTTCTGGAAAAGACTTCTGATTTCTGCATCATTTTCAAAAGCGGGCCATGCTTGGAGATAAGGTTTGGTTCTGAAGCCTGAAAACAGAGATTGAGAAGTGATGACGACCTAAGGCCATGGCGGATCCGATGTGCTCAGTGTGCGGCCAGCTGTCTGGGTGGCGCCAGGAGGTCCAGACTCAGGCTGTCTCAGAAAGGGCATTAGTGCCCAAGTCAGCCTATATATTTGGGGTACAGCCGAATGGCGTGCAGGTTGATCCTCATTTGGGGTTTCTGGGTAGCCCCAGAGGGCAATGTTTTTATTATGGAGAACAGGCAGAGTGCTGCCTTGAAGTTCTGGATTGCCAAACTGTAGGGCTGTGGGCCAGTAGTCTGAGGACTGAAGTCTGAGAACCCAAGCTAGGCCTACGTTTCTGGGTGAGACCTGTATCGAGATCTCGTGCATCTGAAGTCAGGGCGAGGATCAGACGATCGCTCAGGTTGGACATTCTGTCCCTGTGGCCCCTTCTTGAAGGGGGTGGTCGATCACGAGGCCACGGGGGTTTTCCCACGATCGGAGTTCTGAGAAGCTCCCAACTGCAAAGGTTCTTCTGAAGGACAATTGAGACTTGTTGGTTAGCTCCAGGAAAACGATTCCGAGCAGGGTTCTAAGGATGGATGGCTGGGTAGCCCACCTCGCATTCCAATTGTCTCCAAGCAACAAGACAGGTTAGATCTGCTGAATCTGGGGGAGCAACCGAGGAGGCTGAGTTGAAATGGACTCTCCCGTGAATGTGTCCTAATATGATTTTGTGTCTATGGAGATCTTGGAATGAAGAGGTGGCACTGGGGCACTGAAGGGTTCTCCTAAAGAGAGGCTTTCACACAGCTCCATCGTGCAAGTTTCCCATGTGTAGATGAGATTTGTTCTGATGGGTGAGTCAAGAAACAGCCATATGCTGTTATTGAAACCCAGGCCTCTGAGGAGAGATGCCTGGAAACCAAAGCTATGGATCCGATAGGTGCCTAGGGGCCTGATCGTTCCTTTTTACCTCTCTGGGTACATCAGTCTACGGGTCTGAGTGCAGGTAGGTGCTCAGATGGTCCCAGATTGCCCCTGTTTGGTCTCTCCATCCAGCCACTGAGAGGCCTTACCTGAGGACTGGGCTAAGGCTGAGGGTCACATGTGTGTTTGCCACCTATGTGGCCCGCGAGCAATGGCGGGGCCTCATCGGACACACAGGTATCCACTACACTGAACATTATACAACAAGCCTACCACAAGGTTTCTTGCCATTGGGAAGGAGTTCTGATTTCTGCATCATTTTCAAACATGGGCAGTGATTGGAGATAAGGTCTAGGTGATAAATCCTGAAAACCGAGGCTGGGAAGAGATAACGACCTAAGGCAATGGCTGGTCCGAAGTGCTCAGTGAGCGGCTAGCTGTATGTGTGGGGCCAGGAGGTCCAGGCTCAGCCTCTGTCAGAAAGGGCATTATTGCGCAGGTCAGCCTATATATTTTGGGTACAGCCAAGTGGCGTGCAGGTTGATCTTCATTTGGGGTTTCTGGGTAGCCCCAGAAGGCAATGTTTTTCTTCTGGAAGGCAGGCAGAGTGCTGCATTATAATGCTGGATTGCCAAACTGGAGGGCTTGTGGGCCATTAGTCTGAGGATGGAAGTCTGAGGACACAAGCTAGGCATAGGTTCTGGGTGAGGACATGGCAGGCACAATCCACAGACCTGAATCGAGATCTCGTGCATCTGAAGTCAGGGTGAGGATCAGAAGATCGCTCAGGTTGGACCTTATGTCCCTGAGGGCCCCTTCATGAAGGGGGGAGGGATCACGAGGCCATGGGTGTTTTCTCACGATGGGAGTTGTGAGAAGCTCCCAACTTCAAAGATTCTTCTGCAGGACAATTGAGACCTGTTGGTTGGCTCCAGGCTAACGATTACGAGCAGGGTTCTAAGGATGGATGGTGGGGTAGGCCACCTCGCATTCCAATTGTCTCCTAGCAACAAGACAAGTTGGATCTGCTGGTTATCGCGGAGCAATTGAATACGCTGAATTGAAATGGACTCTCCTGTGGATGGGTCCTAATGTGTTTTTGTGTCTATGGATACCTTGGAATGATGCGGTGGCACTGGGGCCATGAAGGGTTCTCCTAAACAGAGGCTTTGACATCGCTCCCACGTGCAAGTTTCCCATGTGTAGATGAGATTTGTTCTGATGGGTGAGTAAAGAAACAGCCATATGCTGGTATTCAAATCCAGTCCTCTGAGGAGTGATGCCTGGAAACCAAAGCAATGGATCCGATAGGTGCCTAGGGGCCTGTTCGTTCCTTTTTACCTCTGGGGATATCAGTCTACAAGTCTGAGTGCAGGTAGGTTCTCAGATGGGCTCCGATTGCTCCTTTTTGTCCTGGGAAGCCACCACTATTTGGATGGCTTCAGAGACTTTGGAGGTTTATCCTATTAGTAGCGTTGTGGCCATTGGAATGGGCACACAGAATTCCCTTGGAGAGAACAAGTACAGTCCTCACCTTGGTTTCAGGGGCCTAAGCCTGTAGGCTGTGTAGGCCAGGGCTGTTTGGACAGTTGTCTGAAAACAGAAACTCGGCTTATGTTTCGGTTCATAGGTATGGCAGGACTGATCTACAGACCATGAGGGGAACTCTTCGGGTTATGAAAAAGGGCGAGTGTGAGGCTCTTGCTCCAGTATTTATCTCTGGATATCGTGCCATTCCTAGTCATGAAATTTCCGGGTGATTTCATGGGAAATGGACGAGTCTTACTCCCTGGGGGTTTGGCCCAGTCCAAAGAGTTTGGGTCATTCTGTGGGATGGAAAATGTCCGTTTTTCGTTGTTCTTCTTTTGTTTTGTTTTGTTTCTCAAACTCAGGTGTCCCACCAAATGAGGGATTCCAGAGTAGAGCCCTGGGGAGGGGCTATTGGACAACCAGAATTCTGGTTAAAATTGGTGCCAAGGGACAGCTAGACTTGGGTTTCTGGGTGAGGGCATGGCATGTACCCCCTGAAGATCTGAAGCAATATCTCATGCATCTGAAGTCAGAGCGAGGATCAGACGTTGGCTCAGCTTGGAATTTCTGTTCATGACGGCCCCTTCATGAAGGGAGCCCAATCTCGAGGCCATGGAGGTTTTCCCACGTTGGGAGTGGTGGGATGCCCCCTCCAAGGATTCCTTCTGCGGGACAATTGAGACCTGTTGGACAGCTCCAGGACATCCCATATGGATGAGTCCAGACCAACGTTCGAGGATGGATGCCTGGGAAGCCCGCCTCGCATTCCAATTGTCTCCTAGCGACAAGACAGTTTAGAACTGATGGCTCTGCGAGAGCAAACGGGGTGGCTGTGTTGAAATGGACTTTCCTGAGGATGGGTCTAATGTGTGTTTGTGTCCATGAGGGCCTTGGAATGGGGCGGTGGCACCGGGACCCTGAAGTATTCTCCTAAGCTTTTGACATAGCTCCCATGCACAAGTTTCCTTGTGGAGACGAGGTTTGTTCTGATGGGTGCCTCAGGAAAACACCAATGCTGGTATTGGAATCCAGAGTTTTGAGGAGACATGCCTGTAAACCAAAGCAATGGATCCGATTTTGGCCTATGGTCCTGTCTGGTTCAATCTTCTTCTCTGGGGACATCCTTCTAGGATATGAGTGGAGTTAGATGCTCAGCTGGTGTCAGACTGCCCTTTTTTTTGTCCCGGGCGACCTATACTATTGGGATGGCCTCAGAGACTTTGGAGGGTTCTCCTAATTTGTACGATTTTGGATAATGGAATGGGCAGAATTCCCATGGATTGGGTAGGCACAGTCCTAATGTGTGGCTCCAGGGTCCCCTGACTGGAGGGTGTGTGGCCCAGAACTTTGAGGACAGAAGTCTGAAAACACAAACTCAGCTTATGTTTGGGGACGTAGGTATGTCAGGCGCGATCTACAAACCATGAAAAGACATCCTCAGGATATGAAGATAGTGCGAGTCTGAGGGGCTTGCTTTGGCTTTTGTCTCTGGATTTTGTATCAGCAATGGCCGTGGAATATCGAGGAGGCCTCATGGGCCATGGACGAATATTGCTCTCTGTGGATTTGGCCCATTCCCAATTGTTTTTCGTCAATCTGTGGTATGGGAGGACTCCTTTCAGGTTTGTTACCTCAGGTGTCCCACCAAAAGAGGAATTCCAAAGCAGGGCCCTGGGGAAGAGTGAAGGGACAGCACGAACTATGGTTAAAAATTGGGGCCTAGGGGCATGGCAAGCCCAATATGCTGTCTCTTCCTCCAGCCACTGAGAGGCTTTACCTGAGGACTGGCTAAGGCTGAGGGTCACAATGTGTGTTTGCTACCTATCTGGCCCGCGAGCAATGGCGGGGCCTCAAGGGACACACTGGTTTCCACTACACTGAACGTTGGACAACAAGCCAACCACAAGTTTTCGTCCCATTGGGAAGGAGTTCTGATTTCTGCATCATTTTCAATCCCGGGCCGTGATTGGAGATATGGTCTAGGTACTGAAGCCTGAAAACTGAGGTTTGAAGGGATAACGACCTAAGGCCATGGGGGGTCTGATGTTCTCAGTTTATAGCCAGCTGTCTGGGTGGGCCTAGGATGTCCAGGCTCAGGCTGTGTCAGAGAGGGCATTATTGCCCAGGTCATCCTATACATTTTGGGTATATCCAAGTGTCGTGCAGGTTGATCTTCATTTGGGGTTTCTAGGTAGCCCCAGATGGCAATGTATTTCTTCTGCAGGGCAGGTAGAGTGCTGCCTTGTAGTTCTGGATTGCCAAACTGGAGGGCTTGTGAGCCAGTAGTCTGTGGACAAAAGTCTGAGGACACAAGCTAGGCTTAGGTGTCTGTGTGAGGACATGGCAGGCACAATCTACAGACCTGAACCGAGATCTCGTGCATCTGAAGTCAGGGTGAGGATCAGACGATCGCGCAGGTTGGACCTTATGTCCCTGATGGCCCCTTTATGAAGGGGGGGGGATGATGAGGCCATGGGGGTTCTCTCACGATGGGAGTTCTGAGAAGCGTCCAATTGCAAAGATTCTTCTGCAGGACAATTGAGACCTGTTGGTTGGCTCCAGGCCAACGATTCTGAGCAGGGTTTTAAGGATGGATGGCGGGGTAGGCCACCTCATATTCCAATTGTCTCCTAGCAACAAGTCAAGTTAGATCTGCTAGATCTCGCGGAGGAACCGAATACGCTCAGTTGAAATGGACTCTCCTGTAGATGGGTCCTAATGTGTTTTTGTGTCTATGGAGACCTTGGAATGAAGCGGTGGCACTGGGGCCCTGAAGGGTTCTCCTAAACAGAGGCTTTGACACAGCTCCCACGTGCAAGTTTCCCATGTGTAGATGAAATTTGTACTGATGTGTGAGTCAAGAAACAGCCATATGCTGGTATTGAAATGCAGGTCTCTGAGGAGAGATGCCTGGGAACCAAAGCAATGGATCCATTTAGGGCCTAGGGGCCTGTTCGTTCCTTTTTACCTCTGGGGACATCAGTCTATGGGTCTGAGTGCAGGTAGGTTCTCAGATAGGCTCAGATTACTACTGTTTGCCCTGGGAAGCCACCACTATTGGGATGGCCTCAGGGACTTTGGAGGTTTATCCTATGAGTAGGGTTGTGGCCATTGGAATGGGCACACAGAATTCCCTTGGAGAGGGCAAGTAGAGTCCTCAGGTTGGCTCCAGGGACCTGAACCTGTAGGGTGTTTAGGCCAGGGTTCTTTGGACAGTTGTCTGAAAACACAAACTCGTCTTATGTTTCGAGTCATAGGTATGGCAGGACTGATCTACAGAACTTGAGGAGAACTCTTCAGGATATGAAAAAAGGGCGAGTGTGAGGCTCTTGCTCAAGTTTTTGTCTCTGGATATCGTGTCACTCATGGTCGTGAAATTTCCAGGTGACTTCATGGGAAATGGATGAGTCTTATTCTCTGGGTTTTGGCCTTGTCCAAAGAGTTTGAGGTCATTCTGTCGGATGGAAGAAGTCCGTTTTTTTTTTTTTTTTTTTGGTTGTTGTTGTTTTGTCTTGTTTTGTTTTTCAACCTCAGGTGTCCCACCAAATGAGGGATTCCAGAGTAAAGCCCTGGGGAGGGGCGACTGGACAACCAGAAATCTGGTTAAAAATTGGGGCCTAGGGACATGTCAAGGCCATTATGACATCTAATGGTCCAGCCACTGAGAGGACGTACTAGAGGACAAGACTCATGCTGAGTGTCACAATGCGTGTTTATGCCCTCGTGGCACTCAAGAATGGGCTGAGCTTCAGGGTGAATGCTGGTTTCTCCTACACTGATTGTTTGACAGCACTCCAACCACAAGACTTCTTGCCTTGGGTAAGGAGGAGTTTGATTTCTGCATCACATTCAATCCTTTTCAGGGCTTGGAGTTAAAGTCTAAGTTCGGAAGCCAAAAAGTTAGGTTGGGAAGAGATAACGAGCTAAGACCATGGCATGTGTGATGTTCTCAGTGTGTGGTCAGCTGTCTCGGTTTTGGTCAGGAGGTCCGGGCTCACTCTGTATCAGACAGTGTATTAGTGGCCAGGTTAGACTATCTAATTTGGGTACATTCGAGTGCCATGTATGTCTATCCTCATTTGGGTTATGTGAGAAACTCCATAGGTCAAAATTTTTCTTCTGGAAGGCAGACATAATGCTTCATTTTGTGTCCCGAATTTCCAAATGTGAGGGCTTGGGGGCCAGGAGTGTGAGGACGGAAGTCTGAGAACACAAGCTAGTCATAGGTTTCAGGGCGAGGGCAAGGAAAGCACACTCTGCAGAGCTGCATCGAGATCTCGTGCATCTGAATTCAGGGTGAAGATCAGACGTTGTCTTAGGTTGGAGTTCCTGTCCATGATTTCCCCTTCAGAAATGGGGGCGGGGGCATCACAAAGCCATCTTGATTTTCCCAGGTTGGGAGTTGTGAGATGCTCCAAAACTCAAGGATTCCTTCTACTGGACATTTGAGACCAGTTGGATGGCTCCAGGACATCCCATATGGAACGACGCCAGAGCAGAGCTCTAAGGATGGATGGTTGGGCAGCCCGCCTCGCATTCCAATTGTCTCCTAGTCAAGTCATGTTCAGTGTGCTCGCTCTGGGGGAGCAACCAAGGGAGCTGAGTTGAAATGGAATTTCCTGCGGATGGGTTCTAATGTGGATTTCTGTCCATGGAGACCTTGTAATGGGGAAGTGGAACACAGGCCCTGAAGGATTCTCCTAACTGGAGGTTTTGAGACATCTTCAAAGGATAATTTTCCCATGTGGAGAAGAGATTTGTTCTGCTGCTGCCTCATGAAATCCCCATATGCTAATATTGGAAACCAGGCCTCTGAGGAGAGATACCTGTAACCGAAAGCAATGAATCTGATTCAGGCCTAGGGGCCTGTCTGATTCAATCTTCTTCTCTGGGGACATCCATCTACGCTGAGTAGAGGTAGATGCTCAGCTGGTTTCAGATGACTCTTGTTTGTCCTGGGCGGCCTACATTATTGGGGTGTCCTTGGGGACTCTGGAGGTTTTTCCTAATTTGTACGATTGTGGACAATGGAATGGGCAGAATTCCCGTGGTATGAACAGGCACAGTCCTGATGTGTGGCTCCAGGGGCCCCAGCCTGAAGGGTCTGTGGGCCAGGAATGTGGGGACAGAAGTCTGAAAACACAAACTCGGCTTAGGTTTGGGAAGTAGGTATGGCAGGCCCCGATCTACAGACCGTGAGGAGAACTCTTCGGGATACGACAAAAGAGCGAGTGTGAGGCGCTTGCTCAGACTTTTGTCTCTGGATTTGTTGTCAACGATGGCTGTGGAATCTCGGGGAGGCCTCATGGGCCATGGACGAGACTTCCTCTCTGTGAATTTGGTCCAATCCCAATTGTTTGGGGTCAATCTGAAGGATGGGAGGAGTCCTTTTAGTTTTGTTACCTCAGGCGTCCCACCAAAAGAGGGATTCCAAAGCAGAGCTCTGGGGAGGGATGAATGGACAACCCGAACAATCCAATTGGGGTGAGGTCGAGAACCGAGCAGGTTGATCCTCATTTGGGGTTTATGGAGATCCCCATAGAGCAACGTTTTTCTTCTGGAGGGCCAGCATAGGGCTGCATTTTGGTTCCAGAATTCCAAGTCTTGAGGACATGTTTGCCAGGACTGTGAGGAAGGAAGTCTGAAAACACAAGGTAGCACGAGGTTTGGGCCCACTGTGCAGAGGCTGAATCGAGATCTCCTGCATCTGAGGTCAGGGCGAGTATCAGATGTTGCCTCAAGCTGGAGTTTGTGTCCATGACGGCCCCTTCCTGAAGGGGGGTGGGGGCGTCATGAGGCCAGGGAGGTTTCCCTACGCTGGGAGTTGTGAGCTGCTCCAAACTTCAAAGTTTCCTTCTTCAGGACAGTCGAGTACTATTGGATGGTTCCAGGATGCCCCATACAGAAAGACTCGGGAGCAGGGGCCTAAGCATGGATGCCGAGAAACGCCAACTCACCTTCCCAAGGCCTGGTCAAGACAAGGCACGCTCAATCTGCGGGCTCTTGGGTGAGCTACCCAGAAGGCAGAGTTTAAATGGACTTTCATGAGGATGAGTCATAATGTGGGTCGGTGGCCATGGAGACCTTGGAATGTGGCAGTAGCTAAGGGACTCTGCAGGATTCTCCAACCCGAAGGGTTTGACACAACTCCAGCAAGGAAGCTTTCCATGTGGAGATGAGAGGTGTTCTGTCTGGTGCCTCAGGATAGCCCCATATGCTGGTCTTCGAACCCAGGCCTCTGAGGAGTGATACCTGGACACCAAAGCAAGAGTTCATAATAGGGCCTAGGGGCCTGTCTGGTTCAATCTTCTGTCTCTGCGGATATCAGTCTGTGTGTCTGCATGGAGGTAAGTGTTGCTCAGCTGGTGTCATAATGCCCCTGTTAGTCCAGTGTGGCTTGCGGTAGTGGGTTGTCCTTGGGGACCTTGAGGTTTCTACTATTTTGTAGAGTTGTGGCCAAAGGAACGGGCAGTTTCTTAGGAGAGAGCAGGCACAGTTCTGTGGTGTGGCTCCAGAGATCCCAGCCTGGAGGTGGTGTGGGCCACGGCTGTACAGACAGACATCCAAAAACCCAAACTCAGCTCAGGTTTGGGGCCGAGGTTATGGCAGGCCTGATCTACAGTCCGTGATGGGATCTCCTCTGGATATGAAAGAAGGGTGAGAGGGAGGCAGTCGCTCAGTCTTTTGTCTCTGGATATTTTGTCCACAATGGCCGTTTAATGTAGGAGTTGCCTCATGGGTCGTAGAAGTCTCCCTCTCTGGTAGTTTGTCCAGCCCCCAAGAGTTTGGGGTCATTCTGTGGGAAGGGAAGAGTCCTGTTTTCTGCTTCATGTGTCCCCCCAGTAGAGGGATTCTGGAGCATAGCAGTGGGGACTGACAACTGGAATACTCACTCTCTGGTTAAGCCTGGGGGCCTATGGATAAGACAAGCCCCATATGCAGGATCTTGGTCCAGCCACTGAGAGGCGTTACTTTAATACGGGACTCACGCTACAGGTCACAATGCATGTCTGTGCCCTAGGCGGCCCTCAAGCACTGGCAGGGCCTTTCCGACAATGCAGGTTTTCCCACATTGAACGTTGGACAACATGCCAACCACAAGGTTTCTGGCCATGGGGAAGGAGGAATTCTAATTTCTGCATCACGTTCACCCCTGGGCAGTGATTGGAGATAAGGTCTAGGTTCTGAAGCCTGAAAATCGAGGTTGGGAAGAGATGACGAACTACAGCCATAGCGGGTCCCTTGTGTCCAGGTTGGAGCCAGCTGTCTAGGTGTCGTTTGGGATGTCTTGTCTCAGGCTGTGCCAGACAGGGCATTCGTATTCAGGGTAGGCTGTATAATTGCTTTACAGTCGAGTGGCATGCATTAGATAATCATTTGGGGTTTCTTATTAGCAGCATAGGGCAAAGTTTTTCTTCTGGAGGGGAGGCAGAGTGCTGCATTGTGTCTTCGGAATTCCCAAACTGGAGGGCTTGTGGGCCAGGAGAGTGAGGACGGAAGTCTGAGAACACAAGCTAGGCTTAGGTTTCGGGGAATGGACATGGCAGGCACACTCTGCAGAGCTGAATTGAGATCTCATGAGTCTGAAGTCAGGTCGAGGATCAGACTTTGGCTCAGGTTGGAGTTTCTTTCCATGTTGGACCCTTCATGAAGGGGGGGGCATTATGAGGCCATGGGGGTTTTCCCAATATTAGAGTTGTGAGATGCTCCAAACTGCAAGGATTCCTTCTGTGGGACAATTAAGATTTGTTGGATGGCTCCAGGACGTCTCCTAAGGTATTTTTCCAGAACAGGGTTCTAAGTATGGATGCCTGGGCAGACAGCCTCAATTCCAATTGTCTCCTAGCAGCAAGAAATGTTTGATCTGCTGGCTTGGGGTAGCATCAGAGGGGGCTGAGTTGGAATGGACTTTCCTGAGCATGGTCTTAAATGAGTTGACATGGACTTTCCTGAGGATGGTCTTAATGTTGGTTTGAGTCCATTGAGACATTGGTTTGAGGCAGTGGCACCAGGGCCCTGAAGGATTCTCCTAACCAGAGGTGATAACAAAGCTCCAATGAGCAAGTTTTCCATGGGGAGACGAGATTTGTTCTTATTGGTGCCTCAGGAAACCACCATTTGCTGGTATTGGAAATGAGGCCTCTGAGGAGAGATGCCTGGAAACCAAAGCAATGGATCTGATTAGGGCCTAGGGGCCTGTCCGGTTCAATATTCTTCTCTGGGGACATCTTTTGTCTGAGTGGAGGTAGTTGCTCAGCTGGTTTGAGATCACACCTGTTTGTCCTGGGCGGCCTACACTATTGGGATGGCCTCGGTAACTTTGGAGGTTTTTCCTAATTTGCAAGGATGTGGCCAATGGAATGGGAAGAATTCTCTTGAAAGGGAAGCACAGTCCTGAGGTGTGGCTCCAGGGACCCAAGTGTGGAGCGTGTGTGGTCCAGGGCTATTTGGACAAAAGTCTGAAAACACAAACTCCACTTAGGTTTGGGTCTGTAGGTATGGCCGGCCCGACATATAGACCGTGAGGAGAACTCTTCGGGATATGAACAAAGGGCGAAAGTGAGGTGCTTGCTCCTGCTTATTTTTTTCTGGATATGTGTCACCGATTGCCATGGAATGTTCGGGTGTCCTCATGGGCCATCGATGAGGCTCCCTTTCTGGGGATTTGACCCAATCCCAAGATTTTGGGGTCATTCTGTCGGAAAGGAGGAGGCCTATCTGTTTATTTATTTATTTTTTTTACCTCAGGTGGACCACCAAAAGAGGGATTCCACAGCAGAGTCCTGGGGAGGGGCGACTGGACAACCAGAACTCTGGTTAACATTGGGACCTAAGAACATGGCAAGCCCCATATGTGGGCTCTTGGTCCAGACACTGAGAGGCCTTCCTTGAGCATAGGGCTCACATTGAGTTTCACAATGTGTTTGTGCCCAAGGAGCCCCTCAAGTCAGGGCGTGGCCTAATGTACCATACTGGTTTATCCTACACTGAACGTTGCACAATATGGCAACCACAAGTTTTCTGGCCATGGGGAAGAAGGAGTTCTAATTTCTGCAACAATTTCACTCCTGGACTGTGATTGGATTTAAGGTCTAGGTTCTGAAGCCTGAAAACTGAGGTTGGAAAGAAATGAAGACCTAAGGCCATGGTGCGTCTGATGTGCTCAGTGTTCGGCCAGCTGTAGAGTGTGGGTTGGGAGGTGCAGGCTCAGGCTGTGGCAGACAGGCAATTAGTGCCCAGGCTAGACTGTATCATTGGGGTGCAGTCGAGTTTCGTGCAGGTTGGTACTCATTTGTGGTTACTGGGTAGCCTCAGAGGGCAACGTTTTTCTTCTGGAAGGAAGACACAGTGCCACATAGTGGCTCCAGAATTCCCAAACTGGAAGGCTTGTGGGCCAGGAGTGTGAGGAAAAAATTCTGAGAACACAAGCCAGACTTAGATTTCGGGGTGAGGGCACGGCAGGAACCCTCTGCAGAGATGATTCGAGATCCCGTGTACCTGAAGACAGAGCTAGGATCAGACGTTGGCTCAGGTTGGAGTTTCTGTCCATGACGGCCCCTTCATAAAGGGGAGGGTGTCACGAGGCCATGGAGGTTTTCCCATGATGGGAATTGTCAGATGCTCCAAACCGCAATGATTCCTTCCGTAGGACAGTCGAGACCTGCTGGATGGCTCCAGGACATCCCATAAGGAAGCTATCCAGAGCAGGGTTCTAAGGATGGATGCCTGGGCATCCTGCCTCCCATTCCAGGTGTCTCATAGCGCCAAGGCAAGTTCGATCTGCTGGATCTAGGGGAGTAATCGAGGCGGGTGTTTTGAAATGGGTGAGTTGAGGATGGGTCATAATGTGCATTTGTGTCCATGGAGACCTTGGAATGGGGTGCTTGATCCGGGGCCTTGAGGGAAGTTCATAACCGTAGGTTTTGATGGAGCTCTAAAGAGTACGTTTCCTATGTAGAGAAGAGAATTGTTTTGATGAGTGCCTAAGGAATCTCCCATATGCTGGTATTGGAAACCAGGCCTCTGAGGAGAGATGCCTGGAAACAAAAGCAATGAATATGATTAGGGCCTAGGTGCCTGTCCGGTTCAATCTCCTTCCTGGGTATACGTGTCTATGGATCCGAGGGGAGGTAGTTGCTCGGCTTGTGTCAGATCGCCCCTGTTGGTCCTGGGCAGCCTATAATATTGGGAATGGCCTCGGGATTTTGGAGTTTCTCCTAATCTATAGGGTTGTGGCCAATGGAATGGGCAGAAATCCCCTGGAGAGGGCAGGCACAGTCCTGAGTTTGGCTCTAGGGGCCCAGCCTTGAGGGTGTGTGGGCCAGGCCTGTGGGGACAGAAATCTGAAAACACAAATTCCGCTTAGGATTGGGGACATAGGTATGGCACGACCAATCTACAGACAGTGATACCACTTCGGGATATGAAATAGGGTGAGTTTAAGATGCTTGCTCAGGTTTTGTCTCTGGATTTGGGTCAACAATGTGGGTCGAATGCTGGCGTGGCCTCATGGGTTGTGGACAGCTTTCCTTCTCTGCGGATTGGACCCAATCCCAAGAGTTTGGGTACATTCTGTGGGATGGGAGGTGTCCTTTCTGTTTTTTATTTTATTTTATGTACCTCATGTGTGCCAATAAAAGAGGGATTCCAGAGCAGAGTCCTTGGGAGGGACAAGTGGATAACACCACCTCTGTTTAAGTTTGGGGGCCTAGGGGCATGGCAAGTCCTATATGTGGGCTCTTGATTCAGACACTGAGAGGTCTTCCTTGAGGACAGGGCTCATGCTGAGGGTCACAATGCCTATTTGTGCCCAACAAGGCCCTCAAGCATGGGAAGGGCCTCATGGGCCACGCTGGATTCTCCTACACTGAACGTTGGAGAATATGCCAACCACAAGGTTTCCGGCCATGGCGAAGGAAGAGTTGTGATTTCTGCATCACGTACACCCCTGGACAGTGATTGGAGTTTAGGTCTAGGTTCTGAAACCCGAAAACCGAGGTTGGGAAGAGATGAAGACCTAAGGACCTGATGGGTACAATGAGCTCAGTGTGTGGCTAGCTGTTGAGCGTAGGTCTGGTGATGTGGGCTCATGCTGTGTCAGACAGGGCATTAGACAGGGTAGACTGTATATTTGGGATGCAGTCGATTGGCGTTCAGTTGATCCTCATTCGGGTTTCTAGGTAGCTCCATAAGGCAACGTTTTTCTTCTGGAGGGCAGGCAGAGTGCTGCATTGTGGCCCCAGTATTGCCAAACTGTAGGGATTTTGGGCCAGGGGTGTGAGGACGGTAGTCTGAGAACACAAGCTAGGCTTAGTTTTTGGGGTGAGGGCACAGAAGGCACACTCTGCAGAGCTGAATCAAGATCTCATGCACCTGAAGCCAGGGCGAATATCAGACGTTTGCTCAGGTTGGAGATTCTGTCCATGATGGCCCCTTTATAAAGTGGAGCGTCTCAAGAGGCCATGAAGATTTTCCCACAATGGGAGTTGTGAGATGCACCAGACTGCAAAGATTCCTTCTGTGGGACACTTGAGACCTGTTGGATGGCTCTAGGATGTCCCATATGGAACGACTCCAGAGTAGGGTTCTAAGGATGGATGCCTGGCCAGCCCGCCTCCCATTCTAGTTGTCTCCTAGCAACAAGGCTGGTTTGATCTGCAGGCCCTGTGGGAGAAACCAAGGGGGATGAGTTGACATGGACTCTACCGAGGATAGATCATAATGTGGGTTTAAGTCCATGGAGACCTTGGAATGGGGCGCTTGATCCGGGGCCCTGAAAGATTCTCCTAAACAGAGGTTTTTATTGAGCTCCAAAGAGTACATTTCCTATGTGGAGACGAGATTTTTCTATGAGTGCCTCAGTAATCCCCCATATGCTCGTATTGGTAACCAGGCCTCTGAGGAGAGATGCCTGGAAACAAAAGCAATGGATCTGATTAGGGCCTAAGTGCCTGTCCAGTTCAATCTTATTCTATGGGGATATCTGTCTCTGGGTCTGAGTGGAGGTAGTTTCCTAACTTGTGAAAGATCATCCCTGTTTGTCCTGGGCATCCAACACTATTGGGATGGCCTCGGGGTGTTTGGAGGTTTCTCCTAATCTATAGGGTTGTGGCCAATGGAAATGGCAGAATTCCCCTGGAGAAGGAAGCCACAGTCCTCAGGTGTGGCTCCAGGGGCCCCAGCTTGGATGGTGTGTGGGCCAGGACTGTGGGGACAGAAGTCTGAAAACACAAACTCAGCTTAGGTTTGGGGATGTATGTATGAAGGCTCGATCTACAGACCGTGAGAATTTTCCGGGCTATGAACAAAGGGCGAGTATGTGGCATTTGCTCAGGCTCTTGTCTCTGGATTTTGTGCCTACGGTGGCCGTGGAATGTCGGGGTGTCCTCAAGGGCCATGGACAAGTCTTTCTCTGGTGATTTGGCCTGATCCCAAGTGGTTGGGATTATTCTGTGGATTGGAAGAGTCCTTTCTGTATTTCTTTTTTTAACCTCAGTTGTCCCACCAAAGAGGGATTCCAGAGCAGTGCCCTGAGTAGGGGTGACTAGACATCTCTAACTCTGGTTGAGATTGGGGGACTAGGGGCTTGGCAAGCCCCATATGTGGGCCTTTGTTCCAGTCACTAAGAGGCTTTACATGAGGATAGGGCTCACGCTGAGGGTCCCAATGTGTGTTTGTGCAAATTGTAGCCCTCAGGGATAGGTGGGGCCTCATAGTCCATGCTGCTTTCTCCTACAATGAACGTTGGACAACATGCCAACCACAAGGTTTCTTTCCATGGCGAAGGAGAAGTTCTGATTCTTGTATCACGATCACTCCTAAGCAGTGAGTGGAGATAAGGTCTAGGTTCTGAAGGTGAAAACTGAGGTTGGGTAGAGATGATGGCCGAAAGCCATTGTGGGTTTGATATGCTCAGTGTACGGCCAGCTCTCTGGGTGTTGGACTGGAGGTCTGCCTTCAGGCTGTGTCAGACAGGGCTTTAGTGCACAGGCTAGATTGTATAATTGGGGTATGGTCGAGTGGCATGCAGTTTGTTACTCATTTGGCGTTTCTGGTTAGCCCTATAGGGCAACATTTTTCTTCTGGAGGGCAGGCAGAGTGCTGCATTGTGTCTCCAGAATTGCCACACTGGAGGGGTGTGGCCAGGATTGTGAAGACGGAAGTCTGAGAACACAAGTTAGGCCTCGGTTTCGGGGCGAGGGCACAGCAGGCACACTCTCAAGTGCTGAATCGAGATCTCATGCTTCTGAATTCAGGGCGCGGATCAGACTTTGGCTTAGGATGGAGTTTCTGTCCATGATGGCCCATTTATGAAGGTGTGGGGCATCATGAGGAAATGGAGGTTTTCTCACAGTGGGATTGTGTGATGCTTCAAAGCACAAGGATTCATTCTGCGAGACAGTCAAGACAGGTTGGTTGGATTCAAGACGTCCCATAAAGAAATTCTCCAGAGCAGGGTTCTAAGGATGGATGCCTGGGCAGCCCACCTCGCATTCCAACTGTCTCCTAGTGACAAGGCAGGTTTGATCTGCTGGCTCTGGGTGAGCAGCCGAGGGGTTGGATTTGAAATGGACTCTCCTGAGGATGGATCATAATGTAAGTTTGTGTCCTTGGAGACCTTGGAATTGGGCCATGGTGCCAGCGCCCTGAAGGATCCTCCTAACCTGAGGTATTGACACAGCTCCAAAGAGCAAGTTTCTCATGTGGAGATGAGATCTGTTCTGATTGTTTCCTTAGGAAACCCCCATATTCTGATATTGGAAACCAGGCCTCTGAGGAGAGATACATAGAAACCAAAGCAATGGATCAGAAGTTGGCTCAGGTTGGAGTTTCTGTCCATGATGGCCCCTTTATAAAGGGGAGCATCTCATGAGGCCATGTAGGTTTTCCCACGATAGGAGTTGTGAGATGCTCCAATCTGCAAGGATTCCTTCTGCGGGACAGTCAAGACCTGTTGGAAGGCTCCCAGGACATCCCATATGGAACGGCGCCAGAGCAGGATTCCAACGATGGAAGCCTAGAGAGTCTACTTTGCATTCCAGTTGTCTCCTAGCGACAAGGCAGGTTTGATATTCTGTCTCTGGGGGAGTAATCAACGGGGCTGAGTAGAAATGTACTCTCCTGCCGAATGGTCATAATGCGGGTTTGTGTCCATGGAGACCTTGGAATAGGGCGGTGGCTCCGGTTACCTGAAGGTTTCTCCTAACTGGAGGTTTTTACAGAGCTCCAAAGGATAAGTTTCCCATGTGGAGACAAGATTTGTTCTGATTGGTATCTCTGGAATCCCCCATATGCTGGTATTGGAAAACAGGCCTCTGAGGAGAGATGCTTAGAAACAAAAGCAATGGAACCAATTACGTTCTAGGGGCCTGTCCAGTTTAATACCTTTCTCTTGGGATATCTGTCTACGGGTGAGTTGAGGTCGTTGCTCAGCTTGTGACAGATCACCCCTCTTTGTACTGGGTGGCCTACACTATTGGAATGGCCTCTGGGACTTTGGAGGTTTCTCCTAATCTGTAGGGTTGTGGCCAATGGAATGGGAAGAATTTCCTTGGAGAGGGCAGGCACAGTCCTGAGGTGTGGCTCCAGGGGCCTCAGCCTGGAGGGTGTGTGGGACAGGGATGTCAGGATAGAAGTCTGAAAACACGGTTTGGGGACGTAGGTATGGCAGGCCCGATCTACATACTATGAGGAGAATTTTTTGGGCTATGACCTAAGGGTGAGGCTTATGTCTCTGGATTTTGTGTCAATAGTGGCCGTGGAATGTCGGGCTGGCCTCATGGGCCATGGAGGAGTCTTTCTCTCTGGGGATGGCCTGATCCCAAGTGATTGGGGTCATTCTGTGGGTGGGAGGAATCCTTTCTCTGTTTACTTACCTCAAATGTCCCACCAAAGAGGGATTCCAGAGCAGAGCCCTGAGTAGGGGTGACTAGATGTCTCTACCTCTGGTTAAGATTGGGTGACTTGCGGCATGGCAGGGCCCATATGTGGGCTCATGGTCCAGCCACTGAGAAGCTTTACTTGAGGACAGGGTTCAAACTGAGGGTCCCAATGTGTGTTTGTGCCCACCACATCTCTTAAGCATGGGCAGGGCCTCAGGGACCCTACACTACCCTCAGGGGCCCTAATACTACTCCTGTAGGCCCTACAGGGGTCCTACACTGAACTTTGGATAAGATGCCAACCACTAGATTCTGGCGAGAGGGAAGGAGGAGTTATGATTTCTGCATCACGTTCACCCATGGGAAATGAGTAGAGATAAGGTCTAGGTTTCTGTAGCCTGAAAACCAGGTTGGAAAGAGATGGCAACCTAAGGCCATGGCGGTTCAGATGTTCTCAGTGTACGGCAAGCTGTCTGGGTGTCGGTTGGGAATTCAGGCCTCAGTTTGTGTCAGACAGGGCATTAGTGCACAGGGTAGACTATATAATTGGTGTACAGTTGAGTGGCATGCAGGTTTATCCTCATTTGCGGTTTCTGGGTAGACCCATAGGGCAACGTTTTTCTTCTAGAGGGCAGGCAGAGTGCAGCACTGTGTCATCGGAAATCCCAAAATGAAGGGCGTGTGGTCCAGGAGAGTGAGGACGGAATTCTGAGAACACTAGCTATGCTTAGGTTTTGGGGTGAGGGCACAGCAGGTGCACTCTGAAGAGCTTAATCTAGATCTCGTGCATCTGAAGTCAAGGCGAAGATCAGCCGTTGGCGCAGGTTGGAGTTTCTTTCCATGGTCCGACTTCATGAAGATTGGGGGCATCATGTGAACTTGGAAGCTTTCCATGATATGAGTTGTGAGGTGACCCATGAACAAGGACTCCTATGGGACAGTCGAAACCTGTTGGATGGCTCAAGGATATCCCATAAGGAAATACGCAAGAGCAGGGTTCTAAGGGTTCTAAGGATTTCTAAGGAGATATGCCTGGAAACCAAAGCAATAGATCCGATAGGTGCCTATGGGCCTGTCCGTTCCTTTTTACCTCTGGGGACATCAGTCTACGTGTCTGAGTCCCGGTAGGTGATCAGATGGGCCCAGATTGCCCCTGTTTGTCCTGGGAAGCCACAAATATTGGGATGGCCTCAGGGACTTTGGAGTTGTATCCCATTAGTAGGGTTGTGGCCATTGGAATGGGCACATACAATTCCCTTGGAGAGGGCAAGCACAGTCTTCATGTTTGGCTCCAGGGGCCTGAGCCTGTAGGGTGTGTAGGCCAGGACTGTTTGGACAGTTGTCTGAAAACACAAACTCGGCTTATGTTTTGGGTCATAGGTATGGCAGGACTGATCTACAGACCATGAGGAGAACTCTTCGGGATATGAAAAAAGGACGAGTGTGAGGCTCTTGCTCAAGTTTTTGTCTCTGGATATCCTGTCATTCATGGTCGTGAAATTTCCGGGTGACTTCATGGGAAATGGACGAGTCTTACTCTCTGGGGGTTTCGCCCCGTCCAAAGAGTTTGGTGTCATTCTGTGGGATGGAAAAAGTCCGTTGTTCTGTTGTTGTTGATTTGTTTTGTTTTGTTTTTCAACCTCAGGTGCCCCACCAAATGAGGGATTCCAGAGTAGAGCCCTGGGAAGGGGAGACTGGACAACCAGAAATCTGGTTAAAAATTGGGGCCTAGGGACATGTCAAGCCCATTATGACATCTAATGGTCCAGCCACTGAGAAGACGTACTAGAGGACAGGACTCACGCTGAGGGTCACAATGCGTGTTTTTGCCCTCGTCGCACTCAAGAATGGGCGGGGCCTCAGGGTGAATGCTGTTTTCTCCTACACTGAACGTTGGACCACATGCCAACCACAAGGTTTCTTGCCATGGGTAAGGAAGAGTTCTGATTTCTGCATCACAGTCACCAAGGGGCAGTGATTGGAGGTAAGTTCTAGGTTCTGAAGCCTGAAAACTGAGGTAGGGAAGAGATGATGACCTAAGGCCATGGCGGGTCTGATGTGCTCAGTGTGCGGTCAGCTGTCTGGGTGTTGTTGACGAGATCCGGGCTCAGGTTGTCAGACAGTGCATTAGTGCCCAGGTTAGACTATATATTTTGGGTGCTTTAGAGTGCCGTGTAGGTTTTATCTGAAGAACTCTTCAGGATATGAAGTATGAGCGAGTTTGAGGCGCGTGCTCAGGCTTTTGTCTCTGGATTTTGTATCATCCTTGGCCATGGAATGTTGGGGAGGCCTCATGGGCCATGGACGAATCTTGCTCTCTGTGGATTTGGCCCGATCCCAATTGTTTTTTGTCAATCTGAGGGATGGGAGGACTCCTTTCAGGTTTGTTGCCTCAGGTGTCCCAACAAAAGAGGAAATCCAAAGCAGAGCACTGGGGAAGAGTGAAGGGACAACCCGAACTATGGTTATAAATTGGGGCCTAGGGGCTTGTCAAGCCCAATATGCTGTCTCTCCATCCAGCCAATGAGAGGCCTTACCTGAGGACTGGGCTCAGGCTGAGGGTCACAATGTGTGTTTGTGACCCATGTGGCTCGCAAAATGGGCGGGGCCTCATGGGCCACACTGGTTTCAAGTACAATGAACCTTGGAAAACATGCCAACCACAAGGTTTCTTTCCATGGGGAAAGAGTTCTGATTTCTGCATCATTTTCAAACCCGGGCTGTGATTGGGGCAAAGGTCTAGGTTCTGAAGACTGAAAACCGAGGTTCAGAAGAGATGACGACCTAAGGCCATGGCGGGTCAGATGTGCTCAGTGTGTGGCCAGCTGTCTTGGTGGGGCCAGGAGGTCCTGGCTCAGGCTGTGTCAGAAAGGGCATTAGTGCCCAATTCACCCTATATATTTGGGGTACAGCCGAATGGCGTGCAGTTTGATCCTCATTTGGGGTTTCTGGGTAGCCCCAGAGGGCAATGTTTTTCTTCTGGAGGGCAGGCAGAGTGCTGCATTGTAGTTCTGGATTACCAAACTAGAGGGCTTGTGAGCCAGTATTCTGAGGACGGAGGTCTGAGAACCTAAGCTAGGCCTAGGTTTCTGTTTGAGGAAATGGCAGGCACAATCTTCAGACCTGAATCGAGATCTCGTGCATGTGAAGTCAGGGCGAGGATCAGACGATCGCTCAGGTTGGACATTCTGTCCCTGATGGCCCCATCTTGAAGCGGGGGGTGGATAACGAGGCCATGGTGAATTTCCCACGATGGGAGTTGTGAGATGATCCCAACTGCAAAGATTCTTCTGCAGGACAATTGAGACCTGTTGGTTGGCTCCAGGACAACAATTCGGAGCAGGGTTCTAAGGATGGATGGCTGGGTAGCCCACCTCGCATTCCAATTGACTCCAAGCAACAAGACACGTTAGATCTGCTGGATATGGGGGAGCAACCGAGGACGCTGAGTTGAAATGTACTCTCCCGTGGATGTGTCCTAATATGATTTCGTGTCTATGGAGACCTTAGAATGAAGCGGTGGCACTGGGGCCCTGAAAGGTTCTCCTAAAGAGAGGCTATCACACAGCTCCATCGTGCAAGTTTCCCATGTTTAGATGAGAATTGTTCTGATGGGTGAGTCAAGAAACAGCCATATGCTGTTATTGAAATCCAGGCCTCTGAGGACAGATGCCTGGAAACAAAAGCAATGGATCCAATAGGTGCCTAGGGGCCTGTTCTTTCCTTTTTACCTCTGGGGACATCAGTCTACGGGTCTGAGTGCCGGTAGGGGCTCAGATGGGCCCAGATTGCCCCTGTTTGTCCTGGGAAGCCACAAATATTCGGATGGCCTCAGAGACTTGGAGATTTATCCTCTTAGTAGGGTTGTGGCCATTGGAATGGACACATACAATTTCCTTGGAGAGGGCAAGCACAGTCGTCAGGGGTGGCTCCAGGGGCCTGAGCCTGTAGGATGTGTAGGCCACGGCTGTTTGGACACTTGTTTGAAAACACAAACTCGGCTTATGTTTCGCGTTATAGGTATGGCAAGACTGATCTCCAGACCATGAGGAGAACGCTTCGGGATATGAAAAAAGGGCGAGTGTGAGGCTCTTGCTCAAGATTTTGTCTCTGGATATCGTTCAGTGATGGTCGTGAAATTTCCGGGTGACTTCATGGGAAATGGACGAGTCTTACTCTCTGGGGTTTTGGCCCCGTCCAAAGAGTTTGGGGTCATTCTGTGGAATGGAAGAAGTCCGTTGTTCTGTTGTTGTTGATTTGTTTTTTTTTTTTTTTTTTTTTTTTTTTTTTTTTTTTTTTTAACCTCAGGTGTCCCACCAAATGAGGGATTCCAGAGTAGAGCCCTGGGGTGGGGCGACTGGACAACCAGAAATCTGGTTAAAAATTGGGGCCTAGGGACATGTCAAGCCCATTATGACATCTAATGGTCCAGCCACTGAGAGGACGTACTTGAGGACAGGACTCATGCTGAGGGTCACAATGCGTGTTTTTGCCCTCGTCGCACTCAAGAATGGGCGGGGCCTCAGGGTGAATGCTGGTTTCTCCTACACTGAAATTTGGACAACATGCCAACCACAAGGTTTCTTGCCATGGGTAAGGAAGAGTTCTGATTACTGCATCACAGTCACCCCTGGGCAGTGATTGGAGATAAGGTCTAGGTTCTGAAGCCTGAAAACTGAGGTAGGGAAGAGATGATGACCTAAGGCCATGGCGGGTCTGATGTGCTCAGTGTGTGGTCAGCTGTCTGGGTGTTGGTCACGAGGTCCGGGCTCAGGTTGTCAGACAGTGCATTAGTGCCCAGGTTAGACTATATATTTTGGGTGCCTTAGAGTGCCGTGTAGTTTCTTTTCTGAAGAACTGTTCAGGATATGAAGAATGAGTGAGTCTGAGGCGCGTGCTCAGGCTTTTGTCTCTGGGTTTTGTAACAGCGATGGCCGTGGAATGTTGGGGAGGCGTCATGGGCCATGGACGAATCTTGCTCTCTGTGGATTTGGCCTGATCCCAATTGTTTTTCGTCAATCTGTTGGATGGGAGGACTTCTTTCAGGTTTGTTACCTCAGGTGTCCCACCAAAAGAGGAATTCCAAAACAGAGCCCAGGAGAAGCGAAGGGACAACCCGAACTATGGGTAAAAATTGGGGCCTAGGGGCCTGTCAAGCCCAATATGCTGTATCTCCATCCAGCCACTGAGAGGCCTTACCTGAGGACTGGGCTCAGGCTGAGGGGTCACAATGTGTGTTTTTGACCAATGTGGCCCGCAAGCATGGGCGGGGCCTCATGGGCCACACTGGTATCAACAACACTGCACCTTGGACAACATGCCAACCACAAGGTATCTTGCCATGGGGAAAGAGTTCTGATGTCTGCATCATTTTAAAACCTGGGCCATGATTGGAGATAAGGTCTAGGTACTGAAGCCTGAAAACCGAGGTTGAGAAGAGATGACGACCTAAGGCCATGGCGGGTCCGATGTGCTCAGTGTGCGGCCAGCTGTCTGGGTGGGGCCAAGAGGTCCAAGCTCAGGCTGTGTCAGAAAGGGCTTTAGTGCCCAGGTCAGCCTATATATTTGGGGTACAGCTGAATGTCGTGCAGGTTGATCCTAATTTGGGGTTTCTGGGTAGCCCCAGAGGGCAATGTTTTTCTTCTGAAGGGCAGGCAGAGTGCTGCACTGTAGTTCTGGATTGCCAAACTGGAGGGATTGTGGGCCAGTTTCTGAGGACGGAGGTCTGAGAACCCAAGCTAGGCCTAGGTTTCTGGTGAGGATATGGCAGGCACAATCTACAGGCCTCAATTATGTTCTCGTGCATCTGAAGTCAGGGCGAGGATCAGACGATCGCTCAGGTTGGACATTCTGTCCCTGATGGCCCCTTCTTGAATGGGCGGTGGAACACAAGGCCATGGGGGTTTTCCCACGATGGGAGTTGTGAGAAGCTGCCAACTGCAAAGATTCTTCTGCAGGACAATTGAGACCGGTTGGATGGATCCACGACAACGATTCCAAGCAGGGTTCTAAGGATGGATGGCTGGGAGGACACCTCGCATTCCAATAGTCTCCAAGCAACAGGACAGGATATATCTGCTGTACCTAGGGGAGCAACCTAGGAGGTGAGTTGAAATGGACTCTCCCGTGGATGTGTCCTAATATGATTTTGTGTCTATGGAGACCTTGGAATGAAGCGGTGGCATTGGGGCCCTGAAGGGTTCTCCTAAAGAGAGGCTTTCACATAGCTCCATCGTGCAAGTTTCCCATGTGCAGATGAGATTTGTTCTGATGGGTGAATCAAGAAAGCCATATGCTGTTATTGAAATCCAGACCTCAGAGGAGAGATGCCTGGTAAACAAAGCAATGGATCTGATAGGTGCATAGGTGCCTGTTCATTCCTTTATAATTCTCGGCATATCAGACTACGGGGCTGAGCGCCGGTAGGTGCTCAGATGGGCCCAGATTGCCCCATTTGTCCTGGGATGCCACAAATATTGGGATGGCCTCAGGCACTTTGGAGGTTTATACTCTTAGAAAGTTTGTGGCCATTGGAATGGGCACATACAATTCCCTTGGATAGGGCATTCACAGTCGTCAGGTTTGTGTCCAGGGGCCGGAGCCTGTAGGGTCTGTACGCCAGGGCTGTTTGGACAGTTGTCTGAAAACACAAACTCGGCTTATGTTTCGGGTCATAGGTATGGCAGGACTGATCTACAGACCATGAGGAGAACTGTTCGGGATATGAAAAAGGGCGATTGTGAGGCTCTGCTCAAGTTTTTGTTCCTGGATATCGTGTCACTCATGGTCGTTATATGTCCGGGTACTTCATGGGAAATGGATGAGTCTTACTCTCTGGGGGTTGGCCCCGGCCAAAGAGTTGGGGTCATTCTGTGGGATGGAAGAAGTCCATTGCTCTGTTGTTGTTGATTTGTTTTGTTTTGTTTTTCAACCTCAGGTGTCACACCAAATGAGGGATTCCAGAGTAGAGCCCTGGGGAAGGGCGACTGGAAAACCAGAAATCTGATTAAAAATTGGGGCCTAGGGACATGTCAAGCCCATTATGACATCTAATGGTCCAGCCACTGAGAGGACGTACTAGAGGACAGGACTCACGCTGAGGGTCACAATGCGTGTTTTTGCCCTCGTCGCACTCAAGAATGGGCGGGGCCTCAGGGTGAATGCTGGTTTCTCCTACACTGAAAGTTGGACAACATGCCAACCACAAGGTTTCTTGCCATGGGTAAGGAAGAGTTCTGATTACTGCATCACAGTCACCCCTGGGCAGTGATTGGAGATAAGGTCTAGGTTCTGAAGCCTGAAAACTGAGGTAGGGAAGAGATGATGACCTAAGGCCATGGCGGGTCTGATGTGCTCAGTGTGTGGTCAGCTGTCTGGGTGTTGGTCACGAGGTCCGGGCTCAGGTTGTCTGACAGTGCATTAGTGCCCAGGTTAGACTATATATTTTGGGTGCCTTAGAGTGCCGTGTAGTTTCTTTTCTGAAGAACTGTTCAGGATATGAAGAATGAGTGAGTCTGAGGCGCGTGCTCAGGCTTTTGTCTCTGGGTTTTGTAACAGCGATGGCCGTGTAATGTTGGGGGGGGCGTCATGGGCCATGGACGAATCTTGCTCTCTGTGGATTTGGCCTGATCCCAATTGTTTTTCGTCAATCTGTTGGATGGGAGGACTTCTTTCAGGTTTGTTACCTCAGGTGTCCCACCAAAAGAGGAATTCCAAAACAGAGCCCAGGAGAAGCGAAGGGACAACCCGAACTACGGGTAAAAATTGGGGCCTAGGGGCCTGTCAAGCCCAATATGCTGTCTCTCCATCCAGCCACTGAGAGGCCTTACCTGAGGACTGGGCTCAGGCTGAGGGGTCACAATGTGTGTTTGTGACCAATGTGGCCCGCAAGCATGGGCGGGGCCTCATGGGCCACACTGGTAACAACTACACTGCACCTTGGACAACATGCCAACCACAAGGTATCTTGCCATGGGGAAAGAGTTCTGATGTCTGCATCATTTTAAAACCCGGGCCGTGATTGGAGATAAGGTCTAGGTACTGAAGCCTGAAAACCGAGGTTGAGAAGAGATGACGACCTAAGGCCATGGCGGGTCCGATGTGCTCAGTGTGCGGCCAGCTGTCTGGGTGGGGCCAAGAGGTCCAAGCTCAGGCTGTGTCAGAAAGGGCTTTAGTGCCCAGGTCAGCCTATATATTTGGGGTACAGCTGAATGTCGTGCAGGATGATCCTCATTTGGGGTTTCTGGGTATCCCCAGAGGGCAATGTTTTTCTTCTGGAGGGCAGGCAGAGTTCTGCACTGTAGTTCTGGATTGCCAAACTGGAGGGCTTGTGGGCCAGTAGTCTGAGGACGGAAGTCTGAGAACCCAAGCTAGGCCTAGGTTTCTGGTGAGGATATGGCAGGCACAATCTACAGGCCTCAATTAAGTTCTCGTGCATCTGAAGTCAGGGCGAGGATCAGACGATCGCTCAGGTTGGACATTCAGTCCCAGATGGCCCCTTCTTGAAAGGGCGGTGGATCACGAGGCCATGGGGGTTTTCCCACGATGGGAGTTGTGAGAAGCTGCCAACTGCAAAGATTCTTCTGCAGGACAATTGAGACCGGTTGGATGGATCCACGACAACGATTCCAAGCAGGGTTCTAAGGATGGATGGTTGGGAGGACACCTCGCATTCCAATAGTCTCCAAGCAACCGGACAGGATACATCTGCTGTACCTAGGGGAGCAACCGAGGAGGCTGAGTTGAAATGGACTCTCCCGTGGATGTGTCCTAATATGATTTTGTGTCTATGGAGACCTTGGAATGAAGCGGTGGCATTGGGGCCCTGAAGGGTTCTCCTAAAGAGAGGCTTTCACATAGCTCCATCGTGCAAGTTTCCCATGTGCAGATGAGATTTGTTCTGATGGGTGAATCAAGAAAACCATATGCTGTTATTGAAATCCAGACCTCTGAGGAGAGATGCCTGGAAAACAAAGCAATGGATCCGATAGGTGCATAGGTGCCTGTTCGTTCCTTTATAATTCTCGGCATATCAGACTACGGGGCTGAGCGCCGGTAGGTGCTCAGATGGGCCCAGATTGCCCCATTTGTCCTGGGATGCCACAAATATTGGGATGGCCTCAGGCACTTTGGAGGTTTATACTCTTAGTAAGTTTGTGGCCATTGGAATGGGCACATACAATTCCCTTGGATAGGGCAATCACAGTCGTCAGGTTTGTGTCCAGGGGCCGGAGCCTGTAGGGTCTGTAAGCCAGGGCTGTTTGGACAGTTGACTGATAACACAAACTCGGCTTGTGTTTCGGGTCATAGGTATGGCAGGACTGATCTACAGACCATGAGGAGAACTGTTCGGGATATGAAAAAGGGCGATTGTGAGGCTCTGCTCAAGTTTTTGTTCCTGGATATCGTGTCACTCATGGTCCTTATATGTCCGGGTACTTCATGGGAAATGGATGAGTCTTACTCTCTGGGGGTTTGGCCCCGTCCAAAGAGTTGGGGTCATTCTGTGGGATCGAAGAAGTCCGTTGCTCTCTTGTTGTTGATTTGTTTTGTTTTGTTTTTCAACCTCAGGTGTCCCACCAAATGAGGGATTCTAGAGTAGACGCTTGGGCGGAGCGACTGGACAACCAGAAATCTGGTTAAAAATTGGGGCCTAGGGACATGTCAAGCCCATTATGACATCTAATGTTCCAGCCACTGAGAGGACGTTCTAGAGGACAGGACTCACGCTGCGGGTCACAATGCGTGTTTTTGCCCTCGTCGCATTCAAGAATGGGCGGGCCTCAGGGTGAATGCTGGTTTCTTCTACACTGAAAGTTGGACAACAGCCAATCACAAGGTTTCTTCCCATGGGTAAGGAAGAGTTCTGATTACTGCATCACAGTCACCCCTGTGCAGTGATTGAAGATAAGGTCTAGGTTCTGAAGCCTGAAAACTGAGGTAGGGAAGAGATGATGACCTAAGGCCATGGCGGGTCTGATGTGCTCAGTGTGTGGTCAGCTGTCTGGGTGTTGGTCACGAGGTCCGGGCTCAGGTTGTCAGACAGTGCATTAGTGCCCAGGTTAGACTATATATTTTGGGTGCCTTAGAGTGCCGTGTCGGTTCTTTTCTGAAGAACTGTTCAGGATATGAAGAATGAGTGAGTCTGAGGTGCGTGCTCAGGCTTTTGTCTCTGGGTTTTGTAACAGCGATGGCCGTGGAATGTTGGGGAGGCGTTATGGGCCATGGACGAATCTTGCTCTCTGTGGATTTGGCCTGATCCCAATTGTTTTTCGTCAATCTGTTGCATGGGAGGACTTCTTTCAGGTTTGTTACCTCAGGTGTCCCACCAAAAGAGGAATTCCAAAACAGAGCCCAGGAGAAGCGAAGGGAGAACCCGAACTACGGGTAAAAATTGGGGCCTAGGGGCCTGTCAAGCCCAATATGCTGTCTCTCCATCCAGCCACTGAGAGGCCTTACCTGAGGACTGGGCTCAGGCTGAGGGGTCACAATGTGTGTTTGTGACCAATGTGGCCCGCAAGCATGGGCGTGGCCTCATGGGCCACACTGGTTTCAACTACATTGAACATTGGACAACATGCCAACCACAAGGTTTCTTGCCATGGGGAAAGAGTTCTGATTTCTGCATCATTTTCAAACCCGGGCCGTGATTGGAGATAAGGTCTAGGTTCTGAATCCTGAAAACCGAGGATGAGAAGAGATGACGACCTAAGGCCATGGCGGGTCCGATGTGCTCAGTGTGCGGCCAGCTGTCTGGGTGGCGCCAGGAGGTCCAGGCTCAGGCTGTGTCAGAAAGGGCATTAGTGCCCAGGTCAGCCTATATATTTGGGGTACAGCCCAATGGCGTGCAGGTTGATCCTGATTTGGGGTATCTGGGTAGCCCCAGAGGGCAATGTTTTTCTTCTGGAGTGCAGGCAGAGTGCTGCATTGTAGTCTGGATTGCCAAACTGGAGGGCTTGTGGGCCAGTAGTCTGAGGACGGAAGACTGAGAACCCAAGCTAGGCCTAGGAATATGGGTAAGGATATGGCAGGCACAATCTCCAGACCTGAATCGAGATCTCGTGCATCTGAAGTCAGGGCGAGGGTCAGACTATCACTCAGGTTGGACATTCTGTCCCTGATGGCCCCTTCTTGAAGGGGGGGTGGATCACGAAGCCATGTGGGTTTTCCCACGATGGGAGTTGTGAGAAGCTACAAACTGCAAAGATTCATCTATAGGACAATTGAGACCTGCTGGTTGGCTCCAGGACAACGATTCCGAGCAGGGTTCTAAGGATGGATGGCTGGGTAGCCCACCTCGCATTCCAATTGTCTCCATGCAACAAGACAGGTTAGATCTGCTGGATCTGGGGGAGCAACCGAGGAGGCTGAGTTGAAATGGACTCTCCCGTCGATGTGTTCTAATATGATTTTGTGTCTATGGAGACGTTGGAATAAAGTGGTTTCACTGGGGCCCTGAAGGGTTCTCCTAAAGAGATGCTTTCACACAGCTCCATCGTGCAAGTTTCCCATGTATAGATGAGATTTGTTCTGGTTGGTGAGTCAAGAAACAGCCATATGCTGTTATTGAAATCCAGGCCTCTGAGGAGAGATGCCTGAAAACCAAAGCAATGGATCCGATAGGTGCCTAGGGGCCTGTTCGTTCGTTTTACCTCTGGGGACATCAATCTACGGGTCTGAGTGCCGGTAGGTGCTCAGATGGGCCCAGATTGCCCCTATTTGTCCTGGGAAGCCACAAATATTGGAATGGCCTCAGGGACTTTGGAGGTTTATCCTATTAGAAGGTTTGTGTCCTTTGGAATGGGCACATACAATTCCCTTGGAGAGGGCAAGCACAGTCGTCAGGTTTGGCTCCAGGGGCCTGAGCCTGTAGGGTGTGTAGGCCAGGGATGTTTGGACAGTTGTCTGAAAACACAAACTCGGCTTATGTTTCGGGTCATAGGTACGGCAGGACTGATCTACAGACCATGAGGAGAACCCTTCGGGGTATGAAAAAAGGGCGAGTGTGAGGCTCTTGCTCAAGTATTTGTCTCTGGATATCGTGTCACTCATGGTCGTGAAATTTCCGGGTGACTTCATGGGAAATGGACGAGTCTTACTCTCTGGGGGTTTGGCCCCGTCCAAAGAGTTTTGGGTCATTCTGTGGGATGGAAGAAGTCCTTTGTTCTGTAGTTGTTGATTTGTTTTGTTTGTTTTTCAACCTCTGGTGTCCCACCAAATGAGGGATTCTAGAGTAGAGCCCTGGGGAGGGGCCACTGGACAACCAGAAATCTGGTTAAAAATTGGGGCCTAGGGACATGTGTAGCCCATTATGACATCTAATGATCCAGCCACTGAGAGGACGTACTAGAGGACAGGACTCACGCTGAGGGTCACATTGCATGTTTATGCCCTCCTAACTCTTAAGAATGGGCGGGGCCTCAGGGTGAATGCTCGTTTCTCCTACACTGAACGTTGGACAACATCCCGACCACAAGGTTTCTTCCATGGGTAAGGAAGAGTTCTGATTTCTGCATTACAGTCACTCCTGGGCAGTGATTGGAGATAAGGTCTAGGTTCTGAAGTCTGAAAACTGAGGTAGGCAAGAGATGATGACCTAAGGCCGTGGCGGGTCTGATGTGCTCAGTGTGCGGTCAGCTGTCTGGGTGTTGGTCACGAGGTCCGGGCTCAGGTTGTCAGACAGTGCATTAGTGCCCAGGTTAGACTATATATTTTGGGTGCATTCGAGTGTCGTGTAGGTTCTTATCTGAAGAACTCTTCAGGATATGAAGAATGAGCGAGTCTGAGGCGCGTGCTCAGGCTTTTGTCTCTGGATTTTGTATCAGCGATGGCCGTGGAAGGTTGGGGAGGCCTCATGGGCCATGGACGAATCCTGCTCTCTGTGGATTTGGCCCGATCCCAATTGTTTTTCGTCAATCTGTGGGATGGGAGGACTCCTTTCATGTTTGTTACCTCAGGTGTCCCCCCAAAAGAGGAATTCTAAAGCAGTGCCCTGGGGAAGAGTGAAGACACAACCCGAACTACGGTTAAAAATTGGGCCTAGGGGCATGGCAAGCCCAATATGCTGTCTCTCCATCCAGCCACTGAGAGGCCTTACCTGAGGACTGGGCTCAGGCTGAGGGTCACAATGTGTGTTTGTGACCAATGTGGCCCGAAAGCATGGGCATGGCCTCATGGGCCACACTGGTTTCAACTACATTGAACATTGGACAACATGCCAACCACAAGGTTTCTTGCCATGGGGATAGAGTTCTGATTTCTGCATCATTTTCATACCCGGGCCGTGATTGGAGATAAGGTCTAGGTTCTGAATCCTGAAAACCGAGGTTGAGAAGAGATGACGACTTAAGGCCATGGCGGGTCCGATGTGCTCAGTGTGCGGCCAGCTGTCTGGGTGGGGCCAGGAGGTCCAGGCTCAGGCTGTGTCAGAAAGGGCATTAGTGCCCAGGTCAGCCTATATATTTGGGGTACAGCCGAATGGTGTGCCCCGTTGATTCTATTTTGGGGTTTCTGGCTAACCACAGAGGGCAATGTTTTTCTTCTGAAGGGCAGGCAGAATGCTGCATTGTAATCCGGATAGCCAAAATGGAGGGCTTGTGGGCCAGTAGTCTGAGGACGGAAGACTGAGAAACCAAGCTAGGCCTAGGATTATGGGTGAGGATTTGGCAGGGACAATCTCCAGACCTGAATCGAGATCTCGTGCATCTGAAGTCAGGGCGAGGATCCGACGATCGCTCAGGTTGGACATTCTGTCCCTGTTGGCCCCTTCTTGAAGGGGAGGTGGATCACGAGGCCATGTGGGTTTTCCCACGATGGGAGTTGTGAGAAGCTACAAACTGCAAAGATTCTTCTGCAGGACAATTGAGACCTGTTGGTTGGCTCCAGGACAACGATTCCGAGCAGGGTTCTAAGGATGGATGGCTGGGTAGCCCACCTCGCATTCCAATTGTCTCCATGCAACAAGACAGGTTAGATCTGCTGGACCTGGGGGAGCAACTGAGGAGGCTGAGTTGAAATGGACTCTCCCGTGGATGTGTCCTAATATGATGTTGTGTCTATGGAGACGTTGGAATGAAGCAGTTTCACTGGGGCCCTGAAGCGTTCTCCAAAAGAGAGGCTTTCACACAGCTCCATCGTGCATGTTTCCCATGTGTAGATGAGATTTGTTCTGATTGGTGAGTCAAGAAACAGCCATATGCTGTTATTGAAATCCAGGCCTCTGAGGAGAGATGCCTGGAAACCAAAGCAATGGATCCGATAGGTGCATAGGGGCCTGTTCGTTCCTTTTACCTCTGGGGACATCAGTCTACGGGTCTGAGTGCCGGTAGGTGCTCAGATGGGCCCAGATTGCCCCTATTTGTCCTGGGAAGCCACAAATATTGGAATGGCCTCAGGGACTTTGGAGGTTTATCCTATTAGTAGGGTTGTGTCCTTTGGAATGGGCACATACAATTCCCTTGGAGAGGGCAAGCACAGTCGTCAGGTTTGGCTCCAGGGGCCTGAGCCTGTAGGGTGTGTAGGCCAGGGATGTTTGGACAGTTGTCTGAAAACACAAACTCGGCTTATGTTTCGGGTCATAGGTACGGCAGGTCTGATCTACAGACCATGAGGATAACCCTTCGGGATATGAAAAAAGGGCGAGTGTGAGGCACTTGCTCAAGTTTTTGTCTCTGGATATCGTGTCACTCATGGTCGTGAAATTTCCGGGTGACTTCCTGGGAAATGGACGAGTCTTACTCTCTGGGGGTTTGGCCCCGTCCAAAGAGTTTGGAGTCATTCTGTGGGATGGAAGAAGTCCGTTGTTCTTTTGTTGTTGATTTGTTTTGTTTGTTTTTCGACCTCAGGTGTCTCACCAAATGAGGGATTCTAGAGTAGAGCCCTGGGGAGGGGCGACTGGACAACCAGAAATCTGGTTAAAAATTGGGGCCTGGGGACATGTCAAGCCCATTATGATATCTAATGGTCCAGCCACTGAGAGGACGTACTAGAGGACAGGACTCACGCTGAGGGTCACAATGCGTGTTTATGCCTTCGTCGCATTCAAGAATGGGTGGGCCTCAGGGTGATTGCTGGTTTCTCCTACACTGAACGTTGGACAACATGCCAACCACAAGGTTTCTTGCCATGGGTAAGGAAGAGTTCTGATTTCTGCATCACAGTCACCCCTGGGCAGTGATTGGATATAAGGTCTAGGTTTTGAGGACTAAAAACTGTGGTAGGTAAGAGATGATGACCTAAGGCCGTGACGGGTCTGATGTGCTTACTGTGCGGTCAGCTGTCTGGGTGTTGGTCACGAGGTCCGGGCTCAGGTTGTCAGACAGTGCATTAGTGCCCAGGTTAGACTATATATTTTGGGTGCCTTCGAGTGACGTATAGGTTCTTATCGGAAGAACTCTTCAGGATATGAAGAATGAGCGAATCTGAGGTGCACGCTCAGGCTTTTGTTTCTGGATTTTGTTTCAGCGATGGCCGTGGAATGTTGGAGAGGCCTCTAGGGCCATGGACGAATCTTGCTCTCTGTGGACTTGGCCCGATCCCAATTATTTTACGTCAATCTGTGCAATGGGAGGACTCCTTTCAGGTTTGTTACCTCAGGTGTCCCACCAAAAGAGGAATTCCAAAGCAGAGCCCTGGGGAAGAGTGAAGGGACACCCCGAACTATGGTTAAAAATTGGGGCCTAGGGGCATGGCAATCCCAATATGCTGTCTCTCCATCCAGCCGCTGAGAGGCCTTACCTGAGGACTGGGCTCAGGCTGTGGGTCACAATGTGTGTTTGTGACCAATTGGCCCGCAAGCATGGGCGGGGCCTCATGGGCCACACTGGTTTCAACTACACTAAATCTTGGACAACATGCCAACCACAAGGTGTCTTGCAATGGGGAAAGAGTTCTGATTTCTGCATCATTTTCCAACCCGGGTCGTGATTGGAGATAAGGTCTAGTTTCTGAAGCCTGAAAACCGAGGTTGAGAAGAGATGACGACCTAAGGCCATGGCGGGTCCGATGTGCTCAGTGTGCGGCCAGCTGTCTGTGTGGGGCCAGGAGGTCCAGGCTCAGGCTGTGTCAGAAAGGGCATTAGTGCCCAGGTCAGCCTATATATTTGGGGTACAGCCGAATGGTGTGCCCCGTTGATTCTATTTTGGGGTTTCTGGCTAACCACAGAGGGCAATGTTTTTCTTCTGAAGGGCAGGCAGAGTGCTGCATTGTAGTTCTGGATTGCCAAACTGGAGGGCTTGTGGGCCAGTATTCTGAGGACTGAAGTCTGAGAACCCAAGCTAGGCCTAGGTATCTGGGTGAGGATATGGCAGGCACAATCTACAGACCTGAATCGAGATCTCGTGCATCTGAAGTCAGGGCGAGGATCAGACGATCGCTCTGGTTGGACAGTCTGTCCCTGATGGCCCCTTATTGAAGGGGGGGTGGATCACGAGGCCATGGTGTTTTCCCACGGTGGGAGTTGTGTGAAGCTCCCAACTGCAAAGATTCTTCTGCCCGACAATTTTGAGATCTGTTGGTTGGCTCCAGGACAACGATTCCGAGCAGCGTTCTAAGGATGGATGGCTGGGTAGGCCACCTCGCATTCCAATTGTCTCCAAGCAACAAGACAGGTTAGATTGGTCTGATCAGGGGGAGCAACCGAGGAGGCTGAGTTGAAATGAACTCTCCCGTGGATGTGTCCTAATATGATTTTGTGTCTATGGAGACCTTGGAATGAAGCGGTGGCACTGGGGCCCTGAAGGGTTCTCCTAAATAGAGGCTTTCACACAGCTCCATCGTGCAAGTTTCCCATGTGTAGATGAGATTTGTTCTGATGGGTGAGTCAAGAAACAGCCATATGCTGTTATTGAAATCCAGGCCTCTGAGGAGAGATGCCTGGAAACCAAAGCAATGGATCCGATAGGTGCCTAGGGGACTGTTCGTTCCTTTTTACCTCTGGGGACATCAGTCTAGGGGTCTGAGTGCAGGTAGGTGCTCAGATGGGCCCAGATTGCCCCTGTTTGTCCTGGAAAGCCACAAATATTGCGATGGCCTCAGGGACTTTGGAGGTTTATCCTATTAGTAGGGTTGTGGCCATTGGAATGGGCACATACAATTCCCTTGGAGAGGGCAAAAACAGTCGTCAGTTTTGGCTCCAGGGGCCTGAGCCTGTACGGTGTGTAGGCCATGGTTGTTTGGACAGTTGTCTGAAAACACAGACTCGTCTTATGATTCGGGTCATAGGTATGGCAGGACTGATCTGCAGACCACAAGGAGAACATGGAAATGGACGAGTCTTACTCTCTGGAGGTTTGGCCCCGTCCAAAGAGTTTCGGGTCATTCTGTGGGATGGAAGAAGTCCGTTTTTTTGTTGTTGTTGCTTTGTTTTGTTTTGTTTTTCAAACTCAGTTGTCTAACCAAATGAGCGATTCCAGAGGAGAGCCCTGGGTAGGGGCGATTTGACAAAAGAAATCTGGTTTAAATTTGGGGCTTAGGCCATGTCAAAGCATTATGGCATCTAATGTTCTAGACACTGAAAGGACTTAATAGAGGACAGGACTCATGCTGAGGGTCACAATGCGTGTTTATGCCCTCGTCGCACTCCAGAATGGGCGGGACCTCAGGGTGAATGCTTGTTTCTCCTACACTGAACCTTGGACAACATGGCAACCACAAGGTTTCTTGTCGTGGATAAAGAGGAGTTCTGATTTCTGCATCACACTCACCCCTGGACAGTGATTGGAGATAAGGTCTAGGTTCTGAAGCCTGAATACTTAGGTAGGGAAGAAATAATGACCTAAGGCCACTGCGGGTCTTATGGTCTCAGGGTGCCGTCAGTGTCTGGGTGTTGCTCAGGATGTCCCCGCTCAGGTTGTGTCAGACAGTGCATTACTGCCCAGGTAGACTATATAATACGGGTACATTCGAGTGCCGTGTAGGTTTATTTTCATTTAATGTTCCGGGTAGCTCATTAGGCAATATTTTGTTTCTAGAGGGCATGCAGAGTGCTGCAATGATGGTCCGGTATTGCCAAACTTGTGGGCTTCGGGGCCAGGAGTGTGAGGACGGAATTCTGAGAAAACAAGCTAGACTTGGGATTCAGGGACTAGGGTACGGCATGTACCTCCTGAAGATCTGAAGTAATATCTCATGCATCTGAAGTCAGAGCGAGGATCAGACGTTGGCTCAGCTTGGATTTTCTGTTCATGACGGCCCCTTCATGATGGGAGCCGAATCTCGAGGCCATGGAGGTTTTCCCACGTTGGGAGTGGTGGAAGGCCCCCTCCTAGGATTCCTTCTGCGGGACAATTGAGACCTGTTGGACAGCTCCAGGACATCCCATATGGATGAGTCCAGACCAACGTTCGAGGATGGATGCCTGGGAAGCCCGCCTCGCATTCCAATTGTCTCCTAGGGACAAGACAGTTTAGATCTGATGGCTCTGCAGGAGCAACCGGGGTGGCTGAGTTGAAATGGACTTTCCTGAGGATGGGTCTAATGTGTGTTTGTGTCCATGAGGGCCTTGGAATGGGGCGGTGGCACCGGGACCCTGAAGTATTCTCCTAAGCTTTTGACATAGCTCCCATGCACATGTTTCCTTGTGGAGACGAGGTTTGTTCTGATGGGTGCCTCAGGAAAACCCCAATTATGGTATTGGAACCCAGGGTTTTGAGGAGACATGCCTGTAAACCAAAGCAATGGATCCGATTTTGGCCTAGGGTCCTGTCTGGTTCAATATTCTTCTCTGGGGACATCCATCTAGGGTATGAGTGGAGGTAGATGCTCAGCTGGTGACAGACTGAACTTTTTGTTCCGGGTGACCTATACTATTGGGATGGCCTCATGGACTTTGGAGGGTTCTCCTAATTTGTACGATTTTGGACAATGGAATGGGCAGAATTCCCATGGATTGGGTAGGCACAGTCCTAATGTGTGGCTCCAGGGTCCCCAGCCTGGATGGTGTGTGGCCCAGGACTTTGAGGACAGAAGTCTGAAAACACAAACTCAGCTTATGTTTGGGGACGTAGGTATGGCAGGCCCGATCTACAAACCATGAGAAGACATCTTCAGGATATGAAGATAGTGCGAGTCTGAGGCGCTTGCTCAGGCTTTTGTCTCTGGATTTTGTATCAGCGATGGCCGTGGAATGTCGAGGAGGCTTCATGGGGCATGGACGAATCTTACTCTCCGTGGATTTGGCCCTATCCCAATTGTTTTCCGTCAATCTGCTGGATGGAGTACTCCTTTCAGTGTTGATACCTCAGGTGTCCGACCAAAAGCGGAATTCCAAGCAGAGCCCTGGGGAAGAGTGAAGGTACAACACGAACTATGGTTAAAAATTGGGGCCTATGGGCATCGCAAGCCCAATATGCTGTCTCTTCATCCAGCCACTGAAGGCCTTACCTGAGGACTGGGCTAAGGCTGAGGGTCACAATGTGTGTTTGCTACCTATCTGGACCACGAGCAATGGCGGGGCCTCAAGGGACACACTGGTTTCCACTACACTGAACGTTGGACAACAAGCCAACCACAAGTTTTCGTGCCATCGGGAAGGAGTTCTGATTTCTGCATCATTCTCAAACCTGGGCAGTGATTGGAGATAAGGTCTAGGTTCTGAAGCCTGAAAACTGAGGTTGGGAAGGGATAACGACCTAAGGCCATGGGGGGTCTGATGTTCTCAGTTTGTAGCCAGCTGTCTGGGTGGGCCTAGGCGGTCCAGGCCCAGGCTGTGTCACAAAGGGCATTATTGCCCAGGTCATCCTATATATTTTTGGTATAGCCAAGTGTCGTGCAGGTTGATCTTCATTTGGGGTTTCTAGGTAGCCCCAGAGGGCAATGTATTTCTTCTGCAGGGCAGGTAGAGTGCTGCATTGTAGTTCTGGATTGCCAAACTGGTGGGTTGTGAGCCAGTAGTCTGTGGACAGAAGCCTGAGGACACAAGCTAGTCTTAGGTTTCTGGGTGAGGACACGGCAGGCACAAACTGGAGACCTGAACCGAGATCTCGTGTATCTGAAGTCAGGGTGAGGATCAGACGATCACTCAGTTTGGACCTTATGTCCCTGATGGCCCCTTTATGAAGGGGGGGGGATCACGAGGCCATAGGGGTTCTCTCACGATGGGAGTTGTGAGAAGCTTCCAACTGCAAAGATTCCTCTGCAGGACAAATGAGACCTGTAGTTTGGCTCCAGGCCAACGATTTTGAGCAAGGTTTTAAGGATGAATGGCTTGGTAGCCCACCTCGCATTCAAATTGTCTCCTAGCAACAAGACAAGTTAGATCTGCTGGATCTCGTAGAGCAACCGAATACGCTCATTCGAAATGGACTCTCCTTTGGATGGGACCTAATGTGTTTTTGTGTCTATGGAGACCGTGGAATGAAGCGGTGGCAATGGGGCCCTGAAGGGTTCTCCTAAAGAGAGGCTTTCACACAGCTCCATCGTGCAAGTTTCCCATGTGTAGATGAGATTTGTACTGATGTGTGAGTCAAGAAACAGCCATATGCTGGTATTGAAATCCAGGCCTCTGAGGAGAGATGCCTGGAAACCAAAGCAATGGGTCTGATTAGTGCGTAGGGGCCTGTTCGTTCCTTTTTACCTCCTGGAACATCAGTCTACAGGTCTTAGTGCAGGTAGGTTCTTGGATGGGCTCAGATTACTCCTGTTTGTCCTGGGAAACCACCACTATTGGGATGGCATCAGGGACTTTGTAGGTTTATCCTATTAGTAGGGTTGTGGCCATTGGAATGGTCACACAGAATTTCCTTGGAGAGGGCAAGTACAGTCCTCAGGTTGGCTCCAGGGGCCTGAGCCTGTAGGGTGTTTAGGCCAGGGCTGTTTGGACAGTTGTCTGAAAACACAAACTCGGCTTATGTTTCGGGTCATAGGTATGGCAGGACTGATCTACAGCCCTTGAGGAGAACTCTTCAGGATATGAAAAAAGGGCGAGTGTGAGGCTCTTGATCAAGTTTTTGTCTCTGGATATCGTGTCACTCATGGTCGTGAAATTTCCGGGAGACTTCATTGGAAATGGATGAGTCTTATTCTCTTGGGTTTGGCCTTGTCCAAAGAGATTGAGGTCATTCTGTGGGATGGAAGAAGTCCGTTTTTGTTGTTGTTGTTGTTGTTTTGTTTTTTAACCTTGGGTGTCCCACCAAATGAGGAATTCCAGAGTAAAGCCCTGGGGAGGGGCGACTGGACAACCAATAATCTGGTTAAAAATTGGGGCCTAGGGACATGTCAAGCCCATTATGACATCTAATGGTCCAGGCACTGAGAGGACTTACTAGAGGACAGGACTCACGCTGAGGGTCACAATGCGTGTTTATGCCCTCGTCGCACTCAAGAATGGGCGGGGCCTCAGGGTGAATGCTGGTTTCTCCTACACTGAACGTTGGACAGCATGCCGACCACAAGGTTTCTTGCCATTGGTAAGGAAGAGTTCTGATTTCTGTATCACAGTCACCGCTGGGCAGTGATTGGAGATAAGGTCTAGGTTCTGAAGCCTGAAAACTGAGGTAGGGAAGAGATGATGACCTAAGGCCATGGCGGGTCTGATGTGCTCAGTGTGCTATCAGATCTCTGGGTGTTGGTCACGAGGTCCGGGCTCAGGTTGTCAGACAGTGCATTAGTGCCCAGGTTAGACTATATATTTTGGGTGCATCGAGTGCCGTGTAGGTTCTTATCTGAAGAACTCCTCAGGATATGAAGAATGAGCGAATCTGAGGCGCACGCTCAGGCTTTTTTTTCTGGATTTTGTTTCAGCGATGGCCGTGGAATGTTGGAGAGGCCTCTAGGGCCATGGACGAATCTTGCTCTCTGTGGACTTGGCCCGATCCCAATTGTTTTTCGTCAATCTGTGCGATGGGAGGACTCCTTTCAGGTTTGTTACCTCAGGTGTCCCACCAAAAGAGGAATTCCAAAGCAGAGCCCTGGGGAAGAGTGAAGGGACACCCCGAACTATGGTTAAAAATTGGGGCCTAGGGGCATGGCAAGCCCAATATGCTGTCTCTCCATTCAGCCCCTGAGAGGCCGTTCCTGAGGACTGGGCTCAGGCTGAGGGTCACAATGTGTTTGTGACCAATGTGCCCCACAGGCATGGGCGGGGCCTCATGGACCACACTGGTTTCAACTACACTGAACCTTGGACAACATGCCAACCACAAGGTTTCTTGCCATGGGTAAAGAGTTCTGATTTCTGCATCATTTTCCAACCCGGGGCGTGATTGGAGATAAGGTCTAGTTTCTGAAGCCTGAAAACCGAGGTTGAGAAGAGATGACGAACTAAGGTCATGGCGGGTCCGATGTGCTCAGTGTGCGGCCAGCTGTCTGTGTGGGGCCATGAGGTCCAGGCTCAGGCTGTGCCAGAAAGGGCATTAGTGCCCAGGTCAGCCTATATATTTGGGGTACAGCCGAATGGCGTGCAGGTTGATCCTCATTTGGGGTTTCTGGGTAGCCCCAGAGGGCAATGTTTTTCTTCTGGAGAACAGGCCGAGTGCTGCATTGTAGTTCTGGATTGCCAAACTGGAGGGCTTGTGGGCCAGTAGTCTGAGGACGGAAGTCTGAGAAACCAAGTTAGGACTAGGTTTCTGGGTGAGGATATCGCAGGCAAAAACTACAGACCTCGTGCATCTGAAGTCAGGGCGAGGATCAGACGATCGCTCAGGTTGGACATTCTGTCCCTGATGGCCCCTACTTGAAGGGGGGGTGGATCACGAGGCCATGGGGGTTTTCCCACGATGGGAGTTGTGAGAAGCTCCAAACTGCAAAGATTCTTCTGCAGGACAACTGAGACCTGTTGGTTGGCTCCAGGCCAATGATTCTGAGCAGCGTTCTTAGGATGGATGGCGGGGTAGGCCACCTCGCATTCCAATTGTCTCCTGGCAACAAGACAAGTTAGATACGCTGAATCTCGCGGAGCAACCGAATATGCTGAGTTGAATTGGTTTCTCCCGTGCATGTGCCTAATATGATTTTGTGTAATGGAGACCTTGGAATGAAGCGGTGGCACTGGGGCCCTGAAGGGTTCTCCGAAAAAGAGGCTTTGACACACCTCCCACGTAGCAAGTTTCCCATGTGTAGATGGATTTGTTCTGATGGGTGAGTCAAGAAACAGCCATATGCTGGTACTAAAATCCAGGCCTCTGAGGAAGATGCCTGGAAACCAAAGCAATGGATCCGATTAGGGCCTAGGGGCCTGTTCATTCCTTTGTACTCTGGGGATATCAGTCTACAAGTCTGAGTGCAGGTAGCTTCTCAGATGGGCTAAGATTGCTCCTGTTTGTCCTGGGAAGCCACCACTATTGGGATGGCCTCAGGGACTTTGGAGCTTTATTCTATTAGTAGAGTTGTGGCCATTGGAATGGGCACACAGAATTCCCTTGGAGAGGGCAAGTACAGTCCTCAGGTTGGGTCCAGGGGCCTGAGCCTGTAGGGTGTGTAGGCCTGGGCTGTTTGGACAGTTGTCCTAAAACACAAACTCGGATTATGTTCCGGGTCATAGGTATGGCAGGACTGATCGACAGACCATGAGGAGAACTCTTCGGGATATGAAAAAAGGGCGAGTGTGAGGGTCTTGCTCAAGTTTTTATCTCTGGATATCGTGCCATTTATGGTCATGAAATATCCGGGTGACTTCATGGGAAATGGACGAGTCCTACTCTCTGTGGGTTTGGCCCAATCCAAAGCGTTTGTGGTCATTCTGTGGGATGGAAGAAATCCGTTTGTTTTTTTTTTTTTTGTTGTTGTTGTTGTTTTGTTTTGTTTTTCAAACCCCACCAAATGAGGGATTACAGAGTAGAGAACTGGGGAGGGGCGATTGGACAACCAGAAATCTGGTTTAAATTTGGGGCTTAGGGACATGTCAAGCCATTATGGCATCTATTGTTCTAGCCACTCAGATGACGTACTAGAGGACAGGACTCACGCTGAGGGTCACAATGCGTGTTTATGCCCTCGTCACACTCAAGAATGGGCGGGGCCTCAGGGTGAATGCTGGTTTCCCCTACACTGAACTTTGGACAACATGCCAACCATAAGGTTTCTTGCCATGGGTAAGGAAGAGTTCTGATTTCTGCATCACAGTCACCCCTGGGCAGTGATTGGAGATAAGGTCTAGGTTCTGAAGACTGAAAACTGAGGTAGGGAAGAGATGATGACCTAAGGCCATGGCAGGTCTATGTGCTCAGTGTGCGGTCAGCTGTCTGGGTGTTGGTCACGAGGTCCGGGCTCAGGTTGTCAGACAGTGCATTAGTGCCCAGGTTAGACTATATATGTTGGGTGCCTTCGAGTGCCGTGTAGGTTCTTATGTGAAGAACTCTTCAGGATATGAAGAATGAGCGAGTCTGAGGCGCGTGCTCAGTCTTTTGTAACTGGATTTTGTATCAGCGATGGCCCTGGAATGTTGGGGAGGCCTCCTGGGCCATGGACGAATCTTGCTCTCTGTGGATTTGGCACGATCCCAATTGTTTTTCCTCAATCTGTGGGATGGGAGGACTCCTTTCAGGTTTGTTGCCTCAGGGGTCCCACCAAAAGAGGAAATCCAAAGCAGACCCCGGGGAAGAGTGAAGGGACAACCCGAACTACGGTTAAAAATTGGAGCCTAGGGGCATGGCAAGCCCAATATGCTGTCTCTCCATCCAGCCACTGAGAGGCCTTACCTGAGGACTGGGCTCAGGCTGAGGGTCACAATGTGTGTTTGTGACCAATGGGGCCCGCAAGCATGGGCGGGGCCTCATGGGCCACACTGTTTTCAAGTACAATGAACCTTGGACAACATGCCAAACACAAGGTTTCTTGCCATGGGGAAAGAGTTCTGATGTCTGCATCATTTTCAAACCCGGGCCATGATTGGAGATAAGGTCTAGGTTCTGAAGCATGAAAACCGAGGTTGAGAAGAGATGACGACCTAAGGCCATGGCGGGTCCGATGTGCTCAGTGTGCGGCCAGCTCTCTGGGTGGGGCCAGGAGGTCCAGGCTCAGGCTGTGTCAGAAAGGGCATTAGTGCCCAGGTCAGCCTATATATTTGGGGTACAGCCGAATGGTGTGCAGGTTGATCCTCATTTGGGGTTTCTGGGTAGCCCCAGAGGGCAATGTTTTTCTTCTGGAGGGCAGGCAGAGTGCTGCATTGTAGTTCTGGATTGCCAAACTGGAGGGCTTGTGGGCCAGTAGTCTGAGGACGGAAGTCTGAGAACCCAAGCTAGGCCTAGGTTTCTGGGTGAGGATATGGCAGGCACAATCTACAGACCTGAATCGTGATCTCGTGCATCTGAAGTCAGGGCGAGGATCAGACGATCGCTCAGGTTGGACATTCTGTCCCTGATGGCCCCTACTTGAAGGGGGGGTGGATCACGAGGCCATGGGGGTTTTCCCACGATGGGAGTTGTGAGAAGCTCCAAACTGCAAAGATTCTTCTGCAGGACAATTGAGACCTGTTGGTTGGCTCCAGGCCCATGATTCTGAGCAGGGTTCTAAGGATGGATGGCGGGGTAGGCCACCTCGCATTCCAATTGTCTCCTGGCAACAAGACAAGTTAGATATGCTGGATCTCGCGGAGCAACCGAATATGCTGAGTTGAATTGGTTTCTCCCGTGCATGTGCCTAATATGATTTTGTGTCTATGGAGACCTTGGAATGAAGCGGTGGCACTGGGGCCCTGAAGGGTTCTCCGAAAAAGAGGCTTTGACACACCTCCCACGTAGCAAGTTTCCCATGTGTAGATGAGATTTGTTCTGATGGGTGAGTCAAGAAACAGCCATATGCTGGTACTAAAATCCAGGCCTCTGAGGAAGATGCCTGGAAACCAAAGCAATGGATCCGATTAGGGCCTAGGGGCCTGTTCATTCCTTTGTCCTCTGGGTATATCAGTCTATAAGTCTGAGTGCAGTTAGCTTCTCAGATGGGCTAAGATTGCTCCTGTTTGTCCTGGGAAGCCACCACTATTGGGATGGCCTCAGGGACTTTGGAGCTTTATTCTATTAGTAGAGTTGTGGCCATTGGAATGGGCACACAGAATTCCCTTGGAGAGGGCAAGTACAGTCCTCAGGTTGGGTCCAGGGGCCTGAGCCTGTAGGGTGTGTAGGCCTGGGCTGTTTGGACAGTTGTCCTAAAACACAAACTCGGATTATGTTTCAGGTCATAGGTATGGCAGGACTGATCGACAGACCATGAGGAGAACTCTACGGGATATGAAAAATGGGCGAGTGTGAGGCTCTTGCTCAAGTTTTTATCTCTGGATATCGTGCCATTCATGGTCATGAAATATCCGGGTGACTTCATGGGAAATGGACGAGTCCTACTCTCTGGGGGTTTGGCCCAATCCAAAGCGTTTGTGGTCATTCTGTGGGATGGAAGAAATCCGTTTTTTTTTTGTTGTTGTTGTTGTTGTTTTGTTTTGTTTTTCAAACCCCACCAAATGAGAGATTACAAAGTAGAGAACTGGGGAGGGGCGATTGGACAACCAGAAATCTGGTTTAAATTTGGGGCTTAGGGACATGTCAAGCCATTATGGCATCTATTGTTCTAGCCACTGAGATGACGTACTAGAGGACAGGACTCACGCTGAGGGTCACAATGCGTGTTTATGCCCTCGTCGCACTCAAGAATGGGCGGGGCCTCAGGGTGAATGCTGGTTTCCCCTACACTGAACTTTGGACAACATGCCAACCATAAGGTTTCTTGCCATGGGTAAGGAAGAGTTCTGATTTCTGCATCACAGTCACCCCTGGGCAGTGATTGGAGATAAGGTCTAGGTTCTGAAGACTGAAAACTAAGGTAGGGAAGAGATGATGACCTAAGGCCACGGCGGGTCTTATGGGCTCAGGGTGCAGTCAGCTGTCTGGGTGTTGCTCAGGAGGTCCCAGCTCAGGGTGTGTCAGACAGTGCATAACTGCCCAGGTTAGACTATATAATTTGGGTACATTCGAGTGCCGTTAAAGTTTATTCTCATTTAATGTGCCCGGGCAGCTCATTGGGCAATATTTTGTTTCTCGAGGGCAGGCAGAGTGCTGCAATGATTGTCTGGAATTGCCAAGCTTGTGGGCTTCGGGGCCTGGAGTGGGAGGACGGAAGTCTGAGAACACAAGTTAGACTTGGGATTCAGGGCGAGAGCACAGCATGTACCTCCTGAAGATCTCAAGCAATATCTCATGCATCTGAAGTCAGAGCGAGGATCAGACGTTGGCTCAGCTTGGATTTTCTGTTCATGACGGCCCCTTCATGAAGGGAGTCGAATCTCGAGGCCGTGGAGGTTTTCCCACGTTGGAGTGGTGGGATGCCCCCTCCAAGGATTCCTTCTGCGGGACAATTGAGACCTGTTGGACAGCTCCAGGAACCCATATGGATGAGTCCAGACCAACGTTCGAGGATGGATGCCTTGGAAGCCCGCCTCGCATTCCAATTGTCTCCTTGCGACAAGACAGTTTTGATCTGATGGCTCTGCGGGAGCAACTGGGGTGGCTGAGTTGAAATGGACTTTCCTGAGGATGGGTCTAATGTGTGTTTATGTCCATGAGGGCCTTGGAATGGGGCGGTGGCACCGGGACCCTGAAGTATTCTCCTAAGCTTTTGACATAGCTCCCATGCACAAGTTTCCTTGTGGAGACGAGGTTTGTTCTGATGGGTGCCTCAGAAAAAACCCCATGCTGGTATTGGAATCCAGGGTTTTGAGGAGACATGCCTGTAAACCAAAGCAATGGATCGGATTTTGGCCAAGGTCCGGTCTGGTTCAATCTTCTTCTCTGGGGACATCCATCTAGGGTATGAGTGGACGAAGATGCTCAGCTGGTGACAGACTGACCTTTTTTGTCCCGGGCGACATATACTATTGGTATGTCCTCAGGGACTTTGGAGTGTTCTCCTAATTTGTACGTTTTTGGACAATGGAATGGAGAAATTCCCATGGATTGGGTAGGCACAGTCGTTATGTGTGGCTCCAGGGTCCCCAGCCTGGATGGTGTGTGGCCCAGGACTTTGAGGACAGAAGTCTGAAAACACAAACTCAGCTTATGTTTGGGGACGTAGGTATGGCAGGCCCGATCTACAAACCATGAGAAGACATCTTCAGGATATGAAGATAGTGCGAGTCTGAGGTGCTTGCTCAGGCTTTTGTCTCTGGATTTTATTTCAGCGATGGCTGTGGAATGTCGAGGAGGCCTCATGGGACATGGACGAATCTTGCTCTCTGTGGATTTGGCCCGATACCAATTGTTTTTCGTCAATCTGTTGGATGGAGGACTCCTTTCAGGGTTGTTACCTCAGGTGTCCCACCAAAAGAGGATTTCAAAAGCAGAGCCCTGGGCAAGAGTGAAGGGACAACCCGAACTATTGTTTAAAATTGGGGCCTAGGGGCATGGCAAGCCCAATATGCTGTCTCTTCATCCAGCCACTGAGAGGCCTTACCTGAGGACTGGGCTAAGGCTGAGGGTCACAATGTGTGTTTGCTACCTATCTGGACCGCGAGCAATGGCGGGGCCTCATTGGACACACTGGTTTCCACTACACTGAATGTTGGACTACAAGCCAACCACAAGTTTTCCTGCCATCGGGAAGGAGTTCTGATTTTTGCATCATTTTCAAACCTGGGCAGTGATTGGAGATAAGGTCTAGGTTCTGAAGCCTGAAAACTGAGGTTGGGAAGGGATAACGACCTAAGGCAATGGCTGGTCCGATGTGCTCAGTGAGTGGCCAGCTGTATGGGTGGGGCCAGGAGGTCCAGGCTCAGGCTGTGTCAGAAAGGGCATTAAGGCCAGGTCAGCCTATAAATTTGGGTACAGCCAATTGGCGTGCAGGTTGATCTTCATTTGGGGTTTCTAGGTAGCCCCAGAGGGCAATGTATTTCTTCTGCAGGGCATGTAGAGTGCTGCATTGTAGTTCTGGATTGCCAAAATGGAGGGCTTGTGAGCCAGTAGTATGTGGACAGAAATCTGAGGACACAAGCAAAGCTTAGGTTTCTGGGTTAGGACATGGCAGGCACAATCTACAGACCTGAACCGAGATCTCGTGCATCTGAAGTCAGGGTGAGGATCAGACGTTCGCTCAGGTTGGACCTTATGTACTTGATGGCCCCTTTATGAAGGGAGGGGGATCATGTGGCCATGGGGGTTCTCTCACGATGGGAGTTCTGAGAAGCTCCCAACTGCAAAGATTCTTCTGCAGGATAATTGACACCTCTTGGTTGGCTCCAGGACTACGATTCTGAGCAGGGTTCTAAGGATTGATGGCTGGGTAGCCCACCTCGCATTCCAATTGTCTCCAAGCAACAAGACAGGTCAGATCTGCTGGATCTGACGGAGCAACCGAGGAGGCTGAGTTGAAATGGACTCTCCCGTGGATGTGACATAATATGATTTTGTGTCTATGGAGACCTTGGAATGAAGCGGTGGCACTGGGGCCCTGAAGGGTTCTCCTAACGAGAGGCTTTCACACAGCTCCATCGTGCAAGTTTCCCATGTGTAGATGAGATTTGTTCTGATGGTCAGTCAAGAAACAGCCTTATGCTGTTATTGAAATCCAGGCCTCTGAGGAGAGATGTCTCGAAACCAAAGCAATGTTTCCGATAGGTGCCTAGGGGCCTGCTCGTTCCTTATTACCTCTGGGGATAACAGTCTACGGGTCTGAGTGCAGGTAGGTGCTCAGATGGGCTCAGATTGCCCCTGTTTGTCCTGGGAAGCCACCACTATTGGGATGGCCTCAGGAATTTTGGAGGTTTATCCTCTTAGTAGGGTTGTGGCCATTGGAATGGGCACATACAATTCCCTTGGAGAGTGCAAGCACAGTCTTCACGTTTGGTCTCAGGGGCCTAAGCCTGTAGGTTGTGTAGGCCAGAGCTGTTGGGACAGTTGTCTGAAAACACAAACTCGGCTTATGTTTCAGGTCATAGGTATGGCAGGACTGATCTACAGACCATGACGAGCACACTTTGGGATATGAAAAAAGGGCGAGTGTGAGGCTCTTGCTCACGTTTTTGTCTCTAGATATTGTGTCACTCATGGTCGTGAAATTTCCCGGTGACTTCATGGGAAATGGACGAGTCTTACTCTCTGGGGGTTTGGCCCCGTCCAAGGAGTTTGGGGTCACTCTGTGGGATGGAAGAAGTCTGTTATTTTTGTTGTTGTTGATTTGTTTTGTTTTGTTTTTCAACCTCAGGTGTCCCACCAATTGAGGTATTCCAGAGTAGAGCCCTGGGGAGTTGTGACTGGACAACCAGAAATCTGGTTAAAAATTGGGGCCTAGGGACATGTCAAGCCCATTATGACATCTAATTGTCCAGCCACTGAGAGGATTTACTAGAGGTCAGGAATCACGCTGAGGGTCACAATGCGTGTTTATGCCCTCGTCGCACTCAAAAATGGGCGTGACCTCAGGGTGAATGCTGGTTTCTCCTACACTGAACATAGGACAACATGGCAACCACAAGGTTTCTTGCCTTGTGTAAGCAGGAGTTCTGATTTCTGCATCACAGTCACCCCTGGGCCGTGATTGGAGATAAGGTCTAGGTTCTGAAGCCTGAAAACTGAGGTAGGGCAGAGATGATGACCTAAGGCCATGAGGGGTCTGATGTGCTCAGTGTGCGGTCAGCTGTCTGGGTGTTGCTCAGGAAGTCCCGGCTCAGGTTGTGTCAGACAGTGAATTACTGCCCAGGTTAGACTATATAATTTGGGTACATTCGAGTGCCGTGTAGGTTTATTCTCATTTAATGTGCCCGGGCAGCTCTATAGGCAATATATTTTTTCTAGAGGGCAGGCAGAGTGCTGCAATGATGGTCCGGAATTGCCAAACTTGTAGGCTTCGGGGCCAGGAGTGTCAGGATGGAAGTCTGAGAACACAAGCTAGACTTGGGATTCAGGGCGAGGGCACGGCATGTACCCCCTGAAGATCTGAAGCAATATCTCATGCTTCTGAAGTCAGAGCGAGTACCAGACTTTGACTCAGCTTGGATTTTCTGTTCATGATGGCCCCTTCATGAAGGGAGCGGATTCTCGAGAGCGTGGAGGTTTTCCCACGTGGGGAGTGGTGGGATGCCCCCTCCAAGGATTCCTTCTGCGGGGCAATTGAGACCTGTTGGACAGCTCCAGGACATCCCATATGGATGAGTCCAGACCAACGTTCGAGGATGGATGCCTGGGAAGCCCGCCTCGCATTCCAATTGTCTCCTAGCGACAAGACAGTTTAGATCTGATGGCTCTGCGGGAGCAACCGGGGTGGATGAGTTGCAATGGACTTTCCTGAGGATGGGTCTAATGTGTGTTTGTGTCCATGAGGGCCTTGGAATGGGGCGGTGGCACCGGGACCCTGAAGTATTCTCCTAAGCTTTTGACATAGCTCCCATGCATAAGTTTCCTTGTGGAGACTAGTTTGGTTCTGATTGGGTGCCTCAGGAAAACCCCAATGCTGGTATTGGAATCCAGGGTTTTGAGGACACATGCCTGTAAACCAAAGCAATGGATCCGATTTTGGCCTATGGTCCTGTCTGGTTCAATCTTCTTCTCTGGGGACATCCATCTAGGGTATGAGTGGAGGTAGATGCTCAGCTGGTGTCAGACTGCCCTTTTTTGTTCCGGGCGACCTATACTATTGGGATGGCCTAGGGACTTTGGAGGATTCTCCTAATTTGTACTATTTTGGACAATGGAATGGGCAGAATTCCCATGGATTGGGTAGGCACAGTCCTAATGTGTGGCTCCAGGGTCCCCAGCCTGGATGGTGTGTGGCCCAGGATTTTGAGGACAGAAGTTTGAAAACACAAACTCAGCTTATGTTTGGGGACATAGGAATGGCAGGCCCGATCTACAAACCATGAGAAGACATCTTCAGGATATGAAGAAAGTGCGAGTCTGAGGTGCTTGCTCAGACATTTGTCTTTGGATTTTGTTTCAGCGATGGCCGTGGATGGACGAGGAGGCCTCATTGGCCATGGATGAATCTTCCTCTCTGTGGTTTTAGCCCAATCCCAATTGTTTTTCGTCAATCTGTTGGATGGAGGACTCCTTTCAGGGTTGTTACATCATGTGTCCCACCAAAAGAGGAATTCCAAAGCAGAGCCCTGGGGAAGAATGAAGGGACAACACGAACTATGGTTAAAAATTGGGGCCTATGGGTATGGCAAGCCCAATATGCTGTCTCTTCATCCAGCCACTGAGAGGCCTTACCTGAGGACTGGGCTAAGGCTGTGGGTCACAATGTGAGTTTGCCACCTATGTGGCCCGCGAAAAATGGCGCCGCCTCATCGGACAAACAGGTTTCCACTACACTGAACGTTGGACAACAAGCCAACCACAAGGTTCTTGCCATTGGGAAGGAGTTCTGATTTCTGCATCATTTTCAAACCTGGGCAGTGTTTGGAGATAAGGTATAGGATCTGAATCCTGAAAACCGAATTGGGAAGAGAGAATGACCTAAGGCAATGGCTGGTCCTATGTGCTCAGTGAGCGGCAAGCTGTCTGGGTGGGCCCAGGAGGTCCAGGCTCAGGCTCTGTCAGAAAGGGCATTATTGCCCAGATCAGCCTACATATTTTGCGTACAGCCATGTGGCGTGCAGGTTGATCTTCATTTGGGGTTTCTGGGTAGCCCCAGAGGGCAATGTTTTTCTTCTGGAGTGCAAGCAGAGTGCTGCATTGTAACTCTGGATTGCCAAACTGGAAGGCTTGTGAGCCATTAGTCTGAGGACGGAAGTCTGAGGACACAAGCTAGGCTTAGGTTTCTGTGTGAGGACATGGCAGGCACAATCTACAGACCTGAATCGAGATCTCGTGCACCTGAAGTCAGGGTGAGGATCAGACTATTTCTCAGGTTTGGCACCGTCCAAAGAGTTTGGGGTCATTCTGTGGGATGGAAGAAGTCCGTTTTTTTTTTTTTTTTTTTTGTTGTTGTTGTTGTTGTTGTTTTTTGTTTTCTTTTTCAAACCCCACCAAATAAGGGATTCCAGAGTAGATCCCTGGGGAGGGGCGATTGGACAACCAGAAATCTGGTTTAAATTTGGGGCCGAGGAACATGTCAAGTCATTATGGCATCTAATTGTCTAGCCACTGAGAGGACGTACTAGAGGACAGGACTCACGCTGAGGGTCACAATGCGTGTTTATGCCCTCGTCGCACTCAAGAATGGGCGGGGCCTCAGGGTGAATGCTGGTTTCCCCTACACTGAACGTTGGACAACATGCCAACCATAAGGTTTCTTGCTATGGGTAAGGAAGAGTTCTGATTTCTGCATCACACTCACCCCTAGGCAGTGATTGGAGATAAGGTCTAGGTTCTGAAGCCTGAAAACTGAGGTAGGGAAGAGATAATGACCTAAGGCCACGGAGGGTCTTATGGGCTCAGGGTGCGGTCAGCTGTCTGGGTGTTGTTCAGGAGGTTCCGGCTCAGGGGGCGTCAGACAGTGCATTACTGCCCAGGTTAGACTATATAATTTGGGTACATTAGAGTGCCGTGTAAGTTTATTCTCATTTAATGCGCCCGGGCAGCTCATTGGGCAATATTTTGTTTCTAGAGGGCAGGCAGAGTTCTGCAATGATGGTCCGGAATTGCCAAACTTGTGGGCTTCGGTGCCAGGAATGTGAGGACGGAAGTCTGAGAACCCAAGCTAGACTTGGGATTCAGGGCGAGGGCACGGCATGTACCTCCTAAAGATCTGAAGCAATATCTCATGCATCTGAAGTCAGAGCGAGGATCAGACGTTGGCTCATCTTGGATTTTCTGTTCATGACGGCCCCTTTATGAAGGGAGCCGAATCTCGAGGCCGTGGAGGTTTTCCCACGTTTGGTGTGGTGGGATGCCCCCTCCTAGGATTCCTTCTGCGGGACAATTGAGACCTGTTGGACAGCTCCAAGACATCCCATATGGATGAGTCCAGACCAACGTTCGAGGATGGATGCCTGGGAAGCCCGCCTCGCATTCCAATTGTCTCCTAGCATCAAGACAGTTTAGATCTGATGGCTCTGCGGGAGCAACCGGGGTGGCTGAGTTGAAATGGACTTTCCTGAGGATGGGTCTAATGTATGTTTGTATCCATGAGGGCCTTGGAATGGGGCGGTGGCACCGGGACCTGAAGTATTCTCCTCAGCTTTTGACATAGCTCCCATGCACAAGTTTCCTTGTGGAGACGAGGTTTGTTCTGATGGGTGCCTCAGAAAAACCCCAATGCTGGTATTGGAATCCAGGGTTTTGAGGACACATGCCTGTAAACCAAAGCAATGGATCGGATTTTGGCCTAGGGTCCTGTCTGGTTCAATCTTCTTCTCTGGGGACATCCATCTAGGGTATGAGTGGAGGAAGATGCTCAGCTGGTGACAGACTGACCTTTTCTGTCCCGGGCGACCTATACTATTGGGATGGCCTCAGAGACTTTGGAGGGTTCACCTAATTTGTAAGATTTTGGACAATGGAATGGGCAGAATTCCCATGGATTGGGTAGGCACAGTCGTTATGTGTGGCTCCAGGGTCCCCAGCCTTGATGGTGTGTTGCACAGGACTTTGAGGAACGATGTCTGAAAACACAAACTCAGCTTATGTTTGGGGACGTAGGTATGGCAGGCCCGATCTACAAACCATGAGAAGACATCTTCAGGATATGAAGATAGTAGGAGTCTGAGGCGCTTGCTCAGGCTTTTGTCTCTGGATTTTGTTTCAGCGATGGCCGTGGAATGTTGAGGAGGCCTCATGGGCCATGGACGAATCTTGCTCTCTGTTCATTTGGCCCAATCCCAATTGTTTTTCGTCAATCTGTTGGGTGGAGGACTCCTTTCAGGGTTGTTACATCAGGTGTCCCACCAAAAGAGGAATTCCAAAGCAGAGACTTGGGGAAGCGTGATGGGACAACACGAACTATGGTTAAAAATTGGGGCCTAAGGGCATGGCAAGCCCAATATGCTGTCTCTTCATCCAGCAACTGAGAGGCCTTACCTGAGGACTGGGCTAAGGCTGAGGGTCACAATGTGTGTTTGCTACCTATCTGGACCGCGAGCAATGGCGGGGCCTCAATGGACACACTGGTTTCTACTACACTGAACGTTGGACAACAAGCCAACCACAAGTTTTCCTGCCATCGGGAAGGAGTTCTGATTTCTGCATCATTTTCAAACCTGGGCAGTGATTGGAGATAAGGTCTAGGTTCTGAAGCCTGAAAACTGAGGTTGGGAAGGGATAACGACATAAGGCCATGGGGGTCTGAAGTTCTCAGTTTGTAGCCAGCTGTCTGGGTGGGCCCAGGAGGTCCAGGCTCAGGCTGTGTCAGAAAGGGCATTATTGCCCAGGTCATCCTATATATTTTGGGTATAGCCAAGTGTCGTGCAGGTTGATCTTCATTTGGGGTTTCTAGGTAGCCCCAGAGGGCAATGTATTTCTTTTGCAGGGCAGGGAGAGTGCTGCATTGTAGTTCTGGATTGCCCAAATGGAGGGCTTGTGAGCCAGTAGTCTGTGGACAGAAGTCTGAGGACACAAGCAAGGCTTAGGTTTCTGGGTGAGGACATGGCAGGCACAATCTACAGACCTGAACCGAGATCTCGTGCATCTGAAGTCAGGGTGAGGATCAGACGATCACTCAGGTTGTACCTTATGTCCCTGATGGCCCCTTGATGAAGGGGGGGGGGATCATGTGGCCATGGGTGTTCTCTCACAATGGGAGTTCTGAGAAGCTTCCAGCTGCAAAGATTCTTTTGCAGGACAATTGAGATTGTTGGTTGGCTCCAGGCCAACGATTCCGAGCAGGGTTTTAAGGATGGATGGCGGTGTAGGCCACCTCACATTCAAATTGTCTCCTAGCAACAAGACAAGTTAGATCTGCTGGATCTCGCGGAGCAACCAAATACGCTCAGTTGAAATGGACTCTCCTGTGGATGGGTCCTAATGTGTTTTTTCTAATGGGGCAGTGGCACACAGGCCCTGAAGGATTCTCCTAACTGGAGGTTTTGAGACATCTTCAAAGGATAATTTTCCCATGTGGAGAAGAGATTTGTTTTGATTGCTGCCTCATGAAATCCCCATATGCTAATATTGGAAACCAGGCCTCTGAGGAGAGATACCTGTAACTGAACACAATGAATCTGATTCAGGCCTAGGGGCCTGTCTGATTCAATCTTCTTCTCTGGGGACATCCATCTACGCTGAGCAGTGGTAGATGCTCAGCTGGTTTCAGATGACCCTTGTTTGTCCTGGGCGGCCTACATTATTGGGATGTCCTTGGGGACTCTGGAGGTTTTTCCTAATTTGTACGATTGTGGATAATGGAATGGGCAGAATTCCCGTTGTATGGACAGGCACAGTCCTGATGTGTGGCTCCAGGGGCCCCAGCCTGAAGGGTCTGTGGGCCAGGAATGTGGGGACAGAAGTCTGAAAACACAAACTCGGCTTAGGTTTGGGAAGTAGGTATGGCAGGCCCGATCTACAGACCGTGAGCAGAACTCTTTGGGATACGACAAAAGAGCGAGTGTGAGGTGCTTGCTCAGACTTTTGTCTCTGGATTTGTTGTCAACGATGGCTGTGGAATCTCAGGGAGGCCTCATAGGCCATGGACGAGACTTCCTCTCTGTGAATTTGGTCCAATCCCAATTGTTTTGGGTCAATCTCAAGGATGGGAGGAGTCCTTTTAGTTTTGTTACCTCAGGTGTCCCACCAAAAGAGGGATTCCAAAGCAGAGCTCTGGGGAGGGATGAATGGACATCCCGAACAATCCAATTGGGGTGAGGTCGAGAACCGAGCAGGTTGATCCTCATTTGGGGTTTATGGAGATCCACATAGAGCAACGTTTTTCTTCTGGAGGGCCAGCATAGGGCTGCATTTTGGTTCCAGAATTCCAAGTCTTGAGGACATGTTTGCCAGGAGTGTGAGGAAGGAAGTCTGAAAACACAAGGTAGCACGAGGTTTGGGCCCACTGTGCAGAGGCTGAATCGGGATCTCCTTCATCTGAGGTAAGGGCGAGTATCAGATGTTGCCTCAAGCTGGAGTTTGTGTCCATGACGGCCACTTCCTGAAGGGGGTGGGGGCGTCATGAGGCCAGGGAGGTTTCCCTACGCTGGGAGTTGTGAGCTGCTCCAAACTTCAAAGTTTCCTTCTTCAGGACAGTCGAGTACTATTGGATGGTTCCAGGATACCCCATACAGAAAGACTCGAGAGCAGGGGCCTAAGCATGGATGCCGTGAAACGCCAACTCACCTTCCCATTGCCTGGTCGAGACAAGGCACGCTCAATCTGCGGGCTCTTGGGTGAGCTACCCAGAAGGCTGAGTTTAAATGGACTTTCCTGAGGATGAGTCATAATGTGGGTTGGTGGCTATGGAGACCTTGGAATGTGGCAGTAGCTAAGGGACTCTGCAGGATTCTCCAACCCGAAGGGTTTGACACAACTCCAACAAGGAAGCTTTCCATGCGGAGATGAGAGGTGTTCTGTCTGGTGCCTCCGGATAGCCCCATATGCTGGTTTTCGAAACCAGGCCTCTGAGGAGTGATACCTGGACACCAAAGCAAGAGTTCATAATAGGGCCTAGGGGCCTGTCTGGTTCAATCTTCTGTCTCTGCGGATTTCAGTCTGTGTGTCTGCATGGAGATAGTAGTTGCTCAGCTGGTGTCATAATGCCCCTGTTTGTCCAGTGCGGCTTGCGGTAGTGGGATGTCCTTGGGGACCTTGAGGTTTCTACTATTTTGTAGAGTTGTGGCCAATGGAACGGGCAGTTTCTTAGGAGAGAGTAGGCACAGTTCTGTGGTGTGGCTCCAGAGACCCCAGCCTGGAGGCGGTGTGGGCCACGGCTGTGCAGACAGACATCCAGAAACCCAAACTCAGCTCAGGTTTGGGGCCGAGGTTATGGCAGGCCTGATCTACAGTCCGTGAGGGGAGCTCCTCTGGATATGAAAGAAGGGTGAGAGGGAGGCAGTCGCTCAGTCTTTTGTCTCTGGATATTTTGTCCACAATGGCCGTTTAATGTAGGAGTTGCCTCATGGGTCGTAGAAGTCTCCTTCTCTGGTAGTTTGTCCAGCCCCAAGAGTTTGGGGTCATTCTGTGGGAAGGGAAGAGTCCTGTTTTCTGCTTCATGTGTCCCCCCAGTAGAGGGATTCTGGAGCATAGCAGTGGGTACTGACAACTGGAATACTCACTCTCTGGTTAAGCCTGGGGGCCTATGGATATGACAAGCCCCATATGCAGGATCTTGGTCCAGCCAATGAGAGGCATTACTTTAATACGGGACTCACGCTACAGGTCACAATGCATGTCTGTGCCCTAGACGGCCCTCAAGCACTGGCGTGGCCTTTCCGACAATGCAGGTTTTCCCACATTGAACGTTGGACAACATGCCAACCACAAGGTTTCTGGCCATGGGGAAGGAGGAATTCTAATTTCTGCATCACGTTCACCCCTGGGCAGTGATTGGAGATAAGGTCTAGGTTCTGAAGCCTGAAAACCGAGGTTGGGAAGAGATGACGAACTACAGCCATAGCGGGTCCCTTGTGTCCAGGTTGGAGCCAGCTGTCTAGGTGTCGTTTGGGATGTCTTGTCTCAGGCTGTGCCAGACAGGGCTTTCGTATTCAGGGTAGGCTGTATAATTGCTTTACAGTCGAGTGGCATGCATTAGATAATCATTTGGGGTTTCTTATTAGCAGCATAGGGCAAAGTTTTTCTTCTGGAGGGCAGGCAGAGTGCTGCATTGTGTCTTCGAAATTCCCAAACTGGAGGGCTTGTGGGCCAGGAGAGTGAGGACGGAAGTCTGAGAACACAAGCTAGGCTTAGGTTTCGGGGAATGGACATGGCAGGCACACTCTGCAGAGCTGAATTGAGATCTCATGAGTCTGAAGTCAGGTCGAGGATCAGACTTTGGCTCTGGTTGGAGTTTCTGTCCATGTTGGACCCTTCATGAAGGGGGGGGCATTATGAGGCCATGGGGGTTTCCCCACTATTAGAGTTGTGAGATGCTCCGAACTGCAAGGATTCCTTCTGTGGGACAATTAAGATTGTTGGATGGCTCTGGGACATCTCATAAGGTATTTTTCCAGAACAGGGTTCTAAGTATGGATGCCTGGGCAGACAGCCTCAATTCCAATTGTCTCCTAGCAACAAGAAACGTTTGATCTGCTGGCTTGGGGTAGCATCAGAGGGGGCTGAGTTGGAATGGACTTTCCTGAGGATGGTCTTAAATGAGTTGAAATAGACTTTCCTGAGGATGGTCTTAATGTTGGTTTGAGTCCATTGAGACCTTGGTATGGGGCAGTGGCACAAGGGCCCTGAAGGATTCTCCTAACCAGAGGTTATAACAAAGCTCCAATGAGCAAGTTTTCCATGGGGAGACGAGATTTGTTCTTATTTGTGCCTCAGGAAACCACCATTTGCTGGTATTGGAAATGAGGCCTCTGAGGAGAGATGCATGGAAACCAAAGCAATGGATCTGATTAGGGCCTAGGGGCCTGTCTGGTTCAATATTCTTCTCTGGGGACATCTTTTGTCTGAGTGGAGGTAGTTGCTCAGCTGGTTTGAGATCACACCTGTTTGTCCTGGGCGGCCTACACTATTGGGATGGCCTCGGTAACTTTGGAGGTTTTTCCTAATTTGCAAGGTTGTGTCCAATGGAGTGGGAAGAATTCTCTTGAAAGGGAAGCACAGTCCTGAGGTGTGGCTCCAGGGACCCAAGTGTGGAGCATGTGTGGTCCAGGGCTATTTGGACAAAAGTCTGAAAACACAAACTCCACTTAGGTTTGGGTCTGTAGGTATGGCCGGCCCGATATATAGACCGTGAGGAGAACTCTTCGGGATATGAACAAAGGGCGAAAGTGAGGTGCTTGCTCATGCTTATTTTTTTCTGGATATGTGTCACCGATTGCCATGGAATGTCCGGGTGTCCTCATGGGCCATCGATGAGGCTCCTTTTCTGGGGTTGACCCAATCCCAAGAGTTTGGGGTCATTCTGTGGGAAGGGAGGAGGCCTTTCTGTTTTTTTTTTTTTTTTTTTTTTTTTTTTTTTTTTTTTTTTTTTTTTTCAGGTGGACCACCAAAAGAGGGATTCCACAGCAGAGTCCTGGGGAGGGGCGACTGGACAACCAGAACTCTGGTTAACATTGGGACCTAAGAACATGGCAAGCCCCATATGTGGGCTCTTGGTCCAGACACTGAGAGGCCTTCCTTGAGCATAGGGCTCACATTGAGTTTCACAATGTGTGTTTGTGCCCAAGGAGCCCCTCAAGTCAGGGCGTGGCCTAATGTACCATGCTGGTTTCTCCTACACTGAACGTTGCACAATATGGCAAGCACAAGTTTTCTGGCCATGGGGAAGAAGGAGTTCTAATTTCTGCAACATTTTCACTCCTGGACTGTGATTGGATTTAAGGTCTAGGTTCTGAAGCCTGAAAACTGAGGTTGGGAAGAGATGAAGACCTAGGGCCATGGTGTGACTGATGTGCTCAGTGTTCGGCCAGCTGTTGAGTGTGGGTTGGGAGGTGCAGGCTCAGGCTGTGGCAGACAGGGAATTAGTGCCCAGGCTAGACTGTATCATTGGGGTGCAGTCGAGTTTCGTGCAGGTTGGTACTCATTTGTGCTTACTGGGTAGCCCCAGAGGGCAACGTTTTTCTTCTGGAAGGAAGACACAGTGCCACATAGTGGCTCCAGAATTCCCAAACTGGAAGGCTTGTGGGCCAGGAGTGTGAGGAAAAAATTCTGAGAACACAAGCCAGACTTAGATTTCGGGGTGAGGGGACGGCAGGAACCCTCTGCAGAGATGATTCGAGATCCCGTGTACCTGAAGACAGAGCTAGGATTAGACGTTGGCTCAGGTTGGAGTTTCTGTCCATGACGGCCCCTTCCTGAAGGGGAGGGTGTCACGAGGCCATGGAGGTTTTCCCACGATGGGAATTGTGAGATGCTCCAAACCACAATGATTCCTTCCGTGGGACAGTCGAGACCTGCTGGATGGCTCCAGGACATCCCATAAGGAAGTTATCCAGAGCAGGGTTCTAAGGATGGATGCCTGGTAGACTGCCTCCCATTCCAGGTGTCTCATAGCGCCAAGGCAAGTTCGATCTGCTGGATCTAGGGGAGTAACCGAGGCGGGTGTGTTGAAATGGGTGAGTTGAGGATGGGTCAGAATGTGCATTTGTGTCCATGGAGACCTTGGAATGGGGTGCTTGATCCGGGGCCTTGAGGGATGTTCATAACCGGAGGTTTTGATGGAGCTCTAAAGAGTACGTTTCCTATGTAGAGAAGAGAATTGTTTTGATGAGTGCCTAAGGAATCTCCTATATGCTGGTATGAGAAACCAGGCCTCTGAGGAGAGATGCCTGGAAACAAAAGCAATGGATATGATTAGGGCCTAGGTGCCTGTCCGGTTCAATCTCTTTCCTGGGGATACGTGTCTATGGATCTGAGTGGAGGAAGTTGCTCGGCTTGTGTCAGATCGCCCCTGTTTGTCCTGGGCAGCCTTTAATATTGGGAATGGCCTCGGGATTTTCGAGTTTCTCCTAATCTATAGGGTTGTGGCCAATGGAATGGGCAGAAATCCCCTGGAGAGGGCAGGCACAGTTCTGAGTTTGGCTCTAGGGGCCAAGCCTTGAGAGTATGTGGGCCAGGCCTGTGGGGACAGAAGTCTGGAAACACAAATTCCGCTTAGGATTGGGGACATAGGTATGGCACGCCCAATCTACAGACCGTGATAACACTTAGGGATATGAAAAAGGGTGAGTTTGAGGTGCTTGCTCAGGTTTTGTCTCTGGATTTGTGTCAACAATGTGGGTCGAATGCTGGCGTGGCCTCATGGGTTGTGGACGGCTTTCCTTCTCTGAGGATTTGACCCAATCCCAAGAGTTTGGGTACATTCTGTGGGATGGGAGGTGTCCTTTCTGTTTTTTTTATTTTATTTTATGTACCTCATGTGTGCCAATAAAAGAGGGATTCCAGAGCAGAGTCCTTGGTAGGGACACCTGGATAACCCCACCTCTGTTTATGTTTGGGAGCCTAGGGGCATGGCAAGACCAATATGTGGGCTCCTGATTCAGGACAGGGCTCATGCTGAGGGTCACAATGCCTATTTGTGCCCAACAAGGCCCTCAAGCATGGGAAGGGCCTCATGGGCCACGCTGGATTCTCCCACACTGAACGTTGGAGAATATGCCAACCACAAGGTTTCCGGCCATGGCGAAGGAAGAGTTGTGATTTCTGCATCACGTTCACCCCTGGACAGTGATTGGAGTTTAGGTCTAGGTTCTGAAACCCGAAAACCGAGGTTGGGAAGAGATGAAGACCTAAGGACCTGATGGGTACAATGAGCTCAGTGTGTGGCTATCTGTTGAGCGTAGGTCTGGAGGTGTGGGCTCATGCTGTGTCAGACAGGGCATTAGACAGGGTAGACTGTATATTTGGGGTGCAGTCGAGTGGCGTTCAGTTGATCCTCATTCGGGTTTCTAGGTAGCTCCATAAGGCAACGTTTTTCTTCTGGAGGGCAGGCAGAGTGCTGCATTGTGGCCCCAGTATTGCCAAATTGTAGGGCTTTTGGGCCAGGGGTGTGAGGACGGTAGTCTGAGAACACAAGCTAGGCTGTTTTTGGGGTGAGGGCACAGAAGGCACACTCTGCAGAGCTGAATCTAGATCTCATGCACCTGAAACCTGGGCGAATATCAGACGTTTGCTCAGGTTGGAGTTTCTGTCCATGATGGCCCCTTTATAAAGTGGAGCGTCTCAAGAGGCCATGAAGATTTTCCCACAATTGGAGTTGTGAGATGCACCAGACTGCAAAGATTCCTTCTGTGGGACACTTGAGACCTGTTGGATGGCTCTAGGATATCCCATATGGAACGACTCCAGAGTAGGGTTCTAAGGATGGATGCCTGGGCAGCCCGCCTCCCATTCTAGTTGTCTCCTAGCAACAAGGCAGGTTTGATCTGCAGGCCCTGGGGGAGAAACCAAGGGGGATGAGTTGACATGGACTCTACCGAGGATAGATCATAATGTGGGTTTAAGTCCATGGAGACCTTGGAATGGGGCGCTTGATCCGGGGCCCTGAAAGATTCTCCTAAACAGACGTTTTTATAGAGCTCCAAAGAGTACATTTCCTATGTGGAGACGAGATTTTTCTATGAGTGCCTCAGTAATCCCCCATATGCTGGTATTGGTAACCAGGCCTCTAAGGAGAGATGCCTGGAAACAAAAGCAAAGGATCTGATTAGGGCCTAAGTGCCTGTCCAGTTCAATCTTATTCTATGGGGATATCTGTCTCTGGGTCTGAGTGGAGGTAGTTTCCTAACTTGTGAAAGATCATCCCTGTTTGTCCTGGGCAGCCAACACTATTGGGATGGCCTCGGGGAGTTTGGAGGTTTCTCCTAATCTATAGGGTTGTGTCCAATGGAAATGGCAGAATTCCCCTGGAAAGGGAAGCCACAGTCCTCAGGTGTGGCTCCAGGGGCCCCAGCTTGGATGCTGTGTGGGCCAGGACTGTGGGGACAGAAGTCTGAAAACACAAACTCAGCTTAGGTTTGGGGATGTATGTATGAAGGCTCGATCTACAGACCGTGAGAATTTTCCGGTCTATGAACAAAGGGCGAGTATGTGGCATTTGCTCAGGCTTTTGTCTCTGGATTTTGTGCCTACGGTGCCCGTGGAATGTCGGGGTGTCCTCAAGGTCCATGGACAAGTCTTTCTCTGGTGATTTGGCCTGATCCCAACTGGTTGGGATCATTCTGTGGATGGGAAGAGTCCTTTCTCTATTTTTTTTTTTTTTTTTTTACCTCAGGTGTCCCACCAAAGAGGGATTCCAGAGCAGTGCCCTGAGTAGGTGTGACTAGACATCTCTAACTCTGGTTGAGATTGGGGGACTAGGGGCTTGGCAAGCCCCATATGTGGGCTGTTGTTCCAGTCACTAAGAGGCTTTACATGAGGATAGGGCTCACGCTGAGGGTCACAATGTGTGTTTGTGCAAATTGTAGCCCTCAGGGATTGGTGGGGCCTCATAGTCCATGCTGCTTTCTCCAACAATGAACGTTGGACCACATGCCAACCACAAGGTTTCTTGCCATGGCGAAGGAGAAGTTCTGATTCTTGTATCACGTTCACTCCTGAGCAGTGAGTGGAGATAAGTTCTAGATTCTGAAGGTGAAAACTGAGGTTGGGTAGAGATGATGGCCGAAAGCCATTGTGGGTTTGATATGCTCAGTGTACGGCCAGCTGTCTGGGTGTTGGACTGGAGGTCTGCCTTCAGGCTGTGTCAGACAGGGCTTTAGTGCACAGGCTAGATTGTATAATTGGGGTATGGTCGAGTGGCATGCAGGTTGTTACTCCTTTGGCGTTTCTGGTTAGCCCTATAGGGCAACATTTTTCTTCTGGAGGGCAGGCAGAGTGCTGCATTGTGTCTCCAGAATTGCCAAACTGGAGGGGTGTGGCGAGGATTGTGAAGACGGAAGTCTGAGAACACAAGTTAGGCTTAGGTTTCGGGGCGAGGGCACAGCAGGCACACTCTCAAGTGCTGAATCGAGATCTCGTGCTTCTAAATTCAGGGCGGGGATCAGACTTTGGCTTAGGATGGAGTTTCTGTCCATGATGGCCCATTTATGAAGGTGTGGGGCATCCTGAGGAAATGGAGGTTTTCTCTCAGTGGGATTGTGTGATGCTTCAAACCGCAAGGATTCATTCTGCGAGACAGTCAAGACAGGTTGGTTGGATTCAAGACGTCCCATAAAGAAATTCTCCAGAGCAGGGTTCTAAGGATGGATGCCTGGGCAGCCCACCTCGCATTCCAACTGTCTCCTAGTGTCAAGGCAGGTTTGATCTGCTGGCTCTGGGTGAGCAGCCGAGGGGGCTGATTTGAAATGGACTCTCCTGAGGATGGATCATAATGTAAGTTTGTGTCCTTGGAGACCTTGGAATTGGGCCATGGTGCCAGCGCCCTGAAGGATCCTCCTAACCTGAGGTATTGACACAGCTCCAAAGAGCAAGTTTCTCATGTGGAGATGAGATCTGTTCTGATTGTTTCCCTAGGAAACCCCCATATTCTGATATTGGAAACCAGGCCTCTGAGGAGAGATACATAGAAACCAAAGCAATGGATCAGAAGTTGGCTCAGGTTGCAGTTTCTGTCCATGATGGCCCCTTTATAAAGGGGAGCATCTCATGAGGCCATGTAGGTTTTCCCACGATAGGAGTTGTGAGATGCTCCAATCTGCAAGGATTCCTTCTGCGGGACAGTCAAGACCTGTTGGAAGGCTCACAGGACATCCCATATGGAACGGCGCCAGAGCAGGATTCCAACGATGGAAGCCTAGAGAGTCTGCTTTGCATTCCAGTTGTCTCCTAGCGACAAGTCAGGTTTGATATTCTGTCTCTGGGGGAGTAATCAACGGGGCTGAGTTGAAATGTACTCTCCTGCCGAATGGTCATAATGCGCGTTTGTGTCCATGGAGACCTTGGAATAGGGTGGTGGCTCCGGTTACCTGAATGTTTCTCCTAACTGGAGGTTTTTACAGAGCTCCAAAGGATAATTTTCCCATGTGGAGACAAGATTTGTTCTGATTGGTATCTCTGGAATCCCCCATATGCTGGTATTGGAAAACAGGCCTCTGAGGAGAGATGCTTAGAAACAAAAGCAATGGAACCAATTACGTTATAGGGGCCTGTCCAGTTTAATACATTTCTCTTGGGATATCTGTCTACGGGTGAGTTGAGGTCATTGCTCAGCTTGTGACAGATCACCCCTCTTTGTACTGGGCGGCCTACACTATTGGAATGGCCTCTGGGACTTTGGAGGTTTCTCCTAATCTGTAGGGTTGTGGCCAATGGAATGGGAAGAATTTCCTTGGAGAGGGCAGGCACAGTCCTGAGGTGTGGCTCCAGGGGCCTCAGCCTGGAGGGTGTGTGGGACAGGGATGTCAGGATAGAAGTCTGAAAACACGGTTTGGGGACGTAGGTATGGCAGGCCTGATCTACAGACTATGAGGAGAATTTTTTGGGCTATGACCTAAGGGTGAGGCTTATGTCTCTGGATTTTTTGTCAATAGTGGCCGTGGAAAGTCGGGCTGGCCTCATGGGTCATGGAGGAGTCTTTCACTCTGGGGATGGCCTGATCCCAAGTGATTGGGGTCATTCTGTGGGTGGGAGGAATCCTTTCTGTGTTTACTTACCTCAAATGTCCCACCAAAGAGGGATTCCAGAGCAGAGCCCTGAGTAGGGGTGACTAGATGTCTCTACCTCTGGTTAAGATTGGGTGACTTGGGGCATGGCAGGGCCCATATGTGGGCTCATGGTCCAGCCACTGAGAGGCTTTACTTGAGGACAGGGTTCAAACTGAGGGTCCCAATGTGTGTTTGTGCCCACCGCAGCTCTTAAGCATGGGCAGGGCCTCAGGGACCCTACACTACCCTCAGGGGCCCTACTACTACACCTGTAGGCCCTACAGGGGTCCTACACTGAACTTGGATAAGATGCCAACCACAAGATTCTGGCGAGAGGGAAGGAGGAGTTATGATTTCTGCATCACGTTCACCCACGGGAAATGAGTAGAGATAAGGTCTAGGTTTCTGTAGCCTGAAAACCAGTTTGGAAAGAGATGGCAACCTAAGGCCATGGCGGTTCAGATGTTCTCAGTGTACGGCAAGCTGTCTGGGTGTCGGTTGGGAATTCAGGCCTCTGGTTTCCTCAGACAGGGCATTAGTGCACAGGGTAGACTATATAATTGGTGTACAGTTGAGTGGCATGCAGGTTTATCCTCATTTGCGGTTTTTGGGTAGACCCATAGGGCAACGTTTTTCTTCTAGAGGGCAGGCAGAGTGCAGCACTGTGTCATCGGAAATCCCAAAATGGAGGGCGTGTGGTCCAGGAGAGTGAGGACGGTAGTCTGAGAACAATAGCTATGCTTAGGTTTTGGGGTGAGGGCACAGCAGGTGCACTCTGAAGAGCTTAATCAAGATCTCGTGCATGAAGTCAAGGCGAAGAACAGCCGTTGACTCAGGTTGGAATTTCTTTCCATGATCCGACTTCATGAAGATTGGGGGCATCATGTGACCTTCGAAGCTTTCCATGATATGAGTTGTGAGGTGGTCCATGAAGAAGGACAACTGTGGGACAGTCGAAACCTGTTGGATGGCTCAAGGATATCCCATAAGGAAAGAGCAGATTCTAAGGGTTCTAAGGATCTCTAAGGAGAGATGCCTGGAAACCAAAGCAATAGATCCGATAGGTGCCAATGGGCCTGTTCGTTCCTTTTTACCTCTGGGGACATCAGTCTCCGTGTCTGAGTGCCGGTAGGTGATCAGATGGGCCCAGATTGCCCCTGTTTGTCCTGGGAAGCCACAAATATTGGGATGGCCTCAGGGACTTTAGAGTTTTATCCTATTAGTAGGGTTGTGGCCATTGGAATGGGCACATACAATTCCCTTGGAGAGGGCAAGCCCAGTCTTCATGTTTGGCTCCAGGGTCCTGAGCCTGTAGGGTGTGTAGGCCACGGCTGTTTGGACAGTTGTCTGAAAACACACACTCGGCTTATGTTCTGGGTCATAGGTATGGCAGGACTGATCTACAGACCATGAGGAGAACTCTTCGGGATATGAAAAAAGGGCGAGTGTGAGGCTCTTGCTCAAGTTTTTGTCTCTGGATATCGTGTCACTCATGGTCGAGAAATTTCCGAGTGACTTCATGGGAAATGGACAAGTCTTACTCTCTGGGGGTTTGGCCCCGTCCAAAGAGTTTGGCGTCATTCTGTGGGATGGAAGAAGTCCGTTGTTCTGTTGTTGTTGATTTGTTTTGTTCTGTTTTTCAACCTCAGGTGTCCCACCAAATGAGGGGTTCCAGAGTAGAGCCCTGAGGAAGGGCGACTGGAAAACCAGAAATCTGGTTAAAAATTGGGGCCTAGGGACATGTCAATCCCATTATGACCTCTAATGGTCCAGCCACTGAGAGGACGTACTAGAGGACAGGACTCACGCTGAGGGTCACAATGCGTGTTTATGCCCTCGTCGCACTCAAGAATGGGCGGGGCCTCAGGGTGAATGCTGGTTTTTCCTACACTGAACGTTGGACAACATGCCGACCACAAGGTTTCTTGCCATGGGTAAGGAAGAGTTCTGATTTCTGCATCACAGTCACCGCTGGGCAGTGATTGGAGATAAGGTCTAGGTTCTGAAGCCTGAAAACTGAGGTAGGGAAGAGATGATGACCTAAGGCGATGGCGGGTCTGATGTGCTCAGTGTGCGGTCAGCTGTCTGGGTGTTGGACACGAGGTCCGGGCTCAGGTTGTCAGACAGTGCATTAGTGCCCAGGTTAGACTATATATTTTGGGTGTCTTCGAGTGCCGTGTAAGTTCTTATCTGAAGAACTCTTCAGCATATGAAGAATGAGCGAGTCTGAGGCGCGTGCTCAGGCTTTTGTCTCTGGATTTTGTATCAGCGATGGCCGTGGAATGTTGGGGACGCCTCATGGACCATGGACGAATCTTGCTCTCTGTTGATTTGGCCCGATCCCAATTGTTTTTCGTCAATCTGTGGGATGGGAGGACTCCTTTCAGGTTTGTTACCTCAGGTGTCCCCCCAAAAGAGGAATTCCAAAGTAGAGCCCTGGGAAAGAGTGAAGACACAACCCGAAATACGGTGAAAAATTGGGGCCTAGGTGCATGGCAAGCCAAATATGCTGTCTCTCCATCCAGCCACTGAGAGGCCTTACCTGAGGACTGGGCTCAGGCTGAGGGTCACAATGTGTGTTTGTGACGAATCAGGCCCACTAGTACGGGCGGGGCCTCATGGGCCACACTGGTTTCAACGACACTGAACCTTGGACAACATGCCAACCACAAGGTTTCTTGCCATGGGGAAAGAGTTCTGATTTCTGCATCATTTTCAAAACCGGGCCGTGTTTGGAGATAAGGTCTAGGTTCTGAAGCCTGAAAACCGAGGTTGAGAAGAGATGACAGCCTAAGGCCATGGCGGGTACGATGTGCTCAGTGTGCGGCCAGCTCTCTGGGTGGGGCCAGGAGGTCCAGGCTCAGGCTGTGTCAGAAAGGGCATTAGTGCCCAGGTCAGCCTATATATTTGGGGAACAGCCGAATGGGGTGCAGGTTGATCCTCATTTGGGGTTTCTGAGAAGCCCCAGAGGGCAGTGTTTTTCTTCTGGAGGGCAGGCAGAGTGCTGCATTGTAGTCTGGATTGCCAAATGGAGGGCTTGTGGGTCAGTATTCTGAGGACGGAAGTCTGAGAACCCAATCTAGGCCTAGGATTCTGGGTGAGGACATGGCAGGCACAATCTCCAGACCTGAATCGAGATCTCGTGCATCTGAAGTCAGGGCGAGGATCAGACGATCGCTCAGGTTGGACATTCTGTCCCTTTTGGCCCCTTCTTAAAGGGGGGGCGGGATCACGAGGCCATGACGGTTTTCCCACGATGGGAGATGTGAAGCTCAGAGTTGCAAAGATTCTTCTGCAGGACAATTGAGACCTGTTGGTTGGCTCCAGGAAAACGATTCCGAGCAGGGTTCTAAGGATGGATGGCTTGGTAGCCCACCTCGCATTTCAATTGTCTCTAAGCAACAAGACAGGTTAGATCTGCTGGATCAGCGAAGCCACCGAGGAGGCTGAGTTGAAATGGACTCTCCCGTGGATGTGTCGTAATATGATTTTGTGTCTATGGAGACCTTGGAATGAAGCGGTGGCACTGGGGCCCTGAAGGGTTCTCCTAAAGAGAGGCTTTCACACAGCTCCATCGTGCAAGTTTCCCATGTGTAGATGAGATTTGTTCTGATGGGTGAGTCAAGAAACAGCCATATGCTGTTATTGAAATCCAGGCCTCTGAGGAGTGATGCCTGGAAGACAAACCAATGGAACCGATAGGTGCCTAGGGGCCTGTTCATTCCTTTTTACCTCTGGGGACATCAGTCTACGGGTCTGAGAGCCAGTAGGTGCTCAGATGGGCCCAGATTGCCCCTGTATGTCCTGAGACACCACAAATATTGGGATGGCCTCAGGGACCTTGGAGGTTTATCCTCTTAGTATGGTTGTGGCCATTGGAATGGGCACATACAATTCCCTTGGAGAGGGCAAGCACAGTCGTCAGGTTTGGCTCCAGGGGCCTGAGCCTGTAGGATGTGTAGGCCACGGCTGTTTGGACAGTTGTCTGAATACACACACTCGGCTTATGTTCTGGGTCATAGGTATGGCACGACTGATCTACAGACCATGAGGAGAACTCTTCGGGATATGTAAAAAGGGCGAGTGTGAGGCTCTTGCTCAAGTTTTTGTCTCTGGATATCGTGTCACTCATGGTCGAGAAATTTCCGAGTGACTTCATGGGAAATGGACAAGTCTTACTCTCTGGGGGTTTGGCCCCGTCCAAAGAGTTTGGCGTCATTCTGTGGGATGGAAGAAGTCAGTTGTTCTGTTGTTGTTGATTTGTTTTGTTTTGTTTTTCAACCTCAGGTGTCCCACCAAATGAGGGATTCCAGAGTAGAGCCCTGGGGAAGGGCGAATGGAAAACCAGAAATCTGGTTAAAAATTGGGGCCTAGGGACATGTCAAGCCCATTATGACATCTAATGGTCCAGCCACTGAGAGGACGTACTAGAGGACAGGACTCACGCTGAGGGTCACAATGCGTGTTAATGCCCTCGTCGCACTCAAGAATGGGCGGGGCCTCAGGGTAAATGCTGGTTTTTCCTACACTGAACGTTGGACAACATGCCGACCACAAGGTTTCTTGCCATGGGTAAGGAAGAGTTCTGATTTCTGCATCTCAGTCACTCCTGGGCAGTGATTGGAGATAAGGTCTAGGTTCTGAAGCCTGAAAACTGAAGTAGGGAAGAGACGATGACCTAAGGCCATGGCGGGTCTGATGTGCTCAGTGTGCGGTCAGCTGTCTGGGTGTTTGTCACGAGGTCCGGGCTCAGGTTGTCAGACAGTGTATTAGTGCCCAGGTTAGACTATATATTTTGGGTGCATTCCGGTGCCATGTAGGTTCTTATCTGAAGAACTCTTCAGCATATTAAGAATGAGCGAGTCTGAGGCGCGTGCTCAGGCTTTTGTCTCTGGATTTTGTATCAGCGATGGCCGTGGAATGTTGGGGAGGCCTCATGGGCCATGGACGAATCCTGCTCTCTGTGGATTTGGCCCGATCCCAATTGATTTTCGTCAATCTGTGGGATGGGAGGACTCCTTTCATGTTTGTTACCTCAGGTGTCCCCCCAAAAGAGGAATTCCAAAGCAGAGCCCTGGGGAAGAGTGAAGACACAACCCGAACTACGGTGAAAAATTGGGGCCTAGGGTCATGGCAAGCCAAATATGCTGTCTCTCCATCCAGCCACTGAGAGGCCTTACCTGAGGACTGGGCTCAGGCTGAGGGTCACAATGTGTGTTTGTGACCAATGTGGCCCGCAAGCATGGGCGTGGCCACATGGGCCACACTTGTTTCAACTACATTGAACATTGGACAACATGCCAACCACAAGTTTTCTTGCCATGGGGATAGAGTTCTGATTTCTGCATCATTTTCATACCCGGGCCGTGATTGGATATAAGGTCGAGGTTCTGAATCCTGAATACCGAGGTTGAGAAGAGATGACGACCTAAGGCCATGGCGGGTCTGATGTGCTCAGTGTGCAGCCAGCTGTCTGGGTGTGGCCAGGAGGTCCAGGCTCAGGCTGTGTCAGAAAGGGCATTATTGCCCAGGTCAGCCTATATATTTGGGGTATAGCCGAATGGCGTGCAGGTTAATCCTGATTTGGGGTTTCTGGGTAGCCCCAGAGGGCAATGTTTTTCTTCTGGAGGGCCGCAGAGTGCTGCATTGTAGGCTGGATTGCCAAACTTGAGGGCTTGTGGGCCAGTAGTCTGAGGACGGAAACTGAGAACCCAAGCTAGGCCTAGGATAATGGGTGAGGATATGGCAGGCACAATCTCCAAACCTGAATCGAGATCTCGTGCATCTGAAGTCAGGGCGAGGATCAGACGATCGCTCAGGTTGGACATTCTGTCCCTGATGGCCCCTTCTTGAAGGGGGGGTGGATCACAGGGCATGGGTTTTTCCCACGATGGGAGTTGTGAGAAGCTACCAACTGCAAAGATTCTTCTACAGGACAATTGAGACCTGTTGGTTGGCTCCAGGACAACGATTCCGAGCAGGGTTCTAAGGATGGATGGCTTGGTAGCCCACCTCACATTCCAATTGTCTCCAAGCAACAAGACATGTTAGATCTGCCTGATCTGGGGGAGCAACCGAGGAGGCTGAGTTGAAATGGACTCTCCCGTGGATGTGTCCTAATATGATTTTGTGTCTATGGAGACGTGGATTGAAGCGGTTTCACTGGGGCCCTGAAGGGTTCTCCTAAAGAGTGGCTTTCACACAGCTCCATCATGCAAGTTTCCCATGTGTAGATGAGATTTGTTCTGATTGGTGTGTCAAGAAACACCATAGGCTGTTATTGAAATCCAGGCCTCTGAGGAGAGATGCCTGGAAACCAAAGCAATGGATCCGATAGGTGCCTAGGGGCCTGTTCGCTCCTTTTACCACTGGGGACATCAGTCTATGGGTCTGAGTGCCGGTAGGTACTCAGATGGGCGCAGATTGCCCCTGTTTGTCCTGGGAAGCCACAAATATTGGGATGGCCTCAGGGACTTTGGAGGTTTATCCTATTAGTAGGGTTGTGTCCTTTGGAATGGGCACAAACAATTCCCTTGGAGAGGGCAAGCACAGTCGTCAGGTTTGGATACAGGGGCCTGAGCCTGTAGGGTGTGTAGGCCAGGGATGTTCGGACAGTTGTCTGAAAACACAAACTCGGCTTATGTTTCGGGTCATAGGTATGGCAGGACTGATCTACAGACCATGAGAAGAACCCTTCGGGATATGAAAAAAGGGCGAGTGTGCGGCACTTGCTCAAGTTTTTGTCTTTGGATATCGTGTCACTCATGGTCGTGAATTTCCAGGTGACTTCATGGGAAATGGACGAGTTTTACTCTCTGGGGGTTTGGCTCCGTCCAAAGAGTTTGGGGTCATTCTGTGGGATGGAAGAAGTCCGTTGTTCTGTTGTTGTTGATTTGTTTTGTTTCTTTTTCAACCTCAGGTGTCCCACCAAATGAGGGATTCTAGAGTAGAGCCCTGGGGAGGGGCCACTGGACAACCAGAAATCTGGTTAAAAATTGGGGCCTAGGGACATGTCAAGCCCATTATGACATCTAATGATCCAGCCACTGAGAGGACGTACTAGAGGATAGGACTCACGCTGAGGGTCAAAATGCGTGTTTATGCCCTCGTCGCACTCAAGAATGAGCGGGGCCTCGGGGTGAATGCTGGTTTCTCCTACACTGAACGTTGGACAACATGCCGACGACAAGGTTTCCTGCCATGGGTAAGGAAGAGTTCTGAATTCTGCATCACAGTCACGCCTGGGCAGTGATTGGAGATATGTCTAGGTTCTGAAGCCTGAAAACTGAGGTAGGGAAGAGATGATGACCTAAGGCCATGGCGGGTCTGATGTGCTCAATGTGCGGTCAGCTGTCTGGGTGTTGGTCACGAGGTCCGGGCTCAGGTTGTCAGACAGTGCATTAGTGCCCAGATTAGACTATATATTTTGGGTGCATACGAGTGCCGTGTAGGTTCTTATCTGAAAAACTCTTCAGGATATTAAGAATGAGCGAGTCTGAGGCGCGTGCTCAGGCTTTTGTCTCTGGATTTTGTATCATCGATGGCCGTGGAATGTTGGGGGGGCCTCATGGGCAATTGACGAATCTTGCTCTCTGTGGATTTGGCACGATCCCAATTGTTTTTCGTCAATCTGTGGGATGGGAGGACTCCTTTCAGTTTTGTTACCTCAGGTGTCTCACCAAAAGAGGAATTCCAAAGCAGAGCCCTGGGGAAGACTGAAGGGACATCCCGAACTATGGTTAAAAATTGGCGTCTAGGGGCTTGGCAAGCCCAATATGCTGTCTCTCCATCAAGCCACTGAGAGGCCTTACCTGAGGACTGGGCTCAGGCTGAGGGTCACAATGTGTGTTTCTGACCAATGTGGCCCGCACGCATGGGCGGGGCATCATATCCACACTGGTTTCAAGTACACTGTACTTTGGACAATATGCCAACCACAAAGTTTCTTGCCATGGGGAAAGAGTTCTTATTTCTGCATCATTTTCAAACCCGGGCCGTGATTGGAGATAAGGTCTACAGTCTAAAGCCTGAAAACCGAAGTTGAGAAGAGATGATGAGATTTGTTTTGATGGGTGAGTCAAGAAACAGCCATATGCTGTTATTGAAATCCAGGCCTCTGAGGAGAGATGTCTGGAAACCAAAGCAATGGATCCGATAGGTGCCTAGGGGCCTGTTCGTTCCTTTTTAACTCTGGGGATATCAGTCTATGGTTCTGAGTGCCGGTAGGTGCTCAGATGGGCCCAGATTGCACCTGTTTGTCCTGGGAAGCCACAAATATTGGGATGGCCTCAGAGATTTGGAGGTTTATCCTCTTAGTTGGGTTGTGGCCATTGGAATGGGCACATACAATTCCCTTGGAGAGGGCTAGCACAGTCGTCAGATTTGGCACCAGGGGCCTGAGCCTATAGGGTGTGTAGGCCAGGGCTGTTTGGACAGTTTTCTGAAAACACACAACATGGCTTATGTTTCGGGTCATAGGTATGGCAGGACTGATCTACAGACCATGAGGAGAACTCTTCGGGATATGAAAAATGGGCGAGTGTGAGGCTCTTGCTCAAGTTTTGGGAAGAGATGACTGTGGAGAGCCATTCAGCAGATGCAAGTAGTCACGAAGACGGCAGTGCCTGTAGATTGAGGAATTAAGAATGATTGGTTTAGGTGGATGTGGGTGCGCTCGTGGCTGACGCATGTGCAGCACCAGGAGCCAAGAAAGAAACGCATGATCACCGCTAGAGAACAATAGAGCCCTGTATGGTTACATAAGAGTGCCACGAGGACGCTGCATGCGTGGCATTGTGATTGGGCGAGGGGGGGTTGAACGCGCGTGCATAAATATCGCTGTGTGCTTGGTTTGCGGGCGGCCGCCATTATTAAAAAAGAAGCTTGCCACTCACCTCGTCTGCTGGTCGTTCTTGCGGGCCGAGAGCGACAACTGGTGCCGAAAACCCGGGACCCCCCTACATTTAGATGCAGAACGAGGATCGAGGTAAGAGCAACGATAAGGTAAAGAGTGCACCAATAACTGTCTGTTGACAGGGAGGTTCCCCGTAGACGATCGGACGTTAAGTTGCTTGTGACAATCTACGGGGACAATAAGGTAAGTTTCCTCGGAATGTGGAACGATCTTGCTCGCTTGTAGGACTCCTTAAAAGATGTCCTCAAGACGAACGGTACCCCCTTAAAGGCAAAAACAGCGAGGGCCTTTTTGAAAGAAGTAGAAGAGATTGCCCCCTGGTTTATAGAAGAAGGGCTCCTAAATGTACCACAATGGGAAAACCTGGGTGAGGACTTAAAACGCTGCCCCTCTACATCCCCGGGGACTCTAGCTGTGTGGTCCTTGGTGAAGGTATGTTTGCAATCCCCCCGAGGGCCCTTGCAGCGAGCTGTACAACAGGGGGGCAAAGTCCTTGAGCAAATGAAGGAAGAGTCCCGTAAGGGCTCCTCCCGAGATTCTGAATCCGAAAGCGAAAGATCAGAAGGGATGTCCGAACGCGAGTTACAGGAGCTAGGAAAGATAGAGGCAAGTAACAAGAAAAGGGAATCTCCCGGTCTCCAGACAGACTTGGAGACCGTGAGGCAGCAACTTGAGGAAAAGAAGGCGGAATTGCAAAAGGCATTAGGAGAATTAAGAGGGCAGGGAGAAGTAATGGCGCAGCTGAAAGCAGGGGCGGAAGCCGCAGTTGTGGCGCAGTCGAAATTAAAAACGGAAGTTACACCTCTTCCGCATTCTAGCCCCATGGCGCCACCCCATGAGTGGCCCCCGCCTTATAGGCCCAGCTGCGCCAAGACGTGCTATTGTTCGGGCTGTACCGCGGAAAATTGGTGAGAGGTCCTTGGCCCGGGAAAAGGCTTTTTTCCAGTGTTAGAAGATCAGAATCAGCAAAGGTACCACCAGCCACTAGATTTCAAGTTGGTAAAGCAGCTTAAGGAGGCAGTCAGTGCCTATGGACCCCAGGCAGCTTTCACTGTCTCCCTTGTGGAGTCGCTGGGAACACTTTACCTCGCTCCTGAGGATTGGGCTAACTTGACCAGAGCGGTATTAAGTGGAGGACAATATCTAGAATGGAAAATCCAAAATCAGGACAATTGTCAGGACACAGCTCGGAGAAATGTGGCCACAGGTAACCCACAATGGAGTTTGGAAATGCTGACGGGCACGGGGCCATACCTTGGGGCCCATGTGCAGAGTACATACCCCCCTGCGGTGTATGAACAGGTAGCCACGGCAGCCCTCAAGGCTTGGAAGACTTTGAGAGGGGCAGGAGACTTGCAAGGCCAATTATCCAAAGTATTGCAAGGGCCCAAAGAGCCCTATGCTGATTTTGTGGACAGGTTGATACAGACCGCAGGTAGAATGTTCGGGGATGTTGATACAGCAATGCCACTTATCAAGCAGTTAGCCTATGAGAATGCCAATAAATGGTGTAGAGAGGCTATCAGACCCTGGAGATCAAAGGACTTATCAGCCTACATCAAAGTCTGTAGAGATATAACGGGGCCTATAATTCAAGGACAGGTTATGGCAACAGCTTTCGCACAAGCCATGTACGGCCAGGAAGGAGTCCGCCCCAAAGGATGCTTTCAATGTGGCCAGGAAGGACACGTTAGACTATATATTTTGGGTGCATTCGAGTGCCGTGTAGGTTCTAATCTGAAGAACTCTTCAGGATATGAAGAATGAACGGGTATGAGGCGCGTGCTCAGGCTTTTTCTCCTCATGGTCTGTAGATCAGTCCTGCCATACCTATGACCCGAAACATAAGCCGAGTTTGTGTTTTCAGACAACTGTCCAAACAGCCCTGGCCTAACACCCTACAGGCTCAGGCCGTTGGAGCCCTACCTGACGACTGTGCTTGCCCTCTCCAAGGAATTGTATGTGCCCATTTCAATGGCCACAAACTTACTAATAGGATAAACCTCCAAAGTCCCTGAGGCCATCCCAATATTTGTGGATTCCCAGGACAAATGGGGCAATATGGGCCCATCTGAGCACCTACCGGCACTCAGACCCGTAGACTGATGTCCCCAGAGGTAAAAAGGAACGAACAGGCCCCTAGGCACCTATCGGATCCATTGCTTTGGTTTCCAGGCATCTCTCCTCAGGGGCCTGGGTTTCAATAGGAGCATATGGCTGTTTCTTGACTCACCAATCAGAACAATCTCATCTACACATGGGAAACTTCACGATGGAGCCGTGTGAAAGCCTCTCTTTAGAGGAACCCTTCAGGGCCCCGTTCGACCGCTTCATTCCAAGGTCTCCATAGACACAAAATCATATTAGGACACATCCACGGGAGAGTCCATTTCAACTCAGCCTCCTCGGTTGCTCCCCCAGATCAGGCAGATCTAACATGTCTTGTTGCTTGGAGACAATTGGAATGCGAGCTGGGCTACCCAGCCATCCATCCTTAGAACCCTGCTAGGAATCGTTGTCCTGGAGCCAACCAACAGGTCTCAATTGTCCTGCAGAAGAATCATTGCAGTTGGGAGCTTCTCACAACTCCCATCGTGGGAAAACCACAATGGCCTCGTGATCCACACCCCCCTTCAGGAAGGGGCCATCAGGGACAGATTGTCCAAACTGAGCAATCGTCTGATCCTCGCCCTGACATCAGATGCACGAGATCTCGATTAAGGTCTGTAGATTATGCCTCCCATATCCTCAACCAGAAACCTAGGCCTAGCTTAGGTTCTCAGAATTCGGTTCTCAGACTACTGGCCCACAAGCCCTCCAGTTTGGCAATCCAGAACTACAATGCAGCACTCTGCCTCCCCTCCAGAAGAAAAACATTGCCTTCTGGGGCTAGCCAGAAACCCCAAAATAGGATCAACGGGGCACACAATTCGGCTGTACCCCAAATATATAGGCTGACCTGGGCACTAATGCCCTTTCTGACACAGCCTGATCCTGGCACAACTGGCCCCACCCAGACAGCTGGCCGCACACTGAGCACATCTGACCTGCCATGGCCTTAGGTCGTCATCTCTTCTCAACCTCGGTTTTCAGACTCCAGAACCTAGACCTTATCTCCAATCACGGCCCGGGATTGAAAATGATGCAGATATCAGAACTCTTTCCCCATTGCAAGATACCTTGTGGTTACAATGTTGTCCAAGATTTAGTGTAGATGAAACCAGTGTGGCCCATGAGGCCCCGCCCATGCTTGCGGGCCACATTGGTCACAAACACACATTGTGACCCTCAGCCTGAGCCCAGTCCTCAGGTAAGGCCTCTCAGCGGCTGGATGGAGAGACAGCATATTGGGATTGCCATGCCCCTAGGCCCCAATTTTTAACCATAGTTCGTTTTGTCCCTTCACTCTTCCCCAGGGCTCTGCTTTGGAATTCCTCTTTTGGTGGGACACCTGAGGTAACAAACCTGAAAGGAGTCCTCCCATCCCACATATTGACGAAAAACAATTGGGATCGGGCCAAGTCCACAGAGAGCAAGATTCGTCCACGGCCCATGAGGCCTCCCCAAAATTCCACGGCCATCGCTGATACGAAATCCAAGGACAAAAGGCTGAGCGTGCGCCTCAGATTCGCTCATTCTTCATATCCTGAGGAATTCTTCAGATAAGAACCTACACGACACTCGATGCACCCAAAATATATAGTCTAACCTGGGCACTAATGCACTGTCTGACAACCTGAGCCCGGACCTCGTGATCAACACCCAGAGAGCTGACCGCACACTGTGCACATCAGACCCGCCATGGCCTTAGGTCATCATCTCTTCCCTACCTCAGTTTTCAGGCTTCAGAACCTAGACCTTATCTCCAATCACTGCCCAGCGGAGACTGTGATGCAGATATCAGAACTCTTCCTTACCCATGGCAAGAAACCTTGTGGTTGGCATGCTGTCCAACGTTCAGGGTAGGAGAAACCAGCATTCACCCTTAGGCCCCGCCCATTCTTGAGTGCGACGAGGGCATAAACACGCATTGTGACCCTCAGCGTGAGTCCTGTCCTCTAGTACGTCCTCTCAGTGGCTGGACCATTAGATGTCATAATGGGCTTGACATGTCCCTAGGCCCCAATTTTTAACCAGATTTCTGGTTGTCCAGTCGCCCCTCCCCAGGGCTTGACTCTGGAATCCCTCATTTGGTGGGACACCTGAGGTTGAAAAACAAAACAAAACAAATCAACAACAACAGAGCAACGGACTTCTTCCATCCCACAGAATGACCCCAAACTCTTTGGACAGGGCCAAACCCCCAGAGAGTAAGACTCGCCCATTTCCCATGAAGTCACCCGGAAAAATCACGACCATGATTGACACGATATCCAGAGACAAAAGTTGAGCAGTGCCTCACACTCGCCCTTTTTTCATATCCCGAAGAGTTCTCCTCATGGTCTGTAGATCAGTTCTGCCATATTGTGACCCAAAACATAAGCCGAGTTTGTGTTTTCAGACAACTGTCCAAACAGCCCTGGCCTACACACCCTACAGTCTCAGGCCCCTGGAGCCAAACCTGACGAACGTGATTGCCCTCTCCAAGGGAATTGTATCTGCCCATTCCAATGGCCACAACCCACCTAAGAGTATAAACCTCCAAAGTCCCTGAGGCCATCCCAATATTTGTGGCTTCCCAGGACAAATGGGGTAATCTGGGCTCATCAGAGCACATACCGGCACTGAGACCCATAGCCTGATGTCCCCAGAGGTAAAAAGGAACGAACAGGCCCCTAGGCACCTATCGGTTCCATTGCTTTGGTTTCCATGCATCTCTCCTCAGAGGCCTGGATTTCAATAACAGCTTATGGCTGTTTTTTGTCTCACCCATCAGAGTTTCCATTTCAACTCAGCCTCCTCGGTTGCTCCCACAGATCCAGCAGATCTAACCTGACTTTTTGCTTGGAGACAATTGAATGCGAGGTGGGCTACCCAGCCATCCATCCTTAAACCCTGCTCGGATTCGTTGTCCTGGAGCCAATCAACAGGTCTCAATTGTCCTGAAGAACCATCTTTGCAGTTGGAAGCTTCTCACAACTCCCATCGTGGGAAAAAACCCATGGCCTCGTGATCCACCCCCTCTTCAAGAAGGGGCCATCAGCGTCAGAATTTCAAACCTGAGCGATCATCTGATCCTCGCCCTGAGTGCAGATGCACGATATCTCGATCAGGTCTGTAGACTGTGCCTGCCATATCCTCACCCAGAAACCTAGGCCTAGCTTGGGTTCTCAGACTTCCGTCCTCAGACGTCTGGCCCACAAGCCCTCCAGTTTGGCAATCCAGAACTACAATGCAGCACTCTGCCTGCCTTCCAGAAGAAAAACATTGCCCTCTGGGGCTACTCAGAAACCCCAAATGAGGATCAACCTGCACGCCATTCGGCTGTACCCCAAATATATAGGCTGACCTGGGAACTAATGCTCTTTCTGACACGGCCTGAGCCTGTACCTCCTGGCCCCACCCAGGCAGCTGGCCGCACAATGAGCACATCGGACTCACCATGGCCTTAGGTGGTCATCTCTTCTCAACCTCGATTTTCAGGCTTCAGAACTTAGACCTTATCTACAATCACGGCCCGGGTTTGAAAATGTAGCAGAAATCAGAACTCTTTCCCCATGGAAAGAAACCTTGTGGTTGGCATGTTGTCCAAGGTTCAGTGTCGTTGAAACCAGTGTGGACAAAGAGGCCCCGCCCATGCTTGCGGGCCACATTGGTCACAAACACACATTGTGACCCTCAGCCTGAGCCCAGTCCTCAGGTAAGGCCTCTCAGTGGCTGGATGGAGAGACAGCATATTGGGCTTGCCATGACCCTAGGCTCCAATTTTTAACCATACTTCGGGTTTTCCCTTCACTCTTCCCCAGGGCTCTGCTTTGGAATTCCTCTTTTGGTGGGACACCTGAGGTAACAAACCTGAAAGGAGTCCTCCCATCCCACATATTGAGGAAAAACAATTGGGATCGGGCCAAGTCCACAGAGAGCAAGATTCGTCCACGGCCCATGAGGCCTCCCCAACATTCCACGGCCATCGCTGATACGAAATCCAAGGACAAAAGGCTGAGCGTGCGCCTCAGATTCGCTCATTCTTCATATCCTGAGGAGTTCTTCAGATAAGAACCTACACGACACTCGATGCACCTAAAATATATAGTCTAACCTGGGCACTAATGCACTGTCTGACAACCTGAGCCCGGACCTCGTGATCAACACCCAGACAGCTGACCGCACACTGTGCACATCAGACCCGCCATGGCCTTAGGTCATCATCTCTTCCCTACATCAGTTTTCAGGCTTCAGAACCTAGACCTTATCTCCAATCACTGCCTAGCGGTGACTGTGATGCAGAAATCAGAACTCTTCCTTACCCATGGCAAGAAACCTTGTGGTTGGCATGCTGTCCAACGTTCAGTGTAGGAGAAACCAGCATTCACCCTGAGGCCCCGCCCATTCTTGAGTGCGACGAGGGCATAAACACGCATTGTGACCCTCAGCGTGAGTCCTGTCCTCTAGTACGTCCTCTCAGTGGCTGGACCATTAGATGTCATAATGGGCTTGACATGTCCCTAGGCCCCAATTTTTAACCAGATTTCTGGTTGTACAGTCGCCCCTCCCCAGGGCTCTACTCTGGAATCTCTCATTTGGTGGGACACCTGAGGTTGAAATACAAAACAAAACAAATCAACAATAACAGAGCAAAGGACTTCTTCCATCCAACAGAATGACCCCAAACTCTTTGGACGGGGCCAACCCCCAGAGAGTAAGACTCAACCATTTCCCATGAAGTCACCCGGAAAAATCACGACCATGATTGACACGATATCCAGAGACAAAAGTTGAGCAGTGCCTCACACTCGCCCTTTTTTCATATCCCGAAGAGTTCTCCTCATGGTCTGTAGATCAGTTCTGCCATATTGTGACCCAAAAGATAAGCCGAGTTTGTGTTTTCAGACAACTGTCCAAACAGCCCTGGCCTACACACCCTACAGTCTCAGACCCCTGGAGCCAAACCTGACGAATGTGATTGCCCTCTCCAAGGGAATTGTATCTGCCCTTTCCAATGGCCACAACCCACCTAAGAGTATAAACCTCCAAGTCCCTGAGGCCATCCCAATATTTGTGGCTTCCCAGGACAAATGGGGTAATCTGGGCTCATCTGAGCACATACCGGCACTGAGACCCCGTAGCCTGATGTCCCCAGAGGTAAAAAGGAACGAACAGGCCCCTAGGCACCTATCGCTTCCATTGCTTTGGTTTCCAGGCATCTCTCCTCAGAGGCCTGGATTTCAATAACAGCTTATGGCTGTTTCTTGTCTCACCCATCAGAGTGTCCATTTCAACTCAGCCTCCTCGGTTGCTCCCACAGATCCAGCAGATCTAACCTGACTTGTTGCTTGGAGACAATTGAATGCGAGGTGGGCTACCCAGCTATCCATCCTTAAACCCTGCTCGGATTCGTTGTCCTGGAGCCAATCAACAGGTCTCAATTGTCCTGAAGAACCATCTTTGCAGTTGGAAGCTTCTCACAACTCCCATCGTGGGAAAACACCCATGGCCTCGTGATCCACCCTCCCTTCAAGAAGGGGCCATCAGCGACAGAATTTCAAACCTGAGCGATCGTCTGATCCTCGCCCTGACTGCAGATGCACGATATCTCGATCAGGTCTGTAGACTGTGCCTGCCATATCCTCACCCAGAAACCTAGGCCTAGCTTGGGTTCTCGGACTTCCGTCTTCAGACGTCTGGCCCACAAGCCCTCCAGTTTGGCAATGCAGAACTACAATGCAGCACTCTGCCTGTCTTCCAGAAGAAAAACATTGCCCTCTGGGGCTACCCAGAAACCCCAAATGAGGATCAACCTGCACGCCATTCGGCTGTACCCCAAATATATAGGCTGACCTGGGAACTAATGCTCTTTCTGACACGGCCTGAGCCTGTACCTCCTGGCCCCACCCAGGCAGCTGGCCGCACAATGAGCACATCAGAACCACCATGGCCTTAGGTGGTCATCTCTTCTCAACCTCGATTTTCAGGCTTCAGAACTTAGACCTTATCTACAATCACGGCCCGGGTTTGAAAATGTAGCAGAAATCAGAACTCTTTCCCCATGGAAAGAAACCTTGTGGTTGGCATGTTGTCCAAGGTTCAGTGTCGTTGAAACCAGTGTGGCCCAAGAGGCCCCGACCATGCTTGCGGGCCACATTGGTCACAAACACACATTGTGACCCTCAGCCTGAGCCCAGTCCTCAGGTAAGGCCTCTCAGTGGCTGGATGGAGAGACAGCATATTGGGCTTGCCATGCCCCTAGGCCCCAATTTTTAACCATAGTTCGGGTTTTCCCTTCACTCTTCCCCAGGGCTCAGCTTTGGAATTCCTCTTTTGGTGGGACACCTGAGGTAACAAACCTGAAAGGAGTCCTCCCATCCAACTTATTGAGGAAAAACTATTGGGATCGGGCCAAGTCCACAGAGAGCAAGATTCGTCCACGGCCCATGAGGCCTCCCCAACATTCCACGGCCATCGCTGATACGAAATCCAAGGACAAAAGGCTGAGCACGCGCCTCAGACTGGCTCATTTTTAATATCCTGAGGAGTTCTTCAGATAAGAACCTACACGGCACTTGAATGCACCCGAAATATATATTCTAACCTGGGCACTAATGCACTGTCTGACAACCTGAGCCCGGACCTCGTGACCAACACCCAGACAGCTGACCGCACACTGAGCACATCAGACCCGCCATGGCGTAATATCATCATCTCTTCCCTACCTCAGTTTTCAGGCTTCAGAACCTAGACCTTATCTCCAATCACTGCCCAGGGGTGACTGTGATGCAGAAATCAGAACTCTTCCTTACTCATGGCAAGAAACCTTGTGGTCGGCATGTTGTCCAACGTTCAGTGTTGGAGAAACCAGCATTCACCCTGAGGCCCCGCCCATTCTTTAGTGCGACGAGGGCATAAACACGCATTGTGACCCTCAGCGTGAGTCCTGTCCTCTAGTACGTCCTCTCAGTGGCTCGACCATTAGATGTCATAATGGGCTTGACATGTCCCTAGGCCCCAATTTTTAACCAGATTTCTGGTTGTCCAGTCGCCCCTAACCAGGGCTCTACGCAGGAATCACTCATTTGGTGGGAAACCTGAGGTTGAAAAACAAAACAAAACAAATCATCAACAACAGAACAACGGACTTCTTCCATCCCACAGAATGACCCCAAACTCTTGGGACGGGGCCAAACCCCTAGAGAGTAAGACTCGTCCATTTCCCATGAAGTCACCCGGAAATTTCACGACCATGTTTGACACGATATCCAGAGACAGAATGTTGAGCAAGAGCCTCACACTCGCCCTTTTTTCATATCCCGAAGAGTTCTCCTCATGGTCTGTAGATCAGTCCTGCCATACCTATGACCCGAAACATAAGCCGAGCTTGTGTTTTCAGACAACTGTCCAAACAGCCCTGGCCTACACACCCCACAGGCTCAGGCCCCTGGACCCAAACCTGACGACTGTGCTTGCCCTCTCCAAGGGAATTTTGTGTGCCCATTCCAATGGCCACAACCCTATTAATAGGATAAACCTCCAAATTCCCTGAAGCCATCCCAATATTATTGGCTTCCCAGGACAAACAGGGGCAATTTGGGCCCATCTGAGCACATACCGGCACTCAGACCCGAAGACTGATGTCCCCAGATGTAAAAAGGAACGAACAGGCCCCTAGGCACTTATCGGATCCATTGCTTTGGTTTCAGGGCATCTCTCCTCAGAGGCCTGGATTTCAATAACAGCATATGGCTGTTCTTCACTCACCCATCAGAACAAATCTCATCTACACATGGGAATCTTGCACGATGGAGCTGTGTGTAAGCCTCTCTTTAGGAGAACCCTTCAGGGCCCCAGTGCCACCGCTTCATTCCAAGGTCTCCATAGACACAAAATCATATTAGGACACATCCACGGGAGAGTCCATTTCAATTCATCCTCCTCGGTTGCTCCCTCAGATCCAGCAGATCTAACCTGTCTTGTTTCTTGGAGACATTGGAATGCGAGGTGGGCTACCCAGCCATCCATCCAGAGAACCCTGCTCAGAATCGTTGTCCTGGAGCAACCAAAGGGTATCAATTGTCCTGTAGAAGAATCTTTGCAGTTGGGAGCTTCTCACAACTCCCATCGTGGGAAAACACCCTAGGCCTCGTGATCCACCCCCCCTCCAAAAAGGGCCATCATGGGAGTTCTGATTTCTACAACACAGTCACCCCTGGGCAGTGATTGGAGTTAAGGTCTAGGTTCTGAAGCCTGAAAACTGAGGTAGGGAAGAGATGATGACCTAAGGCCATGGCGGGTCTGATATGCTCAGTGTGCGGTCAGCTGTCTGGGTGTTGGTCTCCAGGTCCGGGCTCAGGTTGTCAGACAGTGCATTAGTGCCCAGGTTATAGTATATATTTTGGGTGCATTCGAGTACCGTGTAGGTTCTTATCTGAAGAACTCTTCAGGATATGAAGAATGAGCGAGTCTGAGGCGCGTGCTCAGGCTTTTGTCTCTGGATATTGTATCAGCGATGGCCGTGGAATGTTCTTGAATGGGGGGGGGGTGGAACACGAGGCCATGGGGCTTCTCCCAATGGGAGTTATGAGAAGCTCCCAACTGCAAAGATTCTTCTGCAGGACAATTGAGACCTGTTGGTTGGCTCCAGGACAACAATTCCGAGCAGGGTTCTAAGGATGGATGGCTGGGTAGCCCACCTCACATTCCAATTGTCTCCAAGCAACATGACAGGTTAGATCTGCTGCATCTGGGGGAGCAACCGAGGAGGATGAGTTGAAATGGACTCTCCCGTGGATGTGTTCTAATATGATTTTGTGTCTATGGATACCTTGGAATGAAGCGGTTGCACTGGGGCCCTGACGGGTTCTACTAAAGAGAGGCTTTCACACAGCTCCATCGTGCAAGTTTCCCATGTGTAGATGAGATTTGTTCTGATGGGTGAGTCAAGAAACAGACATATGCTGTTATTGAAATCCAGGCCTCCTTGGAGAGATGCCTGGAAACCAAAGCAATGGATCCGATAGATGCCTAGGGGCCTATTCGTTCCTTTTTACCTCTGGGGACATCAGTCTAAGGGTCTGAGTGCCGGTAGGTGCTCAGATGGGCCCAGATTGCCCCTGTTTGTACTGGGAAGCCACAAATATTGATATGGCCTCAGGGACATTGGAGGTTTATCCTAATAATAGGGTTGTGGCCATTGGAATGGGCACACACAATTCCCTTGGAGAGGGCAAGCACAGTCGTCAGGTTTGGCTCCAGGGGACTGAGCCTGTAGGGTTGTAGTCCAGGGCTGTTTGGACAGTTGTCTGAAAACACAAACTCGTCTTATGTTTCGAGTCCTATGTATGACAGGACTGATCTACAGACATGAGGAGAACACTTAGCGATTTGAAAAAAGGGCGAGTGTGAGGCTCTTGATCAAGTTTTCGTCTCTAGATATCGTGTCACTCATGATCGTGAAATTTCCGGGTGACTTAATGGGAAATGGACGAGTATTACACTCTGGGGTATAGGCCCCGTCCAACGATTTTGGTGTCATCTGTGGGATGGAAGAAGTCCGTTGTTCTGTTGTTCTTGATTTGTTTTGTTTTGTTTTTCAATCTCAGGTGTCCCACCAAATGAGGGATTCCGGAGTAGAGCCCTGGGTAGGGGCGACTGGACAACCAGAAATCTGGTTAAAAATTGGGGCCTAGGGACATGTCTGGCCCATTATTAAATCTAATGGTCCAGCCACTGAGAGGACGTACTAGAGGACAGGACTCACGCTGAGGGTCACAATACGTGTTTATGCTCTTGTCGCACTCAAGAATGGTCGGGGCCTCAGGGTGAATGCTGGTTTCTCCTACACTGAACGTTGGATAACATGCCAACCACAAGGTTTCTTGCCATGGGTAAGGAAGAGTTCTGATTTCTGTATCACAGTCACCCCTGGGCAATGATTGGAGATAAGGTCTAGGTTCTGAAGCCTGAAAACTGAGGTAGGGAAGAGATGATGACCTAAGGCCTTGGCGGGTCTGTTGTGCTCAGTGTGCGGTCAGCTGTCTGGGTGTTGGTCACGAGGTCCGGGCTCAGGTTGTCAGATATTGCATTAGTGCCCAGGTTAGACTATATATTTTGGGTGCATTCGAGTGCCGTGTAGGTTCTTATCTGAAGAACTCTTCAGGATATGAAGAATGAGCAAGTATGAGGCGTGTGCTCAGGCTTTTATCTCTGGATTTTGTAACTGCGATGGCCGTTGAATGTTGGGGAAGCCTGAAAGCCTGATGGGCCATGGACGAATCTTGGTCTCTGTGGACTTGGCCTGATCCCAATTGTTTTTCGTCAATCTTGGGATGCGACGACTCCTTTCAGGTTTATTACCTCAGGTGTCCCACTAAAAGAGGAATTCCAAAGCAGAGCCCTGGGTAAGAGTGAAGGGACAAAATGAACTATGGTTAAAAATTGGGGCCTGGGGGCATGGCAAGCCCAATATGCTGTCTCTCCATCCAGCCACTGAGCGGCCTTACCTGAGGACTGGGCTCAGGCTGAGGGTCACAATGTGTGTCTGTGACCAATGTGGCCCGCAAGCATGGGCGGGGCCTCATGGGCCACACTGGTTTCAACTACACTGAACCTTGGACAACATGCCAACCACAAGGTTTCTTGCCATGGGGAAAGAGTTCTGATTTCTGCATCATTTTCAAAGCCGGGCCTTAATTGGAGATAAGGTCTAGGTTCTGAAGCCTGAAAACCGAGGTTGAGAAGCGATGACAACCTAAGGCCATGTCGGGCCTGTGGAGAGCCATCCAGCAGATGCAAGGAGTCACATAGACGGGCGTGCCTGAAGATTGAGGAACTGAGAATGATTGGTTTAGGAGGATGTGGGTGCGCTCGTGGCTGACGCACACAGCACCAGGAGCCAAGAGATAAACGCATGATCACTGCTAGAGAACAATAGAGTCCTGTATGGTTACATAAGGGTCCACAAGGACACTGCGTGCACGGCGTTATGATTGGCCAAATAGGGAGGCGAGAACCGGTGAACTTCGTGAATAAATACTGCTGTAAGTGCTTGGTGCGGCGCGGCCGCCATTACTCATAAAAGAAGCTTGCCACTCACCTCGTCTGCGGGTCGTTTTTGCGGGCCGAGTGCGACAACTGATGCCGAAACCCGGCATCCCTATCTCCAGACGCAGAACGAGGATCGAGATAAGAGCAATGATAAGGTAAAGAGTGCACCTATTTCTGTCTATTGACAGGGAAGTTCCCTGAAGACGATCGGACGTAAGGGTGTTTATGAAGTTCTTCAGGGACGATAAGAAGTTCCCCGTAGACGATAAGACGTTAGGGTGTTTGTGAAGTTGTACGGGGACGATAAGGTAAAGTTTCCTCGGAATGGGGAACGATCTTTCTCGCTTGGAGGACTCCTTATAAGATGTCCTCAAGACGAACGGTACCCCTTTAAAGGCAAAAACAGCGAGGGCCTTTTTTTGAAAGAAGTAGAAGAGATTGCCCCCTGGTTTATTGAAGAAGGGCTCCTAAATGTGCCACAATGGGAAAACCTGGGTGAGGACTTAAAACGCTGCCCCTCTACATCCCCGGGGACTCTAGCTGTGTGGTCCTTGGTGAAGGTATGTTTGCAATCCCCCCGAGGGCCCTTGCAGCGAGCTGTACGACAGGGGGGCAAAGTCCTTGAGCAAATGAAGGAAGAGTCCCGTAAGGGCTCCTCCCGAGATTCTGAATCCGAAAGCAAAAGCTCAGAAGGGATGTCCGAACGCGAGTTACAGGAGCTAGGAAAGATAGAGGCAAATAACAAGAAAAGGGAATCTCCCGGTCTCCAGACAGACTTGGAGACCGTGAGGCAGCAACTTGAGGAAAAGAAGGCGGAATTGCAAAAGGCATTAGGAGAATTAAGAGTGCAGGGAGAAGTAATGGTGCAGCTGAAAACAGGGGCGGAAGCCGCAGTTGTGGCGCAGTCGAAATTAAAAACGGAAGTTACACCGCTTCCGCATTCTAGCCCCATGGCGCCACCCCATGAGTGGCCCCCGCCTTATAGGCCCAGCTGCGCCAAGACGTGCTATTGTTCGGGCTGTTCCGCGGAAAATTGGAGAGAGGTCCTTGGCCCAGGAAAAGGCTTTTTTCCAGTGTTAGAAGATCAGAATCAGCAGAGGTGCCACCAACCACTAGATTTCAAGTTGGTAAAGCAGCATAAGGAGGCAGTCAGCGCCTATGGACCCCAGGCAGCTTTCACTGTCTCCCCTTGTGGAGTCGCTGGGAACACTTTACCTCGCTCCTGAGGATTGGGCTAACTTGACCAGAGCGGTATTAAGTGGAGGACAATATCTAGAATGGAAAATCCAAAATCAGGACAATTGTCAGGACACAGCTCGGAGAAATGCGGCCGCAGGTAACCCACAATGGAGTTTGGAAATGCTGATGGGCACGCGGCCATACCTTGGGGCCCATGTGCAGAGTACATACCCCCCTGCGGTGTATCAACAGGTAGCTACGGCATCCCTCAAGGCTTGGAAGACTTTGAGAGGGGCAAGAGACTTGCAAGGCCAATTATCCAAAGTATTGCAAGGGCCTAACGAGCCCTATGCTGATTTTGTGGACAGGTTGATACAGACCGCAGGTAGAATGTTCGGGGATGTTGATACAGCAATGCCACTTATCAAGCAGTTAGCCTATGAGAATGCCAATAAATGGTGTAGAGAGGCTATCAGACCCTGGAGATCAAAGGACTTATCAGCCTACATCATCAAAGTCTGTAGAGATATAACGGGGCCTATAATTCAAGGACAGGTTATGGCAGCGGCTTTCGCACAAGCCATGTACGGCCAGGAAGGAGTCCGCCCCAAAGGATGCTTTTCAATGTGGCCAGGAAGGACACGTTAAGAGGAATTGCCCGCAGCGTGGAACCCAGACTGGAAAAGCGCACCCAAAAGTACCGCCAGAAGGCTTAAGGCCTCGGCGTTGCCCGCGATGTAGGAAGGGAAATCACTGGGCACATGAATGTCGCTCCATGGAGGACACTGAGGGGAACCCGTTGCCTCCTAACAACTGGGGGAATTCAAAAAACGGGAGGCAGGGCCCCACCCCCAGGGGCCCGAATCAAATGCACGGGGTGGCAATGTCCCTACCTACCAAGCCGCGATGGGTTTTCCCACCCTCCGATCAGGGGAGTCAATCCACGCAGGGCCCAGGAGAGCCACAACAGGTTCCGACGGACTTGACGTCTGTGCCACCACCCGAATGGTCCTAACGCCTGAAATGGGAGTGCAGGCCGTGCCATCTGACCTGCATGGAGGGCCTCCAAAAGGAACGGTGGGGCTCCTCCTTGGTAGGAGCTCCTCCACTATGCGGGGACTTCAGGTCCACCTGGGAGTCATTGATCCCGATTTCGAAGGGGAGGTTAAAATTCTGATTTCATCTCCGAGGGGTATTAACATTATAAATCCAGGGGATAGGGTCGCACAGCTCTTAATTTTGCCCAGCGATCACGAAAAATATCCATCCACAGGCCAGGCGAGGAAAGGTGGCCTAGGATCCACAGGATCTTCCCTCGCGTGCCTTACCATGGGCATGAAAGAGAGGCCCATGCTTAAATTAAGGATCAGAGGAAGACCATTCTGGGGGCTCCTAGATACAGGAGCAGACAAAAGTATTATAAATCATCTAGATTGGCCAAAGGCCTGGGCTCTGATTAAGGCTAATCAAAACCTCCGAGGATTAGGGGTAGCTACCAGCCCAGATATTAGTGCCGCATCCTTAGATTGGGAAGATGAGGAGGGTCATAAAGGCATTTTCCAACCGTATGTTTGTGCCACCCCCGATTCTCTGTGGGGACGCGATGTGCTGGAGCAGATGGATATTAGACTTACTACTGAAAAACTGTATCGTGGGGCCTCCCAAACCATTATGAGGAACATGGGATATAAGCCTGGCCAGGGCCTTGGAGCCAAGGGCCAGGGAGATCCCGATCCCCCTTCCATGGGAGGTCAGGGTTTTTCCTAGCGGCCACTGAGGCAATTCGAATAACTTGGAAACAACAGGAGCCGCGCTGGGTGCCTCAGTGGCCTTTAACAAAAGACAAGCTACAAGCGGCAAGAGAATTAGTCCAAGAGCAACTCAAAGCAGGACACATTCAAGAATCCATGTCCCCGTGGAATCCTCCCATATTTGTGATAAAAAAGAAATCAGGCAAATGGCGATTGTTACATGACCTCCGACAAATTAATGGTCAAATGCAGGTCATGGGACCCCTTCAGTTGGGGCTCCCAGTCATGACAGCGTTACCCAAAAATTGGCCCTCTATCATAATAGATACCAAAGACTGTTTCTTCTCCATTCCTTTACACCCCTGTGGATTGGAGCGCTTTGCCTTTACTCTGCCATCCATTAATCATGCTGAGCCAGATCAAAGATATGAATGGAGAGTACTCCCTCAAGGGATGGCTAATAGCCCCACCTTATGTCAGTTGTATGTGAGTCGAGCATTGGAACCTTTTCGAAAAGCATTTCCAAACCTACTTTGTTATCACTATATGGATGACATCCTGATCTGTGGGCCAGATGAGAGGTCTCTGCCCTCGGCTCTAACCTTCCTACAGAAGCAATTGGCAGAGTGGGGACTAACTATATCCCCTGAAAAGATCCACGCAGGTAACCTACAGAAATACCTTGGTATGCAGCTCTCTAACGCAACAGTAAAACCTCAATTGGTCCAGATCCGTAGGGATCACCTGCACACATTGAATGACTTCCAGAAACTTCTAGGAGACATTAATTGGATCCGACCATATATAAAAATCACTACAGCACAATTGAAACCCTTATTTGATATCCTGCCTGGAGATTCTAAATTAGACTCCCCAAGAACTCTTACCCCAGCTGCCATTAGATCATTACAGTTGGTTGAAAGCAGACTAGCCTTAACTGCAGCAGATAGATGTGACCTGGAAAAGCCTATAAATGCCGTAGTTATCCCATCCCCTGGATCACCCACAGGAGCACTATGGCAGGGAGGACCCCTGTTATGGATTTACCTGCCCCATAATCTTAGCCGTGTCATCACCCCGTATGCTACAGCTGTAGCTATGATAGCAAGCAAAATATTCAAAGCTAGCATACAGGTCCTCGGGAGACTGCCCGATGCGTGTATAGTCCCTTATGACAAAAACCAAGTGAACATTCTAACACATGAAAATGATGATTGGGCCATTTTGACGATCGCTTATCCTGTCACATTTGATAATCATTATCCCTCACACCCCCTAATTGGATTTTACAAAAATACACCCCTCATATGGCCTAAATCCTGCCGATTAGAGCCATTGGTTGATGCCCTCATGGTGTTTACAGATGGTAGCAAATCTGGAACTGGTGCCTACGTGGTGGAAGGAGAGGTAATTCCGGTTGTTGTGCCATCAACCTCAGCTCAAAGAACTGAATTGTTGGTAATTATGTGTGTTTTTTACAAAGGTTTCAAAATCAGCCTATCAATATTATTTCAGACAGTAAATATGCAGTTGTAGCTACCAGATCTGTTGAGACTGCCATTATCTCAGCCAGTCAATCAGAAATTTCCTCCCTGCTGATTGAATTGCAAGACCTCATTCTCTCTCGTCGTGCCCCTTTTTATATCGGACATCTCAGAGCACACTCAGACCTCCCAGGGCCTATGGCTAAGAGAAACCGAATAGCTGACACGGCCGCACGCTTTCATGTCTGTAGCGCCTTGGAAGACGCGAGAACCTATCATAAAAGGTGGCATGTCAATGCCCAAACTTTAAAGATGCGTTTTAACATCTCAAGAGCTGATGCACGAGACATCGTGAAGTCTTGTGGTAATTGTGTAACACATTTGCCTATGCCCTCCCTAGGGGTAAATCCCAAAGAGCTCTTACCTAACCACCTATGGCAAATGGATGTAACACATGTTCCTTCCTTCGGACAACAAAGATACGTCCATTTAAGTGTAGACACTTGCTCGGGGATTGTTAGCGCGACCCCCTTGCGAGGGAAAAATGTCAAAAATGTGATGTCCCATTGCCGGTGCAGCTTTGCCTGCTGGGGAGTGCCAAAGCACTTGAAAACAGACAATGCCCCTGCTTACACTTCTGCAGGCTTTCGCAGCTTCATGGCCTGCTACAATATCCAGCATGTTACAGGCATACCATATAATCCTCGAGGCCAGGGCATTGTGGAACGCGCGCACCTGACCTTTAAAACTACCTTGCAAAAAATACTAAAAGGGGGGGATTGGAGAGGAGTATCATACACCCAATGACCTCACCAATCTGGTCACCTTTATTTTAAATTTTCTCACGGTTGACAAGGACGGCACTTCGGCCGCGGAACGTCATTGGGGCCAACAGAAAATGCAGCAGTCAATGGTGAAATGGAAAGATGTCCTTACTGGCTTATGGAAGGGACCTGACCCGGTGCTTCGGTGGCACCGAGGTTCCCTTTGTGTTTTCCCACAGGATGCGCCTGCTCCACTCTGGGTGCTGGAACGCCTCACCAGGCTGGTGGCCGTGGAACCTGTGGAGGATGCTGGTGATGATGATGATAGTGACGACGACTGTCCTGCAGCCTGTTCCCATGAAGGCGGAGCCAGTCCAACTGTGGCCGAGACAAGAGACTGCCCAGCTTCAGGCCCTTCTTCAAATGGCTCAGCATAGAGTGCATTCTTCTCACCCGAACTCATGTTTGCTACTGACGCTTATTTTTATGCAACAGGTGTTGGCAGCCCAGCCCAGGCTCATTATATTGGGCATATGTCCCCGATCCACCCCTTTTACAGCCCGTGGGTTGGAACGTGAGTTCTATTCCTGTATATGTTAATGATACTGTCTTGCTAGGCCCTCCCTCTTCTGTTCATCTCCAGCCACAGCAGGCTGCCATATCTTACAAGGGCTATTCTGATGTATATCCCATATGCTTTGCGATGAAGCGCACAATACCACGCTGTTTAAGTGTTTCCCCGCGATCTGGTTATAGTGGTGTGAATATAGCTGGCCTTGACACTACCTATAGCACCATAGTGACTTCTGGTATAGCCCCATGGGATATTCCACTTTGTGCAGCTAACTTAAGTATAGCTAAGGGGATTGGAGTACCCTGGAAGCTCTGCCTAGGACAAAAACTACTAAGTACTCACTAGAGGATAGATATGAGCTTTGGGATTGGGGGTCTATAATATCTTCCGGATGTCCTGAATGCCGTCCGAAAATTCCCCCAATTCTCACTCCTCAACGTGTGGCTATCCGGTGCAAACTGAGATTTGGAAACTTATTGCCGCCTTTGGAGGCGCCACACTCCTTGTCCCGCAAACCAGTAACGCTAAGACCATATTTGGATATGAGAATATTGGACAAATACTCAGATACCCCCAAGCCTGCGTGCCCCATCCATTCATGCTGGTTGTAGGAAACCTTACAGTAAAAAAGGAAAATGCCACTTATCATTTCTCTTGTTATAACTGTACCCTAATCAATTGTATTCAAGGAGTGCTGCCAGGCGATGGATTATTAGTGGTAAAACAGCCCCCATTTGTTATGATCCCAGTTAATATCTCCAAACCATGGTATTCTAACCCCGGCTTAGAGTTGTGGGAGCATGTACAGGCTGCCCTAAGCCGACCCCGACGAGAGCTAGGATTGTTGTTACTCGGGATAGTCTCCTTAATCACCCTAATTGCAACAGCTACCACAGCGTCTGTGTCCCTTGCTCAGGCTGTGCATACTGCTGATACTGTGGATCAGCTCGCACATAACTCTTCTGCCGTGCTGGGAATTCAGGAAGATATAGATAAAAGAGTTGAAACCCGGTTAAATGCACTATATGATACTGTTAGATTTCTAGGGGAGGAAATTCAGAGCTTAAAATTGCGCACCAGGATCCGGTGTCATAGCGATTATCACTGGATTTGTGTAACCTCTAAAAAATATAATGACTCTGAGACTTCGTGGGACCGAGTACAACGCCATCTCGAGGGGGTTGGTCTAACTCTAATCTATCCCTTGATCTGTTGCAATTACATCAAGAAATATTAGATATTGAAGAAGCTCCTCATGCCAAGTTAACTGTTGCTCAGCTTGCTGAAAAAACTTTGTAAGCTCCTTGTTTTCTCACTTCCCTTCCCTGACGCACGCATGGTATGTTGTAGGAACAATTATAGGAGTGCTAGTGGTAATTGTTCTTTTCATGTGCCTCTTGCTTGTGCGGTTAAAATTATACTAGCAGAAGTTTATAAGTTAAGATCCATCATACGTAACCATCAACTAATCAACCGCTGTGGGCTCAGAATGTCACCTTGAACGCCACCCAGGTATCTCTTGGCTCCGTCAGCGATATGGTTAGTATGTTATAACAATCAGTCTCATTCCTCAAAAACTGGGCAGGCATAGGATCCCTGATTATGATGATGATTCTGGCTCAAGTGCTCCTTCTACAATGCATTGCGCGACAACAACGGCTACAGCAACGGGCTTTGGTCTAAGCCATGATGGCTCTGGAGGCTGGCACCTACCCCCCCAAATATGTCTTAGTATGCTGGGTCGGTAGCCAAAGACGGGTAAGACTGATCCCTCACCGTAGAACCTAAGACAGGGGCTCCTCGGCCAGGGGGAGTACCCGATGATGGGTAAGCATGTGTGCTGGGGTTGGCAACCTAAGACAGGCACGATCCCTGCCATATAAACAATAAAAAAGGGGGAGCTGTGGAGAGTCATTCAGCAGATGCAAGGATTCACGTAGACGGCAGTGCCTGTAGATTGAGGAATTAAGAATGATTGTTTTAGGAGGATGTGTGTGCGCTCGTGGCTAACGCATGAGCAGCACCAGGAGCCAAGAAAGAAACGCATGATCACCGCTAGAGAACAATAGAGCCCTGTATGGTTACATAAGAGTGCCAAGAGGACGCTGCGTGCGCGGCATTGTGATTGGGCGAGGGGGGGGGTGAACGCGCGTGAATAAATATCGCTGTGTGCTTGGTTTGCGGGCGGCCGCCATTATTAAAAAAGAAGCTTGCAACTCACCTCGTCTGCGGGTCGTTCTTGCAGGCCGAGAGCGACAGATGACGACCTAAGGCCATGGCGGGTCAGATGTGCTCAGTGTGCGGCCAGCTGTCTGGGTGGGGCCAGGAGGTCCAGGCTCAGGCTGTGTCAGAAAGGGCATTAGTGCCCAGGTCAGCCTATATATTTGGGGTACAGCCGAATGGCGTGCAGGTTGATCCTCATTGGGGGTTTCTGGGTAGCCCCAGAGGGCAAAGTTTTTCTTCTGGAGGGCAGGCAGAGTGCTGCATTATAGTTCTGGATTGCCAAACTGGAGGGCTTGTGGGCCAGTAGTCTGAGGACGGAAGTCTGAGAACCCAAGCTAGGCCTAGTTTTCTGGGTGAGACCTGATTCGAGATCTCGTGCATCTGAAGTCAGGGCAAGGATCAGACGATCGCTCAGCTTGGACATTCTGCCCCTGATCGCCCCTTCCTGAAGGGGGGGAGGATGGAATACGAGGCCATGGTGGTTTTCCCACGATGGGAGTTGTGAGAAGCTCCCAACTGCAAAGATTCTTCTGCAGGACAATTGAGACCTGTTGGTTGGCTCCAGTACAACGATTCCGAGCAGGGTTCTAAGGATGGATGGCTGGGTAGCCCACCTCGCATTCCAATTGTCTCCAAGAAAGAAGACAGGTTAGATCTGCTGGATCTGAGGAGCAACCGAGGAGGCTGAGTTGAAATGGACTCTCCCGTGGATGTGTCCTAATATGATTTTCTGTCTATGGAGACCTTGGAATGACGCGGTGGCACTGGGGCACTGAAGGGTTCTCCTAAAGTGAGGCTTTCACACAGCTCCATCGTGCAAGTTTCCCATTTGTAGATGAGATTTGTTCTGATGGGTGAGTCTAGAAACAGCCATATGCTGTTATTGAAATCCAGGCCTCTGAGGAGAGATGCCTGGAAACAAAAGCAATGGATCCGATAGGTGCCCAGGGGACTGTTCGTTCCTTTTTAACTCTGGGGATATCAGTCTACGGTTCTGAGTGCCGGTAGGTGCTCAGATGGGCCCAGATTGCACCTGTTTTTCCTGGGAAGCCACAAATATTGGGATGGCCTCAGTATTGGAGGTTTATCCTCTTAGTATGGTTGTGGCCATTGCAATGGGCACACACAATTCTTTTGGAGAGGGCAAGCACAATCGTCACGTATGGCTCCAGGGGCCTGAGCCTGTACGGTGTGTAGGCCAGGGCTGTTTGGACAGTTGTCTGAAAACACAAACTCGGCTTATGTTTCGGGTCATAGGTATGGCAGGACTGATCTACAGACCATGAGGAGAACTCTTCGGGATATGAAAAAAGGGCGAGTGTTTTCGCTCTTGCTCAAGTTTTTATCTCTGGATATCGTGTCACTCATGGTCGTGAAATTTCCGGGTGACTTCATGGGAAATGGACGAGTCTTACTCTCTGGGGTGTTGGCCCCGTCCAAAGATTTTGGGGTCATTTTGTGGGATGGAAGAAGTCAGTTGTTGTGTTGTTGTTGATTTGTTTTGTTTTGTTTTGTTTTTCAACCTCAGGTGTCCCACCAAATGATGGATTCCAGAGTAGAGCCCTGGGGATGGGCGACTGGACCACCAGAAATCTGGTTAAGTATTGGGACCTAGGGACATGTCAAGCCCATTATGACATCTAATGGTCCAGCCACTGAGAGGACGTACTAGAGGACAGGACTCATGATGAGGGTCACAATGCGTGTTTATGGGCTCGTAGCACTCAAGAATGGGCGGGGCCTCAGGGTGAAAGCTGGTTTCTCCTACACTGAACGTTGGACATCATGCCAACCACAAGGTTTCTTGCCATGGGTAAGGAAGTGTTCTGATTTCTGCATCACAGTCACCCCTGGGCAGTGATTCGAATAAGGTCCAGCTTCTGAAGCCTGAAAACTGAGGTAGGGAAGAGATGATGACCTAAGGCCATGGCGGATCTGATGAGCTCAGTGTGCGATCAGCTGTCTGGGTGTTGGTCACGAGGTCCGGGCTCATGTTGTCAGACAGTGCATCAGTGCCCAGGTTAGACTATATATTTTGGGTGCATTCGAGTGCCGTGTAGGTTCTTATCTGAAGAACTCTTCAGGATATGAAGAATGAGCGAGTCTGAGGAGCGTGCTCAGGCTTTTGTCTCTGGATTTTGTATCAGCGATGGCCGTGGAATGTTGGGGAGGCCTCATGGGCCATGGACGAATCTTGCTCTCTGTGGATTTGGCCCGATCCCAATTGTTTTTCGTCAATCTGTGGGATGGGAGGACTCTTTTTCAGGTTTTTTACCTCAGGGTTACCATCAAAAGAGGATTTCCAAAGCAGAGCCCTGGGGAAGAGTGTAGTGACAACCCGAACTATGGTTAAAAATTGGTGCCTAGGGGCATGGCAAGCCCAATATGCTGTCTCTCCATCCAGCCACTGAGAGGCCTTACCTGAGGACTTGGCTCAGGCTGAGGGTCACAATGTGTGTTTGTGACCAATCTGGCCCGCAAGCATGGGCGGGGCCTCATAGGCCACACTGGTTTTAAGTACACTGAACCTTGGACAACATGCCAACCACAAGGTTTCTTGCCATGGGGAAAGAGTTCTGATTTCTGCATCATTTTCAAACCCGGGCCGTGATTGGAGATAAGGTCTAAGTTCAGAAGCCTGAAAACCGTGTTTGAGAAGAGATGACGATAAGGCCATGGCTGGTCCGCTGTGCTCTGTGTGCGGCCAGCTGTCTCGGTGGGGCTTGGAAATCCAGGCTCAGGCAGTGTCAGAAAGGGCATTAGTGCCCCGGTTAGCCTATATATGTGGGGTACAGCCGAATGGCGTGCAGGTTGATCCTCATTTGGGGATTCTGGGTAGGCCCTGAGGGCAATGTTTTTCTTCGGGAGAACAGAACAGGCAGAGTGCTGCATTGTAGTTCTGGATTGCCAAACTGGAGGGCTTGTGGCCAGTAGTCTGAGGACGGAAGTCTGAAAACCCAAGCTCGGCCTAGGGTTCTGGGTGAGACCTGAATCGAGATCTCGAGCATCTGAAGTCAGGGCGAGGATCAGACGATCGCTCAGGTTGGACATTCTGTCCCTGATGGCCCCTACTTGAAAGGGGGGTGGATCATGAGTCCATGGGGGTTTTCCCACGATTGGAGATGTGAGAAGCCCCCAACTGCAAAGATTCTTCTGCAGGACAATTGAGACCTGTTGGTTGGCTCCAGGTCAACGTTTCCGAGCAGGGGTTCTAAGGATAGAGGGCTGGGTAGCCCACCACGCATTCCAATTGTCTCCAAGCAACAAGACAGGTTAGATCTGCTGGATCTGGGGGAGCAACCGAGGTGGCTGAGTTGAAATGGACTCTCTCATGGATGTGTCCTAATATGATTTGTGTCTATGGAGACCTTGGAATGAAGCGGTGGCACTGGGGCCCTGAAGGGTTCTCCTAAAGAGAGGCTTTCACACATCTCCATCGTGCAAGTTTCCCATGTGTAGATGAGATTTGTTCCGATGGGTGAGTCAAGAAACAGCCATATGCTGTTATTGAAATCCAGGCCTCTGAGAAGAGATGCCTGCAAACCAAAGCAATGGATCCTATAGGTGCCTAGGGGCATGTTCGTGCCTTTTTACCTCTGGGGACCTCAGTTTACGGGTCGGAGTGCCGGTAGGTGCTCAGATGGGCCCAGATTGCCCCTGTTTGTCCTGGGAAGCCACAAATATTGGGATGGCCTCAGGGACTTTGGAGGTTTATCCTATTAGTAGTGTTGTGGCCATTGGAATGGGCACACACAATTCCCTTGGAGAGGGGAAGCACAGTCTTCAGGTTGGGCTCCAGGGTCCTGAGCCTGTAGGGTGTGTAGGCCAGGGATGTTTGGACAGTTGTCTAAAAACACAAACTCGGCTTATGTTTCAGGTCATAAGTATGGCAGGACTGATCTACAGACCATGAGGAGAACTCTTCGGGATATGAAAAAAGGGCGAGTGTGAGGCTCTTTCCCAAGTTTTTGTCTCTGGATATCGTGTCACTCATGGTCGTGAAATTTCCGGTTGACTTCATCGGAAATGGACGAGTCTTACTCTCTGGGGGGTTGGCCCCTTCCAAAGACTTTGGGGTCATTCTGTGGGATGGAAGATTTCCGTTGTTCTGTTGTTGTTGATTTGTTTTGTTTTTCAACCTCAGGTGTCCCAACAAATGAGGGATTCCAGAGTAGAGACCTGGGGAGTGGCGACTGGACAACCAGAAATCTGGTTAAAATTGGGGCCTCGGTACATGTCATGCCCATTATGACATCTAATGGTCCAGCCACTGAGAGGACGTACTAGAGGACAGGACTCACGCTGAGGGTCACAATGCGTGTTTATGCCCTCGTCGCACTCAAGAATGGGAGGGGCCTAAGGGTGAAAGCTGGTTTCTCCTACACTGAACGTTAGACAACATGCCAACCACAAGGTTTCTTTCCATGGGGAAGGAAGAGTTCAGATTTCTGCATCACAGTCACCCCTGGACAGTGATTGGAGGTAAGGTCTAGGTTCTGAAGCCTGAAAACAGAGGTAGGGAAGAGATGATGACCTAAGGCCATCGCGGGTCTGATGTGCTCAGTGTGCGGTCAGCTGTCTGGGTGTTGGTCACGAGGTCCGGGCTCAGGTTGTCAGGCAGTGCATTAGTGCCCAGGTTAGACTATATATTTTGGGTGCTTTCGAGTGCCGTGTAGGTTCTTATCTGAAGAACTCTTCAGGATATGAGAAATTGAGCGAGTCTGCGGCGAGTGCTCAGTCTTTTGTCTCTGGATTTTGTATCAGCGATGGCCGTGGAATGTTGGGGAGGCCTCATGGGCCATGGACGAATCTTGCTCTCTGTGGATTTGGCCCGATCCCAAAGGTTTTTCGTCAATATGTGGGATGGGAGGACTCTTTTTCAGGTTTGTTACCTCAGGGGTCCCACCAAAAGAGGAATTCCAAAGGAGAGCCCTGGGGAAGAGTGAAGGGACAACCCGAACTATGGTTAAAAATTGGGGCCTAGGGGCATGGCAAGCCCAATATGCTGTCTCTCCATCCAGCCACTGAGAGGCCTTACCTGAGGAGACTGGGCTCAGGCTGAGGGTCACAATGTGTGTTTGTGACCAATGTGGCCCGCAAGCATGGCCGGGGCCTCATGGGCCACACTGGTTTCAAGTACACTGAACCTTGGACAACATGCCAACCACAAGGTTTCTTGCCATGGGGAAAGAGTTCTGATTTCTGCATCATTTTCAAACCCGGGGCCGAGATTGGAGATATGGTCTAGGTTCAGAAGCCTGAAAACCGAGATTGAGAAGAGATGACGATAAGGCCATGGCGGGTCCGTTGTGCTCAGTGTGCGGCCAGCTGTCTGGGTGAGGCCAGGAGGTCCAGGCTCAGACTGTGTCTGAAAGGGCTTTAGTGCCCAGTCAGCCTATATATGTGGGCTACAGCCGAATGGCGTCCCGGTTGATCCTCATTTGGGGAATCTGGGTAGGCCCAGAGGGCAATGTTTTTCTTCTGGAGAACAGGCACAGTGCTGCATTGTAGTTCTGGATTGCCATACTGGAGGGCTTGTGGTCCAGTAGTCTGAGGACGGAAGTCTGAGATCCCAAGCTAGGCCTAGGTTTCTGGGTGAGGATATGGCAGGCACAATCTACAGACCTTAATCGTGATCTCGTGCATCTGAAGTCAGGGCGAATATCAGACGATCGCTCAGGTTGGACATTCTGTCCCTGATGGCCCCTTCTAGAAGGGGTGGTGGATCACGAGGCCATGGGGATTTTCCCACGATGGGAGTTGTGAGAAGCTCCCAACTGCAAAGATTCTTCTGTAGGAAAAATGAGACCTGTTGGATGTCTCCAGGACAAGTTTCCGAGCAGGGTTCTAAGGATGGATGTCTGTGTACCCCACCAGCATTCCAATTGTCTCCAAGCAACAAGACAGGTTAGATCTGCTGGATCTGGGGGAGCATCGAGGAGACTGAGTTTAAATGGACTCTCCCGTGTTCGCGTCCTAATATGATTTTGTGTCTTTGGAGAACTTGGAATAAAGCGGTGGCACTGGGGCCCTGAAGGGTTCTCCTAAAGAGAGGCTTTCACACAGCTCCATCGTGCAAGTTTCCCATGTGTAGATGAGATTTGTTCTGATGGGTGAGTCAAGAAACAGGCATATGCTGTTATTGAAATCCAGGCCTCTGAGGAGAGATGACTGGAAGCCAAACCAATGATGCGATAGTTGCTAGGGACCTGTTCGTTCCTTTTTACCTCTACGGGTCTGAGTGTAGGTAGGTGCTCAGATAGGCCCAGATTGCCCCTGTTTGTCCTGGGATGCCCTAAATATTGGGATTGCCTCAGGGACTTTGGAGGTTGATCCTCTTAGTAGGGTTGTGGCCATTGGAATGGGCACATACAATTCCCTTGGAGAGGGCAAGCACAGTCGTCAGGTTTGGCTCCAGGGGCCAGAGCCTGTAGGGTGTGTAGGCCAGGTCTCTTTGGACAGTTGTCTGAAAACACAAACTCGCCTTATGTTTCGGGTCATAGGTATGGCAGGACTGATGTACAGACCATGAGGAAAACACTTCGGGATATGAAAAAAAGGCGAGTGTGAGGCTCTTGCTCAAGTTTTTGTCTCTGTATATCGTGTCACTCATGGTCGTGAAATTTCCGGGTGACTTCATGGGAAATGGACGAGTCTTACACTCTGGGGGTTTGGCCCCGTCCAAAGAGTTTAGGGTCATTCTGTGGATGGAAGAAGTCCGTAGTTGTATGGTTGTTGATTTCTTTTGTTTTGTTTTTCAACCTCAGGTGTCCCACCAAATGAGGGATTCCAGAGTAGAGCCCTGGGGAGGGGCGACTGGAGAACCAGAAATCTGGTTAAAAATTGGGGCCTAGGGACATGTCAAGCCCATCATGACATCTAATGGTCCAGCCACTGAGAGGACGTACTAGAGGACAGGACTCACGCTGAGGGTCACAATGTGTGTTTATGCCCTCGTCGCACTCAAGGTTGGGTGGGTCCTCAGGGTGAAAGCTGGTTTCTCCTACACTGAACGTTGGACAACATACCAACCACAAGGTTTCTTCCCATGGGTAAGGAAGAGTTCTGATTTCTGCATCACAGTCACCCCTGGGCAGTGATTGGAGAATCAAAAAGTGACACCAGGGGGCTCAGATCAGAGAGTCCCACACCTTCTGATCCACTCTTATAGGCTTAGGTCTCCTCCCCTCTGTGTGTGGGTGGGTGTGTGTGTGTGGGGGGGGGTGCCTCTGTGTGTCTGTGTGTCTGTGTGTAAAGAGGTCCTGGCTATGCCATCGAGGGTGGAGATGCCCCAAGCAGGATCAGGCTGATGAGGGCTTAGATATCTGGTGGTCAAGTCATGTTCACACCCCAGTTTAAGGCTGGTTAAGAGGGATGGGGTGTAGGGTCTACACCCTTCTGCCCAGGGTTTATCCTGAGACCCTGAACGGATGGGTCCATGACCCAGGATTAGGGCTAACCCTAACAGTAACCACTAACCCTGACCCTGACCCTGACTGACTGTGAGACTGCCCCAAACCCTAACCCAAGCCCTGACCCTGACCCTGACCCTGACCCTGACTGTGATCCTGACCTGAACCCTAAACATAAACCTAAGCCTGACACTGACCCCTATGTGGACCCTGAACCTTAGCCTAACTCTGACATTACCGTAACCATGACTCAAACCTAACCAGGACCCTGACCCTGACTCTAATCCTAACCCTGACGCTGACCTAACCCGGACCCTAAACCTAATCCTGACCGTGACTTGTGCTTGACCTTAACCCTAAACCTAATGGTAACTCTAACCATGACCCTAACAAGGACCCTGAACCTAAACATCATGCTGACCCTGACCTTAACACTAACCCCTAACCTAAACAAAACCCTAACCCTGACATTACGATATCTATCCCTAATCCTAAACATAACCCTACTTCTAACTCTAACCCTAACCCCAATCCCAAACCCTACCGCCAAAACGTAACTGTGACAGTGAACCGAACATTGACCCTATACGAAAGCCTGACCCTCAACCTGACCCCAGCCCTGACATTTACCGGACCCTGACTCTGACCCTAATCCTAACCTTGACACTAACTCTGACAACTACATAAACCTATCCCAGACCCGAATGTGGACTTTAAACCAATACCTGAACCTGACCCTAAACAGGACACTGGTGCTAATCTTCACCCTGACCCTGACCCAGACCATGACGATAACCTAACCCTGACCCTTACAGTGACCGCGAAATCAACAGAACACTAAACCTGACCCTGACTGTGAGACTGAAACTAACTCTGACCCTAAATGTAACCCTGACCCTGACACTAACATGGGCCCTCCCCCGAAACGTATCTCTGAACCTAACCCTAACACAAACCCCTAACCCTACCACGGACCCTGACCCCAACAAGTTCTAACCCTAACCGTCAACCTAACGCTAAATGTAGAACTAACCCTAAACATTAACAATAACCCTGAGCCTATACCTGACTCTGATCATAACCCTAACCCTGAACTTTGCCTATACCAGACCCTGTCCCTAAACCGGACACTGGACCTGACCCTTAACCTAACCATGAACCTAACAATGACCACTACATAACCCTGTCCCTGACACGAATGTGGACTTTAAACCAATACCTGATCCTGACCGTAAACCTGACACTGGCCCTAGACTTCACCCTGAACCCGACCCAGGCAAAGACCAGAAACCTAAGCCTGACCCTAACAGTGACCCTGACCCTCACCCTAACAATAAACCTGACACTGAAAGTAAGCCTGAACCTATCTCTAACCCTAAACGTAACCCTGACCCTGACACTAACACGGGCCCTGACCCGAAACCTAACGCTGAACCTAACCTTAAACCTAACCCCTAACATTATCCCTGACACTGACCCTAACCCGGTCTAACCCTAACACGCAACCTACCTACCTCTAACCCTAAACCTAACCACACTTTAACAATAATCCTGACCCTCTCCCTGAACCTGATCATAACCCTAACTCTGTACTTTGCCTATGTCAGACCTTAACCTTAAACCAGACCCTGGCCTTGACCTTAATACTGACCCTAAACCTGACTGTAAACCTAACTCTGACTCAATCCGTGATCCTGAACAGATTAGTAACCCTAAAGCTAACCCTTATCCTCAACCTACTCATGAAACAGAACCTAAAAATAAAGCTGACCTTACCAAAACCATGAACCTAAACCTTGACCCTGACCCTAACCCTGACACTAAACCTGTCCAAAACCTAACCCTGACCTGACATGACCTTGCCCCCAAACCAAAACTTGGACCGGACCGTAAATCTGATCATGACCCTGCCTGGACATAAAACTAACTGTCAGTCTAACACTGACCCTGACCCTGACTCTGACCGTAACGCTAACCCTGAACCTACTGTGATCATGACACTAAACCTAACCATGAACCGAACCCTAAACCTGACCCCTACACTAAGCCTTACGCTAACCCTGACTCCAAAGACGTCTAACCCTAACTCTGACCCTACGTCATCTCTTCCCAATTCGGTTTTCAGGCAGGCTTCAAAACCTAGACGTTTTCTCCAATCACTGCCCAGGGTTGAACATGAGGCAGAAATCTGAAATCCTTCCCCATGGCAAGAAATCTTGTGGTTGGCGTGTTGCCCAACGTTCAGTGTAGTTGATAGCAGTGTGGCCCTTTGACCCCGCCATGCTTGAGGGCCGCGTTGGTCACAAATACGCATTGTGACCCTCAGCGTGAGCCCAGTCTCCAAGTAAGGTCTCCCAGTGGCTGGACCAAGAGACGGCATATTGGGCTTGCCATGCCCCTAGGCCCCAATTTTTAACCATAGTTCGTGTTGTCCATTCGCCCCTCCCCAGTGCTCAGCTTTAGAATGAGGTAACCAAATTGAAAGGACTCCTCCCATCCCACAGATTGACCCCCAAATTGGGATCGGGCCAAATCCACAGAGAGGAAGACTCAGCCATGGCCCATGAGGCCACCCCGACATTCCACGCCCATCGTTGACACAAAATCCAGAGACAAAAGCCTGAATAAGCGCCTCACACTCGCTCTTTCTTCCTATCCCAAAGAGTTCCCCTCACGATCTGTAGATCGGAACTGCCATACATACGTCACCAAAACAAGCCGAGTGTGTGTGTTTTCAGACTTCTATCCCCACATTCCTGGCTTCCACTCCCTCCAGCCTGGGGACCCTGGAGCCACACATCAGGTCTGTGCCTCTCAACTCCACAGGAATTCTGCCCCTTCCATTGACCACAACCATACAAACTCGGAGAAACCTCCAAAGTCCCCAAGGCCATCCCCATAGTATAGAACGCCCAGGACAAACAAGGGCTGCCTGGAACCAGCTGAGCATCCATCTCCACTCATACTTTAGATGGATGTCCCCAGAGAAGGAGCTTGAACGGGACAGGGCCCTAGGCCCTAATGGGGTCCATTGTTTTGGTTTCCTGCTATCTCTCATCAGAGGCCTGGTTTCCAATATCAGCATGTGGGGCTTTCCTGAGGCACCAATCAGATCAAATCTAGTCTCCACATGGGAAACTTGTCTTTTGGAGATGATGCAAAACCTCTGGTTAGGAGAAGCATTCAGGGTCCGTGTGCCACCGCCCCGTGCCAAGGTCTCCATGCACACAAACCCACAATAGGACCCATCCGCAGGAGAGTCCATTTCAAATCAGCCCCCTCCGTTGCTCCCCTAGAGCTAGCATATCAAAACTGTCTGTTAACTAGGAGACAGTTAGAATCGAGGCAGTCTGCCCAGGGTTCCATCCTTCGATCCTTGCTTTGCTGTCGTTCCGTATGAAACATCCTGGTGCGATCCAACAGATCTCAATTGTTGATCAGAGAAAAAATCCTTGTGGCTTGGAGCATATCCCTACTCCCCTCCTGGGTAAACCTCCATGGCCTCGAGATGCTGCCCCCTTCAAGAAAGGACCATAATGGACAGAAACTCCAACCTGAGCCTAGGTCTGAACCCTCCCTGACTTCAGATGCACGAAGTCCCCCGATTCAGATGTGCAGATAGTGCCTGCCGTGCCCTCGCCCCGAAACCTACGCCTAACTTGTGTTCTTATTCTTCCGTCCTCACACTCCTTGCCCAAAACGGCATCCAGTTTGGGAATTCCAAAGCCACAAAGCAGCACTCTGCCTGCCCTCCAGAAGAAAAACGTTGCCCTTGGGGCTACCCAGAAACGCGCTAAATGAGGATCAAGCTGCACGGCACTCGACTCTCCCCCAATTATACAATATACCCTGAAAACTAATGCCTGGTCTGACGCAGCCTATGCCTGAACCTCCCGACCAACACTCAGCGACCTGGCTCCACACTGAGCACGTCGGACCTGTCATGGACTTAAGTCGTCATCTCTTCCCAAGCTCGGTTTTCAGACTACACAACCTAGACCTTAACTCCAATCACGACCCAGCGGTGAAAGAGATGAAAAAAATCAGAACTACTACTACCCCATGGCACGAATAGATGTGGTGGCATGGAGCCCAACGTTCAGTGTAGGAGCAACAGTGTGGACCATGATTCCCGCCCATGTTTGAGCACTTAGAAGGCATAAACACACATTGTGACCCTCAGCGTGAGTTCTGTCCTCAAGGAAGGCCTCTCAGTGGCTGGAACTAACCATAGTTTGGTTTGTCCATTCACCCCTACGCAGGGCTCTGCTTTGAAATCCCTCTTTTGGTGGGACACCTGAGGTAACCAAACTGATAGGACTCCTCCCATCCCCATGATGGACCCAAAACAATTGGGTACGTGCCAAATCCACAGAGAGGAAGACTTGTCCATGGCCCATGAGGCCTCCTCGACATTCCACGGCCATTGTTGACACAAAATCCAGAGACAAAAGCCTGAATAAATGCCTCACACTCACTCTTTCTTCATATCCCGAAGAGTTCTCCTCAGGGCCTGTAGATCGGGCCTGCCATACTTATGTCCCCAAACGTAAGCCGCGTTAGTGTTTTCAGACTTCTATCCCCACGCTCCTGGCCCACACACCCTCCAGGCTGGGGCCCCTGGAGCCACACATCAGGTCTGTGCCTGCCCACTCCACTGGAATTCTGCCCATTCCCTTGACCACACGCCTCCAAATTAGGAGAAACCTCCACAGTCCCTGAGGCCATCCCAATTGTGTAGGCCGCCCGGGACAAACAAGGGCGTCTGACAACAGCTGAGCATCTACCTCCACTCATCATACCGTAGTTGGATGTCACCAGGGTAGTAGATTGAACCTCACAGGTCCCTAGGCCGTAATCGGATCCATTGCTTTGGGTTTCCAGGCATCTCTCCTCAGAGGCATGTTTTCAAATACCAGCATGCGGGGGTTTCCGGAGGCAAATCTTGTCCCGACATGGGAAAATAGCAGGCTGGAACTGTGTCAAAACTTCCGGTTAGGAGAATCCTTCAGGGCCCGGTGCCACCACCCCTTTCCAAGGTCTCCATGGACACAAACCCACATTAGGATCCATCCGCAGGAGAGTCCATTTCAACTCTGGCTTCTCGGTTGCTCCGCCAGAGCCAGCAGATAGAACCTGTCTTGTCGCTAGGAGACGATTGAGATGCGAGGCGGCTTGCCCAGGGCTCCGCCCTTAGAACCCTGCTCTGGCGTTGTTCCATATGGAACGTCCTGGACCCATCCAAAAGTTCTCAAATGTCCTGCAGGAGGAATCCTTGCGTTTTGGAGCATCTCACAACTCCCAACGTGGGAAAACCGTGATGGCTTTCTGAAGCCCCCACCCCCTTTCTGAAGGGGAAATCATGGACAGGAACTCCAACCTGAGCCAACGTCTGATCCTCGCCCTGAATTCAGATGCACGACATCTCGATGCAGCTCTGCAGAGTGTGCCGGCCTTGCCCTCGCCCTTAAACCTATGTGAAACTTCTGTTCTCCAATGTCCGTCCTCACACTCCTGGCCCCCAAGACCTCACGTTTGGCAATTCTGGACCCACAAGGCAGCACTCTGCCTGCCCTCCAGATAAAAAGCAAAATGTTGCCCTATGGAGCTTCCCAGACACCCGAAATGAGGATAGACCTACACGGCACCCTTCTGTACACAAATTATATCGACAAATCTGGGCACTAATACACTGTCTGACACAGCCTGAGCCCGGACTTCCTGACCAACACCCAGAGAGCTGACCGCACACTGAGCACAACAGACCCGCCATGGCTTTAGCTCGTCATCTATTGCCAACCTAGCTTTCTCAGGCTTCAGGACATAGACCTTAACTCCACACCCCGCCAAGGGGTGAATGTGATGCAGAAATCAGAACTCCTCCTTCCCTATGGCAAGAAACCTTGTGGTTGGCATGTTGTCCCACGTTCAGTGTAGGAGCAACCAGCGTTCACCATGAGGCCCCGCCCATGCTTGAGTACGAAGAGGGCACAAACACGCATTGTGACCCTCAGCGTGAGTCCTGTCCTCTAGTAAGTCCTCTCAGTGGCTGGACCATTAGACGTCATAATGGGCTTGCCATGCCCCTAGGCCCCAAGTTTTAACCAGCTTTCTGGTTGTCCGGTCGCCCCTCCCCAGGGCTCTGCCCTGGAAACTCTCTTTTGGTGGGACAACTGAGGTAAAAACAAAACAAAACGGACTCCTCCCATCTCAAAGAATAACCCCAAACTCTTCGGATCGGGCCAAATGCCCAGAGAGGAAGACTCGTCCATGGCCCATGAGGCCACCCGGACATTCCACGGCCATCAGTGACACAAATATCCAGAGACAAAATCTTGAGCAAGCGTCTCACACTCACCCCCTTGTTCATATCCTGAAGAGTTCTCATCACGGTCTGTAGATCAGTCCTGCAATACCTACGACCCGAAACCTAAGCCGGATTTGTGTTTTCAGACAACTGTCCCCACAGCCCTGGCCCACAAAACATACAGGCACAGGTTCTTGGAGCCAAACCTGAGGACTGTACCTGGGAATTCTGCCATTCCATTGGCCACAAACCTAGAAATAGGTTGATAAACCTCCAAAGTGCCCGGGGCCATCCCAATAGTGTTGACTGCCCAGGAAAAACAAGGGCGGTCTGACACCAGCTGAGCATCTACCTGCACTTAGACCCGTGGACAGATGTCCCCAGAGGTAAATTGGAATGAGCAGGCCCCTAGACCTAATCGGATCCATTGCTTTGTTGTCTAGGCATCTCTCCCCAGAGGTCTGGATTAAAATAGCAGCATATGGCGGTTTCTTGAGGCACCCATCAGAACAAATCTCGTCTCCACGTGGGAATCATGCACGTTGGAGCTGTGTCAAAGCCTCTGGTTAGGAGAACCCTTCAGGGACCCTGTGCCGCTGCCTCATTTCAAGTTCTCCATGGACACAAACCCACATTAGGACCCATCCACAAGAGAGTCCATTTCAACTCAACCCTCTCAGTTTCTCCCCCAGATCCAGCAGATCTAACCTTCTTGCCACTAGGACACAAGAGGAATGAGAGTCGGGCTTCCCAGCCATCCATCCTTAGAACCCTACTCGGAATCGATCCGTATGGGAAGTCCTGGAGCCAACCAACAGGTCTCAATCGCCCTGCAGAAGAATCTTTACGGTTTGGAGCATCTCACAACTCCCATCGTGGGAAAAATTCCATGGCCTCGTGATCCACCACCTCTTCATGAAGAGGGCCATAAGGGACAGAAACTCCAACCTGAGCGTTCGTCAGATCCTCACCTGATTTCAGATGCACGAGATCTCGTTTCAGCTCTGCCGAGCGTACCTGCCATGCCCTCGCCCAGAAACCTAAGGTTGCTTGTGTTCTCAGACTTCTGTCCTCAACTCCTGGCCCACAAGCCCTCCAGTTTGGCAATTCCAGAACTACAATGCAGCCCTCTGCCTGCCGTCCAGAAGAAAAAAAAAACATTACCCTCTGGGGCTAAACAGAAGCCCCAAAGGAGGATCCAACTTTTCGCCACTTGACTGTACCCCAATCCTAAAGGATGCCCTTGGCACTCATGCCCTTTCCGTAACAGCCTGAGCCTGGACCTCCCGACCCACACCCAGCCAGCTGGACTCACACTGAACACATCGGACCTGCCAAAGCCTTAGGTCGTCATCTCTTCCCAACTTCGGTTTTCAGGCTTCAGAACCTAGACGTTTTCTCCAATCACTGCCCAGGGTTGAACATGAGGCAGAAATCAGAAATCCTTCCCCATGGCAAGAAATCTTGTGATTGGCGTGTTGCCCAACGTTCAGTGTAGTTGATAGCAGTGTGGCCCTTTGACCCCGCCATGCTTGAGGGCCGCGTTGGTCACAAATACGCATTGTGACCCTCAGCGTGAGCCCAGTCCCCAAGTAAGGTCTCTAAGTGGCTGGACCAAGAGATGGCATATTGGGCTTGCCATGCCCCTAGGCCCCAATTTTTAACCATAGTTCGTGTTGTCCATTCGCCCCTCCCCAGTGCTCTGCTTTAGAATGAGGTAACCAAACTGAAAGGACTCCTCCCATCCCACAGATTGACCCCAAATTGGGATCGGGCCAAATCCACAGAGAGGAAGACTCATCCATGGCCCATGAGGCCTCCCCGACATTCCACGCCCATCGTTGACACAAAATCCAGAGACAAAAGCCTGAATAAGTGCCTCACACTCGCTCTTTCTTCCTATCCCAAAGAGTTCCCCTCACGGTCTGTAGATCGGGACTGCCATACCTACGTCCCCAAAACAAGCCGAGTGTGTGTTTTCAGACTTCTATCCCCACATTCCTGGCTTCCACACCCTCCAGCCTGGGGACCCTGGAGCCACACATCAGGTCTGTGCCTCTCAACTCCACGGGAATTCTGCCCCTTCCATTGACCACAATCATACAAACTCAGAGAAACCTCCAAAGTCCCCAAGGCCATCCCCATAGTGTAGAACGCCCAGGACAAACAAGGGCTGCCTGGAACCAGCTGAGCATCCATATCCACTCATACTGTAGATGGATGTCACCAGAGAAGGGGATTGAACGGGTCAGGGTCCTAGGCCCTAATGGGGTCCTTTGTTTTGGTTTCCTGCTATCTCTCATCAGAGGCCTGGTTTCCAATATCAGCATGTGCGGCTTTCCTGAGGCACCAATCAGATCAAATCTAGTCTCCACATGGGAAACTTGTCTTTTGGAGATGACGCATAACCTCTCGTTAGGAGAAGCATTCAGGGTCCGTGTGTCACAGATCCGTGCCAGGGTCTCTATGCACACAAACCCACAATAGGTCCCATCCGCATTAGAGTCCATTTCAACTCAGCCCCTTCCGTTGCTCCCCTAGAGTTAGCATATCAAAACTGTCTATTAACTGGGAGACAGTTAGAATCGATACAGTCTGCCCAGGGTTCCATCCTTCGATCCCTGCTTTGCTGTCGTTCCTTATGAAACATCCAGGAGCGATCCAACAGATCTCAATTGTTGATCAGAAAAAATCCTTGTGGCTTGGAGCATATCCCAACTCCCCTCCTGGGTAAACCTCCATGGCTTCGAGATGCTTCCCCCTTCAAGAAAGGGCCATAATGGACAGAAACTCCAACCTGAGCCTAGGTCTGAACCTCTCCCTGACTTCAGATGTACGAAGTCCTGATTCAGATGTGCAGAGAGTGCCTGCCGTGCCCTCGTCCCAAAACCTACGCCTAACTTGTGTTCTCATTCTTCCGTCCTCACACTCCTTGCCCAAACGGCATCCAGTTTGGGAATTCCGGAGCCACAAAGCAGCACTCTGCCTGCCCTCCAGAAGAAAAACGTTGCCCTTGGGGCTACCCAGAAACGCTAAATGAGGATCAAGCTGCACGGCACTCGACTCTCCCCCAATTATACAATATACCCTGAAAAACTAATGCCTGGTCTGACGCAGCCTAGGCCTGAACCTCCCGACCAACACTCAGCGAGCTGGCTCCACACTGGGCACGTCGGACCTGTCATGGACTTAAGTCATCTCTTCCCAAGCTCGGTTTTCAGACTACACAACCTAGACCTTACCTCCAATCACGGCCCAGTGGTGAAGAGATGAAAAAAAAATCAGAACTACTACTTCCCCATGGCAAGAATACATGTGGTTGGCATGGAGCCCAACGTTCAGTGTAGGAGCAACAGTTTGGACCATGATTCCCGCCCATGATTGAGCGCTTAGAAGGCATAAACACACATTGTGACCCTCAGCGTGAGTTCTGTCCTCAAGGAAGGCCACTCAGTGGCTGGAACTAACCATAGTTGGTTTGTCCATTCACCCCTACGCAGGGCTCTGCTTTGAAATCCCTCTTTTGGTGGGACACCTGAGGTAACCAAACTGATAGGACTCCTCCCATCCCCATGATGGACCCAAAACAATTGGGTACGTGCCAAATCCACAGAGAGGAAGACTTGTCCATGGCCCATGAGGCCTCCTCGACATTCCACGGCCATTGTTGACACAAAATCCAGAGACAAAAGCCTGAATAAATGCCTCACACTCACTCTTTCTTCATATCCCGAAGAGTTCTCCTCAGGGCCTGTAGATCGGGCCTGCCATACTTATGTCCCCAAACGTAAGCCGCGTTAGTGTTTTCAGACTTCTATCCCCACGCTCCTGGCCCACACACCCTCCAGGCTGGGGCCCCTGGAGCCACACATCAGGTCTGTGCCTGCCCACTCCACTGGAATTCTGCCCATTCCCTTGACCACACGCCTCCAAATTAGGAGAAACCTCCACAGTCCCTGAGGCCATCCCAATTGTGTAGGCCGCCCGGGACAAACAAGGGCGTCTGACAACAGCTGAGCATCTACCTCCACTCATACCGTAGTTGGATGTCACCAGGGTAGTAGATTGAACCTCACAGGTCCCTAGGCCGTAATCGGATCCATTGCTTGGGTTTCCAGGCATCTCTCCTCAGAGGCATGTTTTCAAATACCAGCATGCGGGGGTTTTCCGGAGGCAAATCTTGTCTCGACATGGGAAAATAGCAGGCTGGAACTGTGTCAAAACTTCCGGTTAGGAGAATCCTTCAGGGCCCGGTGCCACCACCCCCCTTCCAAGGTCTCCATGGACACAAACCCACATTAGGATCCATCCGCAGGAGAGTCCATTTCAACTCTGGCTTCTCGGTTGCTCCGCCAGAGCCAGCAGATAGAACCTGTCTTGTCGCTAGGAGACGATTGATATGCGAGGCGGCTTGCCCAGGGCTCCGCCCTTAGAACCCTGCTCTGGCGTTGTTCCATATGGAACGTCCTGGACCCATCCAAAAGTTCTCAAAAATGTCCTGCAGGAGGAATCCTTGCGTTTTGGAGCATCTCACAACTCCCAACGTGGGAAAACCGTGATGGCTTTCTGAAGCCCCCACCCCCCTTTCTGAAGGGGAAATCATGGACAGGAACTCCAACCTGAGCCAACGTCTGATCCTCGCCCTGAATTCAGATGCACGACATCTCGATGCAGCTCTGCAGAGTGTGCCGGCCTTGCCCTCGCCCTTAAACCTATGTGAAACTTCTGTTCTCCAATGTCCGTCCTCACACTCCTGGCCCCCAAGACCTCACGTTTGGCAATTCTGGACCCACAAGGCAGCACTCTGCCTGCCCTCCAGATAAAAAGCAAAATGTTGCCCTATGGAGCTTCCCAGACACCCGAAATGAGGATAGACCTACACGGCACCCTTCTGTACACAAATTATATCGACAAATCTGGGCACTGATACACTGTCTGACACAGCCTGAGCCCGGACTTCCTGACCAACACCCAGAGAGCTGACCGCACACTGAGCACAACAGACCCGCCATGGCTTTAGCTCGTCATCTATTGCCAACCTAGCTTCTCAGGCTTCAGGACATAGACCTTAACTCCACACCCCGCCAAGGGGTGAATGTGATGCAGAAATCAGAACTCCTCCTTCCCTATGGCAAGAAACCTTGTGGTTGGCATGTTGTCCCACGTTCAGTGTAGGAGCAACCAGCGTTCACCATGAGGCCCCGCCCATGCTTGAGTACGAAGAGGGCACAAACACGCATTGTGACCCTCAGCGTGAGTCCTGTCCTCTAGTAAGTCCTCTCAGTGGCTGGACCATTAGACGTCATAATGGGCTTGCCATGCCCCTAGGCCCCAAGTTTTAACCAGCTTTCTGGTTGTCCGGTCGCCCCTCCCCAGGGCTCTGCCCTGGAAACTCTCTTTTGGTGGGACAACTGAGGTAAAAACAAAACAAAACGGACTCCTCCCATCTCAAAGAATAACCCCAAACTCTTCGGATCGGGCCAAATGCCCAGAGAGGAAGACTCGTCCATGGCCCATGAGGCCACCCGGACATTCCACGGCCATCAGTGACACAATATCCAGAGACAAAATCTTGAGCAAGCGTCTCACACTCGCCCCCTTGTTCATATCCTAAAGAGTTCTCATCACGGTCTGTAGATCAGTCCTGCAATACCTACGACCCGAAACCTAAGCCGGATTTGTGTTTTCAGACAACTGTCCCCACAGCCCTGGCCCACAAAACATACAGGCACAGGTTCTTGGAGCCAAACCTGAGGACTGTACCTGGGAATTCTGCCATTCCATTGGCCACAAACCTAGAAATAGGATGATAAACCTCCAAAGTGACCGGGGCCATCCCAATAGTGTTGACTGCCCAGGAAAAACAAGGGCGGTCTGACACCAGCTGAGCATCTACCTGCACTTAGACCCGTGGACAGATGTCCCCAGAGGTAAATTGGAATGAGCAGGCCCCTAGACCTAATCGGATCCATTGCTTTGTTGTCTAGGCATCTCTCCCCAGAGGCCTGGATTAAAATAGCAGCATATGGCTGTTTCTTGAGGCACCCATCAGAACAAATCTCGTCTCCACGTGGGAATCATGCACGTTGGAGCTGTGTCAAAGCCTCTGGTTAGGAGAACCCTTCAGGGACCCTGTGCCGCTGCCTCATTTCAAGTTCTCCATGGACACAAACCCACATTAGGACCCATCCACAAGAGAGTCCATTTCAACTCAACCCTCTCAGTTTCTCCCCCAGATCCAGCAGATCTAACCTTCTTGCCACTAGGACACAAGAGGAATGAGAGTTGGGCTTCCCAGCCATCCATCCTTAGAACCCTACTCGGAATCGATCCGTATGGGAAGTCCTGGAGCCAACCAACAGGTCTCAATCGCCCTGCAGAAGAATCTTTACGGTTTGGAGCATCTCACAACTCCCATCGTGGGAAAAATTCCATGGCCTCGTGATCCACCACCTCTTCATGAAGAGGGCCATAAGGGACTGAAACTCCAACCTTAGCGTTCGTCAGATCCTCACCTGATTTCAGATGCACGAGATCTCTTTTCAGCTCTGCAGAGCTGAGTGTGTCAAGTTTCAAAGTGCCAGGAGGCAGCACAGTGCATTCGGGAAACTACAGCAAGTTCAAGACAACCGACAGCTGATCTCGCAGCATCACCTGGGGATGGAGGCTGAGCCCCGGGGTTAACACTGGGGGTGAGATGGTTTGTATACTATGCCGAGGAGGTGAGGTTCTACACTGTGTGGGCACAGGGAGCTACCGGAGGATTTCAAATATCAGAATCGTAACCATAATAGAGTATTTAATTGCATCCTAGCTTTCATCAAGGGTAAGATGCACTATAGTTTATGTTCGACTAAGAAAGAGAAATGCTAACAGTTAAACTAGGATATGTCATCAAGTGCAAAGTGAGTGCCACCTTAAGAGATATTAAAATGGGGCGTGTGGAAAAATCTTAGAACTATAAATTGTGGTACTAGAATAATTAAGAAAAATAATACAAGAACACTTGGATCAACAAAAAAATTGATTATTGCTTACCATGTGCCCCAAACTATATTAAGTCTCCAAACGTTTTATATCATTTGCAAGGTCAGATATATATAAAATTACATTTAAAGTTTTTAAAATATCAGCAAATATTTTCATTTAAATGCAAATTTCAAAGAAAATCTACTTTTCCAATCACGACATTTTATCCTACTGTTTTTTAATTTTGTCAACAACTGATAAAATGTTTAGTGAGACTATAAATGTTTGATCGAAAAAAATGATTAATAGATGTAGGTTCAAATTATTATGCTCCAGTAAAAATGATTTAGTCTTTAATGAACATCTGTTTGGTAATATGTTGTATCCAGATATAGTAAATTAATGACATATATAAAATTATAGGGAAATGACACCTTCCGTTCCATTATGAGTAGAGCTTTTAAAATGCTATTTGTCACAATCTGTCATCTTGTCATTATGTAGCATTATGTAACATTTAAAAAATGTATACTCTTCACTTTGAAGATTTAGAAATCTAAAATATGACTTTCTATCGTTTGTGTTTCCATATTCCTTTAATGCCAGTTTGAACAAAGCCACATGCTTTGATTCGAAGGTAATAAATTCCTCTTATTTGGAAAAATGATGTTTATTTTTGTTCTCTCACACTTAGCAGGTGGATTCATTTTAGCACACTTCAGAATTATAATTTCATGATTATGAAAAACATTTTTATGATCTACATAGATGAATGATACTTTTATTTTATTAAATTATTCGCCAAAAAATCTGTTATTTTTAAAAATGTATTTCCTTTAAGGGTTATTTTAGAGCATTCAGAGAGGATCTAGGAGTGTGGTATTATGCAATTTTTAAGTAGGTATGAAATGGTTATTTATATGATTGTTGCCCAAGGGAAGACTGAAAGGACAACCCGATCTATGGTTAAAAATTGGGGCCTGGGGGCCGGGCAAGCCCAATATGCTGTCTCTCCATCCAGCCACTGAGAGGCCTTACCTGAGGACTGGGCTCAGGCTGAGAGTCGCAATGTGTGTTTGTGACCAATGTGGCCCGCAAGCATGGGCGGGGCCTCATGGGCCACACTGGTTTCAACTACACTGAACCTTGGACAACATGCCAACCACAAGGTTTCTTGCCATTGGGAAAGAGTTCTGATTTCTGCATCATTTTCAAACCAGGGCCGTGATTGGAGATAAGGTCTAGGTTCTGAAGCCTGAAAACCAAGGTTGAGAAGAGATGACGACCTAAGGCCATGACGGGTCCGAAGTGCTCAGTGTGCGGCCAGCTGTCTGGGTGTGGCCAGGAGGTCCAGGCTCAGGCTGTGTCAGAAAGGGCATTAGTGCCCAGGTCAGCCTATATATTTGGCGTGCCGCGTTTTTCCTCATTTGGGGTTTCTGGGTAGCCCCAGAGGGCAATGTTTTTCTCTGGAGGGCAGGCAGAGTGTTGCATTGTAGTTCTGGATTGCCAAACTGGAGGGCTTGTGTGCCAGTAGTCGGAGGACGGAAGTCTGAGAAGCCAAGCTAGGCCTAGGTTTCTGGGTGAGGATATGGCAGGCACAATCTACAGACCTGAATCGAGATCTCGTGCTTCTGAAGTCAGGGCGAGGCTCAGACGATTGCTCAGGTTAGACATTCTGTCCCTGATGGCCCCTTCTTGAAGGGGTGGTGGATCACGAGGCCATGGGGGTTTTTCCACGATGGGAGTTGTGAGAATCTCCCAACTGCAAGATTCTTCTGCAGGACAATTGAGACCTGTTGGTTGGCACCTGGACAACGATTCCGAGCAGGGTTCTAAGGATGGATGGCTGGGTAGCCCACCTCTCATTCCAAATGGCTCCAAGCAACAAGACAGGTTAGATCTGCTGGTTCTGGGGGAACAACCGAGGAGGCTGAGTTGAAAAGGACTCTCCCGTGGATGTTTCCTAATATGATTTTTTTGTCTATGGAATCCTTGGAATGAAGCGGTGGCACTGGGGCCCTGAAGGGTTCTCCTAAAGAGACGCTTTCATACAGATCCATCGTGCAAGTTTCCCATTGTAGATGAGATTTGTTCTGATGGGTGAGTCAAGAAACAGCCATATGCTGTTATTGAAATCCAGGCCTCTGAGGAGAGATGCCTGGAAACCAATGCAATGGATCCGATAGTTGCCTAGGGTCCTGTTCGTTCCTTTTTACCTCTGGGGACATCAGTCAACGGGTCTGAGTGCCGGTAGGTGCTCAGATGGGCCCAGATATTGGGCTTGCCATGCCCCTGGGCCATGCCCCTAGAACGTGTCTTGTTTCCTGGAGACAATTGGAATGCGAGGTGGGCTACCCAGCCATGCATCCTTAGAACCCTGCTCGGAATTTTGTCCTGGATCCAACCAACAGGTCTCAATTGTCCTGCAGAAGAATCTTTGCAGTTGGGATCTTCTCAGAACTCCCATCGTGGGAAAACCCCCATGGCCTCGTGATCCAAACCCCCTTCAAGAAGGGGCCATCAGGGACTGAATGTCCAACCTGAGCGATCGTCTGATCATCGCCCTGGCTTCAGATGCATGAGATCTCGATTCAGGTCTGTAGATTGTGCCTGCTATATCCTCACCCAGAAACCTACGCCTAGCTTGGATTCTCAGACTTCCATCCTCAGACTACTGGCCCACAAGCCCTCCAGTTTGGCAATCCAGAACTACAATGCAGCACTCTGTTTGCCCTCCAGAAGAAAAACATTGCCTTCTCGGGCTACCCAGAAACCCCAAATGAGGATCAACCTGCACGCCATTCGGCTGTACACCAAATATATAGGCTGACCTGGGCACTAATAACATTTTGACACAGCCTGAGCCTGGACCTCCTGGCCGCACCCAGACAGCTGGCCTCACACTGAGCACATCAGACCCGCCATGGCCTTAGGTCGTCATCTCTTCTCAACCTCGGTTTTTAGGCTTCAGAAACTAGACCTTATCTCCAATCACGGCCCGTGTTTAAAAATGATGCAGAAATCAGAACTCTTTCCCCATGGCAAGAAACCTTGTGGTTGGCATGTTGTCCAAGGTTCAGTGTAGTTGAAACCAGTGTGGCCCATGAGGCCCCGCCCATGCTTGCAGGCCACATTGGTCACAAACACACATTGTGACCCCTCAGCCTGAGCCCAGTCCTTCAGATAAGGTCTCTCAGTGGCTGGAAGGAGAGACAGCATATTGGGCTTGCCATACCCCTAGGCCCCAATTTTTAACCATAGTCCGGGTTGTCCCTTCACTCTTCCCCATGGCTCTGCTTTGGAATTCCTCTTTTGGTGGGCCACCTGAGGTAACAAACCTGAAAGGAGTCCTCCCACACCACAGATTGACGAAAAGCAATTGGGTTCGGGCTAAATCCACAGAGAGCAAGATTCGTCCATGGCCCATGAGGCCTCCCCAACATTCCACGGCCATCACTGATACAAAATCCAGAGACAAAACCCTGAGCATGCGCCTCACACTCGCTCATTCTTCATATCCTGAAGAGTTCTTCAGATAAGAACCTACACGGCACTCGAATGCACCCAAAATATATAGTCTAACCAGGGCACTAATGCACTGTCTGACAACCTGAGCCCGGACGTCATGAACAACACCCAGACAGCTGACCGCACACGGAGCTCATCAGACCCGCCATGGACTTAGGTCATCATCCATTCCCTACCTCAGTTTTCAGGCTTCAGAACCTAGACCTTATCTCCAATCACTGACCAGGGGTGACTGTGATGCAGAAATCAGAACTCTTCCTTACCCATGGCAAGGAACCTTGTGGTTGGTGTGTTGTCCAACCTTCAGTGTAGGGTAAACCAGCATTCACCCTGAGGCCCAGCGCATTCTTGAGTGCGACGAGGGCATAAACACTCATTGTGACCCTCAGCGTGAGTACTGTCCTCTAAAACGTCCTCTCAGTGGCTGGAGCATTAGATGTCATAATGGGCTTGACATGTCCCTAGACCCCAATTTTTAACCAGATTTATGGTTGTCCAGTCGCCCCTCCCCAGGGCTCGACTCTGGAATCCCTCATTTGGTGGGACACCTGAGGTAGAAAAACAAAACAAAACAAATCAACAACAAAAGAACAACGTACTTCTTCCATCCCACAGAATGACCCCAAAGTCTTTGGACGGGGCCAAACCCCCAGAGTGTAAGACTCGTCCATTTCCCATGGTGTCACCCGAAATTTTCACGACCATGGCTGACACGATATCCAGAGACAAAAACTTGAGCAAGAGCCTCACACTCGCCCTTTTTTCATATCCCGAAGAGTTCTCCTCATGGTCTGTAGATAAGTCCTGCCATACCTATGACCCGAAACATAAGCCGAGTTTGTGTTTTCAGACAACTGTCCAAACATCCCTGGCCTACACACCCTACAGGCTCAGGCCCCTGGAGCCAATCCTGACGACTGTACTTGCCCTCTCCAAGGGAATTGTATGTGCCCATTCCAATGGCCACAACCCTCCTAATAGGATAAACCTCCAAAGTCCATGAGGCCATCCTAATATTTGTGGCATCCCAGGACAAACAGGGGCAATCTGGGCCCATCTGAGCACCAAGCGGCACTCAGACCCGAAGACTGATGTTCCCAGAGGTAAAAAAGGGACGAACAGGCCCCTAGGCACCTATCGGATCCATTGCTTTGGTTTCCAGGCATCTCTCCTCAGAGGCCTGGATTTCAATAACAGCATATGGCTGTTTCTTGACTCACCCATCAGAACAAATCTCATCTACACACATGGGAAACTTGCACGATGGAGCTTTGTGAAAATCTCTCTTGAGGAGAACCCTTCAGGGCCCCAGTGCCACCGCTTCATTCCAAGGATTCCATAGACACAAAATCATATTAGGACACATCCCCGGGAGAGGCCATTTCAACTCAGCCTCCTCAGTTGCTCCCCCAGATCCAGCAGATCTAACCTGTCTTGTTGCGTGGAGCCATTTGGAATTAGAGGTGGCCTACCCAGGCATCCATCCTTAACCCTGCTCGGAATCATTGTCCTGGATCCAACCAACAGGTCTCAATTGTCCTGCAGAAGAATCTTTGCTGTTGGGAGATTCTCAGAACTCCCATCGTGGGAAAACCCCATGGCCTCGTGAACCACCCTCCCTTCAAGAAGGGGCCATGAGGGACAGAATGTCCAAACTGAGCGATCGTCTGATCCTCGCCCTGACTTCAGATGCACGAGATCTCGTTTCAGGTGTGTAGATTGTGCCTGCCATGTCCTCACCCAAAACCTAGGCCTAGCTTGGGTTCTCAGACTTACGTCCTCAGACTACTTACCCACAAGCCTTCCAGGTTGGCAATCCAGAACTACAATGCAGCGCTCTGCGTGACCTGCAGAAGAAAAACATTGCCCTCTCGGGCTACCCAGAAACCCCAAATGAGGATCATCCTGCACGCCATTCGGCTGTACCCCAAATATATAGGCTTACCTGGGCACTAAAGCCCTTTCTGACGCAACCTGCGCCTGGACCTCCTGGCCCCACACAGACAGCTGGCCTCACACTGAGCACATCAGACCCGCCATGGCCTTAGGTCGTCATCTCTTCTCAACCTCGGTTTTTAGGCTTCAGAACCTAGACCTTATCTCCAATCACAGCCCGGGTTTGAAAATGATGCAGAAATCAGAACTCTTTCCCCATAGAAAAAAACCTTGTAGTTGGCATGTTGTCCAAATTCCAGTGTAGTTGAAACCAGGGTGGCCCATGTGGCCCCCCCCATGCTTGCGGGCCACATTGGTCACAAACACACATTGTTACCCTCAGCCTGAGCCCAGTCCTCAGGTAAGGCCTCACAGTGGCTGGATGGAGAGACAGCATATTGGGCTTGACATGCCCATAGGCCCCAATTTTTAACCATAGTTCGGGTTCTCCCTTTCCTCTTCCCCAGGGCTCTGCTTTGGAATTCCTCTTTTGGTGATCCACCTGATGTAACAAACCTGAAAGGAGTCCTCCCATCCCACAGATTGACGAAAAACAATTGGGATCGGGCCAAATCCACAGAGAGCAAGATTCGTCCATGGCCCATGAGGCCTCCCCAACATTCCACAGCCATCGCTGATACAAAATCCAGAGACTAAAGCCTGAGCACGCACCTCAGAATCACTCATTCTTCATATCCTGAAGAGTTCTTCAGATAAGAACCTACACGGCACTCGAATGCACCCAAAATATATAGTCTAACCTGGGCACTAATGCACTGTCTGACAACCTGAGCCCGGACCTCATGACCAACACCCAGACAGCTGACTGCACAGTGAGCACATCAGACCCGCCATGGCCTTAGGTCATCATCTCTTCCCTACCTCAATTTTAAGGCTTCAGAACCTAGACCTGATCTGCAATCACTGCCCAGGGGTGACTGTGTTGCAGAAATCAGAACTCTTCCTTACCCATCGCAAGAAACCTTGTGGTTGGCATGTTGTCCAACGTTCAGTGTAGGAGAAACCAGCATTCACCCTGAGGCCCCGCCCATTCTTGAGAGCGACGAAGGTATAAACACGCATTGTGACCCTCAGCGTGAGTCCTGTCCTCTAGTACGTCCTCTCAGTGGCTGGACCATTAGATGTCATAATGGGCTTGACATGTCCCTAGGTCCCAATTTTTAACCAGATTTCTGGTTGTCCAGTCGACCCTCCCCAGGGCTCGACTCTGGAATCCCTCATTTGTTGGGACACCTGAGGTTGAAAAACAAAACAAAACAAACCAACAACAACAGAACAACGGAATTCTTCCATCCCACAGAATGACCCCAAACTCTTTGGACGGGGCCCAACCCCCAGAGAGTAAGACTAGTCCATTTCCCATGGTGTCACCCGGAAATTTCACGACACTGTGTGACATGATATCCAGAGACAAAAACTTGAGCAAGAGCCTCACACTCGCCAATTTAACATATCCCGAAGAGTTCTCCTCATGGTCTTGTTGCTTGGAGACAATTGGAATGCGAGGTGGGTTAGCCAGCCATCCATCCTCTACACCCTGCTCGAATCGTTGTCCTGGACCCAATGAACAGGTCTCAATTGTCCTGCAGAAGAATCTTTGCAGTTGGGAGCTTCTCACAACTCCCATCGTGGGAAAACCCCCATGGCCTCGTGATCCACCCCCCCTTCAAGAAGGGGCCATCAGGGACAGAATGTCCAACCTGAGCGATCGTCTGATCCTCGCCCTGACCGCAGATGCACGAGATCTCGATTAAGGTCTGTAGATTGTGCCTGCCATATCCTCACCCAGAAACCTAGTCCTAGCTTGGGTTCTCAGACTTCCGTCCTCAGACTACTGGCCCACAAGCCCTCAAGTTTTCCAATCCAGAACTACAATGCAGCACTCTGCCTGCCCTCCAGAAGAAAAATATTTCCCTCTGGGACTACCCAGAAACCCCAAATGAGGATTAACCTGTACGCCATTCGGCGGTACCCCAAATATATAGGCTGACCTGAGCACTAATGCCCCTTCTGACACAGCCTGTGCCTCGAACTCCTGGCCACAACCAGACAGCTGGCCGCACACTGAGCACATCCGACCCGCCATGGCCTTAGGTCGTCATCTCTTCTCAACCTCGGTTTTCAGGCTTCAGAACCAAGACCTTATCTGCAGTCACGGCCCGGGTTTGAAAATGATGCAGAAATCAGAACTCTTTCCCCATGGCAAGAAACCTTGTGGTTGGCATGTTGTCCAAGGTTCAGTGTAGTGGAAACCAGTGTGGCCCATGAGGCCCCGCCCATGCTTGCGGGCCACATTGGACACAAACAAACATTGTGACCTCTCAGCCTGAGCCCAGTCCTCAGGAAAGACCTCTCAGTGGCTGGATGGAGAGACAGCATTGGCCTTGCCATGACCCTAGGCCGCAATTTTTAAACGTACTTTGGGTTGTGCCTTCACTCTTCCCCAGGGCTCTACTTTGGAGTTCCTCTTTTGGTGGGACACCTGAGGTAACAAACCTGAAAGGAGTCCTCCCATCCCACAGATTGACGAAAAATAATTGGGATCGGGCCAAATCCACAGAGAGCAAGATTCGTCCATGGCCCATGAGGCCTCCCCAACATTCCACAGCCATCGCTGAATCAAAATCGAGAGACAAAAGCCTGAGCACGCACCTCAGACTCGCTCAAGCTTTATATCCTGAAGAGTTCTTCAGATAAGAACCTACACGGCACTCGAATGCACCCAAAATATACAGTCCAACCTGGGCACTAATGCACTGTCTGACAACCTGAGCCCGGACCTCGTGACCAACACCTAGACAGCTGACCGCACACTGAGCACATCAGACCCGCCATGCCCTTAGGTATCATCTCTTCCCTACCTCAGTTTTCAGGCTTCAGAACCTAGACCTTATCTCCAATCACTGCCTACGGGTCACTGTGATGCAGAAATCAGAACTCTACCTTACCCATTGCAAGAAACCTTGTGGTTGGCATGTTGTCCAACGTTCTATGTAGGAGAAACCAGCATTCAACCTGAGGCCCCGCCCATTCTTGAGTGCGACGAGGGCATAAACACGCATTGTGACCCTCAGCGTGAGTCCTGTCCTCTAGTACGTCCTCTCAGTGGCTGGAACATTAGATGTCATAATGGGCTTGACATGTCCCTGGCCCCAATTTTTAACCAGATTTCTGGTTGTCCAGTTGCCCCTCACCAGGGCTCCACTCAGGAATCCCTCATTTGGTGGGACACCTGAGGTTCAAAAACAAAACAAAACAAATCAACAACAACAGAACAACGGACTTCGTCCATCCCACAGAAGGACCCCAAACACTTTGGACGGGGCCAAACCCCCAGAGAGTAAGACTCGTCCATTTCCCATGAACTCACCGGAAATTTCACGACCATGAGTGACACGATATCCAGAGAAAAAAACTTGAGCAAGAGCCTCACACTCGCCATTTTTTCATATCCCGAAGAGTACTCCTCATGGTCTGTAGATCACTCCTGCCATACCTATGACCCGAAACATAAGCCGAGTTTGTGTTTTCAGACAACTCTCCAAACAGCCCTGGCCTACACACCCTACAGGCTCAGGCCCCTGGAGCCAAACCTGACGACTGTGCTTGCCCTCTCCATGGGAATTGTATGTGCCCATTCCAATGGCCACAACCCTACTAAGAGGATAAACCTCCAAAGTCCCTGAGGCCATCCCAATATTTGTGGCTTCCCAGGACAAACAGGGGCAATCAGGGCCCATCTGAGCACCTACCTGCACTCAGACACGTAGACTGATGTCCCCAGAGGTAAAAAGGTTGAAAAACAAAACAAAAAGAAACATCAACAACAGAGTTTGGGGTTATTCTGTGGGATGGAAGAAGTCCGTTGTTTTGTTGTTGTTGATTCGTTTTTTTTGTTTTTCATCCTCAGGTGTCCCACCAAATGAGGGATTCCAGAGTACAGCCCTGGGGAGGGGCGACTGGACAACCAGAAATCTGGTTTAAAATTGGGGCCTAGGGACATGTCAATCCCATTATTACATCTAATGTTCCAGCCACTGAGAGGACGTACTAGAGGACAGGACCCACAGTGAGGGTCACAATGCGTGTTTATGCCCTCGTCGCACTCAAGAATGGGCGGGGCCTGAGTCTGAATGCTGGTTTCTCCTACACTGAACGTTGGACAACATGCCAACCACAAGGTTTCTTGCCATGGGTAAGGAAGAGTTCTGATTTCTGCATCACAGTCAACCCTGGGCAGTGATTGGATATAAGGTCTAGGTTCTGAAGCCTGAAAACTGAGGTAGGGAACAGATGATGACCTAAGGCCATGGCGGGTCTGATGTCCTCAGTGTGTGGTCAGCTGTCTGGGTGTTGGGCAGAGATCCGGCCTCAGGATGTCAGACAGGGCATTGGTGCACAGGTTAGACTATTAATTTTGGGTGCTTTCGAGTGCCGTGTAGGTTCTTATCTGAAGAAATCTTCAGGATATGGAGAATGAGAGAGTCTGAGGCGCGTGCTCAGGCTTTTGTCTCTGGATTTTGTATCAGCGATGGCCGTGGAATGTTGGGGAGGCCTCATGGGCCATGGACGAATCTTGCTCTCTGTGGATTTGGCCTTATCCCAATTGTTTTTCGTCAATTTGTGGGATGGGAGGACTCCTTTCGGGTTTGTTACCTCAGGTGTCCCACCAAAAGAGGAATTCCAAAGCAGAGCCCTAGGGAAGTGTGAAGGGATAACCCGAACTATGGTTAAAAATTGGGGCCTAGGGGCATGGCAAGCCCAATATGCTGTCTCTCCATCCAGCCACTGAGAGGCCTTACCTGAGGTGTGGGCTCAGGCTGAGGGTCACAATATGTGTTTGTGACCCATGTGGCCCGCAAGCATGGGCGTGGCCTCATGGGCCACACTGGTTACAAGTACACTGAACCTTAGCACAAGGTTTCTTGCCATGGGGAAAGTGTTCTGATTTCTGCATCATTTTCAACCTGGGCAATGATTGGAGATAAGGTCTAGGTTCTGAAGCCTGAAAACCGAGTTTGAGAAGAGATGACGACCTAAGGCCATGTCGGGTCCGATGTGCTCTGTGTGCGGCCAGATGTCTGGGTGGGTCGAGGAGGTCCAGGCTCAGGCTGTGTAAGAAAGGACATTAGTGCCTAGGTCAGCCTATATATTTGGGGTACAGCCGAATGGCGTGCAGGTTCATCCTCATTTGGGGTTCCGGGGTAGCCCCAGAGGGCAATGTTTTTTTCTGGAGGGCTGGCAGAGTCCTGCATTGTAGTCTGGATTGCCAAATTGGAGGGCTTTGGGTCCAGTAGTCTGAGGACGGAAGTCTGTGAACCCAGCTAGGCCTAGGTTTCTGGGTGAGGATATGGCAGGCACAATCCACAGACCTGAATCGAGACCTCGTGCATCTGAAGTTAAGGCGAGGATCAGACGATCGCTCAGGTTGGATAATCTGTCCCTGATGGTCCCTTCTTGAAGGGGAGGGGGGCGGATCACGCGTCCATGGGGGTTTTCCCACGATGGGAGTTGTGAGAAGCTCCTAACTGCAAAGATTCTTCTGCAGGACAATTGAGACCTGTTGGTTGGCTCCAGGACAGCAATTCTGAGGAGGGTGTTGAGGATGGATGGCTGGGTAGCCCACCTCGCATTCCAATTGTCTCCAAGCAACAAGACAGGTTAGATCTGCTGGATCTGGGGGAGCAACCGAGGAGAATGAGATGAAAAGGACTCTCCAGTGGATGTGTCCTAATATGATTTTGGGTCTATGGAGACCTTGGAATGAAGCGGTGGCACTGGGGCCTTGAAGGGTTCTCCTAAAGAGAGGCTTTCACACAGCTCCATCGTGCAAGTTTCCCATTGTAGATGAGATTTGTTCTGATGGGTGAGTCAAGAAACAGCCATATGCTGTTATTGAAATCCAGGCCTCTGAGGAGAGATGCCTGGAAACCAAAGCACTGGATCCGATAAGTGCCTAGGGGGCTGTTCGTTTCTTTTAACCTCAGGGGACATCAGTCTACGGGTCTGAGAGCAGGTAGGTGCTCAATGGCCCCATATTGCCCCTGTTTGTCCTGGGAAGCCACAAATATTGGGATGGCCTCAGGCACATTGGAGGTTTACCCTCTTTGTAGGGTTGTGTCCATTGGAATGGGCACACACAATTCCCTTGGAGAGGGCAAGCACAGTCGTCAGGTTTGGCTCCAGGGCCCTTAGCCTGTAGGGTGTGTAGGCCAGGGCTGTTTGGACAGTTGTCTGAAAACACAAACTCGGCTTATGTTTCCGGTCATAGGTATGGCAGGACTGATCTAGAGACCATGAGGCTAACTCTTCGGGATATGAAAAAAGGGCGAGGGTGAGGCTCTGCTCAAGTTTTTGTCTCTGGATATCGTGTCACTCATGGTCGTGAAATTTCCGGGTGACTTCTTGGGAAATGGACGAGTCTTACTCTCTGGGGGTTTGGCCCCGTCCAAGGAGTTTGGGGTCATTTTGTGGGATGGAAGAATTCCGTTGTTCTGTTGTTGTTGATTTGTTTTGTTTTGTTTTTCTACCTCAAGTTTCCCATCAAATGAGGGATTCCAGAGTACAGCCCTGAGGAGGGGCGACTGGACAACCAGAAATATGGTTAAATATTGGGGCCTAGGGACTTGTCAAGCCCATTATGACATCCATTGGTCCAGCCACTGAGAGGACGTACTAGAGGACAGGACTCACGCTGAGGGTCACAATGCGTGTTTATGCCCTCGTCGCACTCAAGAATGGGCGGGGCCTCAGGGTGAATGCTGGTTTCTCCTACACTGAACGTTGGACAACATGCCAACCACAAGGTTTCTTGTATGGGTAAGGAAGAGTTCTGATTTCTTCATCACAGTCACCCCTGGTCAGTGAGTGGAAATAAGGTCTAGGTTCTGAAGCCTGAAAACTGAGGTGGGGAAAAAATGATGACCTAAGGCCATGGCGAGTCTGAGGTGCTCAGTGTTCGGTCAGCTGTCTGTGTGTTGGTCACGAGGTCCGGGCTCAGGTCGTCAGACAGTGCATTAGTGCCCAGGTTAGACTATATATTTTGGGTGCATTCGAGTGCCGTGTAGTTTCTTATCTGAAGAACTCTTCATGATATGAAGAATGATCGAGTCTGACGCCGGTGCTAAGGCTTTTGTCTCTGGATTTTGTATCAGCAATGGCCCTGGAATGTTGGGGAGGCCTCATGGGCCATGGACATATCTTGCTCTCTGTGGATTTGGCCCGATACCAATTGTTTTTCGTCAATCTGTGGGATGGACAGACTCCTTTCAGGTTTGTTACCTCAGGTGTCCCACTAAAAGAGGAATTCCAAAGCAGAGCCCTGGGGAAGAGTGAAGGGACAACCCGATCTATGGTTAAAATTGGGGCCTTGGGGCATGGCAAGCCCAATATACTGTCTCCCCATCCAGCTACTGAGAGGCCTTACCTGAGGACTGGGCTCAGGCTGAGGGTCACAGTGTCTGTTTGTGACCAATGTGGCCCGCAAGCATGGGTGGGGACTCATGGGCCACACTGGTTTCAAGTACACTGAACCTTGGACAACATGCCAACCACAAGGTTTCTTGCCATGGGGAAAGAGTTCTGATTTCTGCATCATTTTCAAACCCGGGCCGTGATTGGAGATAAGGTCTAGGTTCTGAAGCCTGAAAACCGAGGTTGAGAAGAGATGACGACCTTAGGCCATGGCGGGTCGGATGTGCTCAGTGTGCGGCCAGCTGTCTGGTTGGGGCCAGGAGTTCGAGGCACAGGCTGTGTCAGAAGGGGCATTAGTGCTCAGGTCAGCCTATATATTTGGGGTACAGCCGAATGGCGTACAGGTTGATCCTCATATGGGGTTTCTGGGTAGCCCCAGAAGGCAATGTTTTTCTTCTGGAGGGCAAGCAGAGTGCTGCATTGAGTTCTGGGTTGCCAAACTGGAGGGCTTGTGGGCCAGAAGTCTGAGGACGGAAGTCTGAGAACCCAAGCTAAACCTAGGTTTCTGGGTGAGGATATGGCAGGCACAATCTACAAACCTGAATCGAGATCTCGTGCATCTGAAGTCAAGGCGAGGATCAGACGATCGGTCAGGTTGGATATTCTGACCCTGATGTCCCCTTCTTGAAGGGGGGGGGTGAAATACAAGGCCAAGGGCGCTTTCCCACGTGCGGAGTTGTGAGAAGCTCCAAACTGCAAAGATTCTTCTGCAGGACAATTGAGACCTGTTGGATGGCTCCAGGACAACGTTTCCGAGCAGGCTCTAAGGATGGATGGCTGGGTAGCCCACTTCGCCGTCTAATTGTCTACAAGCAACAAGACAGGTTAGATCTGCTGGATCTGTGGGAGCAACTGAGGAGGCTGAGTTGAAATGGACTCTCTCGTGGATGTGTCCTAATATGATTTTGTGTCTATGGAGACTTTGCAATGAAGCGGTGGCACTAGGTCCCTGAAGGGTTCTCCTAAAGAGAGGCTTTCACACAGCTCCATCATGCAAGTGCCCCATGTGTAGATGAGATTTGTTCTGATGGGTGAGTCAAGAGACAGCCATATGCTGTTATTGAATTCCGGGCCTCTGAGGAGAGATACCTAGAAACCAATGCAATGGATCCGATAGGTGCCTAGGGGCCTGTTTGTTCCTTTTTACCTCAGGGTACATCAGTCTACGGGTCTGAGTGTAGGTAGGTGCTCAATTGCCCCATATTGCCCCTGTTTGTCCTGGGAGCCCACAAATATTGGGATGGCCTCAGTGACTTTGGAGGTTTATACTCTTTGTAGGGTTGTGGCCATTGGAATGGGCACATAAAATTTCCTTGAAGATGGCAAGCACAGTCGTCAGGTTTGGCTCCAGGGGCATGAGCCTGTAGGGTGTGAAGGCCAGGGCTGTTTAGACAGTTGTCTGAAAACACAAACTTGGCTTATGTTTCGGATCATAGGTATGGCAGGACTGATCTATAGACCATGAGGAGAAACCTTCGGGATATGAAAAAAGGGCGAGTGTGAGGCTCTTGCTCAAGAGTTTGTCTCTGGATATCGTGTCACTCATGGTCGTGAAATTTCCGGCTGATTCATGGAAAATGGACGAGTCTTACTCTCTGGGGGTTTGGCCCCGTCCAAAGAGTTTGGGGTCCTTCTGTGGGATGGAAGAAGTCCGTTGTTCTGTTGTTGTTGATTTGTTTTGTTTTGTTTTTCAACCTCAGGTGTCCCACCAAATGAGGGATTTCTGAGTGGAGCCCTGGTGAGGGGCGACTGGACAACCAGAAATATGGTTAAAAATTGGGGCCTAGGGACATGTCAAGCCCATTATGACATCTAATGGTCCAGCCACTGAGAGGACGTACTAGAGGACAGGACTCACACTGAGGGTCACAATGCGTGTTTATGCCCTCGTCGCACTCAAGAATGGGTGGGTCCTCAAGGTGAATGCTGGTTTCTCCTACACTGAACGTTGGACAACATGCCAACCACAAGTTTTCTTGCCATGGGTAAGGAATAGTTCTGATTTCTGCATCACAGTCAGCCCTGGGCAATGTTTGGAGATAAGGTCTAGGTTCAGAAGCCTGAAAACTGGGGTAGGGAAGAGATGATGACCTAAGGCCATGGCGGGTCTGATGTGCTCAGTGTGCGGTCAGCTGTCTGCGTGTTGGTCACGAGGTCTGTGCTCAGGTTGTCAGACAGTGCATTAGTGCCCAGGTTAGATTAAATATTTTGGGTGCATTCGAGTGCCGTGTAGGTTCTGATCTGAAGAACTCTTCAGGATATGAAGAATGAGCGAGTCTGAGGCGCGTGCTCAGGCTTTTGTCTCTGGATTTTGTATCAGCGATGGCCCTGGAATGTTGGGGAGGCCTCATGGGCCATGGACGAATCTTGCTCTCTGTGGAATTGGCCCGATCCCAACTGTTTTTCGTCAATCTGTGGGATGGGAGGACTCCTTTCAGGTTTGTTACCTCAGGTGTCCCACCAAAAGAGGCATTCCAATGCAGAGCCCTGGCGAAGAGTGAAGGGACAACCCGAACTATGGTTAAAAATTGGGGCCTAGGGGCATGGCAAGCCCAATATGCTGTCTCTGCATCCACCCACTGAGAGGCCTTACCTGAGGACTGGGCTCAGGCTGAGGGGTCACAATGTGTGTTTGTGTCCAATGTGTCCCGCAAGCATGGGCGGGGCCTCATGGGCCACACTGGTTTCAACTACACTGAACCTTGGACAACATGCCAACCACATGGTTTCTTGCCCTGGGGAAAGAGTTCTGATTTCTGCATCATTTTCAAACCCGGGCAGTGATTAGAGATAAGGTCTAGGTTCCGAAGCCTGAAATCCGAGGTTGAGAAGAAATGACGAGCTAAAGCCATGGCGGGTCCGATGTGCTCAGTGTGCGGCCAGCTGTCTGGTTGGGGCCAGGAGATCCAGGCTCAGACTGTGTCAGAAATGGCATTAGTGCCCAGGTCAGCCTATATATTTGGGGTACAGCCGAATGGCGTGCAGGTTGATCCTCATTTGGGGTTTCTGGGTAGCCCCAGATTGGAATGTTTTTATTCTGGAGGGCAGGCAGAGTGCTGCATTGTAGTTCTGGATTGCCAAATTGGAGGGCTTGTGGGCCAGTAGTCTGAGGACGGAAGTCTGAGAACCCAAGCTAGGCCTAGGTTTCTGGGTGAGACCTGAATCGAGATCTCGTGCATCTGAAGTCAGGGCGAGGATCAGAAGATCGCTCAGGTTGGACATTGTGTCCCTGATGGCCACTTTTTGAAGGGGGGGGGATCACGAGGCCATGGGGGTTGTCCCACGATGGGAGTTGTGAGTAGCTCCCAACTGCAAAGATTCTTCTGCAGGAAAATTGAGACCTGTAGGTTGGCTCCAGGACAACGATTCCGAGCAGGGTTCTAAGGATGGATGGCTGTGTGGCCCACCTCGCATTCCAATTGTCTCCAAGCAACAAGACAGGTTAGATCTGCTGGATCTGGGCGAGCAACCGAGGAGGCTGAGTTGAAATGGAATTTCCCGTGGATGTGTCCTAATATGATTTTGTGTCTATGGAGACCTTGGAATGAAGTGGTGGCACTGGGGCCCTGAAGGGTTCTCCTAAAGAGAGGCTTTCACACATCACAGCTCCATCATGCAAGTTTCCCGTGTGTGGACGAGATTTGTTCTGATGGGTGAATCAAGAAAAAGCCATATGCTGTTATTGAAATCCTGCCCTCTGAGGAGAGATGTCTGGAAACCAAAGCAATGGATCGATAGGTGCCTAGGGGCCTCTTTGTTCCTTTTTTCCTCTGGGGACATCAGTCTACGGGTCTGAGTGTTTGTAGGTGCTCAGATGGGCCCAGATTGCCCCTGTTTGTTCTGGGTATCCACAAATATTGGGATGGCCTCAGGGACTTTGGAGTTTTTTTATCCTATTAGTAGGGTTGTGGCCATTGGAGTGGGAACATACAATTCCCTTCGAGAGGGCAAGCAAAGTCGTCAGGTTTGGTTCCAGGGGCCTGAGCCTGTAAGGTGTGTAGGCCAGGGCTGTTTGGACAGTTGTCTGAAAACACAAACTCGGCTTATGTTTTGGGTCATAGGTATGGCAAGACTGATCTACAGACCATGAGGAGAAATCTTCAGGATATGAAAAAAGGGCGAGTGTGAGGCTCTTGCTCAAGTTTTTGTCTCTGGATATCGTGTCACTCATGGTCGTGAAATTTCCGGGTGACTTTATGGGAAATGGACGTGTCTTACTCTCTGGGGGTTTGGCCCCTTCCAAAGAGTTTGGGGTCATTCTCTGGGATGGAAGAAGTCCGTTGTTCTGTTGTTGTTGATTTGTTTTGTTTTGTTTTTTTTTTCAACCCTCAGGTGTCCCACCAAATGAGGGATTCCAGAGTAGAGACCTGGGGCAGGGAGTCTGGAGACCAGAAATCTGGTTAAAAATTGGGGCCTAGGGACATGTCAAGCCCATTATGACATATAATGATCCAGCCACCAAGAGGACGTACTAGAGGACAGGACTCACGCTGAGGGTCACAATGCGTGTTTATGCCCTCGTCGCACTCAAGAATGGGCGTGGCCTCATGGTGAATGCTGGTTTCTCCTCCACTGAACGTTGCACAACATGCCAACCACAAGGTTTCTTGCCATGGGTAAGGAAGAGTTCTGATTTCTGCATCACAGTCACCCCTGGGCAGTGATTGGAGATAAGGTCTAGGTTCTGAAGCCTGAAAACTGAGGTAGGGAAGAGATGATGACCTAAGGGCATGGCGGGTCTGATGTGCTCAGTGTGCGGTCAGCTGTCTGGGTGTTGGTCACGAGGTCCGGGCTCAGGTTGTCAGACAGTGCATTAGTGCCCAGGTTAGACTAAATATTTTGAGTGCATTCGAGTGCCGTGTAGGTTCTTATCAGAAGAACTCATCAGGATATGAAGAATGAGCGAGTCTGAGGCGCGTGCTCAGGCTTTTTTCTCTGGATTTTGTATCAGCGATGGCCGTGGAATGTTGGGGAGGCCTCATGGGCCATGGACGAATCTTGCCCTTGTGGATTTGGCACGATCCCAATTGTTTTTCGTCAATCTGTGGGATGGGAGGACTCCTTTCAGGTTTGTTACCTCAGGTGTCCCACCAAAAGAGGAATTCCAAAGCAGAGCCCTGGGGAAGAGTGAAGGGACAACCCGAACTATGGTTAAAAATTGAGGCCTAGGGGCATGGCAAGACCAATGCTGTCTCTCCATCCAGCCAGTGAGAGGCCATACCTGAGGACTGGGCTCAGGCTGAGGGTCACAATGTGTGTTTGTGACCAATGTGGCCCGCAAGCAAGGGCGGGGCCTCATGGGCCTCACTGGTTTCAACTACACTGAACCTTGGACAACATGCCAACCGCAAGGTTTCTTGCCATGGGGAAAGAGTTCTCTTGTCTGCATCATTTTCAAACCCGGGCTGTGATTGGAGATAAGGTCTACGTTCTGAAGCCTGAAAATCGAGGTTGAGAACAGATGACGACCTAAGGCCATGGCTGGTCCGATGTGCTCAGTGTGCGGCCAGCTGTCTGGGTGGGGCCAGGAAGTCCAGGCTCAGGCTGTCGCAGAAAGGGCATTAGTGCCCAGGTCAGCCTATATATTTGGGGTACAGCCGAATGGCGTGCAGGTTGATCCTCATTTGGGGTTTCTGTGTAGCCCCAGAGGGCAATATTTTTCTTCTGGAGGGCAGGTAGAGTGCTGCATTGTAGTTCTGGATTGCCAATCTGGAGGGCTTGTGGGCCAGTAGTCTGAGGACGGAAGTCTGAGAACCCAAGCTAGGCCTAGGTTTCTGGGTGAGGATATGGCAGGCACAACCTACAGACCCTAATCGAGATTTTGTGCATCTGAATTCAGGGGGAGGATCAGACGATCGCCTAGTTTGGACTTTTTTTTTTCTGATAGCCTCTTCTTGAAGGGGGGGTGGATCACGAGGCCATGGGTGTTTTCCCAAGAAGGGAGTTGTGAGAAGCTCCCAACTGCAAAGATTCTTCTGCAGGACAATTGAGACCTGTTGGTTGGCTCCAGGACAAGGATTCTGAGCAGGGTTCTAAGGATGGATGGCTGGGTAGCCCACCTCGCATTCCAATTGTCTCTAAGCAACAAGACAGGTTAGATCTGCTGGATCTGGGGGAGCAACCGAGGAGGCTGAGTTGAAATGGACTCTCCCATGGATGTGTCCTAATATGATTTTGTGTCTATGGAGACCTTGGAATGAAGCGTTGGCACTGGGTCCCTGAAGGGTTCTCCTAAAGAGAGGCTTTCACACTGCTCCATCGTGAAAGTTTCCCATGTGTATATGAGATTTGTTCTGATGGGTGAGTCAAGAAATAGCCATATGCTGTTATTGAAATCCTGGCCTATGAGGAGCGATGCCTGGAAACCGAAGCAATGGATCCGTTATGTGCCAGGGGCCTGTTCGTTCCTTTTTCCTCTGGGGACATCAGTCTACTGGACTGAGTGCCGGTAGGTGCTCAGATGGTCCTATATTGCCCCTGTTTGTCCTGGGAAGCCACAAATATTGGGATGGCCTCAGGGCCTTTGGAGGTTTAACCTTTTAATAGGGTTGTGGCCACTGGAATGGGCACACACAATTCCCTTGGAGAGGGCAAGCACAGTCTTCAGGTTTGGCTCCAGGGGCCTGAGCCTGTAGGGTGTGTAGGCCAGGGCTGTTTGGACATTGTCTGAAAACACAAACTCGGCTTATGATTCGGGTCATAGTTATGGCAGGACTGATCTATAGACCAAGAGGAGAACTCTTCAGGATATGAAAAATGGGCGAGTGTGAGGCTCTTGCTCACCTTTTTGTCTCTAGATATTGTGTCACACATGTTCGTGAAATTTTTCCGGGTGACTTCATGGGAAATGGACGAGTCTTACTCTCTGGGGGTTTGGACCCGTCCAAGGAGTTTGGGTTGACTCTGTTGGATGGAAGAAGTCCGTTGTTCTGTTGTTGTTGATTTGTTTTGTTTTGTTTTTCTACCTCAGGTGTCCCACCAAATGTGGGATTCCTGAGTAGAGCCCCTGGGATTGTGACTGGACAACCAGAAATCTGGTTAAAAATTGGGGCCTAGGGACTTGTCAAGCCCATTATGACATCTCATGGTGCAGCCACTGAGAGGACCTACTAGAGGACAGGACTCATGCTGAGGGTCACAATGCGTGTTTATGCCCTCATTGCACTCAGGAATGGGCGGGGCCTCAGACTGAATGCTGGTTTCCCCTACACTGAACTTAAGTCAACATGGCAACCACAAGGATTCCTGCCTTGGGTAAGTAGGAGTTCTGATTTCTGCATGACAGTCACCCCTGGGCAGTGATTGGAGATAAGGTCTAGGTTCTGAAGCCTGAAAACCTAGGTAGGGCAGAGATGATGATCGAAGGCCATGGCGGTTCTGATGTGCTCAGTGTGCGGTCAGCTGTCTGGGTGTTGCTCAGGAGGTCCCGGCTCAGGCTGTGTCAGACAGTGCATTACTGCCCAGGTTAGACTATATAATTTGGGTACATTCGAGTGCCATGTAGGTTTATTCTCATTTAATGTGCCCGGGCATCTCATTGGGCAATATTTTGTTTCTCGAGGGCAGGCAGAGTGCTGCAATGATGGTCTGGAATTGCCAAACTTGTGGGCTGCGGGGCCAAGAGTGTGAGGATGGAAGTCTGAGAACACAAGCTAGACTTGGGTTTCAGGGCGAGGGCACGGCATGTACCTCCCTGAAGATCTGAAGGAATATCTCATGCATCTGAAGTCAGAGCGAGGATCAGACATTGGCTCAGCTTGGATTTTCTGTTCATGACGGCCCCTTCATGAAGGGAGTGGATTCTTGAGGCCGTGGAGGTTTTCCCACGTTTGGAGTGGTGGGATGCCCCCTCCTAGGATTCCTTCTGCGGGACAATTGAGACCTGTTGGACAACTCCAGGACATCCCATATGGATGAGTCCAGACCAAAGTTCGAGGATGGATGCCTGGGAAGCTCGCCTCGCATTCCAATTGTCTCCTAGCGACAAGACAGTTTAGATCTGATGGCTCTGCGGGAGCAACCGGGGTGGCTGAGTTGAAATGGACTTTCCTGAGGATGGGTCTAATGTGTGTTTGTGTCCATGAGGGCCTTTAAATGGGGCAGTGGCACCAGGACCCTGAAGTATTCTCCTCAGCTTTTGACATAGCTCCCATGCACAAGTTTCCTTGTGGAGACGAGTTTGGTTCTAATGGGTGCCTCAGGAAAACCCCAATGCTGGTATTGGAAAACAGGGTTATGAGGAGACATGCCTGTAAACCAAAGCAATGGATCCGATTTTGGCCTCGGGTCCTGTCTGGTTCAATCTTCTTCTCTGGGGACATCCATCTAGGGTATGAGTGGAGGTAGATGCTCAGCTGGTGTCATACTGAACTTTATTGTCCCTGGCGACCTATACTATTTGGATGGCCTCAGGGACTTTGGAGGGTTCTCCTAATCTGTACGATTTTGGACAATGGAATGGGCAGAATTCCCATGGATTGGGTAGGCACAGTCCTAATGTGTGGTTCCAGGGTCCCCAGCCTGGATGGTGTGTGGCCCAGGACTTTGAGGACAGAAGTCTGAAACACAAACTCACCTTATGTTTGTGGACGTAGGTATGGCAGGCCCGATCTACAAACCATGAGAAGACATCTTCAGGATATGAAGAAAGTGCGAGTCTGAGGCGCTTGCTCAGACTTTTGTCTCTGAATTTTGTTTCAGCGATGGCCGTGGAATGTCGAGGAGGCCTCATAGGCCATGGACGAATCTTGCTCTCTGTGGATTTGGCCCGATCCCAATTGTTTTTCGTCAATCTGTTGGATGGAGGACTCCTTTCAGGGTTGTTACATCAGGTGTCCCACCAAAAGAGGAATTCCAAAGCATAGCCCTGGGGAAGCATGAAGGGACAACACCAACTATGGTTAAAAATTGGGGCGTATGGGCATGGCAAGCCCAATATGCTGTCTCTTCATCCAGACACTGAGAGGTCTTACCTGAGGACTGTGCTAAGGCTGTGGGTCACATGTGAGTTTGCCACCTATGTGGCCCGTGAGCAATGGCGGGGCCTCATCGGACAAACAGGTTTCCACAACACTGAACGTTGGACAACAAGCCAACCCCAAGGTTCTTGCCATTGGGAAGGAGTTCTGATTTCTGCATCATTTTCAAACCTGGGCAGTGATTGGAGATAAGGTCTAGGTTCTAAATCCTGAAAACCGAGGTTGGGAAGAGATAACGACCTAAGGCAATGGCTGGTCCTATGTGCTCAGTGAGCGGCATGCTGTCTGGGTGGGGCCAGGAGGTCCAGGCTCAGGCTCTGTCAGAAAGGGCATTATTGCCCAGGTCAGCCTATATATTTTGGGTACAGCCAAATGGCGTGCAGGTTGATCTTCATTTGGGGTTTCTAGGTAGCCCCAGAGGGCAATATTTTTCTTCTGCAGGGCAAGCAGAGTGCTGCATTGTAATTCTGGATTGCCAAACTGGAGGGCTTGTGGGCCATTAGTCTGAGGACGGAAGTCTGAAGACACAAGCTAGGCTTAGGTTTCTGGGTGAGGACATGGCAGGCACAATATACAGACCTGAATAGAGATCTCGTGCATCTGTAGTCAGGGTGAGGATCAGACTATTTCTCAGGTTGGACCTTATGTCCCTGATGGCCCCTTCATGAAGTGGTGGTATCACGTGGCCATGGGGGTTTCTCACGATGGGAGTTGTGAGAAGCTCCCAACTGCAAAGATTTTTCTGCAGGAAAATTGAGACCTGTTGGTTGGCTCTAGGCCAATGATTCTGAGCAGGGTTTTAAGGATGGATGGCGGGGTAGGCCACCTCGCTTTCCAATTGTCTCCTAGCAACAAGACAAGTTAGATCTGCTGGATCTCGCGGAGCAACCGAATACGCTGAGTTGATTTGGACTCTCCCGTGCATGTGTCCTAATATGATTTTGTGTCTATGGAGACCTTGGAATGAAGCGGTGGCACTGGGGCCCTGAAGGGTTCTCCTAAAAAGAGGCTTTGACACACCTCCCACGTGCAAGTTTCCCATGTGTAGATGAGTTTTGTTCTGATGGGTGAGTCAAGAAACAGCCATATGCTGGTACTGAAATCCATGCGTCTGAGGAAGATGCCTGGAAACCATAGCAATGGATCAGATTAGGGCCTAGGGGCCTGTTCATTCCTTTTTACCTCTGGGGATATCAGTCTACAAGTCTGAATGCAGGTAGCTTCTCAGATGGGCTCAGATTGCTCCTGTTTGTCCTGGGAAGCCACCACAATTGGGATGGCCTCAGGGACTTTGGAGATTTATTCTATTAGTAGAGTTGTGACCATTGGAATAGGCACACAGAATTCCCTTGGAGAGGGCAAGTACAGTCCTCAGGTTGGCTCCAGGGGCTAGCCTGTAGGGTGTGTAGGCCTGGGCTGTTTGGACAGTTGTCTGAAAACACAAACTCGGCTTATGTTTCGGGTCATAGGTATGGCAGGACTGATCTACAGACCATGAGGAGAGCTCTTCGGGATATGAAAAATGGGCGAGTGTGAGGCTCTTACTCAAGTTTTTATCTCTGGATATCGTGCCATTCATGTTCATGAAATATCCGGGTGACTTCATGGGAACTGGACGAGTCTTACTCTCTGGGGGTTTGGCCCCGTCCAAAGAGTTTGGGGTCATTCTGTGGGATGGAAGAAGTCAGTTTTTTTTTTTTTTGTTGTTGTTATTTTGTTTTGTTTTTCAAACCCCACCAAATGAGGGATTCCAGAGTAGAGCCCTGGGGAGGGGCGATTGGACAACCAAAAATCTGGTTTAAATTTGGGGCCTAGGGACATATCAAGCCATTATGGCATCTAGTGTTCTAACCACTGAGAGGACGTACTAGAGGACAGGACTCACGCTGAGGGTCACAATGCGTGTTTATGCCCTCGTCGCACTCAAGAATGGGTGGGGCCTCAGGATGAATGCTGGTTTCCCCTACACTAAATTTGGACAACATGCCAACCATAAGGTTTCTTGCCATGGGTAAGGAAGAGTTCTGATTTCTGCATCACACTCACCCTGGGCAGTGATTGGAGATAAGGTCTAGGTTCTGAAGCCTGAAAACTGAGGTAGGTAAGAGATGATGACCTAAGGCCACGGCGTGTCTTATGGGCTCAGGGTGCGGTCAGCTGTCTGGGTGTTGCTCAGGAGGTCCCGGCTCAGGGTGTGTCAGACAGTGCATTAATGCCCAGGTTAGACTATATAATTTGGGTACATTCGAGTGCCGTGTAGGTTTATTCTCATTTAATGTGCCCAGGCAGCTCATTGGGCAATATTTTGTTTCTCGCGGGCAGGCAGAGTGCTGCAATGATGGTCCGGAATTGCCAAACTTGTGGGCTTCGGGGCCAGGAGTGTGAGGATGGAAGTCTGAGAACACAAGCTAGACTTGGGATTCAGGGCGAGGGCACGGCATGTACCTCCTGAAGATCTGAAGCAATATCTCATGCATCTGAAGTCAGAGCGAGGATCAGACGTTGGCTCAGCTTGGATGTTCTGTTCATGACGGCCCCTTCATGAAGGGAGCCGAATCTCGAGGCCGTGGAGGTTTTCCCACGTTTGGAGTGGTGGGATGCCCCCTCCTAGGATTCCTTCTGCGGGACAATTGAGACCTGTTGGACAGCTCCAGGACATCCCATATGGATGAGTCCAGACCAACGTTCGAGGATGGATGCCTGGGAAGCCCGCCTCGCATTCCAATTGTCTCCTAGCGACAAGACAGTTTAGATCTGATGGCTCTGCGGGAGCAACCGGGGTGGCTGAGTTGAAATGGACTTTCCTGAGGATGGGACTAATGTGTGTTTGTGTCCATGAGGGACTTGGAATGGGGCGGTGGCACCGGGACCCTGAAGTATTCTCCTCAGCTTTTGACATAGCTCCCATGCACAAGTTTCCTTGTGGAGATGAGGTTTGTTCTGATGGGAGCCTCAGGAAAACCGCAATGCTGGTATTGGAAACCAGGGTTTTGAGGAGACATGCCTGTAAACCAAAGCAATGGATCCGATTTTGGCCTAGGGTCCTGTCTGTTTCAATCTTCTTATCTGGGGGACATCCATCTAGGGTATGAGTGGAGTAGATGCTCAGCTGGTGACAGACTGACCTTTTTTGTCCCGGGCGACCTATACTATTGGGATGGCCTCAGAGACTTTGGAGGGTTCTCCTAATTTGTACGATTTTGGACAATGGAATGGGCAGAATTCCCATGGATTGGGTAGGCACAGTCCTAATGTGTGGCTCCAGGGGTCCCCAGCCTGGATGGTGTGTGGCCCAGGACTTTGAGGACAGAAGTCTCAAAACACAAACTCTGCTTATGTTTGGGGACGTAGGTATGGCAGGCCGGATCTACAATCCATGAGAAGACATCTTCAGGATATGAAGATAGTGCGAGTCTGAGGCGCTTGCTCAGGCTTTTGTCTCTGAATTTTGTTTTAGCGATGGCCGTGGAATGTAGAGGAGGCCTCATGGGCCATGGACGAATCTTGCTCTCTGTGGATTTGGCCCAATCCCAATTGTTTTTCGTCAATCTGTTGGATGGAGTACTCCTTTCAGGGTTGTTACCTCAGGTGTCCCACCAAAAGAGGAGTTACAAAGCAGAGCCCTGGGGAAGAGTGAATGGACAACCCGAACTATTGTTAAAAATTTGGGCCTAGGGGCATGGCAAGCCCAATATGCTGTCTTTTCATCCAGCCACTGAGAGGCCTTACCTGAGGACTGGGCTAAGGCTGAGGGTCACAATGTGTGTTTGCCACCTATGTGGCCCGCGAGCAATGGCGGGTCCTCATTGGACACACTGGTATCCACTACACTGAACATTATACAACAAGCCTACCACAAGGTTTCTTGCCATCGGGAAAGGGTTCTGATTTCTGCATCATTTTCAAACATGGGCAGTGATTGGAGATAAGGTCTAGGTTCTAAATCCTGAAAACCGAGGCTGGGAAGAGATAACGACCTAAGGCAATGGCTGGTCTGATGTGCTCAGTGAGCGGCCAGCTGTATGGGTGGGGCCAGGAGGTCCAGGCTCAGCCTCTGTCAGAAAGAGCATTATTGCCCAGGTCAGCCTATATATTTTGGGTACAGCCAAATGGCGTGCAGGTTGATCCTCATTTGGGGTTTCTGGGTAGCCCCAGAAAGCAATGTTTTTCTTCTGGAGGGCAGGCAGAGTACTGCATTATAATTCTGGATTTCCAAACTGGAGGGCTTGTGGGCCATTAGTCTGAGGATGGAAGTCTGAGGACACAAGCTAGGCTTAGGTTTCTAGTTGAGGACATGGCAGGCACAATCTACAGATATGAACCGAGATCTCGTGCAACTGAAGTCAGGGTGAGGATCAGACGATCGCTCAGGTTGGACCTTATGTCCCTGAGGGCCACTTCATGAAGGGGGGGGGATCACGAGGCCATGGGTGTTTTCCTACGATGGGAGTTGTGAGAAGCTCCCAACTTCAAAGATTCTTCTGCAGGACAATTGGGTCCTGTTGTATGGCTCCAGGCTAACGATTCCGATCAGGGTTCTAAGGAAGGATGGCTGGGTAGCCCAACTCGCATTCCAATTGTCTCCTAGCAACAAGACAAGTTAGATCTGCTGGATCTCGCGGAGCAACCGAATACGCTGAGTTGAAATGGACTCTCCTGTGGATGGGTCCTAATGTGTTTTTGTGTGTCTATGGATACCGTGGAATGACGTGGTGGCACTGTGGCCATGAAGGGTTCTCCTAAACAGAGGCATTGACATCACTCCCACGTGCAAGTTTCCCATGTGTAGATGAGATTTGTTCTGGTGGGTGAGTCAAGAAACAGCCATATGTTGGTACTGAAATCCAGGCCTCTGAGGAGAGATGCCTGGAAACCAAAGCAATGGATCCGATTAGGGCCTAGGGGCCTGTTCGTTCCTTTTTACCTCTGGGGATATCAGTCTACAAGTCTGAGTGCAGGTAGGTTCTCAGATGGGCTCAGATTGCTCCTGTTTGTCCTGGGAAGCCACCACTATTGGGATTGCCTCAGGGACTTTGGAGGTTTATCCTAATAGTAGCGTTGTGGCCATTGGAATGGACACACAGAATTCCTTTGGAGAGGGCAAGTACAGTCCTCAGCTTGGCTCCAGGGGCCTAAGCCTGTAGGCTGTGTAGGCCAGGGCTGTTTGGAAAGTTGTCTGAAAACACAAACTCGGCTTATGTTTCTGCTCATAGGTATGGCAGGACTGATCTACAGACCATGAGGAGAACTCTTTGGGATATGAAAAAAGGGCGAGTGTGAGGCTCTTGTTCAAGTATTTATCTCTGGATATCATGCCATTCATGGTCATGAAATTTCCGGGTGACTTCATGGGAAATAGACGAGTCTTACTCCCTGGGGGTTTGGCCCAATCCAAAGAGTTTGGGGTCATTCTGTGGGACGGAAGAAGTCCGTTTATTGTTGTTGTTGATTTCTTTTGTTTTGTTTTTCACACTCAGGGGTCCCACCAAATGAGGGATTCCAGAGTAGAGCCCTGGGGAGGGCGATTGGACAACCAGAAATCTGGTTAAAATTGGGTCCTAGGGACAGATAGACTTGGGTTTCAGGGCGAGGGCACGGCATGTACCTCCTGAAGATTGAAGCAATATCTCATGCATCTGAAGTCAGAGCGAGGATCAGACGTTGGCTCAGCTTGGATTTTCTGTTCATGATGGCCCCTTCATAAAGGGAGCCGAATCTCGATGCCGTGTATTTTTTCCCACGTTGGGAGTGGTGGGATGCCCCCTCCAAGGATTCCTTCTGCGGGAAAATTGAGACCTGTTGGACAGCTCCAGGACATCCAATATGGATGAGTCCAGACCAACGTTCGAGGATGGATGCCTGGGAAGCCCGCCTCGCATTCTAATTGTCTCCTAGCGACAAGACAGTTTAGATCTGATGGCTCTGCGGGAGCAACCGGGGTGGCTGAGTTGAAATGGACTTTCCTGAGGATGGGTCTAATGTGTGTTTGTGTCCATGAGGCCTTGGAATGGGGCGGTGGAACCCGGGACCCTGAAGTATTCTCCTCAGCTTTTGACATAGCTCCCATGCTCAAGTTTCCTTGTGGAGACGAGGTTTGTTCTGATGGGTGCCTCAGGAAAACACCAATGCTGGTATTGGAATCCAGGATTTTGAGGAGACATGCCTGTAAACGAAAGCAATGGATACGATTTTGGCGTAGGGTCCTGTCTGGTTCAATCTTCTTCTCTGGGGACATCATTCTAGGGTATGAGTGGAGTTAGATGCTCAGCTGGTGTCAGACTGCCCTTTTTTGTCCCTGGCGACCTATTCTATTGGGATGGCCTCAGGGACGTTGGAGGGTTCTCCTAATTTGTACGATTTTGGACAATGGAATGGGCAGAATTCACATGGATTGGGTAGGCACAGTCCTAATGTGTGCTCCAGGGTCCCCAGCCTGGATGGTGTGTGGCCCAGGACTTTGAGGACAGAAGTCTGAAAACACAAACTCAGCTTATGTTTGGGGACGTAGGTATGGCAGGCCCGATCTACAATCCATGAGAAGACATCTTCAGGATATGAAGATAGTGCGAGTCTGAGGTGCTTTGTTAGGCTTTTGTCTCTGGATTTTGTATCAGCGATGGCCGTGGAATGTCGAGGAGGCCTCATGCGCCATGGACGAATCTTCCTCTCTGTGGATTTGGCCCGATCCCAATTGTTTTTCTTCAATCTGTTGGATGGAGGACACCTTTCTGGGTTGTTACATCAGGTGTCCCACCAAAAGAGGAATTCCAAAGCAGAGCCCTGGGGAGGAGTGAAGGGACAACACGAACTATGGTTAAAAATTGGGGCCTAGGGGAATGGCAAGCCCAATATGCTGTCTCTTCATCCAGCCACTGAGAGGCCTTACCTGAGAACTGGCTAAGGCTGAGGGTCACAATGTGTGTTTTGCTACCTATCTGGACCGCGAGCAATGGCGGGGCCTCAAGGGAGACACTGGTTACCACTACACTGAACGTTGGACAAAAGCCAACCACAAGTTTTCCTGCCTTCGGGAATGAGTTCTGATTTCTGCATCATTTTCAAAGCTGGGCAGTGATTGGAGATCAGGTCTAGGTTCTGAAGCCTGAAAACTGAGGTTGGGAAGGGATAACGACCTAAGGCCATGGGGGGTCTGAAGTTCTCAGTTTGTAGCCAGCTGTCTGGGTGGGCCCAGGAGGTCCAGGCTCAGGCTGTGTCAGAAAGGGCATTATTGTCCATGTAATCCTATATATTTTGGGTATAACCAAGTGTCGTTCAGGTTGATCTTCATTTGGGGTTTCTAGGTAGCTCCAGAGGGCAATGTATTTCTTCTGCAGGGCAGGTAGAGTGCTGCATTGTAGTTCTGGATTGCCAAACTGGAGGTCTTGTGAGCCAGTAGTCTGTGGACAGAAGTCTGAGGACACAAGCAAAGCTTAGGTTTCTGGGTGAGGACATGGCAGGCACATACTACAGACCTGAACCGAGATCTCGTGCATCTGAAGTCAGGGCGAGGATCAGACGATCGCTCAGGTTGGACATTCTGTCCCTGATGGCCCCTTATTGAAGGGGCGGTGGATCACGTGGCCATGGGGGTTTTCCCACGATGGGAGTTCTGAGAAGCTCTCAACTGCAAAGATTCTTCTCCAGGAAAATTGAGACCTGTTGGTTGGCTCCAGGCCAACGATTCCGAGCAGGGTTTTAAGGATGGATGGCGGGGTAGGCCACCTCACATTCCAATTGTCTCCTAGCAACAAGACAATTTAGATCTGCTGGATCTCGCGGAGCAACGGAATACGCTCAGTTGAAATGGACTCTCCGGTGAATGGGTCCTAATGTGTTTTTGTGTCTATGGAGACCTTGTAATGGGGCAGTGGCACACAGGCCCTGAAGGCTTCTCCTAACTGGAGGTTTTGAGATATCTTCAAAGGATAATTTTCCCATGTGGAGAAGAGATTTGTTCTGATTGCTGCCTCATGAAATCCCCATATGCTAATATTGGAAACCAGGCCTCTGAGGAGAGATACCTGTAACCGAAAGCAATGAATCTGATTCAGGCCTAGGGCCCTGTCTGATTCAATCTTCTTCTCTGGGGACATCCATCTACGCTGAGTAGAGGTAGATGCTCAGCTGGTTTCAGATGACCCTTGTTTGTCCTGGGCGGCCTACATTATTGGGATGTCCTTGGGGACTCTGGAGGTTTTTCCTAATTTGTACGATTGTGGACAATGGAATGGGCAGAATTCCCGTGGTATGGACAGGCACAGTCCTGATGTGTGGCTCCAGGGGCCCCAGCCTGAAGGGTCTGTGGGCCAGGAATGTGGGGACAGAAGTCTGAAAACACAAACTCGTCTTAGGTTTTGGAAGTAGGTATGGCAGGCCCGATCTACAGACAGTGAGGAGAACTCTTCGGGATACAACAAAAGAGCGAGTGTGAGGCCCTTGCTCAGACTTTTGTCTCTGGATTTGTTGTCAACGATGGCTGTGGAATCTCGGGGAGGCCTCATGGGCCCTGGACGAGACTTCCTCTCTGTGAATTTGGTCCAATCCCAATTGTTTTGGGTCAATCTCAAGGATGGGAGGAGTCCTTTTAGTTTTGTTACCTCAGGTGTCCCACCAAAAGAGGGATTCCAAAGCAGAGCTCTGGGGAGGGATGAATGGACAACCCGAACAATCCAATTGGGGTGAGGTCGAGAACCGAGCAGGTTGATCCTCATTTGGGGTTTATGGAGATCCCCATAGAGCAACGTTTTTTTCTTCTGGAGGGCCAGCATAGGGCTGCATTTTGGTTCCAGAATTCCAAGTCTTGAGGACATGTTTGCCAGGAGTGGTGAGGAAGGAAGTCTGAAAACACAAGGTAGCACGAGGTTTGGGCCCACTGTGCAGAGGCTGAATCGAGATCTCCTGCATCTGAGGTCAGGGCGAGGATCAGATGTTGCCTCAAGCTGGAGTTTGTGTCCATGACGGCCCCTTCCTTAAGGGGGTGGGGGCTTCATGAGGCCAGGGAGGTTTCCCTACGCTGGGAGTTGTGAGCTGCTCCAAACTTCAAAGTTTCCTTCTTCAGGACAGTCGAGTACTATTGGATGGTTCCAGGATGCCCCATACAGAAAGACTCGAGAGCAGGGGCCTAAGCATGGATGCCGAGAAACGCCAACTCACCTTCCCATTGCCTGGTCGAGACAAGGCACGCTCAATCTGCGGGCTCTTGGGTGAGCTACCCAGAAGGCTGAGTTTAAATGGACTTTCCTGAGGATGAGTCATAATGTGGGTTGGTGGCCATGGAGACCTTGGAATGTGGCAGTAACTGAGGGACTCTGCAGGATTCTCCAACCCGAAGGGTTTGACACAACTCCAACAAGGAAGCTTTCCATGTGGAGATGAGAGGTGTTCTGTCTGGTGCCTGAGGATAGCCCCATATGCTGGTCTTCGAACCCAGGCCTATGAGGAGTGATACCTGGCCACCAAAGCCAGAGTTCATAATAGGGCCTAGGGGCCTGTCTCTTTCAATCTTCTGTCTCTGCGGATATCAGTCTGTGTGTCTGCATGGAGGAAGTAGTTGCTCAGCTGGTGTCATAATGCCCCTGTTTGTCCAGTGCGGCTTGAAGTGGGATGTCCTTGGGGACCTTGAGGTTTCTACTATTTTGTAGAGTTGTGGCCAATGGAACGGGCAGTTTCTTAGGAGAGAGCAGGTACAGTTCTGTGGTGTGGCTCCAGAGACCCCAGCCTGGAGGCGGTGTGGGCCACGGCTGTGCAGACAGACATCCAAAAACCCAAACTCAGCTCAGGTTTGGGGCCGAGGTTATGGCAGGCCTGATCTACAGTCCGTGAGGGGAGCTCCTCTGGATATGAAAGAAGGGTGAGAGGGAGGCAGTCGCTCAGTCTTTTGTCTCTGGATATTTTGTCCACAATGGCCATTTAATGTAGGAGTTGCCTCATGGGTCGTAGAAGTCTCCCTCTCTGGTAGTTTGTCCAGCCCCCAAGAGTTTGGGGTCATTCTGTGGGAAGGGAAGAGTCCTGTTTTCTGCTTCATGTGTCCCCCCAGTAGAGGGATTCTGGAGCATAGCAGTGGGTAATGACAACTGGAATACTCGCTCTCTGGTTAAGCCTGGGGGCCTATGGATATGACAAGCCCCATAGGCAGGATCTTGGTCCAGCCACTGAGAGGCGTTACTTTAATACGGGACTCACGCTACAGGTCACAATGCATGTCTGTGCCCTAGGCGGCCCTCAAGCACTGGCGTGGCCTTTCCGACAATGCAGGTTTTCCCACATTGAACGTTGGACAACATGCCCACCACAAGGTTTCTGGCCATGGGGAAGGAGGAATTCTAATTTCTGCATCACGTTCACCCCTGGGCAGTGATTGGAGATAAGGTCTAGGTTCTGAAGCCTGAAAACCGAGGTTGGGAAGAGATGACGAACTACAGCCATAGCGGGTCCCTTGTGTCCAAGTTGGAGCCAGCTGTGTAGGTGTCGTTTGGGATGTCTTGTCTCAGGCTGTTGTTCAGACAGGGCATTAGTATTCAGGGTAGGCTGTATAATTGCTTTACAATCGAGTGGCATGCATTAGATAATCATTTGGGGTTTCTTATTAGCAGCATAGGGCAAAGTTTTTCTTCTGGAGGGCAGGCAGAGTGCTGCATTGTGGCTTCGGAATTCCCAAACTGGAGGGCTTGTGGGCCAGGAGAGTGAGGACGGAAGTCTGAGAACACAAGCTAGGCTTAGGTTTCGGGGAATGGACATGGCAGGCACATTCTGCAGAGCTGAATTGCGATCTCATGAGTCTGAAGTCAGGTCGAGGATCAGACTTTGGCTCAGGTTGGAGTTTCTGTCCATGTTGGCCCCTTCATGAAGGGGGGGGGGGGCATTATGAGGCCATGGGGGTTTTTCCCACTATTAGAGTTGTGAGATGCTCCAAACCGAAAGGATTCCTTCTGTGCGACAATTAAGATTTGTTGGATGGCTCCAGGACGTCTCCTAAGGTATTTTTTTCCCAGAACAGGGTTCTAAGTATGGATGCCTGGGCAGACAGCCTCAATTCCAATTTTCTCCTAGCAACAAGAAACCTTTGATCTGCTGGCTTGGGGTAGCATCAGAGGGGGCTGAGTTGGAATGGACTTTCCTGAGGATGGTCTTAAATGAGTTGAAATGGACTTTCCTGAGGATGGTCTTAATGTTGGTTTGAGTCCATTGAGACCTTGGTATGGGGCAGTGGCACCAGGGCCCTGAAGGATTCTCCTAACCAGAGGTTATAACAAAGCTCCAATGAGCAAGTTTACCAGGGGAGACGAGATTTGTTCTTATGGGTGCCTCAGGAAACCATCATTTGCTGTTATTGGAAATGAGGCCTCTGATGAGAGATGCCTGGAAACCAAAGCAATGGATCTGATTAGGGCCTAGGGGCCTGTCCGGTTCAATATTCTTCTCTGGGGACATCTTTTGTCTGAGTGGAGGTAGTTGCTCAGCTGGTTTGAGATCACACCTGTTTATCCTGGGCGGTCTACACTATTGGGATGGCCTCGGTAACTTTGGAGGTTTTTCCTAATTTGCAAGGTTGTGGCCAATGGAATGGGAAGAATTCTCTTGAAAGGGAAGCACAGTCCTAAGGTGTGGCTCCAGGGACTCAAGTGTGGAGCGTGTGTGGTCCAGGGCTATTTGGACAAAAGTCTGAAAACACAAACTCCACTTAGGTTTGGGTCTGTAGGTATGGCCGGCCCGATATATAGACCGTGAGGAGAACTCTTCAGGATATGAACAAAGGGCGAAAGTGAGGTGCTTGCTCATGCTTATTTTTTTCTGGATATGTGTCACCGATTGCCATGGAATGTCCTGGTGTCCTCATGGGCCATCGATGAGGATCCCTTTCTGGAGATTTGACCCAATCCCAAGAGTTTGGGGTCATTCTGTGGGAAGGGAGGAGGCCTTTCTGTTTTTTTTTGTTTTTTGTTTTTTTTTTTTTACCTCAGGTGGACCACCAAAAGAGGGATTCCACAGCAGAGTCCTGGGGAGGGGCGACTGGACAACCAGAACTCTGGTTAACATTGGGACCTAAGAACATGGCAAGCCCCATATGTGGGCTCTTGGTCCAGATACTGAGAGGCCTTCCTTGAGCATAGGGCTCACATTGAGTTTCACAATGTGTTTTTGTGCCCAAGGAGCCCCTCAAGTCAGGGTGTGGCCTAATGTACCTTGCTGATTTCTCCTACACTGAACGTTGCACAATATGGCAACCACAAGTTTTCTGGCCATGGGGAAGAAGGAGTTCTAATTTCTGCAACACTTTCACTCCTGGACTGTGATTGGATTTAAGGTCTAGGTTCTGAAGCCTGAAAACTGAGGTTGGGAAGAGATGAAGACCTAAGGCCATGGTGTGATTGATGTGCTCAGTGTTCGGCCAGCTGTTGAGTGTGGGTTGGGAGGTGCAGGCTCAGGCTGTGGCAGACAGGGAATTAGTGCCCAGGCTAGACTGTATCATTGGGGTGCAGTCGAGTTTCGTGCAGGTTGGTACTCATTTGTGGTTACTGGGTAGTCCCAGAGGGCAACGTTTTTCTTCTGGAAGGAAGACACAGTGCCACATAGTGGCTCCAGAATTCCCAAACTGGAAGGCTTGTGGGCCAGGAGTGTGAGGAAAAAATTCTGAGAACACAAGTCTGACTTCGATTTCGGGGTGAGGGGACGGCAGGAACCCTATGCAGAGATGATTCGAGATCCCGTGTACCTGAAGACAGAGCTAGGATCAGACGTTAGCTCAGGTTGGAGTTTCTGTCCATCTTGGCCCATTCATGAAGGGGAGGGTGTCACGAGGCCATGGAGGTTTACCCACGATGGGAATTGTGAGATGCTCCAAACTGCAATGACTCCTTCCGTGGGACCGTCGAGACCTGCTGGATGGCTCCAGGACATCCCATAAGGAAGTTATCCAAAGCAGGGTTCTAAGGATGGATGCCTGGGCAGCCTGCATCCCATTCCAGGTGTCTCATAGCGCCAAGGCAAGTTCGATCTGCTGGATCTAGGGGAGTAACCGAGGCGGGTGTGTTGAAATGGGTGAGTTGAGGATGGGTCATAATGTGCATTTGTGTCCATGGAGACCTTAGAATGGGGTGCTTGATCCGGGGCCTTGAGGGATGTTCATAACCGGAGGTTTTGATAGAGCTCTGAAGAGTACGTTTCCAATGTAGAGAAGAGGATTGTTTTGATGAGTGCCTAAGGAATCTCCCATATACTGGTATTGGAAACCAGGACTCTGAGGAGAGATGCCGGGAAACAAAAGCAATGGATATGATTAGGGCCTAGGTGCCTGTCCGGTTCAATCTCTTTCCTGGGGATACGTGTCTATGGATCTGAGGGGAGGTAGTTTCTCGGCTTGTGTCAGATCGCCCCTGTTTGTCCTGGGCAGCCTATAATATTGGGAATGGCTTCGGGACTTTGGAGTTTCTCATAATCTATAGGGTTGTGGCCAATGGAATGGGCAGAAATCCCCTGGAGAGTGCAGGCACAGTTCTGAGTTTGGCTCTATGGGCCCAGCCTTGAGGGTGTGTGGGCCAGGCTTCTGGCGACAGAAGTCTGAAAAAAAATTCCGCTTAGGATTGGGGACATAGGTATGGCACGCCCAATCTACAGACCGTGATAACACTTCGGGATATGAAAAAGGGTGAGTTTGAGGTGCTTGCTCAGGTTTTGTCTCTGGATTTGTGTCAACAATGTGGGTCGAATGCTGGCGTGGCCTCATGGGTTGTGGACGGCTTTCCTTCTCTGAGGATTTGACTCAATCCCAAGAGTTTGGGTACATTCTGTGGGATGGGAGGAGTCCTTTCTTTCTGTTTTTTATTTTATTTTATGTACCTCATGTGTGCCAATAAAAGAGGGATTCCAGAGCAGAGTCCTTGGTAGGGACAACTGGATAACCCCACCTCTGTTTATGTTTGGGGGCCTAGGGGCATGGCAAGTCCAATATGTGGGCTCTTGATTCAGACACTGAGAGGTCTTCCTTGAGGACAGGGCTCATGCTGAGGGTCACAATGCCTATTTGTGCCCAACAAGGCCCTCAAGCATGGGAAGGGCCTCATGAGCCACGCTGGATTCTCCTACACTGAACGTTGGAGAATATGCCAACCACAAGGTTTCCGGCCATGGCGAAGGAAGAGTTGTGATTTCTGCATCACGTTCACCCCTGGACAGTGATTAGAGTTTAGGTCTAGGTTCTGAAAACCCGAAAACCGAGGTTGGGAAGAGATGAAGACCTAAGGACCTGATGGGTACAATGAGCTCAGTGTGTGGCTAGCTGTTGAGAGTAGGTCTGGAGGTGTGGGCTCATGCTGTGTCAGACAGGGCATTAGAAAGGGTAGACTATATATTTTGGGTGCATTTGATTGCCATGTAAGTTCTTATCTGAAGAATTCTTCAGGATATGAAGAATGAGCGAGTCTGAGGCGCGTGCTCAGGCTTTTGTCTCTGTATGTTGTATCAGCGATGGCCGTGGAATGTTGGGGAGGCCTCATGGGCCATGGACGAATCTTGTTCTTTGTGGACTTGGTCCGATCCCAATTGTTTTTCGTCAATCTGTGGGATTGGAGGACTCCTTTCAGGTTTGTTACCTCAGGTGTCGCACCAAAAGAGGAATTCCAAAGCAGAGCCCTGGGGAAGAATGAAGAGACAATCCGAACTATGGTTAAAAATTGGGGCCTAGGGGCATGGCAAGCCCAGTATGCTGTCTCTCCATCCAGCCACTGAGAGGCCTTGCCTGAGGACTGGGCTCAGGATGAGGGTCACAATGTTTGTTTGTGACCAATGTGGCCCGGAAGCATGGGCGGGGCCTCATGGGCCACACTGGTTTCAACTACACTGAACCTTGGACAACAAGCCAACCACAAGGTTTCTGGCCATGGGGAAAGAGTTCTGATTTCTGCATCATTTTTTCAAACGCGGGCCGTGATTGGAGATAAGGTCTAGGTTCTGAAGCCTGAAAACCGAGGTTGAGAAGAGATGACGAACTAAGGCCCTGGCGGGTCCGATATGCTCAGTGTGCGGCCTGCTGGCTGGGTAGGGCCAGTACGTCCAGGATCAGGCTCTGTCAGAAAGGGCATTAGTGCCCACGTCAGCCTATATATTTGGGGTACAGCCGAATATCGTGTCCCGTTTATCTTCATTTGGGGTTTCTGGTTAGCCCCAGAGGGCAATGATTTTTTTCTGGAGGGCAGGCAGAGTACTGCATTGTAGTTCTGGATTGCCAAACTGGAGGACTTGTGGGCCAGTAGTCTGAGGACGGATGTCTGAGAAACCACGCTAGGCCTATGTTTCTGGGTGAGGATATGGCAGGCACAATCTACAGACCTGAATTGAGATCAGGTGCATCTGAAGTCAGGGCGAGGATCAGACGATCGCTCAGGTTGGACATTCTTTCCCTGATGGCCCCTTCTTGAAGGGAGGTGGATCACGAGGCCATGGGGGTTTTCCCACGATGGGAGTTGTGAGAAGCTCCCAACTGCAAAGATTCTTCTACAGTACTATTGCGACCTGTTGGTTGGCTCCAGGACAACGATTCCGAGCAGGGTTCTAAGCATCGATCACTGGGTAGCCCACCTCGCATTCCAATTGTCTCCAAGCAACAAGACAGGTTACATCTGCTGGATCTGGGGGAGCACCGAGGAGTCTATGTTGAAATGGACTCTCCCGTGGATTGTCCTAATACGATTTGTTGTCTATGGAGACCTTGCAATGAAGCGCTGGAACTGGGGCCCTGAAGGGTTCTCCTAAAGAGAGGCTTTCACACAGCTCCATCGTGTAAGTTTCCCATGTTTAGATGAGATTTGTTCTGATGGGTGAGTCAAGAAACAGCCATATGTTGTTATTGAAATCCAGGCCTCTGAGGAGAGATGCCTGGAAACCAAAGCAATGTATCCGATAGGTGCTTAGGGGCCTGTTCGTTCCTTTTTACCTCTGGGCACATCAGTCTACGGGTCTGAGTGCCGGTAGGTGCTCAGATGGGTGCAGATTTCCCCTGTTTGTCCTGGGAAGCCACAAATATTGGGATGGCCTCAGGGACTTTGAGGTTTATCCTATTAGTAGGGTTGTGGCCACTGGATTGGGCAGATACAATTCCCTTGGAGAGGGCAATCACAGTCATCAGGTTTGGCTCCAGGGTCCTGAGCCTGTAGGGTGTGTAGGACAGGGCTGTTTGGACAGTTGTCTGAAAACACAAACTCGGCCTATGTTTCGGGTCATAGGAATGGCAGGACTGATCTACAGACCATGAGGAGAACTCTTCGGAATATGAAAAAAGGGCGAGTGTGAGGCTCTGCTCAAATTTTTGTCTCTGGATATCGAGTCACTCATGGTCGTGAAATTTCCAGGTGACTTCATGGGAAATGGACGAGTCTAACTCTCTGGGGGTTTGGCCCTGTCCAAAGAGTTTGGGGTCATTCTGTGGTATGCAAGAAGTCCGTTGCTCTGTTGTTGTTGATTTGATTTGTTTTGTTTTTCAACCTCAGGTGTCCCCCCAAATGAGGGATTCCAGAGTAGAGCCCTGGGGAGGGGGCGACTGGACAACCAGAAATCTGGTTAAAAATTGGGGCCTAGGGACATGTCAAGCCCATTATGACATCGAATGGTCCAGCCACTGAGAGGACGTACTAGAGGACAGGACTCACGCTGAGGGTCACAATGCGTGTTTATGCCCTCGTCGCACTCAAGAATGGGCGGGGCCTCAGGGTGAATGCTGGTTTCTCCTACACTGAACTTGGACAACATGCCTACCACAAGGTTTCTTGCGATGGGTAAGGAAAAGTTCTTTTTCTGCATCACAGTCACCGCTGGGCAGTGATTGGAGATAAGGTCTTGGTTCTGAAGCCTGAAAACTGAGGTAGGGAAGAGATTATGACCTAAGGCCATGGCGGGTCTGATGGGCTCAGTGTGCGGTCAGCTGTCTGGGTTTTGGTCACGAGGTCGGGGCTCAGGTTGTCAGACAGTGCATTAGTGCCCAGGTTAGACTATATATTTTGGATGCATTCGAGTGCCGTGTAAGTTCTGATCTGAAGAACTCTTCAGGATATGAAGAATGAGCGAGTCTGAAGCGCGTGCTCAGGCTTTTGTCTCTGGATTTTGTATCAGCGATGGCCGTGGAATGTTGGGGAGGCCTCATGGGCCATGGACGAATCTTGCTCTCTGTGGATTTGGCTCGATCCCAATTGTTCTTCGTCAGTGTGTGGGATGGGAGGACTCCTTTCAGGTTTGTTACCTCAGGTGTCCCACCAAAAGAGGAATTCAAAACAGAGCCCTGGGGCTGAGTGAAGACACAACCCAAATTACGGTTAAAAATTGGGGCCTAAGGGCATGGCAAGCCCAGTATGCTCTCTCTCCATCCAGCCAGCCACTGAGAGGCCTTACCTGAGGACTGGGCTCAGGCTGAGGGTCACAATGTGTGTTTGTGACCAATGTGGCCTGCAAGCTTGGGCGGGGCCTCATGGGCCACACTGGTTTCAACTACACTGAACCTTGGACAACATGGCAACCACAAGGTTTCTTGCCATGGGGAAAGAGTTCTGATTTCTGCATCATTTTCAAACCCGGGCCGTGATTGTAGATATGGTCTAGGTTCTGAAGCCTGAAAACCGAGGTTGAGAAGAGATGACGACCTAAGCCATGGCGGGTCTGATGTGTTCAGTGTGCGGCCCTCTGTCTGGGTGGGGCCAGGAGGCCCAGGATCAGGCTGTGTCAGAAAGGGCATTAGTGCCCAGGTCAGCCTATATATTTGGGGTACAGCCGAATGGTGTGCTCTGTTGATGCTCATTTGGGGTTTCTGGGTAGCCCCAGAGGGCAATGTTTTTCTTCTGGAGGGCAGGCAGAGGGCTGCAATGTAGTTCTGGATTGCCAAACTAGAGGGCTTGTGGGCCAGTAGTCTGAGGACCGAAGTCTGAGAACCCAAGCTAGGCCTCGTTTTCTGGGTGAGGATATGGCAGGCACAATCTACAGACCTGAATCGAGATCTCGTGATCTGAAGTCAGGGCGAGGATCAGACGATCGCTCAGGTTGGACTTTCTGTCCCTGATTGCCCCTTCTTAAAAGGGGGGTGGATCACGAGGCCATGGGGTTTTTCCCATGATGGGAGTTGTGAGAAGCTCCCAACTGCAAAGATTCTTCTGCAGGACCTTTGAGACCTGTTGGTGGCTCCAGGACAACGATTCCGAGCAGAGTTCTAAGGATGGATGGCTGGGTAGCCCCCTTCGCATTCCAATTGTCTCCAAGCAACAGGACAGTTTAGATCTGCTGGATCATGGGAGCAACCGAGGAGGCTGAGTTGAAATGGGCTCTCCCGTGGATGTGTCCTAATATGATTTTGTGTCTATGGAGACCTTGGAATGAAGCGGTGGCACTGGGGCCCTGAAGGGTTCTCCTAAAGAGAGGCTTTCACATAGCTCAATCGTGCAAGTTTCCCATGTGTAGTTGAGATTTGTTCTGATGGGTGAGTCAAGAAAGCCATATGCTGTTATTGAAATCCAGGCCTCTGAGGAGAGATGCCTGGAAACCAAAGCAATGGATCGGATAGGTGCCTAGGGGCCTGTTCGTTCCTTTTTACCTCTGGACATCAGTCTACGGGTCTAGGTGCCGTTAGGTGCTCAGATGGGCCCAGATTGCCCCATTTGTCATGGGAAGCCACAAATATTGGGATGGCCTCAGGGAATTTGGAGGTTTATACTCTTAGTAGGGTTGTGGCCATTAGAATGGGCACATACAATTATCTTGGAGTGGGCAATCACAGTCGTCAGGTTTGGCTCCAGGGGCCGGAGTCTGTAGGGTATGTAGGCAAGGGCTGTTTGACCAGTTGTCTGAAAACACAAACTTGGCTTATGTTTCGGGTCATAGGTATGGAAGGACTGATCTACAGACCATGAGAACTCTTCGGGATATGAAAAAAGGGCGATTGTGAGGCTCTGGCTCAAGTTTTTGTCTGTGGATATCGTGTCACTTATGGTCGTGAAATTTCCGGGTGACTTCATGGGAAATGGACGAGTCTTACTCTCTGGGGGTTTGGCCCTGTCCAAGGAGTTTGGGGTCATTCTGTGGGATGGAAGAAGTCCGTTGTTCTGTTGTTGTTGATTTGTTTTGTTTTGTTTTTCAACCTCAGGTGTCCCACCAAATGAGGGATTCCAGACTAGAGCCCTGGGTAGGGGCGACGGGACAACCAGAAATCTGGTTAAAATTTGGGGCCTAGGGACATGTCAAGCCCACTATGACATCTAATGGTCCAGGCACTGAGAGAACGTACTAGAGGACAGGACTCAAGCTGAGGGTCACAATGCATGTTTATGCCCTCGTCGCACTCAAGAATGGGCAGGGCCTCAGGGTGAATGCTGGTTTCCCCTACACTGAACGTTGGACAACATTCCAACCACAAGGTTTGTTGCCATGGGTAAGGATGAGTTCTGATTTCTGCATCATAGTCACCCCTGGGCAGTGATTGGAGATAAGGTCTAGGTTCTGAAGCCTGAAAACTGAGGTAGGGAAGAGATGATGACCTAAGGCCATGGCCGGTCTGATGTGCTCAGTGTGCGGTCAGCTGTCTGGGTGTTGGTCACGAGGACTGGGCTCAGGTTGTCAGACAGGGTATTAGTGCCCAGGTTAGACTATATATTTTGGATGCATTCGAGTGCCGTGTAGGTTCTTATCTAAGAACTCTTCAGGATATGAAGAATGAGCGAGTCTGAGGCGCGTGCTCAGGCTTTTGTCTCTGGATTTTGTATCTGCGATGGCCGTGGAATGTTGGGGAGGCCTCATGGGCCATGGACCAATCTTGCTCTCTGTGGACTTGGCCTGATCCCAATTGTTTTTCGTCAATCTGTGGGATGGGAGGACTTCTTTCAGGTTTGTTACCTCAGGTGTCCCACCAAAAGAGAAATTCCAAAGCAGAGCCCTGGGGAAGAGTGAAGGGACAACCCGAACTATGGATAATTTGGGGCCCAGGGGCATGGCAAGCCAAATATGCTGTCTCACAATCCAGCCACTGAGAGGCCTTACCTGAGGACTGGGCTCAGGTTGAGGGTCACAATGTGTGTTTGTGACCAATGTGCCCTGCAATCATGGGCGGGGCCCTCATGGGCCACACTTGTTTTCAAGTACACTGAACCTTGGACAACATGCCAACCACAAGGTTTCTTGCTATGGGGAAATAGTTCTGATTTCTGCATTATATTCAAACCCGTGCCGTGATTAGAGATAAGGTCTAGGTTCTGAAGCCTGAAAACCGAGGTTGAGATGAGATGACGAACTAAGGCCATGGCGGGTCCGATGTGCTCAGTGTGCGGCCAGTTGTCTGGGTGGGGCCAGGAGGTCCAGGCTCAGGCTGTGTCAGAAAGGGCATTAGTGCCCAGGTCAGCCTATATATTTGTGGTACAGCCGAATGGTGTGCAGGTTGATCCTCATTTGGGGTATCTGGGTAGCCCCAGAGGGCAATGTTTTTCTTCTGGAGGGCAGGCAGAGTGCTGCATTGTAGTTCTGGATTGCCAAACTGGAGGGCTTGTGGGCCAGTAGTCTGAGGAAGGAAGTCTGAGAAACCAAGCTAGGCCTAGTTTTCTGGGTGAGACCTGAATCGAGATCTCGTGCATCTGAAGTCAGGGCGAGGATCAGACGATCGCTCAGGTTGGACATTCTGTCCCTGATGGCCCTTCTTGAAGGAGGGGTGGATCACGAGGCCATGGGGGTTTTCCCAAGATGGGAGATGTGAGAAGCTCCCAACTTCAAAGATTCTTCTGCAGGACAATTGAGACCTGTTGGTTGGCTCCAGGACAAGGATTCCGAGCAGGGTTCTAAGGATGGATGGCTGGGTAGCCCACCTCGCATTCCAATTGTCTCCAAGCAACAAGACGGGTTAGATCTGCTGGATCTGGGGGAGCAACCGAGGAGGCTGAGTTGAAATGGACTCTCCCGTGGATGTGTCCTAATATGATTTTGTGTCTATAGAGTCCGTGGAATGAAGCGGTGGCACTGGGGCCCTGAGGGGTCTCCTAAGAGAGGCTTTCACACAGCTCCATCATGCAAGTTTCCCATGTGTAGATGAGATTTGTTCTGATGGGTGAGTCAAGAAACAGCCATATGCTGTTATTGAAATCCAGGCCTCTGAGGAGAGATGCCTGGAAGCCCAACCAATGGATCTTATAGTTGCCTAGGGGCCTGTTCGTTCCTTTTTACCTCTGGGGATATCAGTCTATGGTTCTGAGTGCGGGTAGGTGCTCGGATGGGCCCAGATTGCCCCTGTTTGTCCTGGGAAGCCAGAAATATTGGGATGGCCTCAGGGACTTTGGAGGTTTATCCTATTAGTAGGGTTGTGGCCATTGGAATGGGCACATACAATTCCCTTGGAGAGGGCAAGCACAGTCGTCAGGTTTGGCTCCAGGGGCCTGAGCCTGTAGGGTGTGTATGCCAGGGCTGTTTGGACAGTTGTCTGAAAACACAAACTCGGCTTATGTTTCGGGTCATAGGTATGGCAGGACTGATCTACAGACCATGAGGAGAACTCTTCAGGATATGAAAAAAGGGGCGAGTGTGAGGCTCTTGCTCAAGTTTTTGTCTGTGGATATCGTGTCACTCATGGTCGTGAAATTTCTGGGTGACTTCATGGGAAATGGATGAGTCTTACTCTCTGGGGGTTTGGCCCTGTCCAAAGACTTTGGGGTCATTCTGTGGGATGGAAGAAGTCCGTTGCTCTGTTGTTGATGTTTCTTTTTGTTTTGTTTTTCAACCTCAGGTGTCTCACCAAATGAGGGATTCCAGAGTAGAGCCCTGGGGAGGGGCGACTGGACAACCAGAAATCTGTTTAAGAATTGGGGCCTAGGGACATGTTAAGCCCATTATGACATCGAATGGTCCAGCCACTGAGAGGACGTACTAGAGGACAGGACTCACACTGAGGGTCACAATGCGTGTTTATGCCCTCGTCGCACTCAAGAATGGGCGCAGCCTCAGGGTTAATGCTGGTTTCTCCTACACTGATCGTTGGACAACTTTCCAACCACAAGGCTTCTTGCCTTGGGTAAGGAGGAGTTCTGATTTCTGCATCACATACAACTCTTGTCAGGGCTTGGAGTTAAGGTCTAAGTTCTGAAGCCTGAAAAGTTAGGTTGGGAAGAGATAACGAGCTAAGACCATGGCGGGTGTGATGTTCTCAGTGTGCGGTCAGCTGTCTCGGTTTTGGTCAGGAGGTCCGGGCTCACTCTGTATCAGACAGTGTATTAGTGGCCAGGTTAGACTATCTAATTTGGGTACATTCGAGTGCCGTGTATGTCTATCCTCTTTTGGGTTATGTGAGAAACTCCATAGGTCAAAATTTTTCTTCTGGAAGGCAGGCAGAATGCTTCATTTTGTGTCCCGAATTTCCAAATGTGAGGGCTTGGGGGCCAGGAGTGTGAGGACGGAAGTCTGAGAACACAAGCTAGTCATAGGTTTCAGGGCGAGGGCAAGGAAAGCACACTCTGCAGAGCTGCATCCAGATCTCGTGCATCTGAATTTAGGGTGAAGATCAGACGTTGGCTTAGGTTGGAGTTCCTGTCCATGATTTCCCCTTCATAAATGGGGGGGGGGGGCATCACAAGGCCATCTAGATTGTTCCAGGTTGGGAGTTGTGAGATGCTCCAAAACTCAAGGATTCCTTCTGCTGGACATTTGAGACCTGTTGGATGGCTCCAGGACATCCCATACGGACGGAACGACACCAGAGCAGAACTCTAAGGATGGATGGGTGGGCAGCAGCCGGCCTCGCATTCCAATTGTCTCCTAGTCAAGACAGGTTCAGTGTGCTCGCTCTGGGGGAGCAACCAAGGGAGCTGAGTTGAAATGGAATTTACTGCGGATGGGTTCTAATGTGGATTTCTGTCCATGGAGACCTTGTAATGGGGCAGTAGCACACAGGCCCTGAAGGCTTCTCCTAACTGGAGGTTTTGAGATACCTTCAAAGGATAATTTTCCCATGTGGAGAAGAGATTTGTTCTGATTGCTGCCTCATGAAATCCCCATATGCTAATATTGGAAACCAGGCCTCTGAGGAGAGATACCTGTAACCGAAAGCAATGAATCTGATTCAGGCCTAGGGGCCTGTCTGATTCAATCTTCTTCTCTGGGGACATCCATCTACGCTGAGTAGAGGTAGATGCTCAGCTGGTTTCCGATGACCCTTGTTTGTCCTGGGCGGCCTACATTATTGGGATGCCGTTGGGGACTCTGGAGGTTTTTTCTAATTTGTACGATTGTGGACAATGGAATGGGCAGAATTACCCGTGGTATGGACAGGCACAGTCCTGATGTGTGGCTCCAGGGGCCCCAGCCTGAAGGGTCTGTGGGCCAGGAATGTGGGGATAGAAGTCTGAAAACACAAACTCGGCTTAGGTTTGGGAAGTAGGTATGGCAGGCCCGATCTACAGACCGTGAGGAGAACTCTTCGGGATACGACAAAAAAAAGCGAGTTTGAGGCGCTTGCTCAGACATTTGTCTCTGGATTTGTTGTCAACGATGGCTGTGGAATCTCGGGGAGGCCTCATGGGCCATGGACGAGACTTCCTCTCTGTGAATTTGGTCCAATCCCAATTGTTTTGGGTCAATCTGAAGGATGGAGGAGTCCTTTTAGTTTTGTTACCTCAGGTGTCCCACCAAAAGAGGGATTCCAAAGCAGAGCTCTGGGGAGGGACGAATGGACAACCCGAACAATCCAATTGGGGTGAGGTCGAGAACCGAGCAGGTTGATCCTCATTTGGGGTTTATGGAGATCCCCATAGAGCAACGGTTTTCTTCTGGAGGGCCAGCATAGGGCTGCATTTTGGTTCCAGAATTCCAAGTCTTGAGGACATGTTTGCCAGGAGGGTGAGGAAGGAAGTCTAAAAACACAAGGTAGCACGAGGTTTGGGCCCACTGTGCAGAGGCTGAATCGAGATCTCCTGCATCTGAGGTCAGGGCGAGTATCTGGTGTTGCCTCAAGCTGGAGTTTGTGTCCATGACGGCCCCTTCCTGAAGGGGGTGGGGGCGTCATGAGGCCAGGGAGGTTTCCCTACGCTGGGAGTTGTGAGCTGCTCCAAACTTCAAAGTTTCCTTCTTCAGGACAGTCGAGTACTATTGGATGGTTCCAGGATGCCCCATACAGAAAGACTCGAGAGCAGGGGCCTAAGCATGGATGCTGAGAAACGCCAACTCACCTTCCCATTGCCTGGTGGAGACAAGGCACGCTCAATCTGCGGGCTCTTGGGTGAGCTACCCAGAAGGCTGAGTTTAAATGGACTTTCCTGAGGATGAGTCATAATGTGGGTTGGTGGCCATGGAGACCTTGGAATGTGGCAGTAGCTAAGGGACTCTGCAGGATTCTCCAACCCGAAGGGTTTGACACAACTCCAACAAGGAAGCTTTCCATGTGGAGATGAGAGGTGTTCTGTCTGGTGCCTCAGGATAGCCCCATATGCTGGTCTTCGAACCCAGGCCTCTGAGGAGTGATACCTGGACACCAAAGCAAGAGTTCATAATAGGGCCTAGGGGCCTGCCTGGTTCAATCTTCTGTCTCTGCGGATATCAGTCTGTGTGTCTGCATGGAGGTAGTAGTTGCTCAGCTGGTGTCATAATGCCCCTGTTTGTCCAGTGCGGCTTGCGGTAGTGGGATGTCCTTGGGGACCTTGAGGTTTCTACTATTTTGTAGAGTTGTGGCCAATGGAATGGGCAGTTTCTTAGGAGAGAGCAGGCACAGTTCTGTGGTGTGGCTCCAGAGACCCCAGCCTGGAGGCGGTGTGGGCCACGGCTGTGCAGACAGACATCCAAAAGCCCAAACACAGCTCAGGTTTGGGACCGAGGTTATGGCAGGCCTGATCTACAGTCCGTGAGGGGAGCTCCTCTGGATATGAAAGAAGGGTGAGAGGGAGGCAGTCGCTCAGTCTTTTGTCTCTGGATATTTTGTCCACAATGGCCGTTTAATGTAGGAGTTGCCTCATGGGTCGTAGAAGTCTCCCTCTCTGGTAGTTTGTCCAGCCCCCAAGAGTTTGGGGTCATTCTGTGGGAAGGGAAGAGTCCTGTTTTCTGCTTCATGTGTCCCCCCAGTAGAGGGATTCTGGAGCATAGCAGTGGGTACTGACAACTGGAATACTCGCTCTCTGGTTAAGCCTGGGGGCCTATGGATATGACAAGCCCCATATGCAGGATCTTGGTCCAGCCACTGAGAGGCGTTACTTTAATACGGGACTCACGCTACAGGTCACAACGCATGTCTGTTCCCTAGGCGGCCCTCAAGCACTGGCGTGGCCTTTCCGACAATGCAGGTTGTCCCACATTGAACATTGGACAACATGCCAACCCCAAGTTTCTGGACATGGGGAAGGAGGAATTCTAATTTCTGCATCACGTTCACCCCTGGGCAGTGATTGGAGATAAGGTCTAGGTTCTGAAGCCTGAAAACCGAGGTTGGGAAGAGATGACGAACTACAGCCATAGCGGGTCCCTGTGTCCAGGTTGGAGCCAGCTGTCTACGTGTCGTTTGGGATGTCTTGTCTCAGGCTGTGCCAGACAGTGCATTAGTATTCAGGGTAGGCTGTATACTTGCTTTACAGTTGAGTGGCATGCATTCGATAATCATTTGGGGTTTCTTATTAGCAGCATAGGGCAAAGTTTTTCTTCTGGAGGGCAGGCAGAGTGCTGCATTGTGGCTTCGGAATTCCCAAACTGGAGGGCTTGTGGGCCAGGAGAGTGAGGACGGAAGTCTGAGAACACAAGCTAGGCTTAGGTTTCGGGGAATGGTCATGGCAGGCACACTCTGCAGAGCTGAATTGAGATCTCATGAGTCTGAAGTCAGGTCGAGGATCAGACTATGGCTCAGGTTGGAGTTTCTGTCCATGTTGGCCCCTTCATGAAGGGGGGGGGCATTATTATGAGGCCATGGGGATTTTCCCACTATTAGAGTTGTGAGATGCTCCAAACCGCAAGGATTCCTTCTGTGGGACAATTAAGATTTGTTGGATGGCTCCAGGACGTCTCATAAGGTATTTTTCCAGAACGGGGTTCTAAGTATGGATGCCTGGGCAGACAGCCTCAATTCCAATTGTCTCCTAGCAACAAGAAACGTTTGATCTGCTGGCTTGGGGTAGCATCAGAGGGGGCTGAGTTGAAATGGACTTTCCTGAGGATGGTCTTAATGTTTGTTTGAGTCCATTGAGACCTTGGTATGGGGCAGTGGCACCAGGGCCCTGAAGGATTCTCCTAACCAGAGGTTATAACAAAGCTCCATTGAACAAGTTTTCCATGGGGAGACGAGATTTGTTCTCATCTGGTATTGGAAATGAGGCCTCTGAGGAGAGATTCCTGGAAACCAAAGCAATGGATCTGATTAGGGCCTAGGGGCCTGTCCGGTTCAATATTCTTCTCTGGGGACATCTTTTTTCTGAGTGGAGGTAGTTGCTCAGCTGGTTTGAGATCACACATTTTGTCCTGGGTGGCCTACACTATTGGGATGGCCTCGGTAACTTTGGAGGTTTTTCCTAATTTGCAAGTTTGTGGCCAATGGAATGGGAAGATTTCTCTTGAAAGGGAAGCACAGTCCTGAGGTGTGGCTCCAGGGACCCAAGTGTGGAGCGTGTGTGTGGTCCAGGGCTATTTGGACAAAAGTCTGAAAACACAAACCACTTAGGTTTGGGTCTGTAGGTATGGTCGGCCCTATATATATAGACCGTGAGGAGTACTCTTCGGGATATGAACAAAGGGCGAAAGTGAGGTGCTTGCTCATGCTTATTTTTTTCTGGATATGTGTCACCGTTTGCCATGGAATGTCTGGGTGTCCTCATGGGCCATAGATGAGGCTCCCTTTCTGGGGATTTGACCCAATCCCAAGAGTTTGGGGTCATTCTGTGGGAATGGGGAGGCCTTTCTGTTTTTTTTTTTTTTTTTTTTTTTTTTTTTTTTTTTTTTTCAGGTGGACCAACAAAAGAGGGTTTCCACAGCAGAGTCCTGGGGAGGGGCGACTCGACAACCAGAACTCTGGTTAACATTGGGACCTAAGAACATGGCAAGCCCCATATGTGGGCTCTTGGTCCAGACACTGAGAGGCCTTCCTTGAGCATAGGGCTCACATTGAGTTTCACAATGTGTTTTTGTGTGCCCAAGGAGCCCCTCAAGTCAGGGCGTAGCCTAATGTACCATGCTGGTTTCTCCTACACTGAACGTTGCACAATATGGCAACCACCAGTTTTCTGGCCATGGGGAAGAAGGAGTTCTAATTTCTGCAACACTTTCACTCCTGGACTGTGATTGGATTTAAGGTCTAGGTTCTGAAGCCTGAAAACTGAGGTTGGGAAGAGATGAAGACCTAAGGCCATGGTGTGACTGATGTGCTCAATGTTCGGCCAGCTATTGAGTGTGGGTTGGGAGGTGCAGGCTCAGGCTGTGGCAGACAGGGAATTAGTGCCCAGGCTAGACTGTATCATTGGAGTGCAGTCGAGTTTCGTGCAGGTTGGTACTCATTTGTGGTTACTGGGTAGCCCCAGAGGGCAACGTTTTTCTTCTGGAAGGAAGACACAGTGCCACATAGTGGCTCCAGAATTCCCAAACTGGAAGGCTTGTGGGCCAGGTGTGTGAGGAAAAAAAATTCTGAGAACACAAGCCAGACTTAGATTTCGGGGTGAGGGACGGCAGGAACCCTCTGCAGAGATGATTCGAGATCCCGTGTACCTGAAGACAGAGCTAGGATCAGACGTTGGCTCAGGTTGGAGTTTCTGTCCATGACGGCCCCTTCATGAAGGGGAGGGTGTCACGAGGCCATGGAGGTTTTCCCCCACGATGGGAATTGTGAGATGCTCCAAACCGCAATGATTCCTTCCGTGGGACAGTCGAGACCTGCTGGATGGCTCCAGGACATCCCATAAGGAAGTTATCCAGAGCAGGGTTCTAAGGATGGATGCCTGGTAGACTGCCTCCCATTCCAGGTGTCTCATAGCGCCAAGGCAAGTTCGATCTGCTGGATCTAGGGGAGTAACCGAGGCGGGTGTGTTGAAATGGGTGAGTTGAGGATGGGTCATAATGTGCATTTGTGTCCATGGAGACCTTGGAATGGGGTGCTTGATCCAGGGCCTTGAGGGATGTTCATAACCGGAGGTTTTGATAGAGCTCTAAAGAGTACGTTTCCTATGTAGAGAAGAGGATTGTTTTGATGAGTGCCTAAGGAATCTCCCATATGTTGGTATTGGAAACCAGGCCTCTGAGGAGAGATGCCTGGAAACAAAAAAGCAATGGATATGATTAGGGCCTAGGTGCCTGTCCGGTTCAATCTCTTTCCTGGGGATACGTGTCTATGGATCTGAGGGGAGGTAGTTGCTCGGCTTGTGTCAGATCGCCCCTGTTTGTCCTGGGCAGCCTATAATATTGGGAATGGCCTCGGGATTTTGGAGTTTCTCCTAATCTATAGGGTTGTGGCCAATGGAATGGGCAGAAATCCCCTGGAGAGGGCAGGCACAGTTCTGAGTTTGGCTCTAGGGGCCCAGCCTTGAGGGTGTGTGGGCCAGGCCTGTGGGGACAGAAGTCTGAAAACACAAATTCCGCTTAGGATTGGGGACATAGGTATGGCACGCCCAATCTACAGACCGTGATAACACTTCGGGATATGAAAAAGGGTGAGTTTGAGGTGCTTGCTCATGTTTTGTCTCTGGATTTGTGTCAACAATGTGGGTCGAATGCTGGCGTGGCCTCATGGGTTGCGGACGGCTTTCCTTCTTGAGGATTTGCCCCAATCCCAATAGTTTGGGTACATTCTGTGGGATGGGAGGTGTCCTTTCTATTTTTTATTTTATTTTATGTACCTCATGTGTGCCAATAAAAGAGGGATTGCAGAGCAGAGTCCTTGATAGGGACAACTGGATAACCCCACCTCTGTTTAAGTTTGGGGGCCTAGGGGCATGGCAAGTCCAATATGTGGGCTCTTGATTCAGACACTGAGAGGTCTTCCTTGAGGACAGGGCTCATGCTGAGGGTCACAATGCCTATTTGTGCCCAACAAGGCCCTCAAGCATGGGAAGGGCCTCATGGGCCACGCTGGATTCTCCTACATTGAACGTTGGAGAATATGCCAACCACAAGGTTTCCGGCCATGGCGAAGGAAGAGTTGTGATTTCTGCATCACGTTCACCCCTGGACAGTGATTGGAGTTTAGGTCTAGGTTCTGAAACCCGAAAACCGAGGTTGGGAAGAGATGAAGACCTAAGGACCTGATGGGTACAATGAGCTCAGTGTGTGGCTAGCTGTTGAGCGTAGGTCTGGAGGTGTGGGCTCATGCTGTGTCAGACAGGGCATTAGACAGGGTAGACTGTATATTTGGGGTGCAGTCGAGTGGCGTTCAGTTGATCCTCATTCGGGTTTCTAGGTAGCTCCATAAGGCAACGTTTTTCTTCTGGAGGGCAGGCAGAGTGCTGCGTTGTGGCTCCAGTATTGCCAAATTGTAGGGCTTTTGCTCCAGGGAATTGAGGACGGTAGTCTGAGAACACAAGCTAGGCTTAGTTTTTTTGGTGAGGGCACAGAAGGCACACTCTGCAGAGCTGAATCAATATCTCATGCACCTGAAGCCAGGGCGAATATCAGACGTTTGCTCAGGTTGGAGTTTCTGTCCATGATGGCCCCTTTATAAAGTGGAGCGTCTCAAGAGGCCATGAAGATTTTCCCACAATGGGAGTTGTGAGATGCACCAGACTGCAAAGATTCCTTCTGTGGGACACTTGAGACCTGTTGGATGGCTCTAGGATGTCCCATTTGGAACGACTCCAGAGTAGGGTTCTAAGGATGGATGCCTGGGCAGCCCGCCTCCCATTCTAGTTGTCTCCTAGCAACAAGGCAGGTTTGATCTGCAGGCCCTGGGGGAGAAACCAAGGGGGATGAGTTGACATGGACTCTACCGAGGATAGATCATAATGTGGGTTTTAAGTCCATGGAGACCTTGGAATGGGGCGCTTGATCCGGGGCCCTGAAAGATTCTCCTAAACAGAGGTTTTTATAGAGCTCCAAAGAGTACATTTCCTATGTGGAGACGAGATTTTTCTATGAGTGCCTCAGTAATCCCCCATATGCTGGTATTGGTAACCAGGCCTCTGAGGAGAGAGATGCCTGGAAACAAAAGCAATGGATCTGATTAGGGCCTAAGTGCCTGTCCAGTTCAATCTTATTCTATGGGGATATCTGTCTCTGGGTCTGAGTGGAGGTAGTTTCCTAACTTGTGAAAGATCATCCCATTTTGTCCTGGGCAGCCAACACTATTTGGATGGCCTCGGGGACTTTGGAGGTTTCTCCTATGCTATAGGGTTGTGGCCAATGGAAATGGCAGAATTCCCCTGGAGAAGGAAGCCACAGTCCTCAGGTGTGGCTCCAGGGACCCCAGCTTGGATGGTGTGTGGGCCAGGACTGTGGGGACAGAAGTCTGAAAACACAAACTCAGCTTAGGTTTGGGGATGTATGTATGAAGGCTCGATCTACAGACCGTGAGAATTTTCCGGGCTATGAACAAAGGGCGAGTATGTGGCGTTTGCTCAGGCTTTTGTCTCTGGATTTTGTGCCTACGGAGGCCGTGGAATGTCGGGGTGTCCTCAAGGGCCATGGACAATCTTTCTCTGGTGATTTGGCCTGATCCCAAGTGGTTGGCATCATTTTGTGGATGGGAAGAGTCCTTTCTGTATTTTTTTTTTACCTCAGGTGTCCCACCAAAGAGGGCTTCCAGAGCAGTGCCCTGAGTAGGGGTGACTAGACATCTCTAACTCTGGTTGAGATTGGGGGACTAGGGGCTTGGCAAGCCCCATATGTGGGCTGTTGTTCCAGTCACTAAGAGGCTTTACATGAGGATAGGGCTCACGCTGAGGGTCACAATGTGTGTTTGTGCAAATTGTAGCCCTGAGGGATAGGTGGGGCCTCATAGTCCATGCTGCTTTCTCCTACAATGAACGTTGGACAACATGCCAACCACAAGGTTTCTTGCCATGGCGAAGGAGAAGTTCTGATTCTTGTATCACGTTCACTCCTGAGCAGTGAGTGGAGATAAGGTCTAGGTTCTGAAGGTGAAAACTGAGGTTGGGTAGAGACGATGGCCGAAAGCCATTGTGGGTTTGATATGCTCAGTGTACGGCCAGCTGTCTGGGTGTTGGACTGGAGGTCTGCCTTCAGGCTGTGTCAGACAGGGCTTTAGTGCACAGGCTAGATTGTATAATTGGGGTATGGTCGAGTGGCATGCAGGTTGTTACTCATTTGGCGTTTCTGGTTAGCCCTATAGGGCAACATTTTTCTTCTGGAGGGCAGGCAGAGTGCTGCATTGTGTCTCCAGAATTGCCAAAATGGAGGGGTGTGGCCAGGATTCTGAAGACGGAAGTCTGAGAGCACAAGTTAGGCTTCGGTTTCGGGGCGAGGGCACAGCAGGCACACTCTCAAGTGCTGAATCGAGATCTCGTGCTTCTGAATTCAGGGCGCGGATCAGACTTTGGCTTAGGATGGAGTTTCTGTCCATGATGGCCCATTTATGAAGGTGTGGGGCATCATGAGGAAATGGAGGTTTTCTCACAGTGGGGATTGTGTGATGCTTCAAAACTGCAAAGGATTCATTCTGCGAGACAGTCAAGACAGGTTGGTTGGATTCAAGACGTCCCATAAAGAAATTCTCCAGAGCAGGATTCTAAGGATGGATGCCTGGGCAGCCCACCTCGCATTCCAACTGTCTCCTAGTGACAAGGCAGGTTTGATCTGCTGGCTCTGGGTGAGCAGCCGAGGGGGCTGATTTGAAATGGACTCTCCTGAGGATGGATCATAATGTAAGTTTGTGTCCTTGGAGACCTTGGAATTGGGCCATGGTGCCAGCGCCCTGAAGGATCCTCCTAACCTGAGGTATTGACACAGCTCCAAAGAGCAAGTTTCTCATGTGGAGATGAGATCTGTTCTGATTGTTTCCTTAGGAAACCCCCATATTCTGATATTGGAAACCAGGCCTCTGAGGAGAGATACCTAGAAACCAAAGCAATGGATCAGAAGTTGGCTCAGGTTGGAGTTTCTGTCCATGATGGCCCCTTTATAAAGGGGAGCATCTCATGAGGCCATGTAGGTTTTCCCACGATAGGAGTTGTGAGATGCTCCAATCTGCAAGGATTCCTTCTGCAGGACAGTCAAGTCCTGTTGGAATGGCTCCCAGGACATCCCATATGGAACGGCGCCAGAGCAGGATTCCAACGATGGATGCCTAGAGAGTCTGCTTTGCATTCAAGTTGTCTCCTAGCGACAAGGCAGGTTTGATATTCTGGCTCTGGGGGAGTAATCAACGGGGCTGAATTGAAATGTACTCTCCTGCCGAATGGTCATAATGCGGGTTTGTGTCCATGGAGACCTTGGAATAGGGCGGTGGCTCCGGTTACCTGAAGGTTTCTCCTAACTGGAGGTTTTTTACAGAGCTCCAAAGGATAAGTTTCCCATGTGGAGACAAGATTTGTTCTGATTGGTATCTCTGGAATCCCCCATATGCTGGTATTGGAAAACAGGCCTCTGATGCTTAGAAACAAAAGCAATGGAACCAATTACGTTTCTAGGGGCCTGTCCAGTTTAATACCTTTCTCTTGGGATATCTGTCTACGGGTGAGTTGAGGTCGTTGCTCAGCTTGTGACAGATCACCCCTCTTTGTACTGTGCGGCCTACACTATTGGAATGGCCTCTGGGACTTTGGAGGTTTCTCCTAATCTGTAGGGTTGTGGCCAATGGAATGGGAAGAATTTCCTTGGAGAGGGCAGACACAGTCCTGAGGTGTGGATCCAGGGGCCTCAGCCTGGAGGGTGTGTGGGACAGGGATGTCAGGATAGAAGTCTGAAAACACAAACTCGGCTTAGGTTTGGGGACGTAGGTATGGCAGGCCCGATCTACAGACTATGAGGAGAATTTTTTGGGCTATGACCTAAGGGTGAGGCTTATGTCTCTGGATTTTGTGTCAATAGTGGCCGTGGAATGTCGGGCTGGCCTCATGGGCCATGGAAAAGTCTTTCTCTCTGTGGATGGCCTGATCCCAAGTGATTGGGGTCATTCTGTGGGTGGGAGGAATCCTTTCTGTGTTTACTTACATCAAATGTCCCACCAAAGAGGGATTCCAGAGCAAAGCCCTGAGTAGGGGTGACTAGATGTCTCTACCTCTGGTTAAGATTGGGTGACTTGAGGCATGGCAGGCCCCATATGTGGGCTCATGGTCCAGCCACTGAGAGGCTTTACTTGAGGACAGGGCTCAAACTGAGGGTCCCAATGTGTGTTTGTGCCCACCGCAGCTCTTGAGCATGGGCAGGGCCTCAGGGACCATACACTACCCTCAGGGGCCCTACTACTACTCCTGTAGGCCCCACAGGGGTCCTACACTGAACTTTGGATAAGATGCCAACCACAAGATTCTGGCCAGAGGGAAGGAGGAGTTATGATTTCTGCATGATTTCAACCATGGGAAATGAGTAGAGATAAGGTCTAGGTTTCTGTAGCCTGAAAACCAGGTTGGAAAGAGATGGCAACCTAAGGCCATGGCGGTTCAGATGTTCTCCGTGTACGGCAAGCTGTCTGGGTGTCGGTTGGGAATTCAGGCCTCAGGTTGTGTCAGACAGGGCATTAGTGCACAGGCTAGACTATATAATTGGTGTACAGTTGAGTGGCATGCAGGTTTATCCTCATTTGAGGTTTCTGGGTAGACCCATAGGGCAACGTTTTTCTTCTAGAGGGCAGGCAGAGTGCAGCACTGTGTCATCGGAAATCCCAAAATGGAGGGTGTGTGGTCCAGGAGAGTGAGGACGGAAGTCTGAGAACACTAGCTATGCTTAGGTTTTGGGGTGAGGGCACAGCAGGTGCACTCTGAAGAGCTTAATCAAGATCTCGTGCATCTGAAGTGAAGGCGAAGATCAGCCTTTGGCTCAGGTAGGAGTTTCTTTCCATGATCCGACTTCATGAAGATTGGGGGCATCATGTGACCTTGGAAGCTTTCCATGATATGAGTTGTGAGGTGGTCCATGCACAAGGACTCCTGTGGGACAGTCGAGGCCTGCTGGATGGCTCAAGGATGTCCCATAAGGAACGATGCAAGAGCAGGGTTCAAAGGGTTCTAAGGATCTCTAAGGAGAGATGCCTGGAAACCAAAGCAATAGATCCGATAAGTGCCAATGGGCCTGTTCATTCCTTTTTACCTCTGGGGACTTCAGTCTACGGGTCTGAGTGCCGGTAGGTGCTCAGATGGGCCCAGATTACCCCTGTTTGTCCTGGGAAGCCACAAATATTGGGATGGCCTCAGGGACTTTGGAGGTTTATCCTATTAGGGTTGTGGCCATTGGAATGGGCACATACAATTCCCTTGGAGAGGGCAAGCACAGTCGTCATGTTTGGCTCCAGGGGCTTGAGCCTGTAGGGTGTGTAGGCCAGGGCTGTTTGGACAGTTGTCTGAAAACACAAACTCGGCTTGTGTTTCGGGTCATAGGTATGGCAGGACTGATCTACAGACCATGAGGAGAACTCTTCGGCATATGAAAAAAGGGCGAGTGTGAGGCTCTTGCTCAAGTTTTTGTCTCTGGATATCGTGTCACTCATTGTAGTGAAATTTCCGGGTGACTTCTTGGGAAATGGACGAGTCTTATTCTCTGGGGGTGTGGCCCCGTCCAAAGAGTTTGGGTTTGGGGTCATTCTGTGGGATGGAAGAAGTCCGTTGTTCTGTTGTTGTTGATTTGTTTTGTTTTGTTTTTCAACCTCAGGTGTCCCACCAAATGAGGGATTCCAGAGTAGAGCCCTGGAGATGGGCGACTGGACAACGAGAAATCTGGTTAAAAATTGGTGCCTAGGGACAAGTCAAGCCCATTATGACATCTAATGGTCCAACGACTGACAGGACGTACTAGAGGACAGCACTCACGCTGAGGGTCACAATGCGTGTTTATGCCCTCGTCGCACTCAAGAATGGGCGGGGCCTCAGGGTGAATGCTGGTTTCTCCTACACTGAACGTTGGACTACATGCCAACCAAAAGGTTTACTGCCATGGGTAAGGAAGAGTTCTGATTTCTGCATCACAGTCACCCCTCGGCAGTGAATGGAGATAAGGTCTAGGTTATGAAGCCTGAAAATTGAGGTATGGAAAAGATGATGACCTAAGGCCATGGCGGGTCTGATGTGCTCAGTGTGCGGTCAGCTGTCTGGGTGTTGGTCACGAGGTCCGGGCTCAGGTTGTCAGACAGTGCATTAGTGCCCAGGTTAGACTATATATTTTGGGTGCTTTCAAGTGCCTTGTAGGTTCTTATCTGAAGAACTCTTCGTGATATGAAGAATGAGCGAGTCGGAGGCACGGGCTCAGGCTTTTGTCTCTCGATTTTGTATCAGCGATGCCGTGGAATGTTGGGGAAGCCTCATGGGCCATGGACGGATCTTGCTCTCTGTGGATTTGGACGATCCCAATTGTTTTTCGTCAAATTGTGGGATGGGAGGACTCCTTTCAGGTTTGTTACCTCAGGTGTCCCCCCAAAAGAGGAATTCCAAAGCAGAGCCCTGGGGAAGAGTGAAGACACAACCCGAACTACGGTTAAAATTTGGGGCCTATGGGCATGGCAAGCCCAATATGCTGTCTCTACATCCAGCCACTGAGAGGCCTTACTTGAGGACTGGGCTCAGGCTGAGGGTCACAATGTGTGTTTGTGACCAATGTGGCCCGCAAGCATGGGCGGGGCCTCATGGGCCACACTGGTTTCAGGTGTAACACCATAAGAGGAATTCTGTGACCAATGTGTCCCCCACAAATATTGGGATACCCTAACCCTACTAATAGTATAAACCTTCAAAGTCCCTGAGGCCATACCAATATTTGTGGCTTCCCAGGACAAACAGGTGCAATCTGGGCCCATCTGAGCACCTACCGGCACTCAGACCCGTACACTGATGTCCCCAGAGGTAAAAATGAACGAACAGGCCCCTAGGAACCTATCGGATCCGTTGCTTTGGTTTCCAGGCATCTCTCCTCAGAGGCCTGGATTTCAATACCAGCATTGGCTGTTTCTTGACTCACCCATCAGAACAAATCTCATCTACACATGGGAAACTTGCACGATGGAGCTGTGTGAAAGCCTCTCTTTAGGAGAACCCTTCAGGGCCCCAGTGCCACTGCTTCATTCCAAGGTCCCCATAGACACAAAATCATATTAGGACACATGCACGGGAGAGTCCATTTCAACTGAGCCTCCTCGGTTGCTCCCCCAGATCCAGCAGATCTAACCTGTCTTGTTGCTTGGAGACAATTGGAATGCGAGGTGGGCTACCCAGCGATCCATCCTTATAACCCTGCTCGGAATCGTTGTCCTCGAGCCAACCAACAGGTCTCAATTGTCCTGCAGAAGAATCATTGCAGTTGGGAGCTTCTCACAACTCCCATCGTGGGAAAAACCCCATGGCCTCGTGATCCACCGGCCCTTCAAGAAGGGGCCATCAGGGACAGAATGTCCAACCTAAGCGATCGTCTGATCCTCGCCCTGACTTCAGATGCACGAGATCTCGATTCAGGTCTGTAGATTGTGCCTGCCATATCCTCACGCAGAATCCTAGGCCTAGCTTGGGTTCTCAGACTTCCGTCCTCAGACTACTTGCCCACAAGCCCTCCATTTTTGCAATCCAGACTACAATGCAGCACTCTTCCTGCCTTCCAGAAGAAAAACATTGGCCTCTGGGGCTACCCTGAAACCCCCTATGAGGATCAACCTGCACGGCATTCGGCTGTACCACAAATATATAGGCTGACCGGGGCACTAATGCGCTTTCTGACACAGCCTGACACTGGACCTCCTGGCCGCACCCAGACGGCTTGCCAAACACTGAGCCCATCGAACCCGCCATGGCCTTAGATCGTCATCTCTTCTCAAACTCGGTTTTCAGGCTCAGAACCTAGACCTTATCTCCAATCACTGCCCGGGTTTAAAAATGATGCAGAAATCAGAACTATTTCCCCATGGCAAGAAACCTTGTGGTTGTCATGTTGTCCAAGTTTCAGTGTAGTTGAAACCACCGAGGCCCATGTGGCCCCGCCAATGCGTGCGGGCCACATTGGTCACAAACACACATTGTGACCCTCAGCATGAGCCCAGTCATCAGGTAAGGCCTCTCAGTGGCTGGATGGAGAGACAGCATATTGGGCTTGCCATGCCCCTAGGCCCCAATTTTTAACCATAGTTCGGGTAGTCCCTTCACTCTTCCCCAGGGCTCTGCTTTGGAATTCCTCTTTTGGTGGCACACCTGAGGTAACAAACCTGAAAGGAGTCCTCCCATCCCACAGATTGTGTAAAAACAATTGGGATCGTGCCAAGTCAACAGATAGCAAGAATCGTCCATGGCACATGAGGCCTCCCCAACATTCCACGGCCATCGCTGATACAAAATCCAGAGACAAAAGCCTGAGCACGTGCCTCAGACTCGTACATTCTTCATATCCTCAAGAGTTCTTCAGATAAGAACCTACACAGCAGTCGAATGCAACCAAAATATATAGTCTAACCTGGGTACCAATGAACTCTCTGACAACCTGAGGCCGGACCTCGTGACCAACACCCAGACAGCGGACCGCACATTGAGGACATCAGACCCGCCATGGCCTTAGGTCATCATCTCTTCCCTACCTCAGTTTTTAGGCTTCAAAACCTAGACCTTATCTCCAATCACTGCCCAGGGGTGACTGTGATGCAGAAATCAGAACTCTTCCTTACCCATGGCAAGAAACCTTGTGGTTGGCATGTTGTCCAACGTTCAGAGAAGGAGAAACCAGCATTCAGACTCAGGCCCCGCCCATTCTTGAGTGCGACGAGGGCATAAACACGCATTGTGACCCTCACTGTGGGTCCTGTCCTCTAGTACGTCCTCTCAGTGGCTGGAACATTAGATGTCATAATGGGCTTGACATGTCCCTAGGCCACAATTTTTAACCAGATTTCTGCTTGTCCAGTCGCCCCTCCCCAGGACTCTACTCTGGAATCCCTCATTTGGTGGCACACCTGAGGAAGAAAAACAAACAAAACAAATCAACAACAACAGAGCAGCGGACTTCTTCCATCCCACAGAATGACCCCAAACTCTTGGACGGGGACAAACACCCAGAGAGTAAGACTCGTCCATTTCACTTGAAGTCACCCGGAAATTTCACGACCATGAGTGACACGATATCCAGAGACAAAAACTTGAGCATGAGCCTCACACTCGCCATTTTTTCATATCCCGAAGTGTTCTCCTCATGGTCTGTAGATCAGTCCTGCCACACCTATGACACGAAACATAAGCCGAGTTTGTATTTTCAGACAACTGTCCAAAGAGCCCTGGCCTACACACCCTACAGGCTCAGGCCCCTGGAGCCAAACCTGACGACTGTGCTTGCCCTCTCCAAGGGAATTGTGTGTGCCCATTCCAATTGGCACAACCCTACTAATAGGATAAACCTCCAAAGTCCCTGAGGCCATCCCAATATTTGTGGCTTCCCAGGACAAACAGGGGCAATCTGGGCGCATCTGAGCACCTACTGGCACTCAGTCCCGTAGAGTGATGTCCCCAGAGGTAAAAAGGAACAAACAGGGCCCTAGGCACGTAACGGATCCATTGCTTTGGTTTCCAGGCATCTCTCCTCAGAGGCCTGGATTTCAATAACAGCATATGGCTGTTTCTTGACTCACCCATCAGAACAAATCTAATCTACACATGGGAAACTTGCACGATGGAGCTGTTGAAAGCCTCTCTTTAGGAGAACCCTTCAGGGCCCCAGTGCCACCGCTTCTTTCCAAGGTCTCCATAGACACAAAATCATATTAGGAGACATCCACGGGAGAGTCCATTTCAACTCAGCCCCCTCGGTTGCTCCCCCAGATCCAGCAGATCTAACCTGTCTTGTTGTTGGAGACAATTCGAATGCGAGGTGGGCTACCCAGCCATCCATCCTTAGAATCCTGCTCGGAATCGTTGTCCTGGAGCCAACCAACATGTCTCAATTGTACTGCAGAAGATTCTTTGCAGTTGGGAGCTTCTCAGAACTCCCATCGTGGGAAAACGCCCATGGCCTCGTGATCCAACCCACCTTCAAGAAGGGGCCATCAGTGACAAAATGTCCAACCTGAGCGATCGTCTGATCCTCGCCCTGCTTTTGATGCACGAGATCTAGATTCAGGTCTGTAGATTTTGCCTGCCAAATCCTCACCCAGAAACCTAGGCCTAGCTTGGGTTCTCAGACTTCCGTCCTCAGACTACTGGCCCAACCTAGACAGCTGGCCACACACTGAGCACATCGGACCCGCCATTGCCTTAGGTCGTCATCTCTTCTCAACCTCGGTTTTCAGGCTTCAGAACCTAGACCTTATATCCATTCATGGCCCGGGTTTGAAAATGATGCAGAAATCAGAACTCTTTCCCCATGGCAAGAAACCTTGTGGTTGGCATGTTGTCCAAGGTTCAGTGTACTTGAAACCAGTGTGGCCCATGAGGCCCCACCCATGCTTGCGGGCCACATTGGTCACAAACACACATTGTGACCCTCAGCCTGAGCCCAGTCCTCAGGTAAGGCCTCTCATTGGCTGGATGGAGATACAGCATTTTGGGCTTGCCATGCCCCGAGGCCCCAATTTTTAATGTTAGTTCAGGTTGTCCCTTCACTCTTCCTCAGGGCTCTGTCTTGGAATTCCTCTTTTGGTGGGACACCTGAGGTAACAAACCTGAAAGGAGTCCTCCCATCCCACAGATAGACGAAAAGCAATTGGGATCGGGCCAAATCCTCAGAGAGCAAGATTCGTCCATGGCCCATGAGGCCTCCCCAACATTTCACGGCCATCGTTGATAAAAAATCCAGAGACAAAAGCCTGAGCACGCGCCTCAGACTCGCTCATTCTTCATATCCTGAGGAGTTCTTCAGATAAGACCTACAGGGCACTCGAAGGCATCCAAAATATATAATCTAACCTGGGCACTAATGCACTCTCTGACAACCTGAGCCTGGACCTCGTGACCAACACCCAGACTGCTGACCGCACACTGAGCACATCAGATTCGCCATGGCCTTAGGTCATCATCTCTTCCCTACCTCAGTTTTCAGGCTTCACAACCTAGACCTTATCTCCAATCACTGCCCAGGGGTGACTGTGATGCAGAAATCAGAACTCTTCCTTACCCATGGCAAGAAACCTTGTGGTTGGCATGTTGTCCAACCTTCAGTGTAGGAGATTCCATCATTCACCCTGAGGCCGCGCCCATTCTTGAGTGCGACGAACTTAAACACGCATTGTGACCCTCAGAGTGAGTCCTGTCCTCTAGTATGTCCTCTCAGTGGCTGGACCATTAGATGTCATAATGGGCTTGACATGTCCCTAGGCCCCAATTTTTAACCAGATTTCTGGTTGTCCAGGCTCGCCTCCCCAGGACTCTACTCTGGAATCCCTCATTTGGTGGGACACCTGAGGTTGAAAAACAAAACAAAACAAATCAACAACAACAGAACAAGTGACTTCTTCCATCCCACAGAATGACCCCAAACTCTTTGGACGGGGCCAAACCCCCAGAGAGTAAGACTCATCAATTTCCCATGAAGTCACCCGGAAATCTCAAGACCATGAGTGACACGATATCCAGAGAGAAAAACTTGAGCAAGAGCCTCACACTCGCCCTTTTTTCATATCCCGAAGAGTTCTCCTCATGGTCTGTAGATCAGTCCTGCCATACCTATGACCGGAAACATAAGCCGAGTTTGTGTTTTCAGACAACTGTCCAAAGAGTCCTGGCCTACACACCCTACCTGCACAGGCCCCTGGAGCCAAACCTGACGACTGTGCTTGCCCTCTCCAAGGGAATTGTATGTGCCCATTCCAATGGCCTACCCTACTAATAGGATAAACCTCCAAATTCCCTGAGGCCATCCCAATAGTTGTGGCTTCCCAGGACAAACAGCGGCAATCTGGGCCCATCTGAGCACCTACCTGACTCAGACACGTAAACTGATGTCCCCATAGGGAAAAAGGAACTAACAAGCCCCTAGGCACCTATCGGATCCATTGGTTTGGCTTCCAGGCATCTTTCCTTAGAGGCCAGGATTTCAATAACAGCATATGGCTGTTTCTTGACTCACCCATCAGAACAAATCTCATCTACACATGGGAAACCGACACGATGGAGCTGTGTGAAAGCCTCTCTTTAGGAGAACCCTTCATGGCCCTAGTGCTACCGCTTCATTCCAAGTTCTCCATAGACACAAAATCATATTAGGACACATCCAAGGGAGAGTCCATTTCAACTCAGCCTCCTCGGTTGCTCCCCCAGATCCAGCAGATCTAACCTGTCATTGCTTGGAGACAATAGGAATGCGTGGTGCTCTACCTAACCATCCATCCTTAGAACCCTGCTTGGAAACTTGTCCTGGAGACAAGCAACAGGTCTCAATTGTCCTGCAGAAGAATCTTTGCAGTTGGGAGCTTCTCACAACTCCCATCGTGGGAAAACCCCCATGGCCTCGTGATCCACCCCCCCTTCAAGAAGGGGCCATCAGGGACAAAATGTCCAACCTGAGCGATCGTCTGATCCTCGGCCTGACTTCAGATGCACAAGATCTCTATTCAGGTCTGTAGATTGTGCCTGCCATATCCTCACCCAGAAACCTAGGCCTATCTTGGTTTCTCGGACTTCCGTCCTCAGACGACTGGCCCACAAGCCCTCCAGTTTGGCAATCCAGAACTACAATGCAGCACTCTGCCTGCCCTCCAGAAGAAAAACATTGCCCTCTGGGGCTACTCAGAAACCCCCAGTGAGGATCAACTTGCACGGCATTCGGCTGTACCCCCACCCCCAATATATAGGCTGACCTGGGCACTAATGCCCTTTCTGACACAGCCTGAGCGTGGACCTCCTCGCCCCACCCAGACTGCTGGCCGCACACTGAGCACATCGGACCCACCATGGCCTTAGGTCGTCATCTTCTCAACCTCGATTTTCAGTCTTCAGAACCTAGACCTTATCTCCAGTCACGGCCCGGGTTTGAAAATGATGCAGAAATCAGAACTATTTCCCCACGGCAAGAAACCTTGTGGTTGGCATGTTGTCCAAGGTTCAGTGTAGTTGAAACCAGTGTGGCCCATGAGGCCCCTCCCATGCTTGCGGGCCACATTGGTCACAAACACACATTGTGACCTTCAGCCTGAGCCCAGTCCTCAGGTAAGGCCTCTCTGTGGCTGTATCTAGAGACAGCATATAGTGCTTGCCATGCCCCTAGGCCCCAATTTTTAACCATAGTTCGGGTTGTCCCTTCACTCTTCCCCAGGGCTCTGCTTTGGAATTCCTCTTCTGGTGGGACACCTGAGGTAACAATCCTGAAAGGAGTCCTCCTATCCCACAGATTGACGAAAAACAATTGGGATCGGGCCAAATCCACAGCGAGCAAGATTCGTTCATGGCCATGAGGCCTCCCCAACATTCCACGGTCATCGCTGAAACAAAATCCTAGCATGCGCCTCAGACTCGCTCATTCTTCATATCCTGAAGAGTTCTTCAGATAAGAACCTACAAGGCACTCGAATGCACCCAAAATATATAGTCTAACCTGGACACTAATGCACTGTCTGACAACCTGAGCCCGGACCTCGTGACCAACTCCCAGACAGCTGACCGCACACTGAGCTCATGAGACCCGACAAGGCCTTAGGTCATCATCTCTTCCCTACCTCAGATTTCAGGATTCAGAACCTAGACCTTATCTCCAATCACTGCCGAGGGGTGACTTTGATGCAGAAATCAGAACTCTTCCTTACCCATGGCAAGAAATGTTGTGGTTGGCATGTTGTCCAACGTTCAGTGTAGGAGAAACCAGCATTCACCCTGAGGCCCCGCCCATTCTTGAGTGCGACGAGACATAAACACGCATTGTGACCCTCAGCGTGAGTCCTTTCCTCTAGTACGTCCTCTCAGAGGCGGGACCATTAGATGTCATAATGGGCTTGACATGTCCCTAGGCCCCAATTTTTAACCAGATTTCTGGTTGTCCAGGCGCCCCTCCCCAGGGCTCTACTGTGGAATCCCTCAATTGGTGGGACACTTGAGTGTGAAAAACAAAACAAAACAAATCAACAACAACAGAACAACGGACTTATTGCATCCCACAGAATGACCCCAAACTCTTTGGACGGGGCCAACCCCCAGAGAGTAAGACTCGTCCATTTCCCATGAAGTCACCCAGAAATTTCACACGACCACGGGTGACACGATATCCAGAGAAAAAAACTTGATCAAGAGCCTCACGCTCGCCCTTTTTTCATATCCCGAAGAGTTCTCCTCATGGTCTGTAGACCAGTCATGCCATACCTCTGACCCGAAACATAAGCCGAGTTTGTGTTTTCAGACAACTGTCCAAACAGCCCTGGCATACACACCCTACAGGCTCAGGCCCCTGGAGCCAAACCTGAAGACTGTGCTTGCCCTATCCAAGGGAATTGTATGTGCCCATTCCAATGGCCACAACCCTACTAATAGGATAAACCTCCAAAGTCCCTGAGGCCATCACAATATTTGTGGCTTCCCAGGACAAACAGGGGCAATCTGGGCCCATCTGAACACCTACCTGCACTCAGACCAGTAGACTGATTTCCCCAGAGGAAAAAAGGAACGAACAGGCCCCTAGGCACCTATCGGATCCATTGCTTTGGTTTCCAGGCATCTCTCCTCAGAGGCCTGGATTTCAATAACAGCATATGCCTGTTTCTTGACTCACCCATCAGAACAAATCTCATCTACACATGGGAAACTTGCACGATGTAGCTGTGTGAAGGCCTCTCTTTAGGAGAACCCTTCAGGGCCCCAGTGCAACCGCATCATTCCAAGGAGTCCTCCCATCCCACAGATTGACAAAGAACAATTGGGATAGGGCCAAATCCACAGAGAGCAGGATTCGTCCATGGCCCATGAGGCCTCCCCAACATTCCACGGCCATAGCTGATACAAAACCCAGAGACCAAAACCTGAGCACGCTCCTCAGACGGCTCATTCTTCATATCCTGAAGAGTCCTTCAGATAAGAACCTACACGGCACTCGAATGCACCCAAAATATATAGTGTATCCTGGGCACTAATGCACTGTCTGACAACCTGAGCCCGGACCTCGTGATCAACACCCACACAGCTGACCGCACACTGAGCACATCTGACGGGCATGGCCTTAGGTCATCATCTCCTCCCTACGTCAGTTTTCAGGCTTCAGAACCTAGACCTTATCTCCAATCACTGTCCAGGGTTGACTGTGATGCAGAAATCAGAACTCTTACTTTCAAATGGCAATAAAACATGTGGTTGACATGTTGTCCAACGTTCAGTGTAGGAGAAACCAGCATTCACACTGAGGCCCCGCCCATTCTTGAGTGCGACGAGGGCATAAACACGCATTGTGACCCTCAGCGTGAGTCTTGTCCTCTAGTACGTCCTCTAAGTGGCTGAAACTTTAGATGTCATAATGGGCTTGACATGTCCCTAGGCCCCAATTTTTAACCAGATTTCTGGTTGTCCAGTCGCCCCTCCCAAGGGCTGTACTCTGGAATCCCTCATTTTGTGGGACACCTGAGGTTGAAAAACAAAACAAAATAAATCAACAACAACAGAACAACGGACTTCTTCCATCCCACAGAGGTTCCAAACTCTTTGGAAGGCGCCAAACCCCCAGAGAGTAAGACTCGTCCATTTCCCATGAAGTCACCGAAAATTTCACGACCATGATTGACTCAAAATCCAGAGACTAAAACTTGAGCAAGAGCCTCACACTCGCCATTTTTTCATATCCCGAAGTGTTCTCCTCATGGTCTGTATATCAGTCCTGCCATACCTATGACCCGAAACATAAGCCGAGTTTGTGTTTTCAGACAACTGTCCAAACAGCCCTGGCCTACACACCCTACAGGCTCAGGCCCCTGGAGCCAAACCTGACGACTGTGCTTGCCCTCTCCAAGGGAATTGTGTGTGCCCATTCCAATGGCCACAACACTATTAATAGGATAAACCTCCAAAGTTCCTGAGGCCATCCAATATTTGTGGCTTCCCAGGAAAAACAGGGGAAATCTGGGCCCATCTGAGCACCTACCGGCACTCAGACCCGTAGACTGTTGTGCCCAGAGGTAAAAAGGAACGAACTGGCACCTAGGCACCTATCGGATCCATTGCTTTGGTTTCCAGGCATCTCTCCTCAGAGGCCTGGATTTCAATAACAGCATATTGCTGTTTCTTGACTCACCCATCAAAACAAATCTCATCTACACATGGGGAACTTGCACGATGAAGCTGTATGAAAGCCTCTCTTTAGCAGAACCCTTCAGGGCTCCAGTGCCACCGCTTCATTCCAAGGTCTCCATAGACACTAAATCATATTAGGACACATCCACGGGAGAGTCCATTTCAACTCAGCCTTCTCGGTTGCTCCCCCAGATCCAACAGATCTAACCTGTCATGTTTCTTGGAGACAATTGGAATGCGAGGTGTGCTACCCAGCCATCCATCCTTAGAACCCTGCTCGGAATCGTTGTCCTGGAGCCTACCAACAGGTCTCAATTGTCCTGCAGAAGAATCTCTGCAGTTGGGAGCTTCTCACAAATCCCATCGTGGGAAAACCCCCATGGCCTCGTGATCCACCCCCCCTTCAAGAAGGGGCCATCAGGGACAGAATGTCCAACCTGAGCGATCGTCTGATCCTCGCCCTTACTTCAGATGCACGAGATCTCGATTCAGGTTTGTAGATTGTGCCTGCCATATCCTCACCCAGTAACCTAGGCCTAGCTTGGCTTCTCAGACATCCGTCCTCAGACTACTGGCCCACAAGCCCTCCAGATTGGCAATCCAGAACTACAATGAAGCACTCTGCCTGCCCTCCAGAAGAAAAACATTTCCCTCTGGAGCTACCCAGGGACCCCAAATAAGGATCAACGGGGCACGCCATTCGGCTGTACCCCATATATATAGGCTGACCAGGGCACTAATGCCATTTCTGACATAGCTTGATCCTGGACCTCCTGGCCCCATCCAGACAGCTGGCCGCACACTGAGCTCATCGGACCCATCATGGCCTTAGGTCGTCATCTCTTGTCAACCTCGGTTTTCAGGCTTCAGAACCTAGACCTTATCTCCAATCACGGCCCGGGTTTGAAAATGATGCAGAAATCAGAACTCTTTCCCGATGGCAAGAAACCTTGTGGTAGGCTTGTTGTATAATGTTCAGTGTAGTGGATACCAGTGTGTCCAATGAGGCCCCGCCATTGTTCGCGGGCCACATAGGTTGCACACACACATTGTGACCCTCAGCCTTAGCCCAGTACTCAGGTAAGGCCTCTCAGTGGCTGGATGAAGAGACAGCATACTGGGCTTGCCATGCCCCTAGGCCCCAATTTTTAACAATATTTCGGGTTGTCCCTTCATTCTTCCTCAGGGCTCTGCTTTGGAACTCCTCTTTTGGTGGGACACCTGAGGTAACAACCCTGAAAGGAGTCCTCCATCCAACAGATTGAAGAAAAACAATTGGGATTGGGCCAAATCCACAGAGAGCAAGATTCGTCCATGGCCCATGAGGCCTCCTCGACATTCCACGGCCATCGCGGAAACAAAATCCAGAGACAAAAGCCTGAGCAAGCGCCTCAGACTCGCACTATCTTCATATCCTGAAGATGTCTTCTCATGGTTTGTAGATCGGGCCTGCCATACCTACGTCCCCAAACATAAGCTGAGTTTGTTTTTTGAGACTTCTGTCCTCAAAGTCCTGGGCCACACACCATCCAGGCTGGGGACCCTGGAGCCACACATTAGGACTGTGCCTACCCAATCCATGGGAATTCTGCCCATTCCATTGTCCAAAATCGTACAAATTAGGAGAACCTTCCAAAGTCTCTGAGGCCATCCCTATAGTATAGGTCACTCGGGACAAAAAAGGTCAGTCTGTCACCAGCTGAGCATCTACCTCCACTCATACCCTAGATGGATGTCCCCAGAGAAGAAGATTGAACCAGACAGGACCCTAGGCCAAAATCGGATCCATTGCTTTGGTTTACAGGCATGTCTCCTCAAAACCCTGGATTCCAATACCAGCATTGGGGTTTTCCTGAGGCACCCATCAGAACCAAACTCGTCTCCACAAGGAAACTTGTGCATGGGAGCTATGTAAAAGCTGAGGAGAATACTTCAGGGTCCCGGTGCCACCGCCCCATTCCAAGTCCCTCATGGACACAAACACACATTAGACCCATCCTCAGGAAAGTCTATTTCAACCCAGCCACCGCGGTTGCTCCCGCAGAGCCATCAGATCTAAACTGTCTTGTCGCTAGGAGACAATTGGAATGCGAGGCGGGCTTCCCAGGCATCCATCCTCGAACGTTGGTCTGGACTCATCCATATGGGATGTCCTGGAGCTGTCCAACAGGTCTCAATTGTCCCGCAGAAGGAATCCTTGGAGGGGGCATCCCACAACACCCAACGTGGGAAAACCTCCACGGCCTCGAGATTCGTCTCCCTTTATGAAGGGGCCGTCATGAACAGAAAATCCAAGCTGAGCCAACGTCTGATCCTCGCTCTGACTTCAGATGCATGAGATATTGCTTCAGATCTTCAGGGGGTACATGCCGTGCCCTCGCCCTGAAACCCAAGTCTAGCTGTCCCTAGGACCCAATTTTAACCAGATTTCTGGTTGTCCAATCGCCCCTCCCCAGGGCTCTACTCTGGAATCCCTCATTTGGTGGGACCCCTGAGTTTGAAAAACAAAACAAAACAACAACAACAACAACAAAAAACCGACTTCTTCTGTCCCACAGAATGACGCCAAACTCTTTGGATTGGGCCAAACCCCCAGGGAGTAACACTCGTCCATTTCCCATGAAGTCACCCGTAAATTTCATGACCATGAATGGCATGATATCCAGAGATAAATACTTGAGCAAGAGCCTCACACTCGCCCTTTTTTCATATCCTGAAGAGTTCTACTCATGGACTGTAGATCAGTCCTGCCATACCTATGACCCGAAACATAAGCCGAGTTTGTGTTTTCAGACAACTGTCCAAACAGCCCTGGCCTACACACCCTACAGGCTCAGGCCCCTGGAGCCAAACCTGACGACTCTGCTTGCCCTCTCCAAGGGAATTGTGTGTGCCCATTCCAATGGCCATAACCCTATTAATAAGATAAACCTCCAAAGTCCCTGAGGCCATCCCAATATTTTTGGCTTCCCAGGAAAAACAGGGGCAATCTGGGCCCATCTGAGCACCTACCAGCACTCAGACCCGTAGACTGATGTGCCCAGAGGTAAAAAGGAACGAACTGGCACCTAGGCTCCTATGGGATCCATTGCTTCGGTTTCCAGGCATCTCTCCTCAGAGGCCTGGATTTCAATAACAGCATATGGCTGTTTCTTGACTCACCCATCAGAACAAATCTCATCTACACATGGGGAACTTGCACGATGGAGCTGTATGAAAGCCTCTCTTTAGCAGAACCCTTCAGGGCTCCAGTGCCACCGCTTCATTACAAGGTCTCCATAGACACTAAATCATATTAGGACACATCCACGGGAGAGTCCATTTCAACTCAGCCTTCTCGGTTGCTCCCCCAGATCCAACAGATCTAACCTGTCATGTTTCTTGGAGACAATTGGAATGCGAGGTGTGCTACCCAGCCATCCATCCTTAGAACCCTGCTCGAAATCGTTGTCCTGGAGCCTACCAACAGGTCTCAATTGTCCTGCAGAAGAATCTCTGCAGTTGGGAGCTTCTCACAAATCCCATCGTGGGAAAACCCCCATGGCCTCGTGATCCACCCCCCCTTCAAGAAGGGGCCATCAGGGACAGAATGTCCAACCTGAGCGATCGTCTGATCCTCGCCCTTACTTCAGATGCACGAGATCTCGATTCAGGTCTGTAGATTGTGCCTGCCATATCCTCACCCAGTAACCTAGGCCTAGCTTGGCTTCTCAGACATCCGTCCTCAGACTACTGGCCCACAAGCCCTCCAGTTTGGCAATCCAGAACTACATGAAGCACTCTGCCTGCCCTCCAGAAGAAAAACATTGCCCTCTGGAGCTACCCAGGAACCCCAAATAAGGATCAACGGGGCACGCCATTCGGCTGTACCCCATATATATAGGCTGACCAGGGCACTAATGCCATTTCTGACATAGCTTGATCCTGGACCTCCTGGCCCCATCCAGACAGCTGGCCGCACACTGAGCCCATCGGACCCGTCATGGCCTTAGGTCGTCATCTCTTGTCAACCTCGGTTTTTAGGCTTCAGAACCTAGACCTTATCTCCAATCATGGCACGGGTTTGAAAATGATGCAGAAATCAGAACTCTTTCCCGATGGCAAGAATCCTTGTGGTAGGCTTGTTGTATAATGTTCAGTGTAGTGGATACCAGTGTGTCCAATGAGGCCCCGCCATTGCTCGCGGGCCACATAGGTGGCAAACACACATTGTAACCCTCAGCCTTAGCCCAGTCCTCAGGTAAGGCCTGTCAGTGGCTGGATGAAGAGACAGCATATTGGGCTTGCCATGCCCCTAGACCCCAATTTTTAACAACAGTTCGGGTTGTCCCTTCACTCTTCCCCAGGGCTCTGCTTTAGTACTCCTCTTTTGGTGGGACACCTGAGGTAACAACCCTGAAAGGAGTACTCCATCCAACAGATTGAAGAAAAACAATTGGGATTGGGCCAAATCCACAGAGAGCAAGATTCGTCCATGGCCCATGAGGCCTCCTCAACATTCCACGGCCATCGCTGAAACAAAATCCATAGACAAAAGCCTGAGCAAGCGCCTCAGATTCGCACTATCATCATATCCTGAAGATGTCTTCTCATGGTTTGTAGATCGGGCCTGCCATACCTACGTCCCCAAACATAAGCAGAGTTTGTGTTTTGAGACTTCTGTCCTCAAAGTCCTGGGCCACACACCATCCAGGCTGGGGACCCCTGGAGCCACACATTAGGACTGTGCCTACCCAATCCATGGGAATTCTGCCCATTCCATTGTCCAAAATCGTACAAATTAGGAGAACCCTCCAAAGTCTCTGAGGCCATCCCAATAGTATAGGTCGCCCGGGACAAAAAAGGTCAGTCTGTCGCCAGCTGAGCATCTACCTCCACTCATACCCTAGATGGATGTCCCCAGAGAAGAAGATTGAACCAGACAGGACCCTAGGCCAAAATCGGATCCATTGCTTAGGTTTAAAGGCATGTCTCCTCAAAATCCTGGATTCCAATACCAGCCTTGGGGTTTTCCTGAGGCACCCATCAGAACAAACCTCATCTCCACAAGGAAACTTGTGCATGGGAGCTATGTCAAAAGTTTAGGAGAATACATCAGGGTCCCGGAGCCACCGCCCCATTCCAAGGCCCTCATGGACACAAACACACATTAGACCCATCCTCAGGAAAGTCCATTTCAACTCAGCCACCCCGGTTGCTCCCGCAGAGCCATCAGAACTAAACTGTCTTGTCGCTAGGAGACAATTGGAATGCGAGGCGGGCTTCCCAGGCATCCATCCTCGAACGTTGGTCTGGACTCATCCATATGGGATGTCCTGGAGCTGTCCAACAGGTCTCAATTGTCCCGCAGAAGGAATCCTTGGAGGGGGCATCCCACAACTCCCAACGTGGGAAAACCTCCACGGCCTCGAGATTCGTCTCCCTTTATGAAGGGGCCGTCATGAACAGAAAATCCAAGCTGAGCCAACGTCTGGTCCTCGCTCTGACTTCAGATGCATGAGATATTGCTTCAGATCTTCAGGGGGTACATGCCGTGCCCTCGCCATGAAGCCCAAGTCTAGCTGTCCCTAGGACCCAATTTTAACCAGATTTCTGGTTGTCCAATCGCCCCTCCCCAGGGCTCTACTCTGGAATCCCTCATTTGGTGGGACCCCTGAGTTTGAATAACAAAACAAAACAACAACAACAACAACAAAAAACCGAATTCTTCCGTCCCACAGAATGACCCCAAACTCTTTGGATTGGGCCAAACCCCCAGGGAGTAAGACTCGTCCATTTCCCATATAGTCACCCGGAAATTTCATGAACATGAATGGCATGATATCCAGAGATAAATGCTTGAGCAAGAGCCTCACACTCGCCCTTTTTTCATATCCAGAATAGTTCTACTCATGGACTGGGGATCAGTCCTGCCATACCTATGACCCGAAACATAAGCCGAGTTTGTGTTTTCAGACAACTGTACAAACAGCCCTGGCCTACACACCCTACAGGCTCAGGCCCCTGGAGCCTAACCTGACGACTGTGCTTGCCCTCTCCAAGGGAATTGTGTGTGCCCATTCCAATGGCCACAACCCTATTAATAGGATAAACCTCCAAAGTCCCTGAGGCCATCTCAATATTTGTGGCTACCCAGGAAAAACAGGGGCAATCTGGGCCCATCTGAGCACCTACCGGCACTCAGACCCGTAGACTGATGTGCCCAGAGGTAAAAAGGAACGAACTGGCACCTAGGCACCTATCGGATCCATTGCTTTGGCTTCCAGGCATCTCTCCTCAAGGGCTGGATTTCAATAACAGCATATGGCTGTTTCTTGACTCACCCATCAGAACAAATCTCATCTACACATGGGGAACTTGCCCGATGGAGCTGTATGAAAGCCTCTCTTTAGGAGAACCCTTCAGGGCTCCAGTGCCACCGCTTCATTCCAAGGTCTCCATAGACACAAAAACACATTAGGACCCATCCACAGAAGAGTCCTTTTAAACTCAGCGTATTCGGTTGATCCGAGAGATCCAGCAGATCTAACTTGTATTGTTGCTAAGAGACAATTGGAATGCGAAGTGGGCTACCCAGCCATCCATCCTTAGAACCCTGCTCGGAATCGTTAGCCTGGAGCCAACCAACAGGTCTCCATTGTCCTGCAGAAGAATCTTTGAAGTTGGGAGCTTCTCACAACTCCCATCGTGAGAAAACACCCATGGCCTCGTGATCCCCCCCCCCTTCATGATGTGGCCCTCAGGGACATAAGGTCCAACCTGAGCGATCGTCTGATCCTCACACTGACGTCAGATGCATGAGATCTCGGTTCAGATCTGTAGATTTTGCCTGCCATGTCCCCACCCAGAAAACTAAGCATAGCTTGTTTCCTCCGACTTCCACCCTCAGACTAATGGCCCACAAGCCCTCAAGTTTGGCAATCCAGAATTATAATGCAGCAATCTGCCTGCTATCCAGAAGAAAAACATTGCCTTCTGGGGCTACCCAGAAACCCCAAATGAAAATCAACCTGCACGCCATTTGGCTGTACCCAAAATATATAGGCTGACCTGGGCAATAATGCCCTTTCTGACAGAGGCTGAGCCTGGACCTCCTGGCCCCACCCATACAGCTGGCCGCTCACTGAGCACATCGGACCAGCCTTGGCCTAAGGTTGTTATCTCTTCCCAGCCTCGGTTTCAGGATTTAGAACCTAGACCTTATCTCCAATCACTGCCCATGTTTGAAAATGATGCAGAAATCAGAACTCTTTCCCGATGGCAAGAAACCTTGTGGTAGGCTTGTTGTATAATGTTCAATGTAGTGGATACCAGTGTGTCCAATGAGGCCCCGCCATTGCTCGCGGGCCACATAGGTGGCAAACACACATTGTGACCCTCAGCTGAGACCAGTCCTCAGGTAAGGTCTCTCAGTGTCTGGATGGAGAGACAGCATACTGGTCTTGCCATGCCCCTAGGCCCCAATTTTTAACCATAGTTCGGGTTGTCACTTCACTCTTCCCCAGGGCTCTGCTTTGGATTCCTCTTTTGGTGGGACACCTGAGGTAACAAACCTGAAAGGAGTCCTCCCATCCCACAGATTGACGAAAACAATTGGGATTGGGCCAAGTCCACAGAGAGCAAGATTCGTCCATGGCCCATGAGGCCTCCCCAACATTCCACGGCCATCGCTGATACAAAATCCAGAGACAAAAGCCTGAGCACGCACCTCAGACTCGCTCATTCTTCATATCCTGAAGAGTTCTTCAGATAAGAACCTACACGGCACTCGATTGCACCCAAAATATATAGTCTAACCTGGGCACTAATGCACTCTGGGACAAACTGAGCCCGGACCTCGTTACCAACACCCAGACAGCTGACCGCACACTGAGCACATCAGACCCGCCATGGCCTTAGGTCATCATATCTTCCCTACCTCAGTTTTCAGGCTTCAGAACCTAGACGATATCTCCAATCACTGCCCAGGGTTGACTGTGATGCCGAAATCAGAACTCTTCCTTACCCATGGCAAGTAACCTTGTGGTTGGCATGTTGTCCAACGTTCAGTGTAGGAGAAAGCAGCATTCACCCTGAGGCCCCGCCCATTCTTGCGTGCGACGAGGGCATAAACACACATTGTGACCCTCAGCGGGAGTCCTGTCCTCTAGTATGTCCGCACAGTGGCTGGACCATTAGATGTCATAATGGGATTGACATGTCCCGAGTCCCTATTTTTAACTAGATTTCTGGTTGTCCAGTCGCCCCTCCCCAGGTCAATACTCTGGAATCCCTCATTTGCTGGGACACCAGAGGTTGAAAAACAAAACAAAGCAAATCAACAACTACAGAACAACGGACTTCTTCCAACCCACAGAAGGACCACAAACTCTTTGGACGGGGCCAAACCCCCAGAGAGTAAGACTCGTTCATTTCCCATGAAGTCACCCGGAAATTTGACGACCATGAGTGACACGATATCAAGAGAGAAAAACTTGAGCAAGAGCCTCACACTCGCCCTTTTTTCATATCCCCAAGAGTTCTCCTCATGGTCTGTAGATCAGTCCTGCCATACCTATGACCCGAAACATAAGCCGAGTTTGTGTTTTCAGACAACTGTCCAAACAGCCCTGGCATACACACCCTACAGGCTCAGGCCCCTGGATCCAAACCTGAACGACTGTGCTTGGTCTCTCCAAGGGAATTGTATTTGCCCAATCCAATGGCCACATCCCTACTAATAGGATAAACCTCCAAAGTCCCTGAGGCCATCCCAATATTTGTGGCTTCCCAGACAAACAGGGGCAATCTGGGCCCATCTGAGCATCTACCTGCACTCTGACCCGTAGACTGATGTCCCCAGAGGTAAAAAGGAATGAACAGGCCCCTAGGAAACTATCGGATCCATTGGTTTGGCTTCCAGGCACATCTCCTCAGAAGCCTGGATTTCAATAACAGCATATGCCTATTTCTTGACTCACCCATCAGAACAAATCTCATCTACACATGGGAAACTTGCACGACGGAGCTATGTGAATGCCTCAATTTGGGAGAACCCTTCAGGGCCCCAGTGCCACCGCTTCACTCCAAGGTCTCCATAGACACAAAATTATATTAGGACACATCCACGGGAAAGTCCATTTCAACTCAGCCTCCTCGGTTGCTCCACCAGATCCAGCAGATCTAAACTGTCTTGTTGCTTGGAGACAATTGAAATGCGAGGCGGGCTAACCAGACATCCATCCTTAGAACCCTGCTCGGAATCGTTGTCCTGGAGCCAACCAAAAGGTCTCAATTGTCCTGCAGAAGAATCTTTGCAGTTGTGAGCTTCTCAGAACTCCCATCTTGTGAAAACCGCCATGGCCTCGTGATCCACCCCACCTTCAAGAAGGGGCATCAGGGACAGAATGTCCAACCTGAGCGATCGTCTGATCCTCACCCTGACTTCAGACGCATGAGATCTCGATTCAGGTCTGTAGATTGTGCCTCCCATGTCCTCACCCAGAATTCCAGGACTAGCTTGGTTTCTCAGACTTCCGTCCTCAGACTACTGGCCCACAAGCTCTCCAGTTTGGCAATCCAGAACTAAAATGTAGCACTCTGCATGGCATCCAGAAGAAAAACATTGCCCTCTGGCGCTACTTAGAAACCCCCAATGAGGATCGACCTGCACGGCATTTGGCTCTACCCCAAATATATAGGCTGACCTGGGCACTAATGTCCTTTCTGACACAGCTTAAACCTGGACCTCCTGGCCCCACCCAGACAGCTGGCCGCACACTGAGCACATCGTACCCGCCATGGCCTTAGGTCGTCATCTCTTCTCAACCTCGGTTTTCAGGCTTCAGAACCTAGACCTTATCTCCAATCACAGCCCGGGTTTGAAAATGATGCAGAAAGCAGAACTCTTTCCCCATGGCAAGAAATCTTGTGGTTGGCATGTTGTCCAAGGTTCAGTGTAGTTGAAACCAGTGTGGCCCATGAGGCCCTGCCTATGCTTGCGGGCCACATTGGTCACAAACACACATTGTGACCCTCAGCCTGAGAAGAGTCTTCAAGTAAGGCCTCTCAGTGGCTGGATGGAGAGACAGCATATTGGGCTTGCCATGCCCCTAGGCCCCAATTTTTAACCTTAGTTCAGGTTGTCCCTTCACTCTTCCCCAGGGCTCTGCTTTGGAATTCCTCTTTTAGTGGGACACCTGAGGTAACAAACCTGAAAGGAGTCCTCCCATCCCACAGATTGACGAAAAACAATTGGGATCGGGCCAAATCCACAGAGAGCAAGATTCGTCCAAAGCCCATGAGGCCTCGCCAACATTCAACGGCCATTGCTGATACAAAATCCAGAGACAAAAGACTGAGCACGCGCCTCAAACACGCTCATTCTTCCTATGCTGAAGAGTTCTTCAGATAAGAACCTACACGGCACTCGAATGCACCCAAAATATATAGTCTAACCTGGGCACTAATGCACTGTCTGACAACCTGAGCACGGACCTCGTGACCAACACCCAGACAGCTGACCGCACACTGAGCACATCAGACCCGCCATGGCCTTAGGTCATCATATCTTTCCTACCTCAGTTTTCAGGCTTCAGAACCTAGACCTTATCTCCAATTACAGCCCAGGGGTGACTGTGATGCAGAAATCAGAACTCTTCTTACCCATGGCAAGAAACCTTGTGGTTGGCATGTTGTCCAACGTTCAGTGTAGGAGAAACCAGCATTCAGCCTGAGGCACCGCCCATTCTTGAGTGCGACGAGGGCATAAACCTGCATTGTGACCCTCAGCGTGAGTCCTGTCCTCTAGTACGTCCTCTAAGTGGCTGGATCATTAGATGTCATAATGGGCTTCACATGTCCCTAGGTCCCAAATTTAAACCAGATTTCTGGTTGTCCAATCGCCCCTCCCCATGGCTCTACTCTGGAATCCCTCATTTGGTGAGGTTTGAAAAACCAAACGAAACAACAACAAAAAAAAAAAAAAAAAAAAAAAAAAAAAAAAAAAACGGACTTCTTACATCCCACAGAATGACCACAAACTCTTTGGACGGGGCCAAACCCCCAGAGAGTAAGACTCGTCCATTTCCCATGAAGTCACCCGGAAATTTCACGACCATGCGTGACACGATATCCCGAGAGAAAAACTTGAGCAAGAACCTCACACTCGCCCTTTTTTCATATCCCGAAGAGTTCTCCTCAAGGTCTGTAGATCAGTCCTGCCACACCTATGACCCGAAACATAAGCCGAGTTTCTCTTTTCAGACAACTGTCCAAACAACCCTGGCCTACAGACCCTATAGGCTCAGGCCCCTGGAGCCAAACCTGACTACTGTTTTAGCCCTTTCCAAGGAAATTGTATGTGACCATTCCAAGGCCACAACCCTACTAATAGGATAAACCTCCAAGTCCCTGAGGCCATCGCAATATTTGTGGCTTTCCAGGACATATAGGGGCAATCTGGGCCCATCTGAGCACCTACCTGCACTCAGACCAGTAGACTGATGTCGCCAGAGGTAAAAAGGAAGGAACGTGTCCCTAGGCACATATCGGATCCATTGCTTTGGTTTCCAGGCATCTCTCCTCAGAGGCCTGGATTTCAATAACAGCATATGGCTGTTTCTTGACTCACCCATCAGAACAAATCTCATCTACACATGGGAAACTTGCACGATGGAGCTGTGTGAAAGCCTCTCTTAGGAGAACCCTTCAGGGCCCCAGTGCCACCGCTTCATGCCAAGGTCTCATAGACACAAAATCATATTAGGACACATCCATGGGAGAGTCCATTTCAACTCAGCCTCCTCGGTTGCTCCCCCAGATCCAGCAGATCTAACCTGTCTTGTTGCTTGGAGACAATTGGAATGCGAGGTGGGCTACCCAGCCATCCATCCTTAGAACCCTGCTCGAAATCGTTGTCCTGGAGCCAACCAACAGGTCTCAATTGTCCTGCAGAAGAATCTTTGCAGTTGGGAGCTTCTCACAACTCCCATCGTGGGAAAACCCGCATGGCCTCGTGATCCACGCCCCCCTTCAGGAAGGGGCCATCAGGGACAGAATGTCCAACCTGAGCGATCGTCTGATCCTCGCCCTGACTTCAGATGCACGAGATCTAGATTCCGGTCTCACCCAGAAACCTAGGCCTAGCTTGGGTTCTCAGACTTCCGTCCTCAGACTACTGGCCCACAAGCCCCCCAGTTTGGCAATCCAGAACTACAATGCAGGACTCTGCCTGCCCACCAGAAGAAAAACATTGCCCTCTGGGCCTACCCAGAAACCCCAAATGAGGATAAACATGCACGCCATTCGGCTGTACCCCAAATATATAGGCTGACCTGGGCACTAATGCCCTTTCTGACACAGCCTGAGCCTGGACCTCCTGGCCCTACCCAGACAGCTGGCCGCACACTGAGCACATCGGACCCGCCATGGCCTTAGTTCATCATCACTTCTCAACCTCCGTTTTCAGGCTTCATAATAGACCTTATCCCTAATCACGGCCCGGGTTTGAAAATGATGCAGAAATCAGAAATCTTTTCCCATGGTAAGAAAAGTTGTGGTTGGCATGTTGTCCAAGGTTCAGTGTACTTGAAACCAGTGTGGCCCATGAGGCCCAGCCCATGCTTGTGGGCCACATTGGTCACAAACACACATTGTGACCCTCAGCCTGAGCCCAGTTCTCAGGTAAGGCCTCTCAGTGGCTGGATGGAGAGACAGCATATTGGGCTTGCCATGCCCCTAGGCCCCAATTTTTAATGATAGTTCGGGTTGTCCCTTCACTCTTCCCCAGGGCTCTGCTTTGGAATTCCTCTTTCGGTGGGACACCTGAGGTAACAAACCTAAAAGGAGTCCTCCCATCCAACAGATTGCCGAAAAACAATTGGGTTCGGGCCAAATCCACAGCGAGCAAGATTCATCCATGGCCCATGAGGACTCCCCAACATTCCACGGCCATCGCTGATACAAAATCCAGAGACAAAAGCCTGAGCATGCACCTCAGACTCGCTCATTCTTCATATCCTGAAGAGTTCTTCAGATAAGAACCTACACGGCACTCGATGGCACCCAAAATATATAGTCTATCCTGGGCACTAATGCACTGTCTGACAACCTGAGCCCGGACCAGGTGAACAACACCCAGACAGCTGACCGCACACTGAGCACATCAGACCCGCCATGGCCTTAGGTCATCATCTATTCCCTACCTCAGTTTTCAGGCTTCGGAACCTAGACCATATCTCCAATCACTGTCCAGGGATGACTGTGATGCAGAAATCAGAACTCTTCCTTACCCATCCAAGAAACCTTGTGGTTGGCATGGACAACGTTCAATGTAGGAGAAACCAGCCTTCACCCTGAGGCCCCGCCCATTCTTGAGTGCGACGAGGGCATAAACACGCATTGTGACCCTCAGCGTGAGACCTGACCTCTAGTACGTACTCTCAGTGGCTAGACAATTAGATGTCATAATTAGCTTTACATGTTCCTAGGCCCCAATATTTAACCAGATTTGGTTGTCCAGTCGCCCCTCCGCAGGGCTCTACTCCGGAATCCCTCATTTGGTGGGACACCTGAGGTTGAAAAACAAAACCAAAAAAATCAACAACAACAGAAAAACGGACTTCTTCCATCCACAGAATGACTCCAAACTCTTTGGACGGGGCCAAACACCCAGAGAGTAAGACTCGTCCATTTCCCATGAAGTCAACCGGAAATTTCACGACCATGAGTGACACGATATCCAGAGACAAAAACTTGAGCAAGAGCCTCACACTCGCCCTTTTTTCATATCCCGTAGAGTACTCCTCATGGTTTGTAGATCAGTCCTGCCATACCTATGACACAAAAGATAAGCTGTGTTTGTGTTTTCAGACAACTGTCCAAACAGCCCTGGCCTACACACCCTACAGGATCAGGCCCCTGGAGCCAAACATGACGAATGTGCTTGCCCTCTCCAAGGGCATTGTATGTGCCCATTCCAATGGCCACAACCCTACTAAGAGTATAAACCTCCAAAGTCCCTGAGGCCATCCCAAATTTGTGGCTTCCCAGGACAACCAGGGGCAATCTTGTCCCATCTGAGCACCTACCGGCACTCTGACCCGTAGACTGATGTCCCCAGAGGTAAAAAGGAACGAACAGGCCTCTAGGTACCAATCGGATCCATTGGTTTGGCTTCCAGGCATCTCTCCTCAGAGGCCTGGATTTCAATAACAGCATATGGCTGTTTCTTGACTCACCCATCAGAACAAATCTCGTCTACACACGGGAAACTTGCACGATGGAGCTGTGTGAAAGCCTCTCTTTAGGAGAACCCTTCACGGCCCCAGTGCCACCGCTTCATTCCAAGGTCTCCAAAGACACAAAATCATATTAGGACACATCCACGGGAGTTTCCATTTCAACTCAGCCTCCTCGGTTGCTCCCCCAGATCCAGCAGATCTAACCTGTCTTGTTGTTTGGAGACAATTGGAATGCGAGGTGGGCTACCCAGCCATCCATCCTTAGAACCCTGCTCGGAATCGTTGTCCTGGAGGCAACCAACAGGTCTCAATTGTCCTGTAGAAGAATCTTTGCAGTTGGGAGCTTCTCACAACTACCCTCTTGGGGCCTCGTGATCCCCCCCCCTTCAAGAAAGGGCCATCAGGGACAGAATGTCCAACCTGAGCGATCGTCTGATCCTCGCCCTGACTGCATATGCACGAGATCTCGATTCGGGTCTGTAGATTGTGCCTGCCATTTCCTCACCCAGAAACCTAGTCCTAGCTTGGGTCTCAGATTTCCGTCCTCAGACTACTGGCCCACAAGCCCTCCAGTTTGGCAACCCAGAACTACAATGCAGCACTCTGCCTGACCTCCAGAAGATAAACTTGTCATCTAGGGCTACCCAGAAACCCCAAATGAGGATCAACCTGCAACCCATTCGGCTCTACCACAAATATATAGGCTGACCTGGGCACTAATGCCCTTTCTGACACAGACAGATCCTGGACCTCCGGGCCCCACGCAGACAGCTGGCCGCACACTGAGCACATCGGACCCGCCATGGCCTTAGGTCGTCATCTATTCTCAACCTTCGTTTTCAGGCTTCAGAACCTAGACCTTATCTCCAATCACGGCCCGGGTTTGAAAATGATGCAGAAAACAGAACTCTTTCCCCATGGCAAGAAACCTTGTGGTTGGCATGTTGTCCAAGGTTCAGTGTAGTGGAAACCAGTGTGGCCCATGAGGCCCCGATCATGCGTCCTCTCAGTGGCTGGACCAGTAGATGTCATAATGGGCTTGACATGTCCCCAGGCCCCAATTTTTAACCATAGTTCGGGTTGTCCCTTCACTCTTCCCCAGGTTTCTGCTTTGGAATTCCTCTTTTGGTGGGACACCTGAGGTAACAAACCTGTAAGGAGTCCTCCCATCCCTCAGATTGACGAAAACTATTGGGATTGGGCCAAGTCCACAGAGAGCAAGATTCGTCCATGGCCCATGAGGCCTCCCCAACATTCCACGGCCATCGCTGATACAAAATCCAGAGACAAAAGCCTGAGTACGCACCTCAGACTCGCTCATTCTTCATAGCCTGAAGAGTTCTTCAGATAAGAACCTACACGGCACTCGATTGCACCCAAAATATATAGTCTAACCTGGGCACTAATGCACTCTCGGACAAACTGAGCCCGGACCTCGTTACCAACACCCAGACAGCTGACCGCACACTGAGCACATCAGACCCGCCATGGCCTTAGGTCATCATCTCTTCCCTACCTCAGTTTTCAGGCTCAGAACCTAGACCATATCTCCAATCACTGCCCAGGGTTGACTGTGATGCCGAAATCAGAACTCTTCCTTACCCATGGCAAGAAACCTTGTGGTTGGCATGTTGTCCAACGTTCAGTGTTGGAGAAAGCAGCATTCACCCTGAGGCCCCGCCCATTCTTGAGTGCGACGAGGGCATACACACGCATTGTGACCCTCAGCGGGAGTCCTGTCCTCTAGTATGTCCGCTCAGTGGCAGGACCATGAGATGTCATAATGGGATTGACATGTCCCGAGTCCCTATTTTTAACTAGATTTCTGGTTGTCCAGTCGCCCCTCCCCAGGTCAATACTCTGGAACCCCCATTTGGTGGGACACCAGAGGTTGAAAAACAAAACAAAACAAATCAACAACAACAGAACAACGGACTTCTTCCATCCCACAGATGACCCCAAACTCTTTGGTCATGGCCAAACCCCCAGAGAGTAAGACTCGTTCATTTCCCATGAAGTCACCCGAAATTTGACGACCATGAGTGACACGATATCCAGAGATAAAAACTTGAGCAAGAGCCTCACACTCGCCCTTTTTTCATATCCCCAAGAGTTCTCCTCATGGTCTGTAGATCAGTCCTGCCATACCTATGACCCGAAACAGAAGCCGAGTTTGTGTTTTCAGACAACTGTCCAAACAGCCCTGGCCCACACACCCTACAGGCTCAGGCCCCTGGAGCCAAACCTGACGACTGTGCTTGGCCTCTCCAAGGGAATTGTATTTGCCCATTCCAATGGCCACAACACTACTAATAGGATAAACATCCAAAGTCCCTGAGGCCATCCCAATATTTGTGGCTTCCCAGGACAAACAGGGGCAATCTGGGCCCATCTGAGCATCTACCTGCACTCAGACCGGTAGACTGATGTCCCCAGAGTAAAAAGGAATGAACAGGCCCCTAGGCAACTATCGGATCCATTGGTTTGGCTTCCAGGCATCTCTCCTCAGAGGCCTGGATTTCAATAAGAGCATATGCCTTTTTCTTGACTCACCCATCAGAACAAATCTCATCTACACATGAGAAACTTGCACGACGGAGCTGTGTGAATGCCTCAATTTAGGAGAACCCTTCAGGGCCCCAGGGCCACCGCTTCACTCCAAGGTCTCCATAGACACAAAATCATATTAGGACACATCCACGGGAGAGTCCATTTCAACTCAGCCTCCTCGGTTGCTCCCCCAGATCCAGCAGATATAAACTGTCTTGTTGCTTGGAGACAATTGGAATGCGAGGCGGGCTAACCAGACATCCATCCTTAGAACCCTGCTCGGAATCGTTGTCCTGGAGCCAACCAACAGGTCTCAATTGTCCTGCAGAAGAATCTTTGCAGTTGGGAGCTTCTCAAAACTCCCATCTTGGGAAAACCCCCATGGCCTCGTGATCCCCCCCACCATCAAGAAGGGGCATCAGGGACAGAATCTCCAACCTGAGCGATCGTCTGATCCTCGCCCTGACTTCAGACGCACGAGATCTAGATTCAGGTCTGTAGATTGTGCCTCCCATGTCCTCACCCAGAATTCCAGGACTAGCTTGGTTTCTCAGACTTCCGTCCTCAGACTACTGGCCCACAAGCTCTCCAGTTTGGCAATCCAGAACTAAAATGCAGCACTCTGCCTGGCCTCCAGAAGAAAAACATTGCCCTCTGGGGCTACTTAGAAACCACCAATGAGGATCTACCTGCACGGCATTCGGCTCAACCCCAAATATATAGGCTGACCTGGGCACTAATGCCCTTTCTGACACAGCTTAAGCCTGTACCTCCTGGCCTCACCCAGACAGCTGGCCGCACAATGAGCACATCGGACCCGCCATGGCCTTAGGTCGTCATCTCTTCTCAACCTCGGTTTTCAGGCTTCAGAACCTAGACCTTATCTCCAATCACAGCCTGGGTTTGAAAATGATGCAGAAAGCAGAACTCTTTCCCCATGGCAAGAAATCTTGTGGTTGGCATGTTGTCCAAGGTTCAGTGTAGTTGAAACCAGTGTGGCCCATGAGGCCCCGCCCATGCTTGCGGGCCACATTGGTCACAAACACACATTGTGACCCTCAGCCTGAGAACAGTCCTCAGGTACGGCCTCTCAGTGGCTGGATGGAGAGACAGCATATGCTGGCCCTCCAGAAGAAAAACGTTGCTCTATGGGGATCTCCATAAACCCCAAATGAGGATCAACCTACTCGGTTCTCGACCTCACCCCAATTGGATTGTTCGGATTGTCCATTCATCCCTCCCCAGAGCTCTGCTTTGGAATCCCTCTTTTGGTGGGACACCTGAGGTAACAAAACTAAAAGGACTCCTCCCATCCTTCAGATTGACCCAACACAATTGGGATTGGACCAAATTCACGGAGAGGAAGTCTCGTCCATGGCCCATGAGGCCTCCCCGAGATTCCACAGCCATCGTTGACAACAAATCCAGAGACAAAAGTCTGAGCAAGCGCCTCACACTCGCTCTGTTGTCGTATCCCGAAGAGTTCTCCTCACGGTCTGTAGATCGGGCCTGCCATACCTACTTCCCAAACCTAAGCCGAGTTTGTGTTTTCAGACTTCTGTCCCCACATTCCTGGCCCACAGACCCTTCAGGCTGGGGCCCCTGGAGCCACACATCAGGACTGTGCCTGTCCATACCACGGGAATTCTGCCCATTCCATTGTCCACAATCGTACAAATTAGGAAAAACCTCCAGAGTTCCCAAGGACATCCCAATAATGTAGGCCGCCCAGGACAAACAAGGGTCATCTGAAACCAGCTGAACATCTACCTCCACTCAGCGTAGATGGATGTCCCCAGAGAAGAAGATTGAATCAGACAGGCCCCTAGGCCTGAATCAGATTCATTGCTTTCGGTTATAGGTATCTCTCCTCAGAGGCCTGCTTTCCAATATTAGCATATGGGGATTTCATGAGGCAGCAATCAGAACAAATCTCTTCTCCACATGGGAAAATTATCCTTTGAAGGTATCTCAAAACCTCCAGTTAGGAGAAGCCTTCAGGGCCTGTGTGCCACTGCCCCATTACAAGGTCTCCATGGACAGAAATCCACATTAGAACCCATCCGCAGGAAATTCCATTTCAACTCAGCTCCCTTGGTTGCTCCCCCAGAGCGAGCACACTGAACCTGTCTTGACTAGGAGACAATTGGAATGCGAGGCGGGCTGCCCACCCATCCATCCTTAGAGCTCTGCTCTGGCGTCGTTCCGTATGGGATGTCCTGGAGCCATCCAACAGGTCTTAAATGTCCAGCAGAAGGAATCCTTGAGTTTTGGAGCATCTCACAAATCCCAACCTGGAACAATCTATATGGCTTTGTGATGCCCCCCCCCATTTATGAAGGGGAAATCATGGACAGGAACTCCAACCTAAGCCAACGTCTGATCTTCACCCTGAATTCAGATGCACGAGATCTCGATGCAGCTCTGCAGAGTGTGCTTTCCTTGCCCTCGCCCTGAAACCTATGACTAGCTTGTGTTCTCAGACTTCCGTCCTCACACTCCTGGCCCCCAAGCCCTCACATTTGGAAATTCGGGACACAAAATGAAGCATTCTGCCTGACTTCCAGAAGAAAAATTTTGACCTATGGAGTTTCTCACATAACCCAAATGAGGATAGACATACACGGCACTGGAATGTACCCAAATTAGATAGTCTAACCTGGCCACTAATACACTGTCTGATACAGAGTGAGCCCGGACCTCCAGACCAAAACCGAGACAGCTGACTGCACACTGAGAACATCACACCGGCCATGGTCTTAGCTCGTTATCTCTTCCCAACCTAACTTTTCAGGCTTTAGGACCGAGACCTTAACTCCAAGTCCTGACAATGGTTGAATGTGATGCAGAAATCAGAACTCCTCCTTACCCAAGGCAAGAAGCCTTGTGGTTGGCATGTTGTCCAACGTTCAGTGTAGGAGAATCCAGGATTCACCCTGAGGCCCCGCCCATTCTTGAGTGCGACGAGGGCATAGATATCGTGTCACTCATGGTCGTGAGATTTCCGGGTGACTTCATGGGAAATGGACGAGTCTTACTCTCTGGGGGTTTGGCCCCGTCCAAAGAGTTTGGGGTCATTCTCTGGGATGGAAGAAGTCCTTTGTTCTGTTGTTCTTGATTTGTTTTGTTTTGTTTTTCAACCTCAGGTGTCCCACCATATGAGGGATTCCAGAGTAGAGCCCTGGGGAGGGGCGACAGGACAACCAGAAATCTGGTTAAAAATTGGGGCCTAGGGACATGTAAAGCCCACTAAGACATCTAATGGTCCAGCTACTGAGAGGACGTACTAGAGGACAGGACTCACGCTGAGGGTCACAATGCGTGTTTATGCCCTCGTCGCACTCAAGAATGGGCGGGGCCTCAGGGTGAATGCTAGTTTCTCCTACACTGAACGTTGGACAACATTCCAACCACAAGGTTTCTTGCCATGGGTAAGGAAGAGTTCTGATTTCTGCATCACAGTCACCCCTGTGCAGTTATTGGAGATAAGGTCTAGGTTCTGAAGCCTGACAAATGAGGTAGGGAAGAGATGATGACCTAAGGCCATGGTGGGTCTGATGTGCTCAGTGTGCGGTCAGCTGTCTGGGTGTTGGTCACGAGGTCTAGGCTCAGGTTGTCAGACAGTGCATTAGTGCCCAGGTTTGACTATATATTTTGGGTGCATTCGAGTGCCGTGTAGGTTCTTATCTGAAGAACTCTTCAGGATATGAAGAATGAGCGAGTCTGAGGCGCGTGCTCAGGCTTTTGAATCTGGATTTTGTATCAGCGATGGCCGTGGAATGTTGGGGACGCCTCATGGGCCATTTACGAATCTTGCGTTCTGTGGATTTGGCCCGATCCCAATTTTTTTTGGTCAATCTGTGGGATGGGAGGACTCCTTTCAGGTTTGTTAACTCAGGTGTCCCACCAAAAGAGGAATTCCAAAGCAGAGCCCTGGGGAAGAGTGAAGGGACAACCCGAACTACGGTTAAAAATTGGGGCCTAGGGGCATGGCAAGCCCAATATGCTGTCTCTCCATCCAGCCACTGAGAGGCCTTACCTGAGGACTGGGCTCAGCCTGAGGTTCACAATGTGTGTTTGTGACCAATGTGGTCTGCAAGCATGGGCGGGGCAAAGTGGGCAACACTGGTTTCAACGACACTGAACCTTAGACAACATGCCAACCACAAGGTTTCTTGCCATGGGGAAAGAGTTCTGATGTCTGCATCATTTTCAAACCCGGGCCGTGATTGGATATGGTCTAGGATCTGAAGCCTGAAAACCGAGGTTGAGAAGAGATGACAACCTAAGGCCATAGCGGGTCCAATGTGCTCAGTGTGCGGCCAGCTGTCTGGGTGGGGCCAGGAGGTCCAGGCTCAGGCTGTGTCAGAAAGGGCATTAGTCAGCCTATATATTTGGGGTACAGCCGAATGCCGTGCAGGTTGATCCTCATTGGGTGTTTCTTGGTAGGCCCAGAGGGCAAAGATTTTCTTCTGGGAGGGCAGGCAGAGTGCTGCATTGTAGTTCTGGATTGCCAAACTGGAGGGCTTGTGGGCCAGTAGTCTGAGGACGGAAGTCTGAGAACCCAAGCTAGGCCTAGGTTTCTGGGTGAGGATATGGGAGGCACAATCTACAGACCTGAATCGAGGTCTCGTGCATCTGAAGTAAGGGCGAGGATCAGACGAACTCTCAGGTTGGACATTGTGTCCCTGATGGCCCCTTTTTGAAGGCGGAGTGGATCACGAGGCCATGGGGATTTTCCCACGATGGGAGTTGTGAGAAGCTCCCAACTGCAAAGATTCTTCTGCAGGACAATTGAGACCTGTTGGTTGGCTCCAGGACAACAATTGCAAGCAGGGTTCTAAGGATGGATGGCTGGGTAGCCCACCACACATTCCAATTGTCTCCAAGCAACAAGAAAGCTTAGATCTGCTGGATCTGGGGAACAACGGAGGAGGCTCAGTTGAAATGGGCTCTCCGGTGGATGTGTCCTAATATGATTTTTTGTCTATTGAGACCTTGGAATGAAGCAGTGGCACTGGGGCCCTGAGGGGTTCTCCTAAAGAGAGGCTTTCACAGAGCTCCATCGTGCAAGTTTCCCATGTGTAGATGAGATTAGTTCTGATGGGTGAGTCCAGGAACAGCCATATGCTGTTATTGAAATCCAGGCCTCTGAGGAGAGATGCCTTGAAAACAAAGCAATGGATCTGATAGGTGCCTAGGGGCCTGTTCATTCCTTTTTACCTCTGGGGACATCAGTCTACGAGTCTGAGTGCTGGTAAGTGCTCAGAAGGGCCCAGATTACCCCTGTTTGTCCTGGGAAGCCACAAATATTGGGATGGCCTCTGGGACTTTGGAGGTTTATCCTCGTAGTAGGGTTGTAGCCATTTAAATGGAGACATACAATTCCCTTGGAGAGGGCAAGCACAGTCGTCAGGTTTGGCTCCAATTGTCTGAGCCTGTAGGGTGTGTAGGCCAGGGCTGTTTGGACATTTGTCTGAAAACACAAACTCGGCTTATGTTTCGGGTCATAGGTATGGCAGGACTGATCTACAGACCATGAGGAGAACTCTTCGGGATATGAAAAAAGGGCGAGTGTGAGGCGCTTGCTCAGTTTTTGTCTCTGGATATCGTGTCACTCATGGTCGTGAAATTTCCGGGTGACTTCATGGGAATTGGACGAGTCTTACTCTCTGGGGGTTTGGCCCTGTCCAAAGAGTTTGGGGTCATTCTGTGGGATGGAAGAAGTCCTTTGTTCTGTTGTTGTTGATTTGTTCTGTTTTGTTTTTCAACCTCAGGTGTCCCACCAAATGAGGGATTCCAGAGTAGAGCTCTGGGGAGGGGCGACTGGACAACCAGAAATCTGGTTAAAAATTGGGGCCTAGGGACATGTCAAACCCATTATGACATCTAATGGTCCACCACTGAGAGGACGTACTAGAGGACAGGACTCACGCTGAGGGTCACAATGCGTGTTTATGCCCTCGTCGCACTCAAGAATGGGCGGGGCCTCAGGCTGAATGCTGGTTTCTCCTACACTGAACGTTGGACAACATGCCAACCACAAGGTTTCTTGCTATGGGTAAGGAAGAGTTCTGATTTCTGCATCACAGTCACCCCTGGTCAGTGATTGGAGATAAGCTCTAGGTTCTGAAGCCTGAAAACTGAGGTAGGGAAGAGATGATGACTAAGGCCATGGCGGGTCTGATGTGCTCAGTGTGCGGTCAGCTGTCTGGGTGTTGGTCACAAGGACCGGACTCAGGTTGTCAAACAGTGCATTGGTGCCCAGGTTAGACTATATATTTTGGGTGCATTCGAGTGCCGTGTAGGTTCTTATCTGAAGAACTCTCCAGGATATGAAGAATGAGTGAGTCTGAGGCGCGTGCTCAGGCGTTTGTCTCTGGATTTTGTATCAGCGATGGCCGTGGAATGTTGGGGATGCCTCATGGGCTATGGATGAATCTTCCTCTGTGGACTTGGCCAGATCCCAATTGGTGTTTTCCGTCAATCTGTGGCATGGGAGGACTCCTTTCAGGTTTGTTACCTCAGGGGTCCCACCAAAAGAGGAATTCCAAAGCAGAGCCCTGGGGAAGAGTGAAGGCACAACCCGAACTATGGTTAAAAATTGGGGCCTAGGGGCATGGCAATCCCAATATGCTGTCTCTCCATCCAGCCACTGAGAGGCCTTACCTGAGGACTGGGCTCAGGCTGAGGGTCACAATGTGTGTTTGTGACCAATGGGGCCCACAAGCATTGGCGGGGCCTCATGGGCCACACTGGTTTCAAGTACACTGAACCTTGGACAACATGCCAACCACAAGGTGTCTTGCCATGGGGAATGAGTTCTGATTTCTGCATCATTTTCAAACCCGGGCCGTGATTGGATACAAGGTCTAGGTTCTGAAGCCTGAAACCTAGGTTGAGAAGAGATGACGACCTAAGGCCATGGCGGGTCCGATGTGCTCAGTGTGCGACCAGTTGTCTGGGTGGGGCCAGGAGGTCCTGGCTCAGGCTGTGTCAGAAAGGGCATTAGTGCCCAGGACAGCCTATATATTTGGGGTACGGCCGAATGGCGTGCAGGTTGATCCTCATTTGGGGTTTCTGGGTAGCCCCAGAGGGCAATGTTTTTCTTCTGGAGGGCAGGCAGAGTGCTGCATTGTAGTTCTGGATTGCCAAACTGGAGGGCTTGTGGGCCAGTAGTCTGAGGACGGAAGTCTGAGAACCCAAGCTAGGCCTAGGTTTCTGGGTGAGGATATGGCAGGCACAATCTACAGACCTGAATCGGGATTGCGTGCTTCTGAAGTCAGGGCGAGAATCAGACGATCGCTCAGATTGGACATTATGTCCCTGATGGCCCCTTCTTGAAGGGGGGGTGGATCACGAGGCCATGGGCGTTTTCCCACGATGGGAGTTGTCAGAAGCTCCCAACTGCAAAGATTCTTCTACAGGACAATTGATTCCTGTTGGTTGTCCCTAGGACAACGATTCCGAGCAGGGTTCTAAGGATGGGTGGATGGGTAGCCCACCTCGCATTCCAATTGTCTCCAAGCAACAAGACAGGTCAGATCTGCTGGATCTGGGGGAGCAACCGAGGATGCTGAGTTGAAATTTACTCTCCCGTGGTTGTGACCTAATATGATATTGTGTCTCTGGTGACCTTGCAATGAAGCGGTGGCACTGGGGCTATGAAGGGTTCTCCTAAAGAGAGGGTTTCACACAGCTCCTTAGTACAAGTTTCCCATGTGTAGATGAGATTTGTTCGGATTGTGAGTCAAGAAACAGCTATATGCTTTTATTGAAATCCAGGCCTCTGAGGAGAGATGCCTCGAAACCAAAGCAATGGATCCGATAGGTGCCTAGGGGCCTGATCGTTCCTTATTACATCTGGGGATATCAGTCTACGGAGTGAGTGCAGGTAAGTGCTCAGATGGGCTCAGATTGCCCCTGTTTGTCCTGTCAAGCCACAACTATTAGGATGGCCTCAGGAATTTTGGAGTTTTATCCTCTTAGTAGGGTTGTGGCCATTGGAATGGGCACATACAATTCCCTTGGAGAGGGCAAGCACAGTCTACAGGTTGGCCTCCAGGGCCTGAGCCTGTAGGGTGTGTAGGCCAGAGCTTTTGGGACAGTTGTCTGAAAACACAAACTGGGCTTATGTTTCAGGTCATAGGTATGGCAGGACTGATCTACAGACCATGAGGAGAACACTTTGGGATATGAAAAATGGACGAGCGTTAGGCTCTTGCTCACGTTTTTGTCTCTAGATATTGTGTCACTCATGGTAGTGAAATTTCTGGGTGACTTCATGGGAAATGGAGGAGTCTTACTCTCTGGGTGTTTGGCCCCGTCCAAAGAGATTGGGGTCACTCTGTGGGATGCAAGAAGTCTGTTTTTTTTGTTGTTGTTGATTTGTTTTGTTTTGTTTTTCTACCTCAGGTGTCCCACCAAATGAGGGATTCCAGAGTAGAGCCCTGGGGAGTTGTTACTGGACAAATAGAAATCTGGTTAAAAATTGGGGCCTAGGGACATTTCAAGCCCATTATGACATCTAATGGTCCAGCCACTGAGAGGACGTACTAGAGGACAGGACTCACGCTGAGGGTCACAATGCGTGTTTATGCCCTTGTCGCACTCAAGAATGGGCGGGCCTCAGGGTGAATGCTGGTTTCTCCTACCCTGAACATTGGACAACATGCCAACCACAAGGTTTCTTGCCATGGGTAAGGAAGAGTTTTGATTTCTGCATCACAATCACCCCTGGGCAGTGATTGGAGATAAGGTCTAGATTCTGAAGCCTGAAAACTGAGGTAGGGAAGAGATGATGACCTAAGGTCATGGCGGGTCTGATGTGCTCAGTGTGCGGTCAGCTGTCTGGGTGTTGGTCACGAAGTCCTTGCTCAGGTTGTCAGACAGTGCATTAGTGCCCAGGTTAGACTATATATTTTGGGTGCCTTCGAGTGCCGTGTAGGTTCTTATCTGAAGAACTCTTCAGGATATGAAGAATGAGCGAGTCTGAGGCGCGTGCTCAGTCTTTTGAATCTGGATTTTGTATCAGCGATGGCCGTGAAATGTTGGGGAGGCCTCATGGGCTATGGACTTATTTTGGTCTATGTGGATTTGGCCCAATCCCAAATGTTTTTCGTCATTCTGTGGGATGGGAGGACTTCTTTCAGGTTTGTTACCTCAGGTGTACCACCAAAAGAGGAATTCCAAAACAGAGCCCTGGGGAAGAGTGAATGTACAACCCTAACTACGGTTAAAAATTGGGGCCTAGAGGCATGGCAAGCCCAATATGCTGTCTCTCCATCCAGCCACTGAGAGGCCTTACCTGAGGACAGGGCTCAGGCTCAGGGTCACAATGTGTGTTTGTGACCAATGTGGCTGCAAGCATGGGCGGGGTCTCATGGGCCACACTGGTTTCAACTACACTGATTCTTGGACAACATGCCAAGCATAAGGTTTCTTGCCATGGGGAAAGAGATCTGATTTCTGCATCATTTTCAAACCCGGGCCGTGATTGGAGATATGGTCTAGGTTCTGAATCCTGAAAAACGAGGTTGAGAAGAGATGACGACCTAAGGCCATGGCGGGTCCGATGTGCTCAGTGTGCGGCCAGCTGTCTGGGTGGGGCCAGGAGTTCCAGGCTCAGGCTGCGTCAGAAAGGGCATTAGTGCCCAGGTCAGCCTATATATTTGGGGTACAGCTGAATGGCGTGCAGGTTGATTCTCATTTGGGGTTTCTGGTTAACCCCAGAGGGCAATGTTTTTCTTCTGGAGGGCAGGCAGAGTGCAGCATTGTAGTTCTAAATTGCCAAATTGGAGGGCTTGTGGCCAGTAGTCTGAGGACGGAAGTCTGAGAACCTAAGCTAGGCCTAGGTTTCTGGGTGAGGATATGGCAGGCACAATCTACAGTCCTGAATCTAGATCTCGTGCATCTGAAGTTAGGGCGAGGATCAGACGGTCGCTCAGATTGGACATTCTGTCCCTGAGGGCCCCTTCTTGAAGGGCGGAGATCACGAGGCCATGGGGGTTTTCCGACGATGGGAGTTGTGAGAAGGTCCCAATTGCAAAGATTCTTCTGCAGGACAATTGAGACCTGTTGATTGGCTCCAGGACAACGATTCCGAGCAGGGTTCTAAGGATGGATGGCTGGGTAGCCCACCTCGCATTCCAATTGTCTCCAAGCAACAAGACAGGTCAGATCTGCTGGATCTGGGGGAGCAACCGAGGAGGCTGAGTTGAAATGGACTCTCCCATGGATGTGACCTAATATGATTTTGTGTCTATGGAGACCTTGGAATGAAGCGGTGGCACTGGGGACCTGAAGGGTTCTCCTAAAGAGAGGCTTTCACACAGCTCCATCGTGCAAGTTTCCATTGTGTAGATGAGATTTGTTCTGATGGGTGAGTCAAGAAATAGCCATATGCTGTTATTGAAATCCAGGCCTCTGAGGAGAGATGCCTCGACACCAAAGCAATGGATCCGATAGGTGCCTAGGGGCCTGTTCGTTCCTTATTACCTCTGGTGATATCAGTCTACGGGTCTGAGTGCAGGTACGTGCTCAGATGGGCTCAGATTTCCCCTTTTTTTTGTCCTGGGAAGCCACAACTATTGGGTTGGCCTCAGGAATTTTGGAGGTTTATCCTCTTAGTAGGGTTGTGGCCATTGGAATTGGCACATACAATTCCTTTGGAGAGGTCAAGCACAGTCTTCAGGTTTGGCCTCAGGGGCCTGAGCCTGTAGGGTGTGTAGGCCATAGCTGTTGGGACAGTTGTCTGAAAACACAAACTCGGCTTATGTTTCAGGTCATAGATATGGCAGGACTGATCTACAGACCATGAGGAGAACACTTTGGGATATAAAAAATGGGCGAGTGTGAGGCTCTTGCTCACGTTGTTTTCTCTAGATATTGTGTCACTCATGGTCGTGAGATTTCCGGGTGACTTCATGGGAAATGGCTGAGTCTTACTCTCTGGGGGTCTGGCCCCGTCCAAGGAGTTTGGGGTCACTCTGTGGGATGGAAGAAGTCCTTTTTTTTTGTTGTTGTTGATTTGTTTTTTTTTGTTTTTCAAACCCTACCAAATGAGGGATTCCAGAGTAAGCCCTGGGGAGGGGCGATTGGACAACCACAAATCTGGTTTAATTTTGGGGCCTAGGGACATGTCAAGCCATTACGGCATCTAATGGTCTAGCCACTGAGAGGACGTACTAGTGGACAGGTATCACGCTGAGGGTCACAATGCGTGTTTATGCCCTAGTCGCTCTCAAGAATGGGCGTGACCTCAGGGTAAATGCTGGTTTCCCCTATACTGAACGTTGGACAACATGCCAACCACAATGTTTCTTGCCTTGGGTAAGCAGGAGTTCTGATTTCTGCATCACACTCACCCCTGGGCAGTGATTGGAGATAAGGTCTAGGTTCTGAAGCCTGAAAACTGAGGTAGGGAAGAGATGATGACCTAAGGCCACGGCGGGCCTTATGGGCTCAGGGTGCGGTCAGCTGTCTGGGTGTTGCTCAGGAGGTCCCGGCTCAGGGTGTGTCAGACAGTGCATTACTGCCCAGGTTAGAATATATAATTTGGGTACATTCGAGTGCCGTGTAGGTTTATTCTCATTTAATGTGCCGGGCAGCACATTGGGCAATATTTTGTTTCTCGAGGGCAGGCAGAGTGCTGCAATGATGGTCCAGAATTCCCAAACTTGTGGGCTTCGGGGCCAGGAGTGTGAGGACAGAAGTCTGAGAACACAAGCTAGAATTGGGATTCAGGGCGAGGGCACGGTATGTACCTCCTGAAGATTGAAGCAATATCTCATGCATCTGAAGTCAGAGCGAGGATCAGACGTTGGCTCAGCTTGGATTTTCTGTTCATGACGGCCCCTTCATGAAGGGAGCCGAATCTCGAGGCCGTGGACGTTTTCCCACGTTTGGAGTGGTGGGAAGCCCCCTCCTAGGATTCCTTCTGCGGGATAATTGAGACCTGTTGGACAGCTCCAGGACATCCCATATGGATGAGTCCAGACCAATGTTCGAGGATGGATGCCTGGGAAGCCCGCCTCGCATTCCAATTGTCTCCTAGCGACAAGACAGTTTAGATCTGATGGCTCTGCGGGAGCAACCGGGGTGGCTGAGTTGAAATGGACTTTCCTGAGGATGGGTCTAATGTGTGTTTGTGTCCATGAGGGCCTTGGAATGGGGCGGTGGCACCGGGACCCTGAAGTATTCTCCTCAGCTTTTGACATAGCTCCCATGCACAAGTTTCCTTGTGGAGACGAGTTTGGTTCTGATGGGTGCCTCAGGAAAACCCCAATGCTGGTATTGGAATCCAGGGTTTTGAGGAGACATGCCTGTAAACCAAAGTAATGGATCCGATTTTGGCCTAGGGTCCTGTCTGGTTCAATCTTCTTCTCTGGGGATATCCATCTCGGGTATGAGTGGAGGTATGCTCATCTGGTGTCAGACTGACCATTTTTGTCCCGGGCGACCTATACTATTGGGATGGCCTCAGGGACTTTGGAGGGTTCTCCTAACTTGTATGATTTTGGACAATGGAATGGGCAGAATTCCCATGGATTGGGTAGGCACAGTCCTAATGTGTGGCTCCAGGGTCCGCAGCCTGGAGGGTATGTGGCCCAGTACTTTGAGGACAGAAGTCTGAAAACACAAACTCAGCTACTGTTTGGGGACGTAGGTATGGCAGGCCCGATCTACAAACCATGAGAAGACATCTTCAGGATGTGAAGAAAGTGCGAGTCTGAGGCGCTTGCTCAGACTTGTCTCTGGATTTTGTTTCAGCGATGGCCTTGGAATGTCAAGGAGGCCTCATGGGCCATGGACGAATCTTCCTCTCTGTGGATTTGGCCCGAACCCAATTGTTTTTCGTCAATCTGTTGGATGGAGGACTCCTTTCAGGGTTGTTACATCAGGTGTCCCACAAAAAGAGGAATTCCAAAGCAGAGCCCTGGGGAAGAGTGAAGGGACAACCCGAACTATGGTTAAAAATTGGGGCCTATGGGCATGGCAAGCCCAATATGTTGTCTCTTCATCCAGCCACTGAGAGGCCTTACCTGAGGACTGGGCTAAGGCTGTGGGTCACAATATGTGTTTGCCACATTTGTGGCCGGCGAGCAATCGCGGGGCCTCATCGGACAAACACGTTTCCACTACACTGAACGTTGGATAACAAGCCAACTACAAAGTTCTTGCCATTGGGAAGGAGTCCTGATTTCTGCATCATTTTCAAACATGGGCAGTGATTGGAGATAATGTCTAGGTTCTAAATCCTGCAAACCGAGGTTGGGAAGAGATAACGACCTAAGGCAATGGCTGGTCCTATGTGCTAAGTGAGCGGCAAGCTGTCTAGGTGGGGCAAGGAGGTCCAGGCTCAGGCTCTGTCAGAAAGGGCATTATTGCCCAGGTCAGCCTATATATTTTGGGTACAGCCAATTGGCGTGCAGGTTGTTCTTCATTTGGGGTTTCTGGGTAGCCCCAGAGGGCAATGTTTTTATTCTGGAGGGCAAGCAGAGTGCTGAATTGTAATTCTGGATTGCCAAACTGGAGGGCTTGTGGGCCATTAGTCTGAGGACGGAAGTATGAGGACACAAGCTAGGCTTAGGTTTCTGGGTGAGGACATGGCAGGCACAATATACAGACCTGAATCGAGATCTCGTGCATCTGAAGTCAGGGTGAGGATCAGACTATTTCCAGGTTGGACCTTATGTCCCTGATGTCCCCTTCATGAAGGGGGGGGGGTATCACGAGGCCATGGGGGTTTCTCACGATGGGAGTTGTGAGAGGCTCCCAACTGCAAAGATTCTTCTGCAGGAAAATTGAGACCTGTTGGTTGGCTCCAGGCCAATGATTCTGAGCAGGGTTCTAAGGATGGTTGGCGGGGTACGCCACCTCGCATTCCAATTGTCTCCTAGCAACAAGACAATTTAGATCTGCTGGATCTCGCGGAGCAACCGAATATGCTGAGTTGAATTGGACTCTCCCGTGCATGTGTCCTAATATGATTTTGTGTCTATGGAGTCCTTGGAATGAAGCGGTGGCACTGGGGCCCTGAAGGGTTCTCCTAAAAAGAGGCTTTGACACACCTCCCACGTGCAAGTTTCCCATGTGTAGATGAGTTTTGTTCTGATGGGTGAGTCAAGAAACAGCCATATGCTGGTACTGAAATCCAGACCTCTGAGGAAGATGCCTGGAAACCAAAGCAATGGATCCGATTAGGGCCTACGGGCCTGTTCCTTCCTTTTTACCTCTGGGGATATCAGTCTACAAGTCTGAGTGCAGGTAGCTTCTCAGATGGGCTCAGATTGCTCCTGTTTGTCCTGGGAAGCCACCACTATTGGGATGGCCTCAGGGACTTTGGAGGATTATTCTATTAGTAGAGTTGTGGCCATTGGAATGGGCACACAGAATTCCCTTGTAGAGGGCAAGTACAGTCCTCAGGTTGGCTCCAGCGGCCTGAGCCTGTAGGGTGTGTAGGCCTCGGCTGTTTGGACAGTTGTCTGAAAACACAAACTCGCATTATGTTTAGGGTCATAGGTATGGCAAGACTGATCTACAGACCATGAGGAGAACTCTTCGGGATATGAAAAAAGGGCGAGTGTGAGGCTCTTGCTCAAGTTTTTATCTCTGTATATCGTGCCATTCATGGTCATGAAATATCCGGGTGACTTCATGGGAAATGGACGAGTCTTACTCTCTAGGGGTTTGGCCCCGTCCAAAGAGTTTGGGGTCATTCTGTGGGATGGAAGTAGTCCGTTTGTTGTTGTTGTTGTTGTTGTTGTTGTTGTTTTGTTTTGTTTTTTTTTCACCCCACCAAATGAGGGATTCCAGAGTAGAGCCTTGGGGAGGGGCGATTGGATAACCAGAAATCTGGTTTAAATTTGGGGCCTAGGGACATGTCAAGCCATTATGGCATCTAATGTTCTAGCCACTGAGAGGACGTACTAGAGGACAGGACTCACGCTGAGGGTCACAATGCGTGTTTATGCCCTCGTTGCACTCAAGAATGGGCGGGGCCTCAGGGTGAATGCTGGTTTCCCCTACACTGAACGTTGGACAACATGCCAACCATAAGGTTTCTTGCCATGGGTAAGGAAGAGTTCTGATTTCTGCATCACACTCACCCCTGGGCAGTGATTGGATATAAGGTCTAGGTTCTGAAGCCTGAAAACTGAGGTAGGGAAGAGATGATGACCTAAGGCCACGGCGGGCCTTATGGGCTCAGGGTGCGGTCAGCTGTCTGGGTGTTGCTCAGGAGGTCCCGGCTCAGGGTGTGTCAGACAGTGCATTAATGCCCAGGTTAGACTATATAATATGGGTACATTCGAGTGCCGTGTAGGTTTATTCTCATTTAATGTGCCCGGGCAGCTCTTTGGGCAATATTTTGTTTCTCGAGGGCATGCAGAGTGCTGCAGTGATGGTCTGGAATTGCCAAACTTGTGGGCTTCGAGGCCAGGAGTGTGAGGACAGAAGTCTGAGAACACAAGCTAGACTTAGGATTCAGTTTGAGTGCACGGCATGTACCTCCTGAAGATCTGAAGCAATATCTCATGCATCTGAAGTCAGAGCAAGGATCAGACGTTGGCTCAGCTTGGATTTTCTGTTCATGACGGCCCCTTCATGAAGGGAGCCGAATCTCGAGGCCGTGGACGTTTTCCCACGTTTGGAGTGGTGGGATGCCCCCTCCTAGGATTCCTTCTGCGGGACAATTGAGACCTGTTGGACAGCTCCAGGACATCCCATATGGATGAGTCCAGACCAACGTTCGTGGATGGATGCCTGGGAAGCCCGCCTCGCATTCCAATTGTCTCCTAGCGACAAGACAGTTTAGATCTGATGGCTCTGCGGGAGCAACCGGGGTGGCTGAGTTGAAATGGACTTTCCTGAGGACGGGTCTAATGTGTGTTTGTGTCCATGAGGGCCTTGGAATGGGGCGGTGGCACCGGGACCCTGAAGTATTCTCCAAGCTTTTTTTTTTTTTTTTAAATTTTTTATTTTTTATAAACATATATTTTTATCCCCAGGGGTACAGGTCTGTGAATCACCAGGTTACACACTTCACAGCACACACCAAATCACATACCCTCCCCAATGTCCATAATCCCACCCCCTTCTCCCAAACCCCCTCCCCCCGGCAACCCTCAGTTTGTTTTGTGAGATTAAGAGTCACTTATGGTTTGTCTCCCTCCCAATCCCATCTTGTTTCATTTATTCTTCTTCTACCCACTTAAGCCTCCATGTTGCATCACCACTTCCTCATATCAGGGAGATCATATGATAGTTGTCTTTCTCTGCTTGACTTATTTCGCTAAGCATGATACGCTCTAGTTCCATCCATGTTGTTGCAAATGGCAAGATTTCATTTCTTTTGATGGCTGCATAGTATTCCATTGTGTGTATATACCACATCTTCTTGATCCATTCATCTGTTGATGGACATCTAGGTTCTTTCCATAGTTTGGCTATTGTGGACATTGCTGCTATAAATATTCGGGTGCATGTGTCCCTTTGGACCACTACATTTGTATCTTTAGGGTAAATACCCAATAGTGCAATTGCTGGGTCATAGGGCAGTTCTATTTTCAACATTTTGAGGAACCTCCATGCTGTTTTCCAGAGTGGCTGCACCAGCTTGCATTCCCACCAACAGTGTAGGACGGTTCCCCTTTCTCCGCATCCTCGCCAGCATCTGTCATTTCCTGACTTGTTGATTTTAGCCATTCTGACTGGTGTGAGGTGATATTTCATTGTGGTTTTGATTTGTATTTCCCTGATGCCGAGTGATATGGAGCACTTTTTCATGTGTCTGTTGGCCATCTGGATGTCTTCTTTGCAGAAATGTCTGTTCATGTCCTCTGCCCATTTCTTGATTGGATTATTTGTTCTTTGGATGTTGAGTTTGCTAAGTTCTTTATAGATTCTGGACACTAGTCCTTTATCTGATATGTCGTTTGCAAATATCTTCTCCCATTCTGTCAGTTGTCTTTTGATTTTGTTAACTGTTTCCTTTGCTGTGCAAAAGCTTTTGATCTTGATGAAATCCCAGTAGTTCATTTTTTCCCTTGCTTCCCTTGCCTTTTGCGTTGTTCCTAGGAAAATGTTGCTGCGGCAGAGGTCGAAGAGGTTGCTCCCCGTGTTCTCCTCAAGGATTTTGATGGATTCCTATCGTACATTGAGGTCCTTCATCCATTTTGAGTCTATTTTTGTGTGTGGTGTAAGGAAATGGTCCAATTTTTTTTCTGCATGTGGCTGTCCAATTTTCCCAGCACCATTTATTGAAAAGGCTGTCTTTTTTCCATTGAACATTCTTTCCTGCTTTGTCCAAGCTTTTGACATAGCTCCCATGCACAAGTTTCCTTGTGGAGACGAGTTTGGTTCTGATGGGTGCCTCAGGAAAACCCCAATGCTGGTATTGGAATCCAGGGTTTTGAGGAGACATGCCTGTAAACCAAAGCAATGGATCCGATTTTGGCCTAGGGTCCTGTCTGGTTCAATCTTCTTCTCTGGGGACATCCATCTAGGGTATGAGTGGAGGTAGATGCTCAGCTGGTGACAGACTGACCTTTTTTGTCCCGGGCGACCTATACTATTGGGATGGCCTCAGAGACTTTGGAGGGTTCTCCTAATTTGTATGATTTTGGACAATGGAATGGGCAGAATTCCCATGGATTGGGTAGGCACAGTCCTAATGTGTGGCTCCAGGGTCCCTAGCCTGGATGGTGTGTGGCCCAGGACTTTGAGGACAGAAGTCTGAAAACACAAACTCAGCTTCTGTTTGGGGACGTAGGTATGGCAGGCCCGATCTACAAACGATGAGAAGACATCTTCAGGATATGAAGATAGTGCGAGTCTGAGGCGCTTGCTCAGGCTTTTGTCTCTGGATTTTGTTTCAGCGATGGCCGTGGAATGTGGAGGAGGCCTCATGGGCCATGGACGAATCTTGCTCTCTGTGGATTTGGCCCGATCCCAATTGTTTTTCGTCAATCTGTTGGATGGAGGACTCCTTTCAGGGTTTTTACCTCAGATGTCCCACCAAAAGAGGAGTTCCAAAGCAGAGCCCTGGGGAAGAGTTAAGGGACAACCTGAACTATTTTTAAAAATTGGGGCCTAGGGGCATGGCAAGCCCAATATGCTGTCTCTTCATCCAGCCACTGAGAGGCCTTACCTGAGGACTGGGCTAAGGCTGAGGGTCACAATGTGTGTTTGCCACCTATGTGGCCCGCGAGCAATGGCAGGGCCTCATTGGACACACTGGTATCCACTACACTGAACATTATACAACAAGCCTACCACAAGGTTTCTTGCCATCGGGAAAGAGTTCTGCATCATTTTCAAACATGGGCAGTGATTGGAGATAAGTTCTAGGTTCTAAATACTGAAAACCGAGACTGGGAAGAGATAACGACCTAAGGCAATGGCTGGTCGGAAGTGCTCAGTGAGCGGCCAGCTGTATGGGTGGGGCCAGGAGGTCCAGGCTCAGCCTCTGTCAGAAAGGGCATTATTGCCCAGGTCAGCGTATATATTTTGGGTACAGCCAATTGGCGTGCCGTTTGAACTTCATTTGGGTTTCTGTGTAGCCCCAGAGGGCAATGTTTTTCTTCTGGAGGGCAGGCAGAGTGCTGCATTATAATTCTGGATTGCCAAACTGGAAGGCTTGTGGGCCATTAGTCTGAGGATGGAAGTCTGAGGACACAAGCTAGGCTTAGGATTCTGGGTGAGGACATGGCAGGCACAATCTACAGATCTGAACCGAGATCTCGTGCATCTGAAGTCAGGGTGAGGATAAGACGATTGCTCAGGTTGGACCTTATGTCCCTGACGGCCACTTCATGAAGGGGGTGGGGATCACGAGGCCAAGGGTGTTTTCTCACGATGGGAGTTGTGAGAAGCTCCCAATTTCAAAGATTTTTCTGCAGGACAATTGAGACCTGTTGGTTGGCTCCAGGACAACGATTCCGAGCAGGGTTCTAAGGCTGGATGGCTGGGTAGCCCACCCCGCATTCCAATTGTCTCCTAGCAACAAGACAAGTTAGATCTGCTGGATCTCGTGGAGCAACCGAATACGCTGAGTTGAAATGGACTCTTCTGTGGATGGGTCCTAATGTGTTTTTGTGTCTATGGATACCTTGGAATGAAGTGGTGGCACTGGGGCCCTGAAGGGTTCTCCTAAAGAGAGGCTTTCACACAGCTCCATCGTACAACTTTCCCATGTGTAGATGAGATTTCTTCTGGTGGGTGAGTCAAGAAACAGCCATATGCTGGTACTGAAATCCAGGCCTCTGAGGAGCGATGCCTGGAAACCAAAGCAATGTATCCGATTAGGGCCTAGGGGCCTGTTCGTTCCTTTTTACCTCTGGGGATATCAGTCTACAAGTCTGAGTGCTTGTAGGTTCTCAGATGGGCTCAGATTGCTCCTGTTTGTCCATGGAAGCCACCACTATTGGGATGGCCTCAGGGACTTTGGAGGTTTATCCTATTAGTAGCATTGTGGCCATTGGAATGGGCACACAAAATTCCCTTGGAGAGGGCAAGTACAGTCCTCAGCTTGGCTCCAGGGGCCTAAGCCTGTAGGCTGTGTAGGCCAGGGCTGTTTGGAGAGTTTTCTGAAAACAGAATCTAGGCTTATGATTCGGGTCATAGGTATGGCAGGACTGATCTACAGACCATGAGGAGAACTCTTCGGGATATGAAAAAAGGGCGAGTGTGAGGCTCTTGCTCAAGTATTTATCTCTGGATATCATGCCATTCATGGTCATGAAATTTCCGGGTGACTTCATGGGAAAAGGACGAGTCTTACTCCCTGGGACTTTGGCCCAATCCAAAGACTTTGGGGTCATTCTGCTGGATGGAAGAAGTCCGTTTTTTGTTGTTGTTTTGTTTTGTTTTGTTTTTCAAACTCAGGGGTCCCCCCAAATGAGGGATTCCAGAGTAGAGCCCAGGAGAGGGGCGATTGGACAACCAGAAATCTGGTTAAAATTGGGACCTAGTGACAGCTAGACTTGGGTTTCAGGGCGAGGTCACGGCATGTACCCCCTGAAGATCTGAAGCAATATCTCATGCATCTGAAGTCAGAGCGAGGATCAGACGTTGGCTCAGCTTGGATTTTCTGTTCATGACGGCCCCATCATAAAGGGAGCCGAATCTCGAGGCCGTGGAGGTTTTCTCACGTTGGGAGTGGTGGGATGCCCCCTCCAAGGATTCCTTCTGCGGGATAATTGAGACCTGTTGGACAGCTCCAGGACATCCCATATGGATGAGTCCAGACCAATGTTCGAGGATGGATGCCTGGGAAGCCCGCCTCGCATTCCAATTGTCTCCTAGCGACAAGACAGTTTAGATCTGATGGCTCTGCGGGAGCAACCGGGGTGGCTGAGTTGAAATGGACTTTCCTGAGGATGGGTCTAATGTGTGTTTGTGTCCATGAGGGCCTTGGAATGGGGCGGTGGCACCGGGACCCTGAAGTATTCTCCTCAGCTTTTGACATAGCTCCCATGCACAAGTTTCCATGTGGAGACGAGTTTGGTTCTGATGGGTGCCTCAGGAAAACCCCAATGCTGGTATTGGAAACCAGGGTTTTGAGAAGACATGCCTGTAAACCAAAGCAATGGATCCGATTTTGGCCTAGGGTCCTGTCTGGTTCAATCTTCTTCTCTGGGGACATCCATCTAGGGTATGAGTGGAGTTAGATGCTCATCTGGTGACAGACTGACCTTTTTTGTCCCGGGCGACCTATACTATTGGGATGGCCTCAGGGACTTTGGAGGGTTCTCCTAACTTGTATGATTTTGGACAATGGAATGGGCAGAATTCCCATGGATTGGGTAGGCACAGTCCTAAAGTGTGGCTCCAGGGTCTCCAGCCTGGATGGTGTGTGGCCCAGGACTTTGTGGACAGAAATCTGAAAACACAAACTCAGCTTCTGTTTGGGGACGTAAGTATGGCAGGCCCGATCTAAAAACCATGAGAAGACATCTTCAGGATATGAAGAAAGTGCGAGTCTGAGGCACGTGTTCAGACTTTTGTCTCTGGATTTTGTTTCAGCAATGGCCGTGGAATGTTGAGGAGGCCTCATGGGCCATGGACGAATCTTCCTCTCTGTGGATTTGGCCCGATCCCAATTGTTTTTCGTCAATCTGTTGGATGGAGGACTCCTTTCAGGGTTGTTACATCAGGTGTCCCACAAAAAGAGGAATTCCTAAGCAGAGCCCTGGGGAAGAATGAAGGGACAACCCGAACTATGGTTAAAAATTGGGGCCTATGGGCGTGGCAAGCCCAATATGCTGTCTCTTCATCCAGCCAATGAGAGGCCTTACCTGAGAACTGGGCTAAGGCTGTGGGTCATTATGTGAGTTTGCCACCTATGGGGCCCGTGAGCAATGGCGGGGCCTCATCGGACAAACACGTTTCCACTACACTGAACGTTGGATAACAAGCCAACCACAAGTTTCTTGCCATTGGGAAGGAGTTCTGATTTCTGCATCATTTTCAAACCTGGGCAGTGATTGGAGATAAGGTCTAGGTTCTAAATCCTGAAAACCGAGGTTGGGAAGAAATAACGACCTAAGGCAAGGGCTGGTCCTATGTGCTCAGTGAGCGGCAAGCTGTCTGGGTGGGCCCAGGAGGTCCAGGCTCAGGCTCTGTCAGAAAGGGCATTATTGCCCAGGTCAGCCTATATATTTTGGGTACAGCCAATTGGCGTGCAGGTTGATCTTCATTTGGGGTTTCTGGGTATCCCTAGAGGGCAATGTTTTTATTCTGGAGGGCAAGCAGAGTGCTGAATTGTAATTCTGGATTGCCAAACTGGAGGGCTTGTGGGCCATTAGTCTGAGGATGGAAGTCTGAGGACACAAGCTAGGCTTAGGTTTCTGGGTGAGGACATGGCAGGCACAATATACAGACCTGAATCGAGATCTCGTGCACCTGCAGTCAGGGTGAGGATCAGACTATATTTTCAGGTTGGACCTTATGTCCCTGATGGCCCCTTCATGAAGGGGCGGGGTGTATCACGAGGCCATGGGGGTTTCTCACGATGGGAGTTGTGAGAAGCTCCCAACTGCAAAGATTCTTCTGCAGGAAAATTGAGACCTGTTGGTTGGCTCCAGGCCAATGATTCTGAGCAGGGATCTAAGGATGGATGGCGGGGTACGACACCTCGCATTCCAATTGTCTCCTAGCAACAAGACAATTTAGATCTGCTGGATCTCGCGGAGCAACCGAATATGCTGAGTTGAATTGGACTCTCCCGTGCATGTGTCCTAATATGATTTTGTGTCTATGGAGTCCTTGGAATGAAGCGGTGGCACTGGGGCCCTGAAGGGTTCTCCTAAAAAGAGGCTTTGACACACCTCCCACGTGCAAGTTTCCCATGTGTAGATGAGTTTTGTTCTGATGGGTGAGTCAAGAAACAGCCATATGCTGGTACTGAAATCCAGGCCTCTGAGGCGGGCCTTATGGGCTCAGGGTGCGGTCAGCTGTCTGGGTGTTGCTCAGGAGGTCCCGGCTCAGGGTGTGTCAGACAGTGCATTAATGCCCAGGTTAGACTATATAATTTGGGTACATTCGAGTGCCGTGTAGGTTTATTCTCATTTAATGTGCCCGGGCAGCTCTTTGGGCAATATTTTGTTTCTCGAGGGCAGGCAGAGTGCTGCAATGATGGTCCGGAATTGCCACACTTGTGGGCTTCGGGGCCAGGAGTGTGAGGACAGAAGTCTGAGAACACAAGCTAGACTTAGGATTCAGTTTGAGGGCACGGCATGTACCTCCTGAAGATCTGAAGCAATATCTCATGCATCTGAAGTCAGAGCGAGGATCAGACGTTGGCTCAGCTTGGATTTTCTGTTCATGACGGCCCCTTCATGAAGGGAGCCGAATCTCGAGGCCGTGGAGGTTTTCCCACGTTTGGATTGGTGGGATGCCCCCTCCTAGGATTCCTTCTGTGGGACAATTGAGACCTGTTGGACAGCTCCAGGACATCCCATATGGATGAGTCCAGACCAACGTTCGAGGATGGATGCCTGGGAAGCCCGCCTCGCATTCCAATTGTCTCTTAGCGACAAGACAGTTTAGATCTGATGGCTCTGCGGGAGCAACCGGGGTGGCTGAGTTGAAATGGACTTTCCTGAGGACGGGTCTAATGTGTGTTTGTGTCCATGATTGCCTTGGAATGGGGCGGTGGCACCGGGACCCTGAAGTATTCTCCAAGCTTATGACATAGCTCCCATGCACAAGTTTCCTTGTGGAGACGAGGTTTGTTCTGATGGGTGCCTCAGGAAAACCCCAATGCTGGTATTGGAATCCAGGGTTTTGAGGAGACATGCCTATAAACCAAAGCAATGGATCCGATTTTGGCCTACGGTCCTGTCTGGTTCAATCTTCTTCTCTGGGGACATCCATCTAGGGTATGAGTGGAGTTAGATGCTCAGCTGGTGACAGACTGACCTTTTTTGTCCTGGGCGACCTATACTATTGGGATGGCCTCAGAGACTTTGGAAGGTTCTCCTAATTTGTATGATTTTGGACAATGGAATGGGCAGAATTCCCATGGATTCGGTAGGCACAGTCCTAATGTGTGGCTCCAGGGTCCCCAGCCTGGATGGTGTGTGGCCCAGGACTTTGAGGACAGAAGTCTGAAAACACAAACTCAGCTTCTGTTTGGGGACGTAGGTATGGCAGGCCCGATCTAAAAACCATGAGAAGACATCTTCAGGATATGAAGATAGTGCGAGTCTGAGGCGCTTGCTCCGGCTTTTGTCTCTGGATTTTGTTTCCGCGATGGCTGTGGAATGTCGAAGAGGCCTCATGGGCCATGGACGAATCTTCCTCTCTGTGGATTTGGCCCGACCCCGATTGTTTTTCGTCAATCTGTTGGATGGAGGACTCCTTTCAGGGTTGTTACATCAGGTGTCCCACCAAAAGAGGAGTTCCAAAGCAGAGCCCTGGGGAAAAGTGAAGGGACAACCCGAACTATTGTTAATAATTGGGGCCTAGGGGCATGGCAAGCCCAATATGCTGTCTCTTCATCCAGCCACTGAGAGGCCTTACCTGAGGACTGGGCTAAGGCTGAGGGTCACAATGTGTGTTTGCCACCTATGTGGTCTGCGAGCAATATCGGGGCCTCATTGGACACACTGGTATCCACTACACTGAACATTATACAACAAGCCTACCACAAGGTTTCTTGCCATCGGGAAAGAATTCTGATTTCTGCATCATTTTCAAACATGGGCAGTGATTGGAGATAAGGTCTAGGTTCTAAATCCTGAAAACTGAGGCTGGGAAGAGGTAACAACATATAGCAATGGCTGGTCGGATGTGCTCAGTGAGCGGCCAGCTGTATGGTTGGGGCCAGGAGGTCCAGGCTCAGCCTCTGTCAGAAATGGCATTATTGCCCAGGTCAGCCTATATATTTTGGGTACAGCCAATTGGCCTGCAGTTTGATCTTCATTTGGGTTTTCTGTGTAGCCCCAGAGGGCAATGTTTTTTCTTCTGGAGGGCAGGCAGAGTGCTGCATTATAATTCTGGTTTGCCAAACTGGAGGGCATGTGGGCAATTAGTCTGAGGATGGAAGTCTGAGGACACAAGCTAGGCTTAGGATTCTGGGTGAGGACATGGCAGGCACAATCTACAGATCTGAACCGAGATCTCGTGCATCTGAAGTCAGGGTGAGGATTAGACGATCGCTCAGTTTGGACCTTATGTCCCAGAGGGCCACTTCATGAAGGGGGGGGGATCACGAGGCCATGGGTGTTTTCTCACGATGGGAGTTGTGAGAAGCTCCCAATTTCAAAGATTTTTCTGCAGGACAATTGAGACCTGTTGGTTGGCTCCAGGACAACGATTCCGAGCAGGGTTCTAAGGATGGATGGCTGGGTAGCCCACCTCGCATTCCAATTGTCTCCTAGCAACAAGACAAGTTAGATCTGCTGGATCTCGCGGAGCAACCGAATACGCTGAGTTGAAATGGACTCTCCTGTGGATGGGTCCTAATGTGTTTTTGTGTCTATGGATACCTTGGAATGAAGTGGTGGCACTGGGGCCCTGAAGGGTTCTCTTAAAGAGAGGCTTTCACACAGCTCCATCGTACAAATTTTTCATGTGTAGATGAGTTTTCTTCTGCTGGGTGAGTCAAGAAACAGCCATATGCTGGTACTGAAATCCAGGCCTCTGAGGAGAGATGCCTGGAAACCAAAGCAATGGATCTGATTAGGGCCTAGGGGCCTGTTCTTTCCTTTTTACCTCTGGGGATATCAGTCTACAAGTCTGAGTGCAGGTAGGTTCTAAGATGGGCTCAGATTGCTCCTGTTTGTCCCGGGAAGCCACCACTATTGGGATGGCCTCAGGGACTTTGGAGGTTTATCCTATTAGTAGCGTTGTGGCCATTGGAATGGGCACACAGAATTCCCTTGGAGAGGGCAAGTACAGTCCTCAGCTTGGCTCCAGGGGCCTAAGCCTGTAGGCTGTGTAGGCCAGGGCTGTTTGGAGAGTTGTCTGAAAACAGAAACTCGGCTTATGTTTCGGGTCATAGGTATGGCAGGACTGATCTACAGACCATGAGGAGAACTCTTCGGGATATGAAAAAAGGGCGAGTGTGAGGCTCTTGCTCTGGATATCATGCCATTCGGGTCATGAAATATCCTGGTGACTTCATGGGAAATGGACGAGTCTTACTCCTTGGGGGTTTGGGCCCAATCCAAAGACTTTGGGGTCATTCTGCTGGATGGAAGAAGTCCGTTTTTTGTTGTTGTTTTGTTTTGTTTTGTTTTTCAAACTCTGAGTACCCCCAAATGAGGGATTCCACAGTAGAGCCCAGGGGAGGGGCGATTGGACAACCAGAAATCTGGTTAAAATTGGGTCCTAGGGACAGCTAGACTTGGGCTTCAGGGCGAAGGCACAGCATGTACCCCCTGAAGATCTGAAGAAATATCTCATGCATCTGAAGTCAGAGCGAGGGTCAGACGTTGGCTCAGCTTGGATTTTCTGTTCATGACGGCCCCTTCATAAAGGGAGCCAAATCTCGAGGCCGTGGAGGTTTTCTCACATTGGGAGTGGTGGGATGCCCCCTCCAAGGATTCATTCTGCGGGACAATTGAGACCTGTTGGACAGCTCCAGGACATCCCATATGGATGAGTCCAGACCAACGTTCGAGGTTGGATGCCTGGGAAGCCCGCCTCGCATTCCAATTGTCTCCTAGCGACAAGAGAGTTTAGATCAGATGGCTCTGCGGGAGCAACCGGGGTGGCTGAGTTGAAATGGACTTTCCTGAGGATGGGTCTAATGTGTGTTTGTGTCCATGAGGGCCTTGGAATGGGGCGGTGGCACCGGGACCCTGAAGTATTCTCCTAAGCTTTTGACATAGCTCCCATGCACAAGTTTCCTTGTGGAGACGAGGTTTGTTCAGATGGGTGCCTCAGGAAAACACCAATGCTTGTATTGGAATCCAGGGTTTTGAGGAGACATGCCTGTAAACCAAAGCAATGGATCTGATTTTGGCCTAGGGTCCTGTCTGGTTCAATCTTCTTCTCTGGGGACATCCTTCTAGGGAATGAGTGGAGTTAGATGCTCAGCTGGTGTCAGACTGCCCTTTTTTGTACCGGGCGACCTATACTATTGGAATGGCCTCAGGGACTTTGGAGGGTTCTCCTAATTTGTACGATTTTGGACAATGGAATGGGCAGAATTCCCATGGATTGGATAGGCACAGTCCTAATGTGTGGCTCCAGGGTCCCCAGCCTGGATGGTGTGTGGCCCAGGACTTTGAGGACAGAAGTCTGAAAACACAAACTCAGCTTATGTTGGGGACGTAGGTATGGCAGGCCCGATCTACAAACAATGAGAAGACATCTTCAGGATATGAAGATAGTGCGAGTCTGAGGCGCTTGCTTAGGCTTTTGTCTCTGGATTTTGTATCAGCGATGGCCGTGGAATGTCGAGGAGGCCTCATGGGCCATGGACGAATCTTGCTCTCTGTGGATTTGGCCCGATCCCAATTGTTTTTCGTCAATCTGTTGGATGGAGGACTCCTTTCAGGGTTGTTACATCAGGTGTCCCACCAAAAGAGGAATTCCAAAGCAGAGCCCTGGGGAAGAGTGAAGGGACAAGAGGAACTATGGTTAAAAATTGGGGCCTAGGTGCATGGCAAGCCCAATATGCTGTCTCTCCATCCAGCCACTGAGAGGCCTTACCTGAGGACTGGGCTAAGGATGACGGTCACAATGTGTGTTTGCTACCTATCTGGACCGCGAGCAATGGCGGGGCCTCAAGGGACACACTGGTTTCCACTACACTGAACGTTGGACAACAAGCCAACCACAAGTTTTCCTGCCATCGGGAAGGAGTTCTGATTTCTGCATCATTTTCAAACCTGGGCATTGATTGGAGATAATGTCTAGGTTCTGAAACCTGAAAACTGAAGTTGGGAAGGGATAACGATTAAGGCCATGGGGGGTCTGAAGTTCTCAGTTTGTAGCCAGCTGTCTGGGTGGACCCAGGAGTTCCAGGCTCAGGCTGTGTCAGAAAGTGCATTATTGTCCAGGTCATCCTATATTTTTTGGGTATAGCCAAGTGTCGTGCAAGTTGATCTTCATTTGGGGTTTCTAGGTAGCCCCAGAGGGCAATGTATTTCTTCTGCAGGGCAGGTAGTGTGCTGCATTGTAGTTCTGGATTTCCAAACTAGAGGGCTTGTGAGCCATTAGTCTGTGGACAGAAGTCTGAGGACACAACCAAAGCTTAGGTTTCTGGGTGAGGACATGGCAGGCACAATCTACAGACCTGTACCGAGATCTCGTGCATCTGAAGTCAGGGTGAGGATCAGACGATCGCTCAGGTTGGATCTTATGTCCCTGATGGCCCCTTTATGAAGGGGGGCGGATCATGTGGCCATGGGGGTTCTCTCACGATGGGAGTTGTGAGAAGCTCCCAACTGTAAAGATTCTTCTGCAGGACAATTGAGACCTGTTGGTTGGCTCCAGGCCAACGATTCCGAGCAGGGTTTTAAGGATGGATGGCGGGGTAGGCCACCTCACATTCCAATTGTCTCCTAGCAACAAGACAAGTTAGGTCTGCTGGATCTCGCGGAGCAACCGAATACGCTCAGTTGAAATGGACTCTCCTGTGGATGGGTCCTAATATGTATTTGTGTCTATGGAGACCTTGTAATGGGGCAGTGGCACACAGGCCCTGAAGGCTTCTCCTAACTGGAGGTTTTGAGACATCTTCAAAGGATAATTTTCCCATGTGGAGAAGAGATTTGTTCTGATTGCTGCCTCATGAAATCCCCGTATGCTAATATTGGAAACCAGGCCTCTGAGGAGAGATACCTGTAACCGAAAGCAATGAATCTGATTCAGGCCTAGGGGCCTGTCTGATTCAATCTTCTTCTCTGAGTAGAGGTAGATGCTCAGCTGAGTAGAGGTAGATGCTCAGCTGGTTTCAGATGACCCTTGTTTGTCCTGGGCGGCCTACATTATTGGGATGTCCTTGGGGACTCTGGAGGTTTTTCCTAATTTGTACGATTGTGGACAATGGAATGGGCAGAATTCCCGTGGTATGGACAGGCACAGTCCTGATGTGTGGCTCCAGGGGCCCCAGCCTGAAGGGTCTGTGGGCCAGGAATGTGGGGACAGAAGTCTGAAAACACAAACTCGGCTTAGGTTTGGGAAGTAGGTATGGCAGGCCCCATCTACAGACCGTGAGGAGAACTCTTCAGGATACGACAAAAGAGCGAGTGTGAGTAGCTTGCTCAGACTTTTGTCTCTGGATTTGTTGTCAACGATGGCTGTGGAATCTCGGGGAGGCCTCATGGGCCATGGACGAGACTTCCTCTCTGTGAATTTGGTCCAATCCCAATTGTTTTGGGTCAATCTGAAGGATGGGAGGAGTCCTTTTAGTTTTGTTACCTCAGGTGTCCCACCAAAAGAGGGATTCCAAAGCAGAGCTCTGGGGAGGGATGAATGGACAACCCGAACAATCCAATTGGGGTGAGGTCGAGAACCGAGCAGGTTGATCCTCATTTGGGGTTTATGGAGATCCCCATAGAGCAACGTTTTTCTTCTGGAGGGCCAGCATAGGGCTGCATTTTGGTTCCAGAATTCCAAGTCTTGAGGACATGTTTGCCAGGAGTGTGAGGAAGGAAGTCTGAAAACACAAGGTAGCACGAGGTTTGGGCCCACTGTGCAGAGGCTGAATCGAGATCTCCTGCATCTGAGGTCAGGGCGAGTATCAGATGTTGCCTCAAGCTGGAGTTTGTGTCCATGACGGCACCTTCCTGAAGGGGGTGGGGGCGTCATGAGGCCAGGGAGGGTTCCCTACGCTGGGAGTTGTGAGCTGCTCCAAACTTCAAAGTTTCCTTCTTCAGGACAGTCGAGTACTATTGGATGGTTCCAGGATGCCCCATACAGAAAGACTCGAGAGCAGGGGCCTAAGCATGGATGCCGAGAAATGCCAACTCACCTTCCCATTGCCTGGTCGAGACAAGGCACGCTCAATCTGCGGGCTCTTGGGTGAGCTACCCAGAAGGCTGAGTTTAAATGGACTTTCCTGAGGATGAGTCATAATGTGGGTTGGTGGCCATGGAGACTTTGGAATGTGGCAGTAGCTAAGGGACTCTGCAAGATTCTCCAACCCGAAGGGTTTGACACAACTCCAACAAGGAAGCTTTCCATGTGGAGATGAGAGGTGTTCTGTCTGGTGCCTCAGGATAGCCCCATATGCTGGTCTTCGAACCCAGGCCTCTGAGGAGTGATACCTGGACACCAAAGCAAGAGTTCATAATAGGGCCTAGGGGCCTGCCTGGTTCAATCTTCTGTCTCTGGGGATATCAGTCTGTGTGTCTGCATGGAGGTAGTAGTTGCTCAGCTGGTGTCATAATACCCCTGTTTGTCCAGTGCGGCTTGCGGTAGTGGGTTGTCCTTGGGGACCTTGAGGTTTCTACTATTTTGTAGAGTTGTGGCCAATGGAACGGGCAGTTTCTTAGGAGAGAGCAGGCACATTTCTGGGGTGTGGCTCCAGAGACCCCAGCCTGGAGGCGGTGTGGGCCACGGCTGTGCAGACAGACATCCAAAAACCCAAACTCAGCTCATGTTTGGGGCCGAGGTTATGGCAGGCCTGATCTACAGTCCGTGAGGGGAGCTCCTCTGGATATGAAAGAAGGGTGAGAGGGAGGCAGTCGCTCAGTCTTTTGTCTCTGGATATTTTGTCCACAATGGCCGTTTAATGTAGGAGTTGCCTCATGGGTCGTAGAAGTCTCCCTCTCTGGTAGTTTGTCCAGCCCCCAAGAGTTTGGGGTCATTCTGTGGGAAGGGAAGAGTCCTGTTTTCTGCTTCATGTGTCCCCCCAGTAGAGGGATTCTGGAGCATAGCAGTGGGTACTGACAACTGGAATACTCGCTCTCTGGTTAAGCCTGGGGGCCTATGGATATGACAAGCCCCATATGCAGGATCTTGGTCCAGCCCCTGAGAGGCGTTACTTTAATACGGGACTCACTCTACAGGTCACAATGCATGTCTGTGCCCTAGGCGGCCCTCAAGCACTGGCGTGGTCTTTCCGACAATGCAGGTTTTCCCACATTGAACGTTGGACAACATGCCAACCACAAGGTTTCTGGCCATGGGGAAGGAGGAATTCTAATTTCTGCATCACGTTCACCCCTGGGCAGTGATTGGAGATAAGGTCTAGGTTCTGAAGCCTGAAAACCGAGGTTGGGAAGACATGACGAACTACAGCCATAGCGGGTCCCTTGTGTCCAGGTTGGAGCCAGCTGTCTAGGTGTCGTTTGGGATGTCTTGTCTCAGGCTGTGCCAGACAGGGCATTCGTAATCAGGGTATGCTGTATAATTGCTTTACAGTCGAGTGGCATGCATTAGATAATCATTTGGGGTTTCTTATTAGCAGCATAGGGCAAAGTTTTTCTTCTGGAGGGCAGGCAGAGTGCTGCATTGTGGCTTCGGAATTCCCAAAATGGAGGGCTTGTGGGCCAGGAGAGTGAGGACGGAAGTCTGAGAACACAAGCTAGGCTTAGGTTTCGGGGAATGGACATGGCAGGCACACTCTGCAGAGCTGAATTGAGATCTCATGAGTCTGAAGTCAGGTCGAGGATCAGACTTTGGCTCAGGTTGGAGTTTCTGTCCATGTTGGCCCCTTCATGAAGGGGGGGGGCATTATGAAGCCATGGGGGTTTTCCCACTATTAGAGTTGTGAGATGCTCCAACCGCAAGGATTCCTTCTGTGGGACAATTAAGATTTGTTGGATGGCTCCAGGACGTCTCCTAAGGTATTTTTCCAGAACAGGGTTCTAAGTATGGATGCCTGGGCAGACAGCCTCAATTCCAATTGTCTCCTAGCAACAAGAAATGTTTGATCTGCTGGCTTAGGGTAGCATCAGAGGGGGCTGAGTGGGAATGGACTTTCCTGAGGATGGTCTTAAATGAGTTGAAATGGACTTTCCTGAGGATGGTCTTAATGTTGGTTTGAGTCCATTGAGACCTTGGTATGGGGCAGTGGCACCAGGGCCCTGAAGGATTCTCCTAACCAGAGGTGATAACAAAGCTCCAATGAGCAAGTTTTCCATGGGGAGACGAGATTTGTTCTTATTGGTGCCTCAGGAAACCACCATTTCCTGGTATTGGAAATGAGGCCTCTGAGGAGAGATGCCTGGAAACCAAAGCAATGGATCTGATTAGGGCCTAGGGCCCTGTCCGGTTCAATATTCTTCTCTGGGGACATCTTTTTTCTGAGTGGAGAGGAGAACTCTTCGGGATATGAACAAAGGGCGAAAGTGAGGTGCTTGCTCATGCTTATTTTTTTCTGGATATGTGTCACCGATTGCCATGGAATGTCCGGGTGTCCTCATGGGCCATCGATGAGGCTCCCTTTCTGGGGATTTGACCCAATCCCAAGAGTTTGGGGTCATTCTGTGGGAAGGGAGGAGGTCTTTCTGTTTTTTTTTTTTTTTTACCTCAGGTGGACCACCAAAAGAGGGATTCCACAGCAGAGTCCTGCGGAGGCGCGTCTGGACAACCAGAACTCTGGTTAACATTGGGACCTAAGAACATGGCAAGCCCCATATGTGGGCTCTTGGTCCAGACACTGAGAGGCCTTCCTTGAGCATAGGGCTCACATTGAGTTTCACAATGTGTTTTTGTGCCCAAGGAGCCCCTCAAGTTAGGGCGTGGCCTAATGTACCATGCTGGTTTCTCCTACACTGAACGTTGCACAATATGGCAACCACAAGTTTTCTGGCCATGGGGAAGAAGGAGTTCTAATTTCTGCAACACTTTCACTCCTGGACTGTGATTGGATTTAAAGTCTAGGTTCTGAAGCCTGAAAACTGAAGTTGGGAAGAGATGAAGACCTAAGGCCATGGTGTGACTGATGTGCTCAGTGTTCGGCCAGCTGTTGAGTGTGGGTTGGGAGGTGCAGGCTCAGGCTGTGGCAGACAGGGAATTAGTGCCCAGGCTAGACTGTATCATTGGGGTGCAGTCGAGTTTCATGCAGGTTGGTACTCATTTGTGGTTACTGGGTAGCCCCAGAGGGCAACGTTTTTCTTCTGGAAGGAAGACACAGTGCCACATAGTGGCTCCAGAATTCCCAAACTGGAAGGCTTGTGGGCCAGGAGTGTGAGGAAAAAATTCTGAGAACACAAGCCAGACTTAGATTTCGGGGTGAGGGGACGGCAGGCACCCTCTGCAGAGATGATTCGAGATCCCGTGTACCTGAAGACAGAGCTAGGATCAGACGTTGGCTCAGGTTGGAGTTTCTGTCCATGACGGCCCCTTCATGAAGGGGAGGGTGTCACGAGGCCATGGAGGTTTTCCCACGATGGGAATTGTGAAATGCTCCAAACCGCAATGATTCCTTCCGTGGGACAGTCGAGACCTGCTGGATGGCTCCAGGACATCCCACAAGGAAGTTATCCAGAGCAGGGTTCTAAGGATGGATGCCTGGGCAGCCTGACTCCCATTCCAGGTGTCTCATAGCGCCAAGGCAAGTTCGATCTGCTGGATCTAGGGGAGTAACCGAGGCGGGTGTGTTGAAATGGGTGAGTTGAGGATGGGTCATAATGTGCATTTGTGTCCATGGAGACCTTGGAATGGGGTGCTTGATCCGGGGCCTTGAGGGATGTTCATAACCGGAGGTTTTGATGGAGCTCTAAAGAGTACGTTTCCTATGTAGAGAAGAGAATTGTTTTGATGAGTGCCTAAGGAATCTCCCATATGCTGGTATTGGAAACCAGGCCTCTGAGGAGAGATGCCTGGAAACAAATGCAATGGATATGATTAGGGCCTACGTGCCTGTCCGGTTCAATCTCCTTCCTGGGGATACGTGTCTATGGATTTGAGGGGAGGTAGTTGCTCGGGTTGTGTCAGATCACCCCTGTTTGTCCTGGGCAGCCTATAATATTGGGAATGGCCTCGGGACTTTGGAGTTTCTCCTAATCTACAGGGTTGTGGCCAATGGAATGGGCAGAAATCCCCTGGAGAGGGCAGGCACAGTTCTGAGTTTGGCTCTAGGGGACCAGCCTTGAGGGTGTGTGGGCCAGGCCTGTGGGGACAGAAGTCTGAAAACACAAAGTCCGCTTAGGATTGGGGACATAGGTATGGCACGCCCAATCTACAGACCGTGATAACACTTCGGGATATGAAAAAGGGTGAGTTTGAGGTGCTTGCTCAGGTTTTGTCTCTGGATTTGTGTCAACAATGTGGGTCGAATGCTGGCATGGCCTCATGGGTTGTGGACGGCTTTCCTTCTCTGAGGATTTGACTCAATCCCAAGAGTCTGGGTACATTCTGTGGGATGGGAGGAGTCCTTTCTGTTTTTTATTTTAATTTATGTACCTCATGTGTGCCAATAAAAGAGGGATTCCAGAGCAGAGTCCGTGCTAGGGACAACTGGATAACCCCACCTCTGTTTAATTTTGGGGGCCTAGGGGCATGGCAAGTCCAATATGTGGGCTCTTGATTCAGACACTTAGAGGTCTTCCTTGAGGACAGGGCTCATGCTGAGGGTCACAATGCCTATTTGTGCCCAACAAGGCCCTCAAGCATGGGATGGGCCTCATGGGCCACGCTGGATTCTCCTACACTGAACGTTGGAGAATATGCCAGCCACAAGGTTTCCGGCCATGGCGAAGGAAGAGTTGTGATTTCTGCATCACGTTCACCCCTGGACAGTGATTGGAGTTTAGGTCTAGGTTCTGAAACCCGAAAACCGAGGTTGGGAAGAGATGAAGACCTAAGGACCTGATGGGTACAATGAGCTCAGTGTGTGGCTAGCTGTTGAGCATAGGTCTGGAGGTGTGGGCTCATGCTGTGTCAGACAGGGCATTAGACAGGGTAGACTGTATATTTGGGGTGCAGTCGAGTGGCCTTCAGTTGATACTCATTCGGGCTTCTAGGTAGCTCCATAAGGCAACGTTTTTTCTTCTGGAGGGCAGGCAGAGTGCTGCATTGTGGCCCCAGTATTGCCAAATTGTAGGGCTTTTGGGCAGGGGTGTGAGGACGGTAGTCTGAGAACACAAGCTAGGCTTAGTTTTTGGGGTGAGGGCACAGAAGGCACACTCTGCAGAGCTGAATCAAGATCTCATGCACCTGAAGCCAGGGCGAATATCAGACGTTTGCTCAGGTTGGAGTGTCTATCCATGATGGCCCCTTTATAAAGTGGAACGTCTCAAGAGGCCATGAAGATTTTCCCACAATGGGAGTTGTGAGATGCACCAGACTGCAAAGATTCCTTCTGTGGGACACTTGAGACCTGTTGGATGGCTCTAGGATGTCCCATATGGAACGACTCCAGAGTAGTGTTCTAAGGATGGATGCCTGGGCAGCCCGCCTCCCATTCTAGTTGTCTCCTAGCAAGAAGGCAGGTTTGATCTGCAGGCCCTGGGGGAGAAACCAAGGGGGATGAGTTGACATGGACTCTACCGAGGATAGATCATAATGTGGGTTTATGTCCATGGAGACCTTGGAATGGGGCGTTTGATCCGGGGACCTGAAAGATTCTCCTAAACAGAGGTTTTTATAGAGCTCCAAAGAGTACATTTCCTATGTGGAGACGAGATTTTTCTATGAGTTCCTCAGTAATCCCCCTTATGCTGGTATTGGTAACCAGGCCTCTGAGGAGAGATGCCTGGAAACAAAAGCAATGGATCTGATTAGGGCCTAAGTGCCTGTCCAGTTCAATCTTATTCTATGGGGATATCTGTCTCTGGGTCTGAGTGGAGGTAGTTTCCTAACTTGTGAAAGATCATCCCTGTTTGTCCTGGGCAGCCAACACTATTGGGATGGCCTCGGGGAGTTTGGAGGTTTCTCCTAATCTAAAGGGTTGTGGCCAATGGAAATGGCAGAATTCCTCTGGAGAAGGAAGCCACAGTCCTCAGGTGTGGCTCCAGTGGCCCCAGATTGGATGGTGTGTGGGCCAGGACTGTGGGGACAGAAGTCTGAAAACACAAACTCAGCTTAGGTTTGGGGATGTATGTATGAAGTCTCGATCTACAGACCGTGAGAATTTTCCGTGCTATGAACAAAGGGCGAGTATGTGGCGTTTGCTCAGGCTTTTGTCTCTGGATTTTTTGCCTACGGTGGCCGTGGAATGTCGGGGTGTCCTCAAGGGACATGGACAAGACTTTCTCTGGTGATTTGGCCTGATCCCAAGTGGTTGGGATTATTCTATGAATGGGAAGAGTCCTTTCTGTATTTTTTTTTTTTTTTTTTACCTCAGGTGTCCCACCAAAGAGGGATTCCAGAGCAGAGCCCTGAGTAGGGGTGACTAGATGTCTCTACCTCTGGTTAAGATTGGGTGACTTGGGGCATGGCAGTCCCCATATGCGGGCTCATGGTCCAGCCACTGAGAGGCTTTACTTGAGGACAGGGCTCAAACTGAGGGTCCCAATGTGTGTTTGTGCCCACCGCAGCTCTTAAGCATGGGCAGGGCCTCAGGGACCCTACACTACCCTGAGGGGCCCTACTACTACTCTCCTGTAGGCCCTACAGGGGTCCTACACTGAACTTTGGATAAGATGCCAACCACAAGATTCTGGCGAGAGGGAAGGAGGAGTTATGATTTCTGCATCACGTTCACCCATGGGAAATGAGTAGAGATAAGGTCTAGGTTCCTGTAGCCTGAAAACCAGGTTGGAAAGAGATGGCAACCTAAGGCCATGGCGGTTCAGATGTTCTCAGTGTACGGCAAGCTGTCTGGGTGTCGGTTGGGAATTCAGGCCTCAGGTTGTGTCAGACAGGGCATTAGTGCACAGGCTCGACTATATAATTGGTGTACAGTTGAGTGGCATGCAGGTTTATCCTCATTTGAGGTTTCTGGGTAGACCCATAGGGCAACGTTTTTCTTCTAGAAGGCAGGCAGAGTGCAGCACTGTGTCATCGGAAATCCCAAAATGGAGGGTGTGTGGTCCAGGAGAGTGAGGACGGAAGTCTGAGAACACTAGCTATGCTTAGGTTTTGGGGTGAGGGCACAGCAGGTGCACTCTGAAGAGCTTAATCAAGATCTCGTGCATCTAAAGTCAAGGCGAAGATCAGCCCTTGGCTCAGGTTGGAGTTTCTTTCCATGATCCGACTTCATGAATTTTGGGGGCATCATGTGCCCTTGGAAGCTTTCCATGATATGAGTTGTGAGGTGGTCCGTGAACAAGGACTCCTGTGGGACAGTCGAGACCTGTTGGATGGCTCAAGGATGTCCCATAAGGAACGACGCAAGAGCAGGGTTCTAAGGGTTCTAAGGATCTCTAAGGAGAGATGCCTGGAAACCAAAGCAATAGATCCGATAGGTGCCTATGGGCCTGTTCGTTCCTTTTTACCTCTGGGGACATCAGTCTATGGGTCTGAGTGCCGGTAGGTGCTCAGATGGGCCCAGATTGCCCCTGTTTGTCCTGGGAAGCCACAAATATTGGGATGGCCTCAGGGACTTTGGAGGTTTATCCTATTAGTAGGGTTGTGGCCATTGGAATGGGCACATACAATTCCCTTGGAGAGGGCAAGCACAGTCGTCAGGTTTGGCTCCAGGGGCCTGAGCCTGTAGGGTGTGTAGGCCAGGGCTGTTTGGACAGTTTTCTGAAAACACAAACTCGGCTTATGTTTCGGGTCATAGGTATGGCAGGAGTGATCTACAGACCATCAGGAGAACTCTTCGGGATATGAAAAAAGGGCGAGTGTGAGGCTCTTGCTCAACTTTTTGTCTCTGGATATCGTGTCACTCATGGTCGTGAAATTTCGGGTGACACCATGTGAAATGGACGAGACTTACACTCTGGGGGTTTGGCCCCGTCCAAAGAGTTTGGGGTAATTCTGTGGGATGGAAGAAGTACGTTGTTCTGTTGTTGTTGATTTGTTTTGTTTTGTTTTTCAACCTCAGGTGTCCCACCAAATGAGGGATTCCAGAGTAGAGCCCTGGGGAGGGGCGACTGGACAAACAGAAATCTGGTTAAAAATTGGGGCCTAGGGACATGTCAAGCCCATTATGACATCTAATGGTCCAGCCACTGAGAGTACGTTCTAGAGGACAGGACTCACGCTGAGGGTCACAATGCGTGTTTATGCCCTCGTCGCATTCAAGAATGGGTGGGGCCTCAGGGTGAATGCTGCTTTCCCATACACTAAACGTTGGACAACACGCCAACCACAAGGTTCCTTGCCATGGGTAAGGAAGAGTTCTGATTTCTGCATCACAGTCACCCCTGGGCAGTGATTGGAGATAAGTTCTAGGTTCTGAAGCCTGAAAACTGAGGTGGGGAAGAGATGATGACCTAAGGCCATGGCGGGTCTGATGAGCTCAGTGTGCGGTCAGCTGTCTGTGTGTTGGTAACGAGGTCCGGGCTCAAGTTGTCAGACAGTGCATTAGTGCCCAGGTTAGACTATATATTTTGGGTGCATTCGAGTGCCGTGTATGTTCTTATCTGAAGAACTCTTCAGGATTTGAAGAATGAGCTTGTGTGAGGCGCATGCTCAGGATTTTGTCTCTGGATTTTGTATCAGCGATGGCTGTGGAATGTTGGGGAGGCCTCATGGGCCATGGACGAATCTTGCTCTCTGTGGATTTGGCCGAACCCAATTGCTTTTTGTCAATCTGTGTGATGGGAGGACTCCTTTCAGGTTTTTTACCTCAGGTGTCCTACCAAAAGGGAAATTCCAAAGCAGAGCCCTGGGGAAGAGTGAAGGGACAACCCGATCTATGGTTAAAAATTGGGGCCTAGGGGCATGGCAAGCCCAATATGCTGTCTCTCCATCCAGCCACTGAGAGGCCTTACCTGAGGACTGGGCTCAGGTTGAGGGTCACAATGTCTGTTTGTGACCAATGTGACCCGCAAACATGGGGGGGCCTCATGGGCCACACTGGTTTCAACTACACTGAACCTTGGACAACATGCCAACCACAAGGTTTCTTGCCATGGGGAAAGAGTTCTGATTTCTGCATCATTTTCAAACCCGGGCCGTGATTGGAGATAAGGTCTAGGTTCTGAAGCCTGAAAACCGAGATTGAGAACAGATGACGACCTAAGGCCATGGCGGGTCCGATATGCTCAGTATGAGGCCAGCTGTCTGGGTGGGGCCTGGAGGTCCAGGCTCAGGCTGTGTCATATAGGGCATTATTGCCCAGGTCAGCCTATATATTTGGGGTACAGCCGAATAGCATGCCCCGTTGATCCTCATTTGGGGTATCTGTGTAGCCACAGAGGGCAATGTTTTTCTTCTGGAGGGCAGGCAGAGTGCTGCATTGTAGTTCTGGATTGCCAAACTGGAGGGCTTGTGGGCCAGTAGTCTGAGGACGGAAGTCTGAGAACACAAGCTAGGCCTAGGTTTCTGGGTGAGGACATGGCAGGCACAATCTACAGACCTGAATCGAGATCTCGTGCATCTGAAGTCAGGGCGAAGATCATACGATCGCTCAGGTTGGACATTCAGTCCCTGATGGCCCCTTCTTGAAGGGGGGGTGGATCACGAGGCCATTGGGGCTTTCCCATGATGGGAGTTCTGAGAAGCGCCCAACTGTAAATATTCTTCTGCAGGACAATTGAGACCTGTTGGTTGGTTCCAGGACAACTATTCCGAGGAGGGTTCTAAGGATGGATGGCTGGGTAGCCCACCTCGCATTCCAATTGTCTCCAAGCAACAAGACAGGTTAGATCTGCTCGATCTGGGAGAGCAACCGAGGAAGCTGAGTTGAAATGGACTCTCCCGTGGATGTGTCCTAATATGATTTTGTGTCAATGGAGACCTTGGATTGAATCGGTGTCACTGGGACCCTGAAGGGTTCTCCTAAAGAGAGGATTTCAAAAAGCTCCACCGTGCAACTTTCCGATGTTTAGATGAGATTTGTTCTGATGGGTGAGTCAAGAAACAGCCATATGCTGTTATTGAAATCCAGGCCTCTGAGGAGAGATGCCAGGAAACCAAAGCAATGGATACGATTGGTGCCTAGGGGCCTGTTCGTTCCTTTTTACCTCTGGGGGCATCAGACTCCTGGTCTGAGTGCCGGTAGGTGCTCAGATGGGCACAGATTGCCCCTGTTTGTCACGGGATGCCACAAATATTTGGATGGCCGCAGGGACATTGGAGGTTTATCGTATTAGGAGGGTTGTGGCCATTGGAATGGGCACATATAATTCCCTTGGAGAGGGCAAGCACAGTCGTCAGGTTTGGCTCCATGGGCCTGAGCCTGTAGGGTGTGTAGGCCAGGGCTGTTTGGACAGTTGTCTGAAAACACAAACTCGGCTTATGTTTCGGGTCATAGGTATGGCAGGACTGATCTACAGACCATGAGGAGAACTCCTCGGGATATGAAAAAAGGGCGAATGTGAGGCTCTTGCTCAAGTTTTTGTCTCTGGATATCGTGTCACTCATGGTCGTGAAATTTCCGGGTGACTTCATGGGAAATGGACGAGTCTTACTCTCTGGGGGTTTGGCCCCGTCCAAAGAGTTTGGGGTCATTCTGTGGGACAGAAGAAGTACGTTGTTCTGTTGTTGTTGATTTTTTTTTTTGTTTGTTTTTCAAACTCTGGTGTCCCGCCAAATGAGGGATTCCAGATTAGAGCCCTGGGGAGGGGAGACTGGACAACCAGAAATATGGTTAAAAATTGGGGCCTAGGGACATGTCAAGCCCATTATGACATCTAATGCTCCAGCCACTGAGAGGACGTTCTAGAGGACAGGACTCACGCTGAGGGTCACAATGCGTGTTTATGCCCTCGTCGTACTCAAGAATGGGCGGGGCCTCAGGCTGAATGCTGGTTTCTCCTACACTGAACGTTGGACAACATGCCAACCACAAGGTTTCTTGGATGGGTAAGGAAGAGTTCTGATTTCTGCATCACAGTCACCCCTGGGCAGTGATTGGAGATAAGGCCTAGGTTCTGAAGCCTGAAAACTGAGGTAGGGAAGAGATGATGACATAAGGCCATGGCGGGTCTGATGTGCTCAGTGTGCAGACAGCTGTCTGGGTGTTGGTCCGAGGTCTGGGCTCAGGTTGTCATACAGTGCATTAGTGCCTAGGTTAGACTATATAATTTGGGTGCTTTCGAGTGCCGTGTAGGTTCTTATCTGAAGAACTCTTCACGATATGAAGATGAGCGAGTCTGAGGCGCGTACTTAGGCTTTTGTCTCTGGATTGTGTGTCAGGGATGGTCGTGGAATGTTGGGGAGGCCTCAGGGGCATGGACGAATCTTGCTCTCTGTGGATTTGGCCAGATCCCAATTGTTTTTCGTCAATCTGTGGGATGGGAGGACTCTTCTGAGGTTTGTTACCTCAGGTGTAACCACCTGAGGAATTCCAAAGCAGAGCCCTGGGGAATCGTGAAGGGAGAACCCGAACTATGGTTAAAAATTGGGGCCTAGGGCCATGGCATGCCCAATATGCTGTCTCTCCATCCAGCCAATGAGAGGCCTTACCTTAGGACTGGGCTCAGGCTGAGGGTCACAATCTGTGTTTGTGACCAATGTGACCCGCAAACATGGGGGGGCCTCATGGGCCACACTGGTTTCATCTACACTGAACCTTGGACAACATGCCAACCACAAGGTTTCTTGCCATGGGGAAAGTGTTCTGATTTCTGCATCATTTTCAAACCCGGGCCGTGATTGAAGATAAGGTCTAGGTTCTGAAGGCTGAAAACCGAGGTTGAGAACAGATGACGACCTAAGGCCATGGCGGGTCTGATGTGCTCAGTGTGCGTCCAGCTGTCTGGGTGGGGCTAGGAGATCCAGGCGCAGGCTGTGTCAGAAAGGGCATTAGTTCCCAGGTCAGCCGATATATTTGTGGTACAGCCGAATGGCGTGCAGGTTGATCCTCATTTGAGGTTTCTTGATAGCCCGAGAGGGCAATGTTTTTTTCTGGGAGGGCACACAGAGTGCTGCTTTGCAGTTCTGGATTGCCAAACTGGAGGGCTTGTGGGCCAGTAGTCTGAGGACGGAAGTCTAAGAAGCCAAGCAAGGCCTAGGTTTATGGGTGAGGATATGGCAGGCACAATCTACACACCTGAATCGAGATCTCGTGCATCTGAAGTCAGGGCGAGGATCAGACGATCGCTCAGTTTGGACATTCTGTCCCTGATGGCCCCTTCTTGAACGGAGGGTGGATCACCAGGCCAAGGGGGTTTTCCCAAGATGGGAGTTCTGAGAAGCTCCCAACTGCAAAACTTCTTCTGCAGGACAATTGAGACCTGTTGGTTGGCTCCAGCACAACGATTCTGAGCAGGGTTCTAAGGATGGATGGCTGGGTAGCCCACCTCGCATTCCAATTGTCTGCAAGCAACAAGACAGGTTAGATCTGCTGGATCTGGGAGAGCAACTGAGGACCTGAGTTGAAATGGACTCTCACGTAGATGTGTCCTAATATGATTTTGTGTCAATGGAGACCTTGGATTGAAGCGGTGGCACAGGGGCCCTGAAGGGTTCTCCTAAAGAGAGGCTTTCACACAGCTCCATCGTGCAAGTTTACCATGTGGAGATGAAATTTGTTCTGATGGGTGAGTCAAGAAACAGCCATATGCTGTTATTGAAATCCAGGCCTCTGAGGAGAGATGCCTGGAAACCAAAACAATGGATCCTATAGGTGCCTAGGGGCCTGTTCGTCCCTTTTTACCTCTGGGGACATCAGTCTCCGGGAATGAGTGCCGGTAGGTGCTCAGATGGGCCCAGATTGCCCCTGTTTGTCCTGGGAAGCCACAAATATAGGGATGGCTGCAGGGACTTTGGAGGTTTATACTATTAGTAGGGTTGTGGCCATTGGAATGGGCACATACAATTCCCTTGGAGAGGGCAAGCACAGTCGTCAGGTTTGGCTCCAGGGGACTGAGCCTGTAGGGTGTGTAGGCCAGGGATGTTTGAACATTTGTCTAAAACACAAACTCGGCTTATGTTTCGGATCATAGGTATGGCAGGACTGATCTACAGACCATGAGGAGAACTCTTCGGGATATGTAAAAAGGGCGAATGTGAGGCTCTTGCTCAAGTTTTTGTCTCTGGATATCGTGTCACTCATGGTCGTGAAATTTCAGGGTGACACCATGGGAAATGGACGAGTCTTACTCTCTAGGGGTTTGGCCCGTCCAAAGTTTGTTTGGGGTCATTCTGTGGGATGGAAGAAGTCCGTTGTTCTGTTGTTGTTTATTTGTTTTGTTTTGTTTTTCAACCTCAGGTGCCCCAACAAATGAGGGATTCCAGAGTAGAGCCCTGGGGAGGGGCGACTGGACAACCAGAAATATGGTTAAAAATTGGGGCCTAGGGACATGTCAAGCCCATTATGACATCTAATGCTCCAGCCACTGGGAGGACATTCTAGAGGACAGGACTCAATCTGAGGGTCACATGCGTGTTTATGCCCTCTTCGCACTCAAGAATGGGCGGGGCCTCACTGTGAATGCTGGTTTCCCCTACACTGAACGTGGACAACATGCCAACCACAAGGTTCCTTGCCATGGGTAAGGAAGAGTTCTGATTTCTGCATCACAGTCACCCCTGGGCAGTGATTGGAGATAAGGTCTAGGTTCTGAAGCCTGAAAACTGAGGTAGGGAAGAGATGATGACATAAGGCCATGGCGGGTCTGATGAGCTCATTGTGCGGTCAGCTGTCTGGGTGTTGGTCACGAGGTCCGGGCTCAGGTTGTCAGACAGTGCATTAGTGCCCAGGTTAGACTATATATTTTGGGTGCCTTCGAGTGCCGTGTAGGTTCTTATCTGAAGAACTCTTCTGGTTATGAAGAATGAGCGAGTCTGAGGCGCATGCTCAGGCTTTTGTCTCTGGATTTTATATCAGCGATGGCCGTGTAATGTTGGGGAGGCCTCATGGGCCATCGACAAATCTTGCTATCTGTGGATTTGGCCCGATCCCAATTGCTTTTCGTCAATCTGTGGGATGGGAGGACTCCTTTCAGGTTAGTTACATCAGGTGTCCCACCAAAAGACAATTCCAAAGCAGAGCCCTGGGGAAGAGTGAAGGGACAACCCGAACTATGGTTAAAAATTGGGGCCTAGGGGCATGGCAAGCCCAATATGCTGTCTCTCCTTCCAGCCACTGAGAGGCCTTACCTGAGGACTGGGCTCAGGTTGAGGGTCACAATGTGTGTTTGTGACCAATGTGGCCCGCAAGCATGGGCGGGGCCTCATGGGCCACACTGGTTTCAAGTACACTGAACCTTGGACAACATGCCAACCACAAGGTTTCTTGCCATGGGGAAAGAGTTCAGATATCTGCATCATTTTCAAACCTGGGCCGTGATTGGATATAAGGTCTAGGTTCTGAAGCCTGAAAACCGAGGTTGAGAAGAGATGACGATCTATGGCCATGGCGGTTCCGATATGCTCAGTGTGAGGCCAGCTGTCTGGGTGGGGCCAGGAGGTCCAGGCTCAGGCTGTGTCAGAAAGGGCATTAGTGCCCAGGTCAGCCTATATATTTGGGGTACAGCCGAATGGCATTCAGGTTGATCCTCATTTGGGTTTTTCTGGTTAGCCTGAGAGGGCAATGTTTTTCTTCTGGAGGGCAGGCAGAGTGCTGCATTGTAGTTCTGGATTGCCAAACTGGAGGGCTTCTGGGCCAGTAGTCTGAGGACGGAGGTCTGAGAACCCAAGCTAGGCCTAGGTTTCTGGGTGAGGATATAGCAGGCACAATCTACAGACCTGAATCGAGATCTCGTGCATCTGAAGTCAGGGCGATAATCAGACGATCACTCAGTTTGGACATTCAGTCCCTGAGGGCCCCTTCTTGAAGGGGGTTTGCAACATGAGGCCATGGGGGTTTTCCCACGATGGGAGATCTGAGAAGCTCCAAATTGCAAAGATTCTCATGCAGGACAATTGAGACCTGTTGGTTGGATCCAGGACAACGATTCCGAGCAGGGTTCTAAGGACGGATGGCTGGGTTGCCCACCTCGCATTCCAATTGTCTCCAAGCAACAAGACACGTTAGATCTGCTGGATCTGGGAGAGAAACCGAGGACCCGAGTTGAAATGGACTCTCCCGTGGATGTGTCCTAATATGATTTGGTGTCAATGGACCTTGGATTGAAGCGGTGGCACAGGGGCCCTGAAGGGTTCTTCTAAAGAGAGGCTTTCACACAGCTCCATCGTGCAAGTTTCCCATGTGTAGATGAGATTTGTTCTGATGGGTGAGTCAAGAAACAGCCATATGCTGTTACTGAAATCCAGGCCTCTGAGGAGAGATGCCTGGAAACCAAAGCAATGGATCTGATAGTTGCCTAGGGGCCTGTTCGTTCCTTTTTACCTCTGGGGACATCAGTCTACGGGTCTGAGTGCCGGTAGGGGCTCAGATGGGCCCAGATTGCCCGTTTGTCCCGGGATGCCACAAATATTTGGATGGCCGAAGGGACTTTTAAGGTTTATCCTATTAGTAGGTTTGTGGCCCATGGAATGGGCACATACAATTCCCTTGGAGAGGGCATGCACAGTCGTCAGGTTTGGCTCCAGGGGCCTAAGCCTGTAGGGTGTGTAGGCCAGGGCTGTTTCGACAGTTGTCTGAAAACACAAACTCGTCTTTATGTTTTCGGGTCTTAGGTATGGCAGGACTAATCTACAGACCATGAGGAGAACAATTCGGGATATGAAAAAAGGGCGAGTGTGAGGCTCTTGCTCAAGTTTTTGTCTCTGGATATCGTGTCACTCATGGTCGTGAAATTTCCGGGTCACTTCATCCGAAATGGATGAGTCTTACTCTCTGGGGTTTTGGCCCCGTCCAAAGAGTTTGGGGTCATTCTGTGGGATGGTGGAAGTCCATTGTTCTGTTGTTGTTGGTTTGTTTTTTTTGTTTTGTTTTTCAACCTCAGGTGTCCCAACAAATGAGGGATTCCAGAGTAGAGCCCTGGGGAGGGGCGACTGGACAACCAGAAATCTGGTTAAAAATTGGGGCCTAGGGACATGTCAAGCCCATTATGACATCTAATGGTCCAGCCACTGAGAGGACGTACTAGAGGACAGGACTCACGCTGAGGGTCACAATGCGTGTTTATGCCCTCGTCGCACTCAAGAATGGGCGGGGCCTCAGGCTAAATGCTGGTTTCTCCTACACTGAACGTTGGACAACATGCCAACCACAAGGTTTCTTGGATGGGTAAGGAAGAGTTCTGATTTCTGCATCACACAGTCACCCCTGGGAAGTGATTGGAGATAAGGTCTAGGTTCTGAAGCCTGAAAACTGAGGTAGGGAAGAGATGATGACCTAAGGCCATGGCGGGTCTGATGAGCTCAGTGTGCGGTCAGCTGTCTGGGGTTGTTCATGAGGTCCGGGCTCAGGTTGTCAGACAGTGCATTAGTGCCCAGGTTAGACTATATATTTTGGGTGCATTCGAGTGCCGTGTAGGTTCTTATCTGAAGAACTATTCAGGATATGAAGAATGAGCGAGTCTGAGGCGCGTGCTCAGTCTTTTGTATCTGGATTCTGTATCAGGGATGGCCGTGGAATGTAGCGGCGGCCTCATGGGCCATGGACGAATCTTGCTCTCTGTGGATTTGGCCCGATCCCAATTGTTTTTCGTCAATCTGTGGGATGGGAAGACTCCTTTCAGGTTTGTTACCTCTGGTGTCCCACCTAAGGAGGAATTCCAAAGCAGAGCCCTGGGGAAGAGTGAAGGGACAACCCGAACTATGCTTAAAAAATTGGGCCTACGGGCATGGCAAGCCCAATATGCTGTCTCTCCGTCCAGCCACTGAGAGGCCTTACCTGAGGACTGGGCTCAGGCTGAGGGTCACAATGTGTGTTTGTGACCAATGTGGCCCGCAAGCATGGGCGGGTCCTCATGGGCCACACTGGTTTCAACTACACTGAACCTTGGACAACATGCCAACCACAAGGTTTTCTTGCCTTGGGAAAGAGTTCTGATTTCTGCATCATTTTCAAACCCGGGCCGTGATTGGAAATAAGGTCTAGGTTCTGAAGCCTGAAAACCGAGGTTGAGAAGAGAGATGATGACCTACGGCCATGGCGGGTCCGATGTGCTCAATGTGCGGCCAGCTGTCTGGGTAGGGGCCAGGAGGTCCAGGCTCAGGCTGTGTCAGAAAGGGCATTAGTCCCCGGTCAGCTTATATATTTGGGGTACAACCGAATGGCGTGCATGTTGATCCTCATTTGGGGTTTCTGGGTAGGTAGCCTGAGAAGGCAATGTTTTTTTCTCTGGAGGGCAGGCAGAGTGCTGCATTGTAGTTCTGGATTGCCAAACTGGAGGTCTTGTGGGCCAGTAGTCTGAGGACGGAAGTCTGAGAACCCAAGCTAGGCCTCGGTTTCTGGGTGCGGATATGGCAGGCGCAATCTACAGCCCTGAATCGAGATCTCGTGCATCTGAAGTCAGGGCGATGATCAGACGATCGCTCAGGTTGGACATACAGTCCCTGAGGGCCCCTTCTTGAAGGGCGGGTGGATCACGAGGCCATGGGGCTTTTCCCACGACGGGAGTTCTGTGAAGCACCCAACTGCAAAGATTCTGCAGGACAATTGAGACCTTTTGGTTAGATCCAGGACAGGACAACGATTCTGAGCAGGGTTCTAAGATGGATGGCTGGGTAGCCCACCTCGCATTCCAATTGTCTCCAACAAACAAGACACGTTCTAGGGGCTTGGCCCAGGGGCATGGCAAGCCCAATATCTGGGCCCATCTGAGCACCTACCGGCACTAAGACCCGTAGACTGATGTCCCCAGAGTTAAAAAGGAATGACAGACCCCTAGGCACCTATCGGATCCATTGCTTTGTTTTCCAGGCTTATCTCATCAGAGGCCTGGATTTCAGTAACAGCATATAGCTGTCTGACTCACCTGTCAGAACAAATCTCATCTACACATGGGAAAATTTCACGGTGGAGCTGTGTGAAAGCCTCTTTTAGGAGAAGCCTTAGGTACCCAGTGCCACCGCTTCATTCCAAGGTCTCCAGAGACACAAAATCATATTAGGACACATCCACGGGAGAGTCCATTTCAACTCAGGCTCCTCGGTTGCTCCCCCAGATCCAGCAGATCTAACCTGTCTTGTTGCTTGGAGACAATTGGAATGCGAGGTGGGCTACCCAGCCATCCACCCTTAGAACCCTGCTCGGAATCGTTTTCCTGGAGACAACCAACAGGTCTCAATTGTCCTGCAGAAGAATCTTTGCAGTTGGGAGCTTCTCACAACTCCCATCGTGGGAAAAGCCCCATGGCCTCGTGATGCACTCCCCCCTTCAAGAAGGGGCCATCAGGGACAGAACGTCCTACCTTAGCGATCGTCTGATCCTCGCCCTGACTTCAGATGCACAAGATCTCGATTCAAGTCTGTAGATTGTGCCTGCCATATCCTCACCCAGAAAAACTTAGGCCTAGCTTGGGTTCTCAGACTTCCGTCGTCAGACTATTGGCCCACAAGCCCTCCAGGTTGGCAATCCAGAACTACAATGCAGCACTCTGCCTGCCCTCCAGAAGAAAAACATTGCCCTCTGGGGCCACCCAGAAACCCAAATGAGGATCAATCTGCACGCCATTCGGCTGTACCCCAAATATATAGGCTGACCTGGGCACTAATGCCCTTTCTGACACAGCCTGAGCCTGGACCTCCTGGCCCCACCCAGACAGCTGGCCGCACACTGAGCACATCGGACCCACCATGAGCTTAGGTCGTCATCTCTTCTCAAACTCTGTTTTCAGGCTTCAGAACCTAGACCTTATCTCCAATCACGGCCCCGGTTTGAAAATGATGCAGACATGAGAACTCCTTCCCCATGGCAAGAAAGGTTGTGGTTGGCATGTTGTCTAAGGTTCAGTGTCGTTGAAACCAGTTTGGCCTATGAGGCCCCGCCCATGCTTGCGGGCCACATTGGTCACAAACACACATTGTGACCCACAGCCTGAGCCCGGTCTTCAGGTAAGGCCTCTCAGTGGCTGGATGGAGAGACAGCATATTGGGCTTGCCATGCCCCTAGGCCCCAATTTTTAACCATATTTCGGATTCTCCCTTCACTCTTCCCCAGGGCTCTGCTTTGGAATTCCTCTTTTGGTGGGACACCTGAGGTAACAAAACTGAAAGGAGTCCTCCCATCACACTATTGACGAAAAACAATTGGGATCGGGCCAAATCCACAGAGAGCAAGATTCGTCGATGGCCCATGAGGCCTCCCCAACATTCCACGGCCATCGCTGATACAAAATCTAGAGACAAAAGCCTGAGCACGTGCCTCAGACTCGCACTTTATTCATATCCTGAAGAGTTCTTCAGATAAGAACCTACACGGCACTCGAATGCACCCAAAATATATAGTCTAACCTGGACACTAATGCACTGTCTGACAACCTGAGCCCGGACCTCGTGACCAACACCCAGACAGCGGACTGCACACTGAGCACGTCAGACCGCCATGGCCTTAGGACATCATCTCTTCCCTACCTCAGTTTTCAGGCTTCAGAACCTAGACCTTAACTCTAATCACTGCCCAGGGGTGACTGTGATGCAGAAATCAGAACTCTTCCTTACCCTTCCAAGAAAACCTTGTGGTTGGCATGTTGTCCAACGTTCAGTGTAGGAGAAACCAGCACTCACCCTGAGACCCCGCCCATTCTTGAGTTCGACGAGGGCATAAACAGGCATTGTGACCCTCAGCGTGAGTCCTGTCTTCTAGTACGTCCTCTCAGTGGCTGGACCATTAGATGTCATAATGGGATGACATGTCCCTAGGCCCCAATTTTTAACCAGATTTCTGGTTGTCAGTCGCCCCTCCCCAGGGCTCTACTCTGGAATCCCTCATTTGGTGGGACACCTGAGGTTGAAAAACAAAACAAAACAAATCAACATCAACAGAACAACGGACTTCTTCCATCCCACAGAATGACCCCAAACTCTTTGAACTGGGCCAAACCCCCAGAGAGTAAGTCTCGTCCTTTTCCCAGGAAGTCACCCGGAAATTTCACGACCATGAGTGACACGATATCCAGAGACAAAAACTTGAGCAAGAGCCTCACACTCGCCGTTTTTTTTTCATATCCCGAAGAGTTCTCCTCATGGTCTGTAGATCAGTCCTGCCATACCTATGACCCGAAACATAAGCCGAGTTTGTGTTTTCAGACAACTGTCCAAACAGCCCTGGCCTACACACCCTACAGGCTCAGGCCCATGGATATAAACCTGACGACTGTGCTTGCCCTCTCCAATGGAATTGCATGTGCCCATTTCAATGGCCAAAACCCTACTAAGAGGATAAACCTCAAAAGTCCCTGAGGCCATCCCAATATTTGTGGCTTCCCAGGACAAACAGGGGCAATCTGGGCCAATCTGAGCACCTACCTACACTCAGACCCGTAGACTGATGTCCCCAGAGGTAAAAAGGAACGAACAGGCCCTTAGGCACCTATCGGATCCATTGCTTTGGTTTCCAGGCATCTCTCCTCAGAGGCCTGGATTTCAATAACAGCATATGGCTGTTTCTTGACTCACCCATCAGAACAAATCTCATATACACATGGGAAACTTGCACGATGGAGCTGTGTGAAAGCCTTTCTTTAGGAGAACCCTTCAGGGCCCCAGTGCCACCTCTTCATTCCAAGGTTTCCATAGACAAAAAATCATATTAGGAAACATCCATGGGAGAGTCCATTTCAACTCAGCCTCCTCGGTTGCTCCCCCAGAACCAGCAGATCTAACCTCTCTTGTTGCTTGGAGACAATTGGAATGCTAGGTGGGCTACCCAGCCATCCATCCTTAGAACCCTGCTTGGAATCGTTGTCCAGAAGCCAACCAACATGTCTCAATTGTCCTGCAGAAGAATCTTTGCAGTTGGGAGTTTCTCACAACTCCCATCGTGGGAAAACCCCCATGGCCTCGTGATCCACCCCCCCTTCAAGAAGGGGCCATCAGGGACAGAATGTCTAACCTGAGCAATCGTCTGATCCTCGCCCTGACTTCAGATGCACGAGATCTCGATTCAGGTCTGTAGATTGTGCCTGCCATATCCTCACCCAGAAACCTAGGCCTAGCTTGGCTTCTCAGACTTCCGTCCTCTGACTACTGGCACACAAGCCCTCCGGTTTGGCAATCCAGAACTACAATGCAGCACTCTGCCTGCCCTCCAGAGAAAAACATTGCCCTCTGGGGCTACCCAGAACCCCAAATGAGGAAAAATGCGGCACGCCATTCGGCTGTACCCCAAATATAAGGGCTGTCCAGGGCACTAATGCCCTTTCTGACACAGCCTGAGCCTGGACCTCCTGGCCCCACCCAGACATCTGGCCGCACACTGAGCACATCGGACCCGTCATGGCCTTAGGTCGTCATCTCTTCTCAACCTCGGTTTTCAGGCTTCAGAACCTAGACCTTATTTCCAATCACGGCCCGGGTTTGAAAATGATGCAGAAATCATAACTCTTTCCCCATGGCAAGAAACCTTGTGGTTGGCATGTTGTCCAAGTTTCAGTGTAGTTGAAACCAGTGTGGCCCATGAGGCCGCGCCCATGCTTGTGGGCCACATTGGTCACAAACACACATTGCGACCCTCAGCCTGAGCCCAGTCCTCAGGTAAGGCCTCTCAGTGGATGGATGGATGGAGAGACAGCATATTGGGCTTGCCATGCCCCCAGGCCCCAATTTTTAACCATAGATCGGGTTGTCCTTTCAGTCTTCCCCAGGGCAACAATCATATAAATAACCATTTCATACCTACTTAAAAATTGCATAATACCACACTCCTAGATCCTCTCTGAATGCTCTAAAATAACCCTTAAAGAAATACATTTTTAAAAATAACAGATTTTTTGGCGAATAATTTAATAAAATAAAAGTTTCATTCATCTATGTAGATCATAAAAATTTTTTTAATAAGCATGAAATTATAACTCTGAAGTGTGCTAAAATGAATCCACCTGCTAAGGGTGAGAGAACAAAAAAAACATCATCATTTTTCCAAATAAGAGGAATTTATTACCTTCGAATCAAAGCATGTGGATTTGTTCAAACTGGCATTAAAGGAATATGGAAACACAAACGATAGAAAGTCATATTTTAGATTTCTAAATCTTCAAAGTGAAGAGTATACATTTTTTAAATGTTACATAATGCTACATAATGACAAGATGACAGGTTGTGACAAATAGCATTTTAAAAGCTCTACTCATAATGGAACGGAAGGTGTCATTTCCCTATAATTTTATATATGTCATTAATTTACTATATCTGGATACAACATATTACCAAACAGATGTTCATCAAAGACTAAATCATTCTTACTGGAGCATAATAATTTGAACCTACATCTATTAATCATTTTTTTCGATCAAACATTTATAGTCTCACTAAACATTTTATCAGTTGTTGACAAAATTAAAAAACAGTAGGATAAAATGTCGTGATTGGAAAAGTAGATTTTCTTTGAAATTTGCATTTAAATGAAAATATTTGCTGATATTTTAAAAACTTTAAATGTAATTTTATATATATCTGACCTTGCAAATGATATAAAACGTTTGGAGACTTAATATAGTTTGAGGCACATGGTAAGCAATAATCAATTTTTTTGTTGATCCAAGTGTTCTTGTATTATTTTTCTTAATTATTCTATTACCACAATTTATAGTTCTAAGATTTTTCCACCCCCCCATTTTAAAATCTCTTAAGGTGGCACTCACCTTGCACTTGATGACATATCCTAGTTTAACTGTCAGCATTTCTCTTTCTTAGTCGAACATAAACTATAGTGCATCTTACCCTTGATGAAAGCTAGGATGCAATTAAATACTCTATTATGGTTACGATTCTGATATTTGAAATCCTCCGGTAGCTCCCTGTGCCCACACAGTGTAGAACCTCACCTCCTCGGCATAGTATACAAACCATCTCACCCCCAGTGTTAACCCCGGGGCTCAGCCTCCTTACCCAGGTGAAGCTGCCAGATCAGCTGTCGGTTGTCATGAACTTGCTGTAGTTTCCGGAATGCACTGTGCTGCCTCCTGGCACTTTGAAAATTGACACACTCAGCTCTGCAGAGCTGAAACGAGATCTCGTGCATCTGAAATCAGGTGAGGATCTGACGAACGCTCAGGTTGGAGTTTCTGTCCCTTATGGCCCTCTTCATGAAGAGGTGGGGATCCCGAGGCCATGGAATTTTTCCCACGATGGGAGTTGTGAGATGCTCCAAACCGTAAAGATTCTTCTGCAGGGCGATTGAGACCTGTTGGTTGGCTCCAGGACTTCCCATACGGATCGATTCCGAGTAGGGTTCTAAGGATGGATGGCTGGGAAGCCCGACTCTCATTCCTCTTGTGTCCTAGTGGCAAGAAGGTTAGATCTGCTGGATCTGGGGGAGAAACTGAGAGGGTTGAGTTGAAATGGACTCTCTTGTGGATGGGTCCTAATGTGGGTTTGTGTCCATGGAGAACTTGGAATGAGGCAGTGGCACAGGGTCCCTGAAGGGTTCTCCTAACCAGAGGCTTTGACACAGCTCCAACGTGCATGATTCCCACGTTGGAGACAAGATTTGTTCTGATGGGTGCCTCAAGAAACAGCCATATGCTGCTATTGGAATCCAGGCCTCTGAGGAGAGATGCCTGGACAACAAAGCAATGGATCCGATTAGGATCTAGGGGCCTGCTCATTCCAATTTACCTCTGGGGACATCTGTCCACGGGTCTAAGTGCAGGTAGATGCTCAGCTGGTGTCAGACCGCCCTTGTTTTTCCTGGGCAGTCAAACACTATTGGGATGGCCCCGGGCACTTTGGAGGTTTAGCATCCTGGTTCTAGGTTTGTGGCCAATGGAATGGGCAGAAATCCCAGGTACAGTCCTCAGGTTTGGCTCCAAGAACCTGTGCCTGTAAGTTTTGTGGGCCATGGCGGTGGGGACACTTGTCTGAAAACACAAATCTGGCTTAGGTTTCGGGTCGTAGGTATTGCAGGACTGATCTACAGACCGTGAGGAGAACTCTTCAGGATATGAACAAGGGGGCGAGTGTGAGACGCTTGCTCAAGATTTTGTCTCTGGATATTGTGTCACTGATGGCCGTGGAATGTCCGGGTGGCCTCATGGGCCATGGACGAGTCTTCCTCTCTGGGCATTTGGCCCGATCCCAAGAGTTCGGGGTTATTCTTTGAGATGGGAGGAGTCCGTTTTGTTTTTTTTTTCACCTCAGGTGTCCCACCAAAAGAGAGTTTCCAGAGCAGAGCCCTGGGGAGGGGCGACTGGACAACCAGAAAGCTGGTTAAAACTTGGGGCCTAGGGGCATGGCAAGCCCATTATGACGTCTAATGGTCCAGCCACTGAGAGGACTTACTAGAGGACAGGACTCACGCTGAGGGTCACAATGCGTGTTTGTGCCCTCTTCGTACTCAAGCATGGGCGGGGCCTCATGGTGAACGCTGGTTTCTCCTACACTGAACGTGGGACAACATGCCAACCACAAGGTTTCTTGCCATAGGGAAGGAGGTTTTCTGATTTCTGCATCACATTCACCCATTGGCCGGTGTGGAGTTAAGGTCTATGTCCTGAAGACTGAGAAGCTAGGTTGGGAATAGATGACGAGCTAAGGCCATGGCGGGTCTGTTGTGCTCAGTGTGTGGTCAGCTGTCTGGGTGTTGGTCAGGAAGTCCGGGCTCAGGCTGTGTCAGACAGTGTATTAGTGCCCAGATTTGTCGATATAATTTGTGTACAGAAGGGTGCCGTGTAGGTCTATCCTCATTTCGGGTGTCTGGGAAGCTCCATAGGGCAACATTTTGCTTTTTATCTGGAGGGCAGGCAGAGTGCTGCCTTGTGGGTCCAGAATTGCCAAACGTGAGGTCTTGGGGGCCAGGAGTGTGAGGACGGACATTGGAGAACAGATGTTTCACATAGGTTTAAGGGCGAGGGCAAGGCCGGCACACTCTGCAGAGCTGCATCGAGATGTCGTGCATCTGAATTCAGGGCGTGGATCAGACGTTGGCTCAGGTTGGAGTTCCTGTCCATGATTTCCCCTTCAGAAAGGGGGTGGGGGGCTTCAGAAAGCCATCTCGGTTTTCCCACGTTGTGAGATGCTCCAAAACGCAAGGATTCCTCCTGCAGGACATTTGAGACCTTTTGGATGGGTCCAGGACGTTCCATATGGAACGACGCCAGAGCAGGGTTCTAAGGGCGGAGCCCTGGGCAAGCCACCTCGCATCTCAATCATCTCCTAGCGACAAGACAGGTTCTATCTGCTGGCTCTGGCGGAGCAACCGAGAAGCCAGAGTTGAAATGGACTGGACTCTCCTGCGGATGGATCCTAATGTGGGTTTGTGTCCATGGAGACCTTGGAAAGGGGTGGTGGCACCGGGCCCTGAAGGATTCTCCTAACCGGAAGTTTTGACACAGTTCCAGCCTGCTATTTTCCCATGTCGGGACAAGATTTGCCTCCGGAAACCCCCGCATGCTGGTATTTGAAAACATGCCTCTGAGGAGAGATGCCTGGAAACCCAAGCAATGGATCCGATTACGGCCTAGGGACCTGTGAGGTTCAATCTACTACCCTGGTGACATCCAACTACGGTATGAGTGGAGGTAGATGCTCAGCTGTTGTCAGACGCCCTTGTTTGTCCCGGGCGGCCTACACAATTGGGATGGCCTCAGGGACTGTGGAGGTTTCTCCTAATTTGGAGGCGTGTGGTCAAGGGAATGGGCAGAATTCCAGTGGAGTGGGCAGGCACAGACCTGATGTGTGGCTCCAGGGGCCCCAGCCTGGAGGGTGTGTGGGCCAGGGAGCGTGGGGATAGAAGTCTGAAAACACTAACGCGGCTTACGTTTGGGGACATAAGTATGGCAGGCCCGATCTACAGGCCCTGAGGAGAACTCTTCGGGATATGAAGAAAGAGTGAGTGTGAGGCATTTATTCAGGCTTTTGTCTCTGGATTTTGTGTCAACAATGGCCGTGGAATGTCGAGGAGGCCTCATGGGCCATGGACAAGTCTTCCTCTCTGTGGATTTGGCACGTACCCAATTGTTTTGGGTCCCATCATGGGGATGGGAGGAGTCCTATCAGTTTGGTTACCTCAGGTGTCCCACCAAAAGAGGGATTTCAAAGAAGAGCCCTGCGGAGGGGTGAATGGACAAACCGAACTATGGTTAGTTCCAGCCACTGAGAGGCCTTCCTTGAGGACAGAACTCACGCTGAGGGTCACAATGTGTGTTTATGCCTTATAAGCGCTCAAGCATCGGCGGGAATCATGGTCCACACTGTTGCTCCTACACTGAGCATTGGGCTCCATGACAACCACATGTATTCTTGCCATGGGGAAGTAGTAGTTCTGATTTTTTTTTTCATCTCTTTCACCGTTGGGCCGTGATTGGAGTTAAGGTCTAGGTTGTGTAGTCTGAAAACCTAGCTTGGGAAGAGATGACGACTTAAGTCCATGACAGGTCCGACGTGCCCAGTGTGGAGCCAGCTCACTGAGTGTTGGTCGGGAGGTTCAGGCCTAGGCTGCGTCAGACCAGGCATTAGTTTTCAGGGTATATTGTATAATTGGGGGAGAGTCGAGTGCCGTGCAGCTTGATCCTCATTTAGCGTTTCTGGGTAGCCCCAAGGGCAACGTTTTTCTTCAGGAGGGCAGGCAGAGTGCTGCTTTGTGGCTCCGGAATTCCCAAACTGGATGCCCATTTGGCAAGGAGTGTGAGGACAGAAGAATGAGAACACAAGTTAGGCGTAGGTTTCGGGACGAGGGCACGGCAGGCACTCTCTGCACATCTGAATCGGGACTTCGTACATCTGAAGTCAGGGAGAGGTTCAGACCTAGGCTCAGGTTGGAGTTTCTGTCCATTATGGCCCTTTCTTGAAGGGGGAAGCATCTCGAAGCCATGGAGGTTTACCCAGGAGGGGAGTTGGGATATGCTCCAAACCACAAGGATTTTTTCTGATCAACAATTGAGATCTATTGGATCGCTCCAGATTGTTTCATAAGGAACGACAGCAAAGCAGGGATCGAAGGATGGAACTCTGGGCAGACTGTATCGATTCTAACTGTCTCCCAGTCAATAGACAGTTTTGATATGCTAGCTCTAGGGGAGCAACGGAAGGGGCTGAGTTGAAATGGACTCTACTGCGGATGGGACCTATTGTGGGTTTGTGTGCATAGAGACCCTGGCACGGATCTGTGACACACGCACCCTGAATGCTTCTCCTAACCAGAGGTTATGTGTCATCTCCAAAAGACAAGTTTCCCAGGTGGAGACTAGATTTGATCTGATTGGTGCCTCAGGAAAGCCCCACATGCTGATATTGGAAACCAGGCCTCTGATGAGAGATAGCAGGAAACCATAACAATGGACCCCATTAGGGCCTAGGGCCCTGTCCCGTTCAATCTCCTTCTCTGGGGACATCCATCTACAGTATGAGTGGAGATGGATGCTCAGCTGGTTCCAGGCAGCCCTTGTTTGTCCTGGGCGTTCTATACTATGGGGATGGCCTTGGGGACTTTGGAGGTTTCTCCGAGTTTGTATGATTGTGGTCAATGGAAGGGGCAGAATTCCCGTGGAGTTGAGAGGCACAGACCTGATGTGTGGCTCCAGGGTCCCCAGGCTGGAGGGTGTGGAAGCCAGGAATGTGGGGATAGAAGTCTGAAAACACACACTCGGCTTGTTTTGGGGACGTAGGTATGGCAGTCCCGATCTACAGACCGTGAGGGGAACTCTTTGGGATAGGAAGAAAGAGCGAGTGTGAGGCGCTTATTCAGGCTTTTGTCTCTGGATTTTGTGTCAACGATGGGCGTGGAATGTCGGGGAGGCCTCATGGGCCATGGATGAGTCTTCCTCTCTGTGGATTTGGCCCGATCCCAATTTGGGGGTCAATCTGTGGGATGGGAGGAGTCCTTTCAGTTTGGTTACCTCATTCTAAAGCAGAGCACTGGGGAGGGGCGAATGGACAACACGAACTATGGTTAAAAATTGGGGCCTAGGGGCATGGCAAGCCCAATATGCCATCTCTTGGTCCAGCCACTGAGAGACCTTACTTGGGGGACTGGGCTCACGCTGAGGGTCACAATGCGTATTTGTGACCAACGCGGCCCTCAAGCATGGCGGGGTCAAAGGGCCACACTGCTATCAACTACACTGAACGTTGGGCAACACGCCAACCACAAGATTTCTTGCCATGGGGAAGGATTTCTGATTTCTGCCTCATGTTCAACCCTGGGCAGTGATTGGAGAAAACGTCTAGGTTCTGAAGCCTGAAAACCGAAGTTGGGAAGAGATGACGACCTAAGGCTTCGGCAGGTCCGATGTGTTCAGTGGGAGTCCAGCTGGCTGGGTGTGGGTCGGGAGGTCCAGGCTCAGGCTGTGACAGAAAGGGCATGAGTGCCCAGGGCATCCTGTAGAATTGGGGTACAGTCACATGGAGAAAAGGTTGATCCTCCTTTGGGGCTTCTGGTTAGCCCCAGAGGGTAATGTTTTTTCTTCAGGACGGCAGGCAGAGGGCTGCATTGTAGTACTGGAATTGCCAAACTGGAGGGCTTGTGGGCCAGGAGTTGAGGACAGAAGTCTGAGAACACAAGCAACCTTAGGTTTCTGGGCGAGGGCATGGCAGGTACGCTCTGCAGAGCTGAAACGAGATCTCGTGCATCTGAAATCAGGTGAGGATCTGACGAACGCTCAGGTTGGAGTTTCTGTCCCTTATGGCCCTCTTCATGAAGAGGTGGTGGATCCCGAGGCCATGGAATTTTTCCCACGATGGGAGTTGTGAGATTTTCCAAACCTTAAAGATTCTTCTGCAGGGCGATTGAGACCTGTTGGTTGGCTCCAGGACTTCCCATACGGATCGATTCCGAGTAGGGTTCTAAGGATGGATGGCTGGGAAGCCCGACTCTCATTCCTCTTGTGTCCTAGTGACAAGACAGGTTAGATCTGCTGGATCTGGGGGAGAAACTGAGAGGGTTGAGTTGAAATGGACTCTCTTGTGGATGGGTCCTAATGTGGGTTTGTGTCCATGGAGAACTTGGAATGAGGCAGTGGCACAGGGTCCCTGAAGGGTTCTCCTAACCAGAGGCTTTGACACAGCTCCAACGTGCATGATTCCCACGTGGAGACGAGATTTGTTCTGTTGGGTGCCTCAAGAAACAGCCATATGCTGCTATTGGAATCCAGGCCTCTGAGGAGAGATGCCTGGACAACAAAGCAATGGATCCGATTAGGATCTAGGGGCCTGCTCATTCCAATTTACCTCTGGGGACATCTGTCCACGGGTCTAAGTGCAGGTAGATGCTCAGCTGGTGTCAGACCGCCCTTGTTTTTCCTGGGCAGTCAAACACTATTGGGATGGCCCCGGGCACTTTGGAGGTTTATCATCCTGTTTCTACGTTGGTGGCCAATGGAATGGGCAGAAATCCCAGGTACAGTCCTCAGGTTTGGCTCCAAGAACCTGTGCCTGTAAGTTTTGTGGGCCATGGCGGTGCGGACACTTGTCTGAAAACACAAACCCGGCTTACGTTTCAGGTCGTAGGTATTGCAGGACTGATCTACAGACCGTGAGGAGAACTCTTCAGGATATGAACAAGGGGGCGAGTGTGAGACGCTTGCTCAAGATTTTGTCTCTGGATATTGTGTCACTGATGGCCGTGGAATGTCCGGGTGGCCTCATGGGCCATGGACGAGTCTTCCTCTCTGGGCATTTGGCCCGATCCCAAGAGTTCGGGGTTATTCTTTGAGATGGGAGGAGTCCGTTTTTTTTTTTTGTTTTCACCTCAGGTGTCCCACCAAAAGAGAGTTTCCAGAGCAGAGCCCTGGGGAGGGGCGACTGGACAACCAGAAAGCTGGTTAAAACTTGGGGCCTAGGGGCATGGCAAGCCCATTATGACGTCTAATGGTCCAGCCACTGAGAGGACTTACTAGAGGACAGGACTCACGCTGAGGGTCACAATGCGTGTTTGTGCCCTCTTCGTACTCAAGCATGGGCGGGGCCTCATGGTGAACGCTGGTTTCTCCTACACTGAACGTGGGACAACATGCCAACCACAAGGTTTCTTGCCATAGGGAAGGAGGAGTTCTGATTTCTGCATCACATTCACCCCTTGGCGGGGTGTGGAGTTAAGGTCTATGTCCTGAAGCCTGAGAGGCTAGGTTGGGAATAGATGACGAGCTAAGGCCATGGCGGGTCTGTTGTGCTCAGTGTGCGGTCAGCTGTCTGGGTGTTGGTCAGGAAGTCCGGGCTCAGGCTGTGTCAGACAGTGTATTAGTGCCCAGATTTGTCGATATAATTTGTGTACAGAAGGGTGCCGTGTAGGTCTATCCTCATTTCGGGTGTCTGGGAAGCTCCATAGGGCAACATTTTGCTTTTTATCTGGAGGGCAGGCAGAGTGCTGCCTTGTGGGTCCAGAATTGCCAAACGTGAGGTCTTGGGGGCCAGGAGTGTGAGGACGGACATTGGAGAACAGATGTTTCACATAGGTTTAAGGGCGAGGGCAAGGCCGGCACACTCTGCAGAGCTGCATCGAGATGTCGTGCATCTGAATTCAGGGCGAGGATCAGACGTTGGCTCAGGTTGGAGTTCCTGTCCATGATTTCCCCTTCAGAAAGGGGGTGGGGGCTTCAGAAAGCCATCACGGTTTTCCCACGTTGGGAGTTGTGAGATGCTCCAAAACGCAAGGATTCCTTCTGCAGGACATTTGAGACCTTTTGGATGGGTCCAGGACGTTCCATATGGAACGACGCCAGAGCAGGGTTCTAAGGGCGGAGCCCTGGGCAAGCCGCCTCGCATCTCAATCGTCTCCTAGCGACAAGACAGGTTCTATCTGCTGGCTCTGGCGGAGCAACCGAGAAGCCAGAGTTGAAATGGACTCTCCTGCGGATGGATCCTAATGTGGGTTTGTGTCCATGGAGACCTTGGAAAGGGGTGGTGGCACCGGGCCCTGAAGGATTCTCCTAACCGGAAGTTTTGACACAGTTCCAGCCTGCTATTTTCCCATGTCGGGACAAGATTTGCCTCCGGAAACCCCCGCATGCTGGTATTTGAAAACATGCCTCTGAGGAGAGATGCCTGGAAACCCAAGCAATGGATCCGATTACGGCCTAGGGACCTGTGAGGTTCAATCTACTACCCTGGTGACATCCAACTACGGTATGAGTGGAGGTAGATGCTCAGCTGTTGTCAGACGCCCTTGTTTGTCCCGGGCGGCCTACACAATTGGGATGGCCTCAGGGACTGTGGAGGTTTCTCCTAATTTGGAGGCGTGTGGTCAAGGGAATGGGCAGAATTCCAGTGGAGTGGGCAGGCACAGACCTGATGTGTGGCTCCAGGGGCCCCAGCCTGGAGGGTGTGTGGGCCAGGAGCGTGGGGATAGAAGTCTGAAAACACTAACGCGGCTTACGTTTGGGGACATAAGTATGGCAGGCCCGATCTACAGGCCCTGAGGAGAACTCTTTCGGGATATGAAGAAAGAGTGAGTGTGAGGCATTTATTCAGGCTTTTGTCTCTGGATTTTGTGTCAACAATGGCCGTGGAATGTCGAGGAGGCCTCATGGGCCATGGACAAGTCTTCCTCTCTGTGGATTTGGCACGTACCCAATTGTTTTGGGTCCATCATGGGGATGGGAGGAGTCCTATCAGTTTGGTTACCTCAGGTGTCCCACCAAAAGAGGGATTTCAAAGAAGAGCCCTGCGGAGGGGTGAATGGACAAACCGAACTATGGTTAGTTCCAGCCACTGAGAGGCCTTCCTTGAGGACAGAACTCACGCTGAGGGTCACAATGTGTCTTTATGCCTTCTAAGCGCTCAAGCATGGGCGGGAATCATGGTCCACACTGTTGCTCCTACACTGAACGTTGGGCTCCATGCCAACCACATGTATTCTTGCCATGGGGAAGTAGTAGTTCTGATTTTTTTTTTCTCTTTCATCTCTTTCACTGCTGGGCCGTGATTGGAGTTAAGGTCTAGGTTGTGTAGTCTGAAAACCGAGCTTGGGAAGAGATGACGACTTAAGTCCATGACAGGTCCGACGTGCTCAGTGTGGAGCCAGCTCGCTGAGTGTTGGTCGGGAGGTTCAGGCCTAGGCTGCGTCAGACCAGGCATTAGTTTTCAGGGTATATTGTATAATTGGGGGAGAGTCGAGTGCCGTGCAGCTTGATCCTCATTTAGCGTTTCTGGGTAGCCCCAAGGGCAACGTTTTTCTTCAGGAGGGCAGGCAGAGTGCTGCTTTGTGGCTCCGGAATTCCCAAACTGGATGCCCTTTGGGCAAGGAGTGTGAGGACGGAAGAATGAGAATACAAGTTAGGCGTAGGTTTCGGGGCGAGGGCACGGCAGACACTATCTGCACATCTGAATCGGGACTTCGGGCATCTGAAGTCAGGGAGGGTTCAGACCTAGGCTCAGGTTGGAGTTTCTGTCCATTATGGTCCTTTCTTGAAGGGGGCAGCATCTCGAGGCCATGGAGGTTTACCCAGGAGGGGAGTTGGGATATGCTCCAAGCCACAAGGATTTTTTCTGATCAACAATTGAGATCTGTTGGATCGCTCCAGGATGTTTCATACGGAACGACAGCAAAGCAGGGATCGAAGGATGGAACCCAGGGCAGACTGCCTCTATTCTAACTGTCTCCCAGTTAATAGACAGTTTTGATATGCTAGCTCTAGGGGAGCAACGGAAGGGGCTGAGTTGAAATGGACTCTACTGCGGATGGGACCTATTGTGGGTTTGTGTGCATAGAGACCCTGGCACGGATCTGTGACACACGGACCCTGAATGCTTCTCCTAACCAGAGGTTATGCGTCATCTCCAAAAGACAAGTTTCCCATGTGGAGACTAGATTTGATCTGATTGGTGCCTCAGGAAAGCCCCACATGCTGATATTGGAAACCAGGCCTCTGATGAGAGATAGCAGGAAACCAAAACAATGGACCCCATTAGGGCCTAGGGCCCTGTCCCGTTCAATCTCCTTCTCTGGGGACATCCATCTACAGTATGAGTGGAGATGGATGCTCAGCTGGTTCCAGGCAGCCCTTGTTTGTCCTGGGCGTTCTATACTATGGGGATGGCCTTGGGGACTTTGGAGGTTTCTCCGAGTTTGTATGATTGTGGTCAATGGAAGGGGCAGAATTCCCGTGGAGTTGAGAGGCACAGACCTGATGTGTGGCTCCAGGGTCCCCAGGCTGGAGGGTGTGGAAAGCCAGGAATGTGGGGATAGAAGTCTGAAAACACACACTCGGCTTGTTTTGGGGACGTAGGTATGGCAGTCCCGATCTACAGACCGTGAGGGGAACTCTTTGGGATAGGAAGAAAGAGCGAGTGTGAGGCGCTTATTCAGGCTTTTGTCTCTGGATTTTGTGTCAACGATGGGCGTGGAATGTCGGGGAGGCCTCATGGGCCATGGATGAGTCTTCCTCTCTGTGGATTTGGCCCGATCCCAATTTGGGGGTCAATCTGTGGGATGGGAGGAGTCCTTTCAGTTTGGTTACCTCATTCTAAAGCAGAGCACTGGGGAGGGGCGAATGGACAACACGAACTATGGTTAAAAATTGGGGCCTAGGGGCATGGCAAGCCCAATATGCCATCTCTTGGTCCAGCCACTGAGAGACCTTACTTGGGGACTGGGCTCACGCTGAGGGTCACAATGCGTATTTGTGACCAACGCGGCCCTCAAGCATGGCGGGGTCAAAGGGCCACACTGCTATCAACTACACTGAACGTTGGGCAACACGCCAACCACAAGATTTCTTGCCATGGGGAAGGATTTCTGATTTCTGCCTCATGTTCAACCCTGGGCAGTGATTGGAGAAAAAACGTCTAGGTTCTGAAGCCTGAAAACCGAAGTTGGGAAGAGATGACGACCTAAGGCTTCGGCAGGTCCGATGTGTTCAGTGGGAGTCCAGCTGGCTGGGTGTGGGTCGGGAGGTCCAGGCTCAGGCTGTGACAGAAAGGGCATGAGTGCCCAGGGCATCCTGTAGAATTGGGGTACAGTCACATGGAGAAAAGGTTGATCCTCCTTTGGGGCTTCTGGTTAGCCCCAGAGGGTAATGTTTTTTCTTCAGGACGGCAGGCAGAGGGCTGCATTGTAGTACTGGAATTGCCAAACTGGAGGGCTTGTGGGCCAGGAGTTGAGGACAGAAGTCTGAGAACACAAGCAACCTTAGGTTTCTGGGCGAGGGCATGGCAGGTACGCTCTGCAGAGCTGAAACGAGATCTCGTGCATCTGAAATCAGGTGAGGATCTGACGAACGCTCAGGTTGGAGTTTCTGTCCCTTATGGCCCTCTTCATGAAGAGGTGGTGGATCCCGAGGCCATGGAATTTTTCCCACGATGGGAGTTGTGAGATTTTCCAAACCTTAAAGATTCTTCTGCAGGGCGATTGAGACCTGTTGGTTGGCTCCAGGACTTCCCATACGGATCGATTCCGAGTAGGGTTCTAAGGATGGATGGCTGGGAAGCCCGACTCTCATTCCTCTTGTGTCCTAGTGACAAGACAGGTTAGATCTGCTGGATCTGGGGGAGAAACTGAGAGGGTTGAGTTGAAATGGACTCTCTTGTGGATGGGTCCTAATGTGGGTTTGTGTCCATGGAGAACTTGGAATGAGGCAGTGGCACAGGGTCCCTGAAGGGTTCTCCTAACCAGAGGCTTTGACACAGCTCCAACGTGCATGATTCCCACGTGGAGACGAGATTTGTTCTGTTGGGTGCCTCAAGAAACAGCCATATGCTGCTATTGGAATCCAGGCCTCTGAGGAGAGATGCCTGGACAACAAAGCAATGGATCCGATTAGGATCTAGGGGCCTGCTCATTCCAATTTACCTCTGGGGACATCTGTCCACGGGTCTAAGTGCAGGTAGATGCTCAGCTGGTGTCAGACCGCCCTTGTTTTTTTTCTGGGGCAGTCAAACACTATTGGGATGGCCCCGGGCACTTTGGAGGTTTATCATCCTGTTTCTACGTTGGTGGCCAATGGAATGGGCAGAAATCCCAGGTACAGTCCTCAGGTTTGGCTCCAAGAACCTGTGCCTGTAAGTTTTGTGGGCCATGGCGGTGCGGACACTTGTCTGAAAACACAAACCCGGCTTACGTTTCAGGTCGTAGGTATTGCAGGACTGATCTACAGACCGTGAGGAGAACTCTTCAGGATATGAACAAGGGGGCGAGTGTGAGACGCTTGCTCAAGATTTTGTCTCTGGATATTGTGTCACTGATGGCCGTGGAATGTCCGGGTGGCCTCATGGGCCATGGACGAGTCTTCCTCTCTGGGCATTTGGCCCGATCCCAAGAGTTCGGGGTTATTCTTTGAGATGGGAGGAGTCCGTTTTTTTTTTTTTTTTTTTTCACCTCAGGTGTCCCACCAAAAGAGAGTTTCCAGAGCAGAGCCCTGGGGAGGGGCGACTGGACAACCAGAAAGCTGGTTAAAACTTGGGGCCTAGGGGCATGGCAAGCCCATTATGACGTCTAATGGTCCAGCCACTGAGAGGACTTACTAGAGGACAGGACTCACGCTGAGGGTCACAATGCGTGTTTGTGCCCTCTTCGTACTCAAGCATGGGCGGGGCCTCACTCTGGTGAACGCTGGTTTCTCCTACACTGAACGTGGGACAACATGCCAACCACAAGGTTTCTTGCCATAGGGAAGGAGGAGTTCTGATTTCTGCATCACATTCACCCCTTGGCGGGGTGTGGAGTTAAGGTCTATGTCCTGAAGCCTGAGAGGCTAGGTTGGGAATAGATGACGAGCTAAGGCCATGGCGGGTCTGTTGTGCTCAGTGTGCGGTCAGCTGTCTGGGTGTTGGTCAGGAAGTCCGGGCTCAGGCTGTGTCAGACAGTGTATTAGTGCCCAGATTTGTCGATATAATTTGTGTACAGAAGGGTGCCGTGTAGGTCTATCCTCATTTCGGGTGTCTGGGAAGCTCCATAGGGCAACATTTTGCTTTTTATCTGGAGGGCAGGCAGAGTGCTGCCTTGTGGGTCCAGAATTGCCAAACGTGAGGTCTTGGGGGCCAGGAGTGTGAGGACGGACATTGGAGAACAGATGTTTCACATAGGTTTAAGGGCGAGGGGCAAGGCCGGCACACTCTGCAGAGCTGCATCGAGATGTCGTGCATCTGAATTCAGGGCGAGGATCAGACGTTGGCTCAGGTTGGAGTTCCTGTCCATGATTTCCCCTTCAGAAAGGGGGTGGGGGCTTCAGAAAGCCATCACGGTTTTCCCACGTTGGGAGTTGTGAGATGCTCCAAAACGCAAGGATTCCTTCTGCAGGACATTTGAGACCTTTTGGATGGGTCCAGGACGTTCCATATGGAACGACGCCAGAGCAGGGTTCTAAGGGCGGAGCCCTGGGCAAGCCGCCTCGCATCTCAATCGTCTCCTAGCGACAAGACAGGTTCTATCTGCTGGCTCTGGCGGAGCAACCGAGAAGCCAGAGTTGAAATGGACTCTCCTGCGGATGGATCCTAATGTGGGTTTGTGTCCATGGAGACCTTGGAAAGGGGTGGTGGCACCGGGCCCTGAAGGATTCTCCTAACCGGAAGTTTTGACACAGTTCCAGCCTGCTATTTTCCCATGTCGGGACAAGATTTGCCTCCGGAAACCCCCGCATGCTGGTATTTGAAAACATGCCTCTGAGGAGAGATGCCTGGAAACCCAAGCAATGGATCCGATTACGGCCTAGGGACCTGTGAGGTTCAATCTACTACCCTGGTGACATCCAACTACGGTATGAGTGGAGGTAGATGCTCAGCTGTTGTCAGACGCCCTTGTTTGTCCCGGGCGGCCTACACAATTGGGATGGCCTCAGGGACTGTGGAGGTTTCTCCTAATTTGGAGGCGTGTGGTCAAGGGAATGGGCAGAATTCCAGTGGAGTGGGCAGGCACAGACCTGATGTGTGGCTCCAGGGGCCCCAGCCTGGAGGGTGTGTGGGCCAGGAGCGTGGGGATAGAAGTCTGAAAACACTAACGCGGCTTACGTTTGGGGACATAAGTATGGCAGGCCCGATCTACAGGCCCTGAGGAGAACTCTTCGGGATATGAAGAAAGAGTGAGTGTGAGGCATTTATTCAGGCTTTTGTCTCTGGATTTTGTGTCAACAATGGCCGTGGAATGTCGAGGAGGCCTCATGGGCCATGGACAAGTCTTCCTCTCTGTGGATTTGGCACGTACCCAATTGTTTTGGGTCCATCATGGGGATGGGAGGAGTCCTATCAGTTTGGTTACCTCAGGTGTCCCACCAAAAGAGGGATTTCAAAGAAGAGCCCTGCGGAGGGGTGAATGGACAAACCGAACTATGGTTAGTTCCAGCCACTGAGAGGCCTTCCTTGAGGACAGAACTCACGCTGAGGGTCACAATGTGTCTTTATGCCTTCTAAGCGCTCAAGCATGGGCGGGAATCATGGTCCACACTGTTGCTCCTACACTGAACGTTGGGCTCCATGCCAACCACATGTATTCTTGCCATGGGGAAGTAGTAGTTCTGATTTTTTTTTTTCATCTCTTTCACTGCTGGGCCGTGATTGGAGTTAAGGTCTAGGTTGTGTAGTCTGAAAACCGAGCTTGGGAAGAGAGAGATGACGACTTAAGTCCATGACAGGTCCGACGTGCTCAGTGTGGAGCCAGCTCGCTGAGTGTTGGTCGGGAGGTTCAGGCCTAGGCTGCGTCAGACCAGGCATTAGTTTTCAGGGTATATTGTATAATTGGGGGAGAGTCGAGTGCCGTGCAGCTTGATCCTCATTTAGCGTTTCTGGGTAGCCCCAAGGGCAACGTTTTTCTTCAGGAGGGCAGGCAGAGTGCTGCTTTGTGGCTCCGGAATTCCCAAACTGGATGCCCTTTGGGCAAGGAGTGTGAGGACGGAAGAATGAGAATACAAGTTAGGCGTAGGTTTCGGGGCGAGGGCACGGCAGACACTATCTGCACATCTGAATCGGGACTTCGGGCATCTGAAGTCAGGGAGGGTTCAGACCTAGGCTCAGGTTGGAGTTTCTGTCCATTATGGTCCTTTCTTGAAGGGGGCAGCATCTCGAGGCCATGGAGGTTTACCCAGGAGGGGAGTTGGGATATGCTCCAAGCCACAAGGATTTTTTCTGATCAACAATTGAGATCTGTTGGATCGCTCCAGGATGTTTCATACGGAACGACAGCAAAGCAGGGATCGAAGGATGGAACCCAGGGCAGACTGCCTCTATTCTAACTGTCTCCCAGTTAATAGACAGTTTTGATATGCTAGCTCTAGGGGAGCAACGGAAGGGGCTGAGTTGAAATGGACTCTACTGCGGATGGGACCTATTGTGGGTTTGTGTGCATAGAGACCCTGGCACGGATCTGTGACACACGGACCCTGAATGCTTCTCCTAACCAGAGGTTATGCGTCATCTCCAAAAGACAAGTTTCCCATGTGGAGACTAGATTTGATCTGATTGGTGCCTCAGGAAAGCCCCACATGCTGATATTGGAAACCAGGCCTCTGATGAGAGATAGCAGGAAACCAAAACAATGGACCCCATTAGGGCCTAGGGCCCTGTCCCGTTCAATCTCCTTCTCTGGGGACATCCATCTACAGTATGAGTGGAGATGGATGCTCAGCTGGTTCCAGGCAGCCCTTGTTTGTCCTGGGCGTTCTATACTATGGGGATGGCCTTGGGGACTTTGGAGGTTTCTCCGAGTTTGTATGATTGTGGTCAATGGAAGGGGCAGAATTCCCGTGGAGTTGAGAGGCACAGACCTGATGTGTGGCTCCAGGGTCCCCAGGCTGGAGGGTGTGGAAGCCAGGAATGTGGGGATAGAAGTCTGAAAACACACACTCGGCTTGTTTTTTTGGGGACGTAGGTATGGCAGTCCCGATCTACAGACCGTGAGGGGAACTCTTTGGGATAGGAAGAAAGAGCGAGTGTGAGGCGCTTATTCAGGCTTTTGTCTCTGGATTTTGTGTCAACGATGGGCGTGGAATGTCGGGGAGGCCTCATGGGCCATGGATGAGTCTTCCTCTCTGTGGATTTGGCCCGATCCCAATTTGGGGGTCAATCTGTGGGATGGGAGGAGTCCTTTCAGTTTGGTTACCTCATTCTAAAGCAGAGCACTGGGGAGGGGCGAATGGACAACACGAACTATGGTTAAAAATTGGGGCCTAGGGGCATGGCAAGCCCAATATGCCATCTCTTGGTCCAGCCACTGAGAGACCTTACTTGGGGACTGGGCTCACGCTGAGGGTCACAATGCGTATTTGTGACCAACGCGGCCCTCAAGCATGGCGGGGTCAAAGGGCCACACTGCTATCAACTACACTGAACGTTGGGCAACACGCCAACCACAAGATTTCTTGCCATGGGGAAGGATTTCTGATTTCTGCCTCATGTTCAACCCTGGGCAGTGTTTGGAGAAAACGTCTAGGTTCTGAAGCCTGAAAACCGAAGTTGGGAAGAGATGACGACCTAAGGCTTCGGCAGGTCCGATGTGTTCAGTGGGAGTCCAGCTGGCTGGGTGTGGGTCGGGAGGTCCAGGCTCAGGCTGTGACAGAAAGGGCATGAGTGCCCAGGGCATCCTGTAGAATTGGGGTACAGTCACATGGAGAAAGGTTGATCCTCCTTTGGGGCTTCTGGTTAGCCCCAGAGGGTAATGTTTTTTCTTCAGGACGGCAGGCAGAGGGCTGCATTGTAGTACTGGAATTGCCAAACTGGAGGGCTTGTGGGCCAGGAGTTGAGGACAGAAGTCTGAGAACACAAGCAACCTTAGGTTTCTGGGCGAGGGCATGGCAGGTACGCTCTGCAGAGCTGAAACGAGATCTCGTGCATCTGAAATCAGGTGAGGATCTGACGAACGCTCAGGTTGGAGTTTCTGTCCCTTATGGCCCTCTTCATGAAGAGGTGGTGGATCCCGAGGCCATGGAATTTTTCCCACGATGGGAGTTGTGAGATTTTCCAAACCTTAAAGATTCTTCTGCAGGGCGATTGAGACCTGTTGGTTGGCTCCAGGACTTCCCATACGGATCGATTCCGAGTAGGGTTCTAAGGATGGATGGCTGGGAAGCCCGACTCTCATTCCTCTTGTGTCCTAGTGACAAGACAGGTTAGATCTGCTGGATCTGGGGGAGAAACTGAGAGGGTTGAGTTGAAATGGACTCTCTTGTGGATGGGTCCTAATGTGGGTTTGTGTCCATGGAGAACTTGGAATGAGGCAGTGGCACAGGGTCCCTGAAGGGTTCTCCTAACCAGAGGCTTTGACACAGCTCCAACGTGCATGATTCCCACGTGGAGACGAGATTTGTTCTGTTGGGTGCCTCAAGAAACAGCCATATGCTGCTATTGGAATCCAGGCCTCTGAGGAGAGATGCCTGGACAACAAAGCAATGGATCCGATTAGGATCTAGGGGCCTGCTCATTCCAATTTACCTCTGGGGACATCTGTCCACGGGTCTAAGTGCAGGTAGATGCTCAGCTGGTGTCAGACCGCCCTTGTTTTTTTCCTGGGCAGTCAAACACTATTGGGATGGCCCCGGGCACTTTGGAGGTTTATCATCCTGTTTCTACGTTGGTGGCCAATGGAATGGGCAGAAATCCCAGGTACAGTCCTCAGGTTTGGCTCCAAGAACCTGTGCCTGTAAGTTTTGTGGGCCATGGCGGTGCGGACACTTGTCTGAAAACACAAACCCGGCTTACGTTTCAGGTCGTAGGTATTGCAGGACTGATCTACAGACCGTGAGGAGAACTCTTCAGGATATGAACAAGGGGGCGAGTGTGAGACGCTTGCTCAAGATTTTGTCTCTGGATATTGTGTCACTGATGGCCGTGGAATGTCCGGGTGGCCTCATGGGCCATGGACGAGTCTTCCTCTCTGGGCATTTGGCCCGATCCCAAGAGTTCGGGGTTATTCTTTGAGATGGGAGGAGTCCGTTTTTTTTTTTTTTTTTTTCACCTCAGGTGTCCCACCAAAAGAGAGTTTCCAGAGCAGAGCCCTGGGGAGGGGCGACTGGACAACCAGAAAGCTGGTTAAAACTTGGGGCCTAGGGGCATGGCAAGCCCATTATGACGTCTAATGGTCCAGCCACTGAGAGGACTTACTAGAGGACAGGACTCACGCTGAGGGTCACAATGCGTGTTTGTGCCCTCTTCGTACTCAAGCATGGGCGGGGCCTCATGGTGAACGCTGGTTTCTCCTACACTGAACGTGGGACAACATGCCAACCACAAGGTTTCTTGCCATAGGGAAGGAGGAGTTCTGATTTCTGCATCACATTCACCCCTTGGCGGGGTGTGGAGTTAAGGTCTATGTCCTGAAGCCTGAGAGGCTAGGTTGGGAATAGATGACGAGCTAAGGCCATGGCGGGTCTGTTGTGCTCAGTGTGCGGTCAGCTGTCTGGGTGTTGGTCAGGAAGTCCGGGCTCAGGCTGTGTCAGACAGTGTATTAGTGCCCAGATTTGTCGATATAATTTGTGTACAGAAGGGTGCCGTGTAGGTCTATCCTCATTTCGGGTGTCTGGGAAGCTCCATAGGGCAACATTTTGCTTTTTATCTGGAGGGCAGGCAGAGTGCTGCCTTGTGGGTCCAGAATTGCCAAACGTGAGGTCTTGGGGGCCAGGAGTGTGAGGACGGACATTGGAGAACAGATGTTTCACATAGGTTTAAGGGCGAGGGCAAGGCCGGCACACTCTGCAGAGCTGCATCGAGATGTCGTGCATCTGAATTCAGGGCGAGGATCAGACGTTGGCTCAGGTTGGAGTTCCTGTCCATGATTTCCCCTTCAGAAAGGGGGTGGGGGCTTCAGAAAGCCATCACGGTTTTCCCACGTTGGGAGTTGTGAGATGCTCCAAAACGCAAGGATTCCTTCTGCAGGACATTTGAGACCTTTTGGATGGGTCCAGGACGTTCCATATGGAACGACGCCAGAGCAGGGTTCTAAGGGCGGAGCCCTGGGCAAGCCGCCTCGCATCTCAATCGTCTCCTAGCGACAAGACAGGTTCTATCTGCTGGCTCTGGCGGAGCAACCGAGAAGCCAGAGTTGAAATGGACTCTCCTGCGGATGGATCCTAATGTGGGTTTGTGTCCATGGAGACCTTGGAAAGGGGTGGTGGCACCGGGCCCTGAAGGATTCTCCTAACCGGAAGTTTTGACACAGTTCCAGCCTGCTATTTTCCCATGTCGGGACAAGATTTGCCTCCGGAAACCCCCGCATGCTGGTATTTGAAAACATGCCTCTGAGGAGAGATGCCTGGAAACCCAAGCAATGGATCCGATTACGGCCTAGGGACCTGTGAGGTTCAATCTACTACCCTGGTGACATCCAACTACGGTATGAGTGGAGGTAGATGCTCAGCTGTTGTCAGACGCCCTTGTTTGTCCCGGGCGGCCTACACAATTGGGATGGCCTCAGGGACTGTGGAGGTTTCTCCTAATTTGGAGGCGTGTGGTCAAGGGAATGGGCAGAATTCCAGTGGAGTGGGCAGGCACAGACCTGATGTGTGGCTCCAGGGGCCCCAGCCTGGAGGGTGTGTGGGCCAGGAGCGTGGGGATAGAAGTCTGAAAACACTAACGCGGCTTACGTTTGGGGACATAAGTATGGCAGGCCCGATCTACAGGCCCTGAGGAGAACTCTTCGGGATATGAAGAAAGAGTGAGTGTGAGGCATTTATTCAGGCTTTTGTCTCTGGATTTTGTGTCAACAATGGCCGTGGAATGTCGAGGAGGCCTCATGGGCCATGGACAAGTCTTCCTCTCTGTGGATTTGGCACGTACCCAATTGTTTTGGGTCCATCATGGGGATGGGAGGAGTCCTATCAGTTTGGTTACCTCAGGTGTCCCACCAAAAGAGGGATTTCAAAGAAGAGCCCTACGGAGGGGTGAATGGACAAACCGAACTATGGTTAGTTCCAGCCACTGAGAGGCCTTCCTTGAGGACAGAACTCACGCTGAGGGTCACAATGTGTGTTTATGCCTTCTAAGCGCTCAAGCATGGGCGGGAATCATGGTCCACACTGTTGCTCCTACACTGAACGTTGGGCTCCATGCCAACCACATGTATTCTTGCCATGGGGAAGTAGTAGTTCTGATTTTTTTTTCATCTCTTTCACTGCTGGGCCGTGATTGGAGTTAAGGTCTAGGTTGTGTAGTCTGAAAACCGAGCTTGGGAAGAGATGACGACTTAAGTCCATGACAGGTCCGACGTGCTCAGTGTGGAGCCAGCTCGCTGAGTGTTGGTCGGGAGGTTCAGGCCTAGGCTGCGTCAGACCAGGCATTAGTTTTCAGGGTATATTGTATAATTGGGGGAGAGTCGAGTGCCGTGCAGCTTGATCCTCATTTAGCGTTTCTGGGTAGCCCCAAGGGCAACGTTTTTCTTCAGGAGGGCAGGCAGAGTGCTGCTTTGTGGCTCCGGAATTCCCAAACTGGATGCCCTTTGGGCAAGGAGTGTGAGGACGGAAGAATGAGAATACAAGTTAGGCGTAGGTTTTTCGGGGCGAGGGCACGGCAGACACTATCTGCACATCTGAATCGGGACTTCGGGCATCTGAAGTCAGGGAGGGTTCAGACCTAGGCTCAGGTTGGAGTTTCTGTCCATTATGGTCCTTTCTTGAAGGGGGCAGCAGCATCTCGAGGCCATGGAGGTTTACCCAGGAGGGGAGTTGGGATATGCTCCAAGCCACAAGGATTTTTTCTGATCAACAATTGAGATCTGTTGGATCGCTCCAGGATGTTTCATACGGAACGACAGCAAAGCAGGGATCGAAGGATGGAACCCAGGGCAGACTGCCTCTATTCTAACTGTCTCCCAGTTAATAGACAGTTTTGATATGCTAGCTCTAGGGGAGCAACGGAAGGGGCTGAGTTGAAATGGACTCTACTGCGGATGGGACCTATTGTGGGTTTGTGTGCATAGAGACCCTGGCACGGATCTGTGACACACGGACCCTGAATGCTTCTCCTAACCAGAGGTTATGCGTCATCTCCAAAAGACAAGTTTCCCATGTGGAGACTAGATTTGATCTGATTGGTGCCTCAGGAAAGCCCCACATGCTGATATTGGAAACCAGGCCTCTGATGAGAGATAGCAGGAAACCAAAACAATGGACCCCATTAGGGCCTAGGGCCCTGTCCCGTTCAATCTCCTTCTCTGGGGACATCCATCTACAGTATGAGTGGAGATGGATGCTCAGCTGGTTCCAGGCAGCCCTTGTTTGTCCTGGGCGTTCTATACTATGGGGATGGCCTTGGGGACTTTGGAGGTTTCTCCGAGTTTGTATGATTGTGGTCAATGGAAGGGGCAGAATTCCCGTGGAGTTGAGAGGCACAGACCTGATGTGTGGCTCCAGGGTCCCCAGGCTGGAGGGTGTGGAAGCCAGGAATGTGGGGATAGAAGTCTGAAAACACACACTCGGCTTGTTTTGGGGACGTAGGTATGGCAGTCCCGATCTACAGACCGTGAGGGGAACTCTTTGGGATAGGAAGAAAGAGCGAGTGTGAGGCGCTTATTCAGGCTTTTGTCTCTGGATTTTGTGTCAACGATGGGCGTGGAATGTCGGGGAGGCCTCATGGGCCATGGATGAGTCTTCCTCTCTGTGGATTTGGCCCGATCCCAATTTGGGGGTCAATCTGTGGGATGGGAGGAGTCCTTTCAGTTTGGTTACCTCATTCTAAAGCAGAGCACTGGGGAGGGGCGAATGGACAACACGAACTATGGTTAAAAATTGGGGCCTAGGGGCATGGCAAGCCCAATATGCCATCTCTTGGTCCAGCCACTGAGAGACCTTACTTGGGGACTGGGCTCACGCTGAGGGTCACAATGCGTATTTGTGACCAACGCGGCCCTCAAGCATGGCGGGGTCAAAGGGCCACACTGCTATCAACTACACTGAACGTTGGGCAACACGCCAACCACAAGATTTCTTGCCATGGGGAAGGATTTCTGATTTCTGCCTCATGTTCAACCCTGGGCAGTGTTTGGAGAAAACGTCTAGGTTCTGAAGCCTGAAAACCGAAGTTGGGAAGAGATGACGACCTAAGGCTTCGGCAGGTCCGATGTGTTCAGTGGGAGTCCAGCTGGCTGGGTGTGGGTCGGGAGGTCCAGGCTCAGGCTGTGACAGAAAGGGCATGAGTGCCCAGGGCATCCTGTAGAATTGGGGTACAGTCACATGGAGAAAAGGTTGATCCTCCTTTGGGGCTTCTGGTTAGCCCCAGAGGGTAATGTTTTTTCTTCAGGACGGCAGGCAGAGGGCTGCATTGTAGTACTGGAATTGCCAAACTGGAGGGCTTGTGGGCCAGGAGTTGAGGACAGAAGTCTGAGAACACAAGCAACCTTAGGTTTCTGGGCGAGGGCATGGCAGGTACGCTCTGCAGAGCTGAAACGAGATCTCGTGCATCTGAAATCAGGTGAGGATCTGACGAACGCTCAGGTTGGAGTTTCTGTCCCTTATGGCCCTCTTCATGAAGAGGTGGTGGATCCCGAGGCCATGGAATTTTTCCCACGATGGGAGTTGTGAGATTTTCCAAACCTTAAAGATTCTTCTGCAGGGCGATTGAGACCTGTTGGTTGGCTCCAGGACTTCCCATACGGATCGATTCCGAGTAGGGTTCTAAGGATGGATGGCTGGGAAGCCCGACTCTCATTCCTCTTGTGTCCTAGTGACAAGACAGGTTAGATCTGCTGGATCTGGGGGAGAAACTGAGAGGGTTGAGTTGAAATGGACTCTCTTGTGGATGGGTCCTAATGTGGGTTTGTGTCCATGAGAAACTGGAATGAGGCAGTGGCACAGGGTCCCTGAAGGGTTCTCCTAACCAGAGGCTTTGACACAGCTCCAACGTGCATGATTCCCACGTGGAGACGAGATTTGTTCTGTTGGGTGCCTCAAGAAACAGCCATATGCTGCTATTGGAATCCAGGCCTCTGAGGAGAGATGCCTGGACAACAAAGCAATGGATCCGATTAGGATCTAGGGGCCTGCTCATTCCAATTTACCTCTGGGGACATCTGTCCACGGGTCTAAGTGCAGGTAGATGCTCAGCTGGTGTCAGACCGCCCTTGTTTTTTTCCTGGGCAGTCAAACACTATTGGGATGGCCCCGGGCACTTTGGAGGTTTATCATCCTGTTTCTACGTTGGTGGCCAATGGAATGGGCAGAAATCCCAGGTACAGTCCTCAGGTTTGGCTCCAAGAACCTGTGCCTGTAAGTTTTGTGGGCCATGGCGGTGCGGACACTTGTCTGAAAACACAAACCCGGCTTACGTTTCAGGTCGTAGGTATTGCAGGACTGATCTACAGACCGTGAGGAGAACTCTTCAGGATATGAACAAGGGGGCGAGTGTGAGACGCTTGCTCAAGATTTTGTCTCTGGATATTGTGTCACTGATGGCCGTGGAATGTCCGGGTGGCCTCATGGGCCATGGACGAGTCTTCCTCTCTGGGCATTTGGCCCGATCCCAAGAGTTCGGGGTTATTCTTTGAGATGGGAGGAGTCCGTTTTTTTTTTTTTTTTTTTCACCTCAGGTGTCCCACCAAAAGAGAGTTTCCAGAGCAGAGCCCTGGGGAGGGGCGACTGGACAACCAGAAAGCTGGTTAAAACTTGGGGCCTAGGGGCATGGCAAGCCCATTATGACGTCTAATGGTCCAGCCACTGAGAGGACTTACTAGAGGACAGGACTCACGCTGAGGGTCACAATGCGTGTTTGTGCCCTCTTCGTACTCAAGCATGGGCGGGGCCTCATGGTGAACGCTGGTTTCTCCTACACTGAACGTGGGACAACATGCCAACCACAAGGTTTCTTGCCATAGGGAAGGAGGAGTTCTGATTTCTGCATCACATTCACCCCTTGGCGGGGTGTGGAGTTAAGGTCTATGTCCTGAAGCCTGAGAGGCTAGGTTGGGAATAGATGACGAGCTAAGGCCATGGCGGGTCTGTTGTGCTCAGTGTGCGGTCAGCTGTCTGGGTGTTGGTCAGGAAGTCCGGGCTCAGGCTGTGTCAGACAGTGTATTAGTGCCCAGATTTGTCGATATAATTTGTGTACAGAAGGGTGCCGTGTAGGTCTATCCTCATTTCGGGTGTCTGGGAAGCTCCATAGGGCAACATTTTGCTTTTTATCTGGAGGGCAGGCAGAGTGCTGCCTTGTGGGTCCAGAATTGCCAAACGTGAGGTCTTGGGGGCCAGGAGTGTGAGGACGGACATTGGAGAACAGATGTTTCACATAGGTTTAAGGGCGAGGGCAAGGCCGGCACACTCTGCAGAGCTGCATCGAGATGTCGTGCATCTGAATTCAGGGCGAGGATCAGACGTTGGCTCAGGTTGGAGTTCCTGTCCATGATTTCCCCTTCAGAAAGGGGGTGGGGGCTTCAGAAAGCCATCACGGTTTTCCCACGTTGGGAGTTGTGAGATGCTCCAAAACGCAAGGATTCCTTCTGCAGGACATTTGAGACCTTTTGGATGGGTCCAGGACGTTCCATATGGAACGACGCCAGAGCAGGGTTCTAAGGGCGGAGCCCTGGGCAAGCCGCCTCGCATCTCAATCGTCTCCTAGCGACAAGACAGGTTCTATCTGCTGGCTCTGGCGGAGCAACCGAGAAGCCAGAGTTGAAATGGACTCTCCTGCGGATGGATCCTAATGTGGGTTTGTGTCCATGGAGACCTTGGAAAGGGGTGGTGGCACCGGGCCCTGAAGGATTCTCCTAACCGGAAGTTTTGACACAGTTCCAGCCTGCTATTTTCCCATGTCGGGACAAGATTTGCCTCCGGAAACCCCCGCATGCTGGTATTTGAAAACATGCCTCTGAGGAGAGATGCCTGGAAACCCAAGCAATGGATCCGATTACGGCCTAGGGACCTGTGAGGTTCAATCTACTACCCTGGTGACATCCAACTACGGTATGAGTGGAGGTAGATGCTCAGCTGTTGTCAGACGCCCTTGTTTGTCCCGGGCGGCCTACACAATTGGGATGGCCTCAGGGACTGTGGAGGTTTCTCCTAATTTGGAGGCGTGTGGTCAAGGGAATGGGCAGAATTCCAGTGGAGTGGGCAGGCACAGACCTGATGTGTGGCTCCAGGGGCCCCAGCCTGGAGGGTGTGTGGGCCAGGAGCGTGGGGATAGAAGTCTGAAAACACACTAACGCGGCTTACGTTTGGGGACATAAGTATGGCAGGCCCGATCTACAGGCCCTGAGGAGAACTCTTCGGGATATGAAGAAAGAGTGAGTGTGAGGCATTTATTCAGGCTTTTGTCTCTGGATTTTGTGTCAACAATGGCCGTGGAATGTCGAGGAGGCCTCATGGGCCATGGACAAGTCTTCCTCTCTGTGGATTTGGCACGTACCCAATTGTTTTGGGTCCATCATGGGGATGGGAGGAGTCCTATCAGTTTGGTTACCTCAGGTGTCCCACCAAAAGAGGGATTTCAAAGAAGAGCCCTACGGAGGGGTGAATGGACAAACCGAACTATGGTTAGTTCCAGCCACTGAGAGGCCTTCCTTGAGGACAGAACTCACGCTGAGGGTCACAATGTGTGTTTATGCCTTCTAAGCGCTCAAGCATGGGCGGGGGAATCATGGTCCACACTGTTGCTCCTACACTGAACGTTGGGCTCCATGCCAACCACATGTACTTGCCATGGGGAAGTAGTAGTTCTGATTTTTTTTTTTTCATCTCTTTCACTGCTGGGCCGTGATTGGAGTTAAGGTCTAGGTTGTGTAGTCTGAAAACCGAGCTTGGGAAGAGATGACGACGTGCTCAGTGTGGAGCCAGCTCGCTGAGTGTTGGTCGGGAGGTTCAGGCCTAGGCTGCGTCAGACCAGGCATTAGTTTTCAGGGTATATTGTATAATTGGGGGAGAGTCGAGTGCCGTGCAGCTTGATCCTCATTTAGCGTTTCTGGGTAGCCCCAAGGGCAACGTTTTTCTTCAGGAGGGCAGGCAGAGTGCTGCTTTGTGGCTCCGGAATTCCCAAACTGGATGCCCTTTGGGCAAGGAGTGTGAGGACGGAAGAATGAGAATACAAGTTAGGCGTAGGTTTCGGGGCGAGGGCACGGCAGACACTATCTGCACATCTGAATCGGGACTTCGGGCATCTGAAGTCAGGGAGGGTTCAGACCTAGGCTCAGGTTGGAGTTTCTGTCCATTATGGTCCTTTCTTGAAGGGGGCAGCATCTCGAGGCCATGGAGGTTTACCCAGGAGGGGAGTTGGGATATGCTCCAAGCCACAAGGATTTTTTCTGATCAACAATTGAGATCTGTTGGATCGCTCCAGGATGTTTCATACGGAACGACAGCAAAGCAGGGATCGAAGGATGGAACCCAGGGCAGACTGCCTCTATTCTAACTGTCTCCCAGTTAATAGACAGTTTTGATATGCTAGCTCTAGGGGAGCAACGGAAGGGGCTGAGTTGAAATGGACTCTACTGCGGATGGGACCTATTGTGGGTTTGTGTGCATAGAGACCCTGGCACGGATCTGTGACACACGGACCCTGAATGCTTCTCCTAACCAGAGGTTATGCGTCATCTCCAAAAGACAAGTTTCCCATGTGGAGACTAGATTTGATCTGATTGGTGCCTCAGGAAAGCCCCACATGCTGATATTGGAAACCAGGCCTCTGATGAGAGATAGCAGGAAACCAAAACAATGGACCCCATTAGGGCCTAGGGCCCTGTCCCGTTCAATCTCCTTCTCTGGGGACATCCATCTACAGTATGAGTGGAGATGGATGCTCAGCTGGTTCCAGGCAGCCCTTGTTTGTCCTGGGCGTTCTATACTATGGGGATGGCCTTGGGGACTTTGGAGGTTTCTCCGAGTTTGTATGATTGTGGTCAATGGAAGGGGCAGAATTCCCGTGGAGTTGAGAGGCACAGACCTGATGTGTGGCTCCAGGGTCCCCAGGCTGGAGGGTGTGGAAGCCAGGAATGTGGGGATAGAAGTCTGAAAACACACACTCGGCTTGTTTTGGGGACGTAGGTATGGCAGTCCCGATCTACAGACCGTGAGGGGAACTCTTTGGGATAGGAAGAAAGAGCGAGTGTGAGGCGCTTATTCAGGCTTTTGTCTCTGGATTTTGTGTCAACGATGGGCGTGGAATGTCGGGGAGGCCTCATGGGCCATGGATGAGTCTTCCTCTCTGTGGATTTGGCCCGATCCCAATTTGGGGGTCAATCTGTGGGATGGGAGGAGTCCTTTCAGTTTGGTTACCTCATTCTAAAGCAGAGCACTGGGGAGGGGCGAATGGACAACACGAACTATGGTTAAAAATTGGGGCCTAGGGGCATGGCAAGCCCAATATGCCATCTCTTGGTCCAGCCACTGAGAGACCTTACTTGGGGACTGGGCTCACGCTGAGGGTCACAATGCGTATTTGTGACCAACGCGGCCCTCAAGCATGGCGGGGTCAAAGGGCCACACTGCTATCAACTACACTGAACGTTGGGCAACACGCCAACCACAAGATTTCTTGCCATGGGGAAGGATTTCTGATTTCTGCCTCATGTTCAACCCTGGGCAGTGTTTGGAGAAAACGTCTAGGTTCTGAAGCCTGAAAACCGAAGTTGGGAAGAGATGACGACCTAAGGCTTCGGCAGGTCCGATGTGTTCAGTGGGAGTCCAGCTGGCTGGGTGTGGGTCGGGAGGTCCAGGCTCAGGCTGTGACAGAAAGGGCATGAGTGCCCAGGGCATCCTGTAGAATTGGGGTACAGTCACATGGAGAAAAGGTTGATCCTCCTTTGGGGCTTTCTGGTTAGCCCCAGAGGGTAATGTTTTTTCTTCAGGACGGCAGGCAGAGGGCTGCATTGTAGTACTGGAATTGCCAAACTGGAGGGCTTGTGGGCCAGGAGTTGAGGACAGAAGTCTGAGAACACAAGCAACCTTAGGTTTCTGGGCGAGGGCATGGCAGGTACGCTCTGCAGAGCTGAAACGAGATCTCGTGCATCTGAAATCAGGTGAGGATCTGACGAACGCTCAGGTTGGAGTTTCTGTCCCTTATGGCCCTCTTCATGAAGAGGTGGTGGATCCCGAGGCCATGGAATTTTTCCCACGATGGGAGTTGTGAGATTTTCCAAACCTTAAAGATTCTTCTGCAGGGCGATTGAGACCTGTTGGTTGGCTCCAGGACTTCCCATACGGATCGATTCCGAGTAGGGTTCTAAGGATGGATGGCTGGGAAGCCCGACTCTCATTCCTCTTGTGTCCTAGTGACAAGACAGGTTAGATCTGCTGGATCTGGGGGAGAAACTGAGAGGGTTGAGTTGAAATGGACTCTCTTGTGGATGGGTCCTAATGTGGGTTTGTGTCCATGGAGAACTTGGAATGAGGCAGTGGCACAGGGTCCCTGAAGGGTTCTCCTAACCAGAGGCTTTGACACAGCTCCAACGTGCATGATTCCCACGTGGAGACGAGATTTGTTCTGTTGGGTGCCTCAAGAAACAGCCATATGCTGCTATTGGAATCCAGGCCTCTGAGGAGAGATGCCTGGACAACAAAGCAATGGATCCGATTAGGATCTAGGGGCCTGCTCATTCCAATTTACCTCTGGGGACATCTGTCCACGGGTCTAAGTGCAGGTAGATGCTCAGCTGGTGTCAGACCGCCCCTTTTTTTCCTGGGCAGTCAAACACTATTGGGATGGCCCCGGGCACTTTGGAGGTTTATCATCCTGTTTCTACGTTGGTGGCCAATGGAATGGGCAGAAATCCCAGGTACAGTCCTCAGGTTTGGCTCCAAGAACCTGTGCCTGTAAGTTTTGTGGGCCATGGCGGTGCGGACACTTGTCTGAAAACACAAACCCGGCTTACGTTTCAGGTCGTAGGTATTGCAGGACTGATCTACAGACCGTGAGGAGAACTCTTCAGGATATGAACAAGGGGGCGAGTGTGAGACGCTTGCTCAAGATTTTGTCTCTGGATATTGTGTCACTGATGGCCGTGGAATGTCCGGGTGGCCTCATGGGCCATGGACGAGTCTTCCTCTCTGGGCATTTGGCCCGATCCCAAGAGTTCGGGGTTATTCTTTGAGATGGGAGGAGTCCGTTTTTTTTTTTTTGTTTTTCACCTCAGGTGTCCCACCAAAAGAGAGTTTCCAGAGCAGAGCCCTGGGGAGGGGCGACTGGACAACCAGAAAGCTGGTTAAAACTTGGGGCCTAGGGGCATGGCAAGCCCATTATGACGTCTAATGGTCCAGCCACTGAGAGGACTTACTAGAGGACAGGACTCACGCTGAGGGTCACAATGCGTGTTTGTGCCCTCTTCGTACTCAAGCATGGGCGGGGGCCTCATGGTGAACGCTGGTTTCTCCTACACTGAACGTGGGACAACATGCCAACCACAAGGTTTCTTGCCATAGGGAAGGAGGAGTTCTGATTTCTGCATCACATTCACCCCTTGGCGGGGTGTGGAGTTAAGGTCTATGTCCTGAAGCCTGAGAGGCTAGGTTGGGAATAGATGACGAGCTAAGGCCATGGCGGGTCTGTTGTGCTCAGTGTGCGGTCAGCTGTCTGGGTGTTGGTCAGGAAGTCCGGGCTCAGGCTGTGTCAGACAGTGTATTAGTGCCCAGATTTGTCGATATAATTTGTGTACAGAAGGGTGCCGTGTAGGTCTATCCTCATTTCGGGTGTCTGGGAAGCTCCATAGGGCAACATTTTGCTTTTTATCTGGAGGGCAGGCAGAGTGCTGCCTTGTGGGTCCAGAATTGCCAAACGTGAGGTCTTGGGGGCCAGGAGTGTGAGGACGGACATTGGAGAACAGATGTTTCACATAGGTTTAAGGGCGAGGGCAAGGCCGGCACACTCTGCAGAGCTGCATCGAGATGTCGTGCATCTGAATTCAGGGCGAGGATCAGACGTTGGCTCAGGTTGGAGTTCCTGTCCATGATTTCCCCTTCAGAAAGGGGGTGGGGGCTTCAGAAAGCCATCACGGTTTTCCCACGTTGGGAGTTGTGAGATGCTCCAAAACGCAAGGATTCCTTCTGCAGGACATTTGAGACCTTTTGGATGGGTCCAGGACGTTCCATATGGAACGACGCCAGAGCAGGGTTCTAAGGGCGGAGCCCTGGGCAAGCCGCCTCGCATCTCAATCGTCTCCTAGCGACAAGACAGGTTCTATCTGCTGGCTCTGGCGGAGCAACCGAGAAGCCAGAGTTGAAATGGACTCTCCTGCGGATGGATCCTAATGTGGGTTTGTGTCCATGGAGACCTTGGAAAGGGGTGGTGGCACCGGGCCCTGAAGGATTCTCCTAACCGGAAGTTTTGACACAGTTCCAGCCTGCTATTTTCCCATGTCGGGACAAGATTTGCCTCCGGAAACCCCCGCATGCTGGTATTTGAAAACATGCCTCTGAGGAGAGATGCCTGGAAACCCAAGCAATGGATCCGATTACGGCCTAGGGACCTGTGAGGTTCAATCTACTACCCTGGTGACATCCAACTACGGTATGAGTGGAGGTAGATGCTCAGCTGTTGTCAGACGCCCTTGTTTGTCCCGGGCGGCCTACACAATTGGGATGGCCTCAGGGACTGTGGAGGTTTCTCCTAATTTGGAGGCGTGTGGTCAAGGGAATGGGCAGAATTCCAGTGGAGTGGGCAGGCACAGACCTGATGTGTGGCTCCAGGGGCCCCAGCCTGGAGGGTGTGTGGGCCAGGAGCGTGGGGATAGAAGTCTGAAAACACTAACGCGGCTTACGTTTGGGGACATAAGTATGGCAGGCCCGATCTACAGGCCCTGAGGAGAACTCTTCGGGATATGAAGAAAGAGTGAGTGTGAGGCATTTATTCAGGCTTTTGTCTCTGGATTTTGTGTCAACAATGGCCGTGGAATGTCGAGGAGGCCTCATGGGCCATGGACAAGTCTTCCTCTCTGTGGATTTGGCACGTACCCAATTGTTTTGGGTCCATCATGGGGATGGGAGGAGTCCTATCAGTTTGGTTACCTCAGGTGTCCCACCAAAAGAGGGATTTCAAAGAAGAGCCCTACGGAGGGGTGAATGGACAAACCGAACTATGGTTAGTTCCAGCCACTGAGAGGCCTTCCTTGAGGACAGAACTCACGCTGAGGGTCACAATGTGTGTTTTTATGCCTTCTAAGCGCTCAAGCATGGGCGGGAATCATGGTCCACACTGTTGCTCCTACACTGAACGTTGGGCTCCATGCCAACCACATGTATTCTTGCCATGGGGAAGTAGTAGTTCTGATTTTTTTTTTTCATCTCTTTCACCGCTGGGCCGTGATTGGAGTTAAGGTCTAGGTTGTGTAGTCTGAAAACCGAGCTTGGGAAGAGATGACGACTTAAGTCCATGACAGGTCCGACGTGCTCAGTGTGGAGCCAGCTCGCTGAGTGTTGGTCGGGAGGTTCAGGCCTAGGCTGCGTCAGACCAGGCATTAGTTTTCAGGGTATATTGTATAATTGGGGGAGAGTCGAGTGCCGTGCAGCTTGATCCTCATTTAGCGTTTCTGGGTAGCCCCAAGGGCAACGTTTTTCTTCAGGAGGGCAGGCAGAGTGCTGCTTTGTGGCTCCGGAATTCCCAAACTGGATGCCCTTTGGGCAAGGAGTGTGAGGACGGAAGAATGAGAATACAAGTTAGGCGTAGGTTTCGGGGCGAGGGCACGGCAGACACTATCTGCACATCTGAATCGGGACTTCGGGCATCTGAAGTCAGGGAGGGTTCAGACCTAGGCTCAGGTTGGAGTTTCTGTCCATTATGGTCCTTTCTTGAAGGGGGCAGCATCTCGAGGCCATGGAGGTTTACCCAGGAGGGGAGTTGGGATATGCTCCAAGCCACAAGGATTTTTTCTGATCAACAATTGAGATCTGTTGGATCGCTCCAGGATGTTTCATACGGAACGACAGCAAAGCAGGGATCGAAGGATGGAACCCAGGGCAGACTGCCTCTATTCTAACTGTCTCCCAGTTAATAGACAGTTTTGATATGCTAGCTCTAGGGGAGCAACGGAAGGGGCTGAGTTGAAATGGACTCTACTGCGGATGGGACCTATTGTGGGTTTGTGTGCATAGAGACCCTGGCACGGATCTGTGACACACGGACCCTGAATGCTTCTCCTAACCAGAGGTTATGCGTCATCTCCAAAAGACAAGTTTCCCATGTGGAGACTAGATTTGATCTGATTGGTGCCTCAGGAAAGCCCCACATGCTGATATTGGAAACCAGGCCTCTGATGAGAGATAGCAGGAAACCAAAACAATGGACCCCATTAGGGCCTAGGGCCCTGTCCCGTTCAATCTCCTTCTCTGGGGACATCCATCTACAGTATGAGTGGAGATGGATGCTCAGCTGGTTCCAGGCAGCCCTTGTTTGTCCTGGGCGTTCTATACTATGGGGATGGCCTTGGGGACTTTGGAGGTTTCTCCGAGTTTGTATGATTGTGGTCAATGGAAGGGGCAGAATTCCCGTGGAGTTGAGAGGCACAGACCTGATGTGTGGCTCCAGGGTCCCCAGGCTGGAGGGTGTGGAAGCCAGGAATGTGGGGATAGAAGTCTGAAAACACACACTCGGCTTGTTTTGGGGACGTAGGTATGGCAGTCCCCCGATCTACAGACCGTGAGGGGAACTCTTTGGGATAGGAAGAAAGAGCGAGCGAGTGTGAGGCGCTTATTCAGGCTTTTGTCTCTGGATTTTGTGTCAACGATGGGCGTGGAATGTCGGGGAGGCCTCATGGGCCATGGATGAGTCTTCCTCTCTGTGGATTTGGCCCGATCCCAATTTGGGGGTCAATCTGTGGGATGGGAGGAGTCCTTTCAGTTTGGTTACCTCATTCTAAAGCAGAGCAGCACTGGGGAGGGGCGAATGGACAACACGAACTATGGTTAAAAATTGGGGCCTAGGGGCATGGCAAGCCCAATATGCCATCTCTTGGTCCAGCCACTGAGAGACCTTACTTGGGGACTGGGCTCACGCTGAGGGTCACAATGCGTATTTGTGACCAACGCGGCCCTCAAGCATGGCGGGGTCAAAGGGCCACACTGCTATCAACTACACTGAACGTTGGGCAACACGCCAACCACAAGATTTCTTGCCATGGGGAAGGATTTCTGATTTCTGCCTCATGTTCAACCCTGGGCAGTGTTTGGAGAAAACGTCTAGGTTCTGAAGCCTGAAAACCGAAGTTGGGAAGAGATGACGACCTAAGGCTTCGGCAGGTCCGATGTGTTCAGTGGGAGTCCAGCTGGCTGGGTGTGGGTCGGGAGGTCCAGGCTCAGGCTGTGACAGAAAGGGCATGAGTGCCCAGGGCATCCTGTAGAATTGGGGTACAGTCACATGGAGAAAAGGTTGATCCTCCTTTGGGGCTTCTGGTTAGCCCCAGAGGGTAATGTTTTTTCTTCAGGACGGCAGGCAGAGGGCTGCATTGTAGTACTGGAATTGCCAAACTGGAGGGCTTGTGGGCCAGGAGTTGAGGACAGAAGTCTGAGAACACAAGCAACCTTAGGTTTCTGGGCGAGGGCATGGCAGGTACGCTCTGCAGAGCTGAAACGAGATCTCGTGCATCTGAAATCAGGTGAGGATCTGACGAACGCTCAGGTTGGAGTTTCTGTCCCTTATGGCCCTCTTCATGAAGAGGTGGTGGATCCCGAGGCCATGGAATTTTTCCCACGATGGGAGTTGTGAGATTTTCCAAACCTTAAAGATTCTTCTGCAGGGCGATTGAGACCTGTTGGTTGGCTCCAGGACTTCCCATACGGATCGATTCCGAGTAGGGTTCTAAGGATGGATGGCTGGGAAGCCCGACTCTCATTCCTCTTGTGTCCTAGTGACAAGACAGGTTAGATCTGCTGGATCTGGGGGAGAAAACTGAGAGGGTTGAGTTGAAATGGACTCTCTTGTGGATGGGTCCTAATGTGGGTTTGTGTCCATGGAGAACTTGGAATGAGGCAGTGGCACAGGGTCCCTGAAGGGTTCTCCTAACCAGAGGCTTTGACACAGCTCCAACGTGCATGATTCCCACGTGGAGACGAGATTTGTTCTGTTGGGTGCCTCAAGAAACAGCCATATGCTGCTATTGGAATCCAGGCCTCTGAGGAGAGATGCCTGGACAACAAAGCAATGGATCCGATTAGGATCTAGGGGCCTGCTCATTCCAATTTACCTCTGGGGACATCTGTCCACGGGTCTAAGTGCAGGTAGATGCTCAGCTGGTGTCAGACCGCCCTTGTTTTTTTCCTGGGCAGTCAAACACTATTGGGATGGCCCCGGGCACTTTGGAGGTTTATCATCCTGTTTCTACGTTGGTGGCCAATGGAATGGGCAGAAATCCCAGGTACAGTCCTCAGGTTTGGCTCCAAGAACCTGTGCCTGTAAGTTTTGTGGGCCATGGCGGTGCGGACACTTGTCTGAAAACACAAACCCGGCTTACGTTTCAGGTCGTAGGTATTGCAGGACTGATCTACAGACCGTGAGGAGAACTCTTCAGGATATGAACAAGGGGGCGAGTGTGAGACGCTTGCTCAAGATTTTGTCTCTGGATATTGTGTCACTGATGGCCGTGGAATGTCCGGGTGGCCTCATGGGCCATGGACGAGTCTTCCTCTCTGGGCATTTGGCCCGATCCCAAGAGTTCGGGGTTATTCTTTGAGATGGGAGGAGTCCTTTTTTTTTTTTGTTTTCACCTCAGGTGTCCCACCAAAAGAGAGTTTCCAGAGCAGAGCCCTGGGGAGGGGCGACTGGACAACCAGAAAGCTGGTTAAAAACTTGGGGCCTAGGGGCATGGCAAGCCCATTATGACGTCTAATGGTCCAGCCACTGAGAGGACTTACTAGAGGACAGGACTCACGCTGAGGGTCACAATGCGTGTTTGTGCCCTCTTCGTACTCAAGCATGGGCGGGGCCTCATGGTGAACGCTGGTTTCTCCTACACTGAACGTGGGACAACATGCCAACCACAAGGTTTCTTGCCATAGGGAAGGAGGAGTTCTGATTTCTGCATCACATTCACCCCTTGGCGGGGTGTGGAGTTAAGGTCTATGTCCTGAAGCCTGAGAGGCTAGGTTGGGAATAGATGACGAGCTAAGGCCATGGCGGGTCTGTTGTGCTCAGTGTGCGGTCAGCTGTCTGGGTGTTGGTCAGGAAGTCCGGGCTCAGGCTGTGTCAGACAGTGTATTAGTGCCCAGATTTGTCGATATAATTTGTGTACAGAAGGGTGCCGTGTAGGTCTATCCTCATTTCGGGTGTCTGGGAAGCTCCATAGGGCAACATTTTGCTTTTTATCTGGAGGGCAGGCAGAGTGCTGCCTTGTGGGTCCAGAATTGCCAAACGTGAGGTCTTGGGGGCCAGGAGTGTGAGGACGGACATTGGAGAACAGATGTTTCACATAGGTTTAAGGGCGAGGGCAAGGCCGGCACACTCTGCAGAGCTGCATCGAGATGTCGTGCATCTGAATTCAGGGCGAGGATCAGACGTTGGCTCAGGTTGGAGTTCCTGTCCATGATTTCCCCTTCAGAAAGGGGGTGGGGGCTTCAGAAAGCCATCACGGTTTTCCCACGTTGGGAGTTGTGAGATGCTCCAAAACGCAAGGATTCCTTCTGCAGGACATTTGAGACCTTTTGGATGGGTCCAGGACGTTCCATATGGAACGACGCCAGAGCAGGGTTCTAAGGGCGGAGCCCTGGGCAAGCCGCCTCGCATCTCAATCGTCTCCTAGCGACAAGACAGGTTCTATCTGCTGGCTCTGGCGGAGCAACCGAGAAGCCAGAGTTGAAATGGACTCTCCTGCGGATGGATCCTAATGTGGGTTTGTGTCCATGGAGACCTTGGAAAGGGGTGGTGGCACCGGGCCCTGAAGGATTCTCCTAACCGGAAGTTTTGACACAGTTCCAGCCTGCTATTTTCCCATGTCGGGACAAGATTTGCCTCCGGAAACCCCCGCATGCTGGTATTTGAAAACATGCCTCTGAGGAGAGATGCCTGGAAACCCAAGCAATGGATCCGATTACGGCCTAGGGACCTGTGAGGTTCAATCTACTACCCTGGTGACATCCAACTACGGTATGAGTGGAGGTAGATGCTCAGCTGTTGTCAGACGCCCTTGTTTGTCCCGGGCGGCCTACACAATTGGGATGGCCTCAGGGACTGTGGAGGTTTCTCCTAATTTGGAGGCGTGTGGTCAAGGGAATGGGCAGAATTCCAGTGGAGTGGGCAGGCACAGACCTGATGTGTGGCTCCAGGGGCCCCAGCCTGGAGGGTGTGTGGGCCAGGAGCGTGGGGATAGAAGTCTGAAAACACTAACGCGGCTTACGTTTGGGGACATAAGTATGGCAGGCCCGATCTACAGGCCCTGAGGAGAACTCTTTCGGGATATGAAGAAAGAGTGAGTGTGAGGCATTTATTCAGGCTTTTGTCTCTGGATTTTGTGTCAACAATGGCCGTGGAATGTCGAGGAGGCCTCATGGGCCATGGACAAGTCTTCCTCTCTGTGGATTTGGCACGTACCCAATTGTTTTGGGTCCATCATGGGGATGGGAGGAGTCCTATCAGTTTGGTTACCTCAGGTGTCCCACCAAAAGAGGGATTTCAAAGAAGAGCCCTACGGAGGGGTGAATGGACAAACCGAACTATGGTTAGTTCCAGCCACTGAGAGGCCTTCCTTGAGGACAGAACTCACGCTGAGGGTCACAATGTGTGTTTATGCCTTCTAAGCGCTCAAGCATGGGCGGGAATCATGGTCCACACTGTTGCTCCTACACTGAACGTTGGGCTCCATGCCAACCACATGTATTCTTGCCATGGGGAAGTAGTAGTTCTGATTTTTTTTTTCATCTCTTTCACCGCTGGGCCGTGATTGGAGTTAAGGTCTAGGTTGTGTAGTCTGAAAACCGAGCTTGGGAAGAGATGACGACTTAAGTCCATGACAGGTCCGACGTGCTCAGTGTGGAGCCAGCTCGCTGAGTGTTGGTCGGGAGGTTCAGGCCTAGGCTGCGTCAGACCAGGCATTAGTTTTCAGGGTATATTGTATAATTGGGGGAGAGTCGAGTGCCGTGCAGCTTGATCCTCATTTAGCGTTTCTGGGTAGCCCCAAGGGCAACGTTTTTCTTCAGGAGGGCAGGCAGAGTGCTGCTTTGTGGCTCCGGAATTCCCAAACTGGATGCCCTTTGGGCAAGGAGTGTGAGGACGGAAGAATGAGAATAGAATACAAGTTAGGCGTAGGTTTCGGGGCGAGGGCACGGCAGACACTATCTGCACATCTGAATCGGGACTTCGGGCATCTGAAGTCAGGGAGGGTTCAGACCTAGGCTCAGGTTGGAGTTTCTGTCCATTATGGTCCTTTCTTGAAGGGGGCAGCATCTCGAGGCCATGGAGGTTTACCCAGGAGGGGAGTTGGGATATGCTCCAAGCCACAAGGATTTTTTCTGATCAACAATTGAGATCTGTTGGATCGCTCCAGGATGTTTCATACGGAACGACAGCAAAGCAGGGATCGAAGGATGGAACCCAGGGCAGACTGCCTCTATTCTAACTGTCTCCCAGTTAATAGACAGTTTTGATATGCTAGCTCTAGGGGAGCAACGGAAGGGGCTGAGTTGAAATGGACTCTACTGCGGATGGGACCTATTGTGGGTTTGTGTGCATAGAGACCCTGGCACGGATCTGTGACACACACGGACCCTGAATGCTTCTCCTAACCAGAGGTTATGCGTCATCTCCAAAAGACAAGTTTCCCATGTGGAGACTAGATTTGATCTGATTGGTGCCTCAGGAAAGCCCCACATGCTGATATTGGAAACCAGGCCTCTGATGAGAGATAGCAGGAAACCAAAACAATGGACCCCATTAGGGCCTAGGGCCCTGTCCCGTTCAATCTCCTTCTCTGGGGACATCCATCTACAGTATGAGTGGAGATGGATGCTCAGCTGGTTCCAGGCAGCCCTTGTTTGTCCTGGGCGTTCTATACTATGGGGATGGCCTTGGGGACTTTGGAGGTTTCTCCGAGTTTGTATGATTGTGGTCAATGGAAGGGGCAGAATTCCCGTGGAGTTGAGAGGCACAGACCTGATGTGTGGCTCCAGGGTCCCCAGGCTGGAGGGTGTGGAAGCCCAGGAATGTGGGGATAGAAGTCTGAAAACACACACTCGGCTTGTTTTGGGGACGTAGGTATGGCAGTCCCGATCTACAGACCGTGAGGGGAACTCTTTGGGATAGGAAGAAAGAGCGAGTGTGAGGCGCTTATTCAGGCTTTTGTCTCTGGATTTTGTGTCAACGATGGGCGTGGAATGTCGGGGAGGCCTCATGGGCCATGGATGAGTCTTCCTCTCTGTGGATTTGGCCCGATCCCAATTTGGGGGTCAATCTGTGGGATGGGAGGAGTCCTTTCAGTTTGGTTACCTCATTCTAAAGCAGAGCACTGGGGAGGGGCGAATGGACAACACGAACTATGGTTAAAAATTGGGGCCTAGGGGCATGGCAAGCCCAATATGCCATCTCTTGGTCCAGCCACTGAGAGACCTTACTTGGGGACTGGGCTCACGCTGAGGGTCACAATGCGTATTTGTGACCAACGCGGCCCTCAAGCATGGCGGGGTCAAAGGGCCACACTGCTATCAACTACACTGAACGTTGGGCAACACGCCAACCACAAGATTTCTTGCCATGGGGAAGGATTTCTGATTTCTGCCTCATGTTCAACCCTGGGCAGTGTTTGGAGAAAACGTCTAGGTTCTGAAGCCTGAAAACCGAAGTTGGGAAGAGATGACGACCTAAGGCTTCGGCAGGTCCGATGTGTTCAGTGGGAGTCCAGCTGGCTGGGTGTGGGTCGGGAGGTCCAGGCTCAGGCTGTGACAGAAAGGGCATGAGTGCCCAGGGCATCCTGTAGAATTGGGGTACAGTCACATGGAGAAAAGGTTGATCCTCCTTTGGGGCTTCTGGTTAGCCCCAGAGGGTAATGTTTTTTCTTCAGGACGGCAGGCAGAGGGCTGCATTGTAGTACTGGAATTGCCAAACTGGAGGGCTTGTGGGCCAGGAGTTGAGGACAGAAGTCTGAGAACACAAGCAACCTTAGGTTTCTGGGCGAGGGCATGGCAGGTACGCTCTGCAGAGCTGAAACGAGATCTCGTGCATCTGAAATCAGGTGAGGATCTGACGAACGCTCAGGTTGGAGTTTTTTCTTTCTGTCCCTTATGGCCCTCTTCATGAAGAGGTGGTGGATCCCGAGGCCATGGAATTTTTCCCACGATGGGAGTTGTGAGATTTTCCAAACCTTAAAGATTCTTCTGCAGGGCGATTGAGACCTGTTGGTTGGCTCCAGGACTTCCCATACGGATCGATTCCGAGTAGGGTTCTAAGGATGGATGGCTGGGAAGCCCGACTCTCATTCCTCTTGTGTCCTAGTGACAAGACAGGTTAGATCTGCTGGATCTGGGGGAGAAACTGAGAGGGTTGAGTTGAAATGGACTCTCTTGTGGATGGGTCCTAATGTGGGTTTGTGTCCATGGAGAACTTGGAATGAGGCAGTGGCACAGGGTCCCTGAAGGGTTCTCCTAACCAGAGGCTTTGACACAGCTCCAACGTGCATGATTCCCACGTGGAGACGAGATTTGTTCTGTTGGGTGCCTCAAGAAACAGCCATATGCTGCTATTGGAATCCAGGCCTCTGAGGAGAGATGCCTGGGACAACAAAAGCAATGGATCCGATTAGGATCTAGGGGCCTGCTCATTCCAATTTACCTCTGGGGACATCTGTCCACGGGTCTAAGTGCAGGTAGATGCTCAGCTGGTGTCAGACCGCCCTTGTTTTTCCTGGGCAGTCAAACACTATTGGGATGGCCCCGGGCACTTTGGAGGTTTATCATCCTGTTTCTACGTTGGTGGCCAATGGAATGGGCAGAAATCCCAGGTACAGTCCTCAGGTTTGGCTCCAAGAACCTGTGCCTGTAAGTTTTGTGGGCCATGGCGGTGCGGACACTTGTCTGAAAACACAAACCCGGCTTACGTTTCAGGTCGTAGGTATTGCAGGACTGATCTACAGACCGTGAGGAGAACTCTTCAGGATATGAACAAGGGGGCGAGTGTGAGACGCTTGCTCAAGATTTTGTCTCTGGATATTGTGTCACTGATGGCCGTGGAATGTCCGGGTGGCCTCATGGGCCATGGACGAGTCTTCCTCTCTGGGCATTTGGCCCGATCCCAAGAGTTCGGGGTTTCTTCTTTGAGATGGGAGGAGTCCGTTTTTTTTTTTTTTTCACCTCAGGTGTCCCACCAAAAGAGAGTTTCCAGAGCAGAGCCCTGGGGAGGGGCGACTGGACAACCAGAAAGCTGGTTAAAACTTGGGGCCTAGGGGCATGGCAAGCCCATTATGACGTCTAATGGTCCAGCCACTGAGAGGACTTACTAGAGGACAGGACTCACGCTGAGGGTCACAATGCGTGTTTGTGCCCTCTTCGTACTCAAGCATGGGCGGGGCCTCATGGTGAACGCTGGTTTCTCCTACACTGAACGTGGGACAACATGCCAACCACAAGGTTTCTTGCCATAGGGAAGGAGGAGTTCTGATTTCTGCATCACATTCACCCCTTGGGGGGGGTGTGGAGTTAAGGTCTATGTCCTGAAGCCTGAGAGGCTAGGTTGGGAATAGATGACGAGCTAAGGCCATGGCGGGTCTGTTGTGCTCAGTGTGCGGTCAGCTGTCTGGGTGTTGGTCAGGAAGTCCGGGCTCAGGCTGTGTCAGACAGTGTATTAGTGCCCAGATTTGTCGATATAATTTGTGTACAGAAGGGTGCCGTGTAGGTCTATCCTCATTTCGGGTGTCTGGGAAGCTCCATAGGGCAACATTTTGCTTTTTATCTGGAGGGCAGGCAGAGTGCTGCCTTGTGGGTCCAGAATTGCCAAACGTGAGGTCTTGGGGGCCAGGAGTGTGAGGACGGACATTGGAGAACAGAAGTTTCACATAGGTTTAAGGGCGAGGGCAAGGCCGGCACACTCTGCAGAGCTGCATCGAGATGTCGTGCATCTGAATTCAGGGCGAGGATCAGACGTTGGCTCAGGTTGGAGTTCCTGTCCATGATTTCCCCTTCAGAAAGGGGGGGGGGGGGCTTCAGAAAGCCATCACGGTTTTCCCACGTTGGGAGTTGTGAGATGCTCCAAAACGCAAGGATTCCTTCTGCAGGACATTTGAGACCTTTTGGATGGGTCCAGGACGTTCCATATGGAACGACGCCAGAGCAGGGTTCTAAGGGCGGAGCCCTGGGCAAGCCGCCTCGCATCTCAATCGTCTCCTAGCGACAAGACAGGTTCTATCTGCTGGCTCTGGCGGAGCAACCGAGAAGCCAGAGTTGAAATGGACTCTCCTGCGGATGGATCCTAATGTGGGTTTGTGTCCATGGAGACCTTGGAAAGGGGTGGTGGTGGCACCGGGCCCTGAAGGATTCTCCTAACCGGAAGTTTTGACACAGTTCCAGCCTGCTATTTTCCCATGTCGGGACAAGATTTGCCTCCGGAAACCCCCCGCATGCTGGTATTTGAAAACATGCCTCTGAGGAGAGATGCCTGGAAACCCAAGCAATGGATCCGATTACGGCCTAGGGACCTGTGAGGTTCAATCTACTACCCTGGTGACATCCAACTACGGTATGAGTGGAGGTAGATGCTCAGCTGTTGTCAGACGCCCTTGTTTGTCCCGGGCGGCCTACACAATTGGGATGGCCTCAGGGACTGTGGAGGTTTCTCCTAATTTGGAGGCGTGTGGTCAAGGGAATGGGCAGAATTCCAGTGGAGTGGGCAGGCACAGACCTGATGTGTGGCTCCAGGGGCCCCAGCCTGGAGGGTGTGTGGGCCAGGAGCGTGGGGATAGAAGTCTGAAAAAACACTAACGCGGCTTACGTTTGGGGACATAAGTATGGCAGGCCCGATCTACAGGCCCTGAGGAGAACTCTTCGGGATATGAAGAAAGAGTGAGTGTGAGGCATTTATTCAGGCTTTTGTCTCTGGATTTTGTGTCAACAATGGCCGTGGAATGTCGAGGAGGCCTCATGGGCCATGGACAAGTCTTCCTCTCTGTGGATTTGGCACGTACCCAATTGTTTTGGGTCCATCATGGGGATGGGAGGAGTCCTATCAGTTTGGTTACCTCAGGTGTCCCACCAAAAGAGGGATTTCAAAGAAGAGCCCTACGGAGGGGTGAATGGACAAACCGAACTATGGTTAGTTCCAGCCACTGAGAGGCCTTCCTTGAGGACAGAACTCACGCTGAGGGTCACAATGTGTGTTTATGCCTTCTAAGCGCTCAAGCATGGGCGGGAATCATGGTCCACACTGTTGCTCCTACACTGAACGTTGGGCTCCATGCCAACCACATGTATTCTTGCCATGGGGAAGTAGTAGTTTCTGATTTTTTTTTTCATCTCTTTTCACCGCTGGGCCGTGATTGGAGTTAAGGTCTAGGTTGTGTAGTCTGAAAACCGAGCTTGGGAAGAGATGACGACTTAAGTCCATGACAGGTCCGACGTGCTCAGTGTGGAGCCAGCTCGCTGAGTGTTGGTCGGGAGGTTCAGGCCTAGGCTGCGTCAGACCAGGCATTAGTTTTCAGGGTATATTGTATAATTGGGGGAGAGTCGAGTGCCGTGCAGCTTGATCCTCATTTAGCGTTTCTGGGTAGCCCCAAGGGCAACGTTTTTCTTCAGGAGGGCAGGCAGAGTGCTGCTTTGTGGCTCCGGAATTCCCAAACTGGATGCCCTTTGGGCAAGGAGTGTGAGGACGGAAGAATGAGAATACAAGTTAGGCGTAGGTTTCGGGGCGAGGGCACGGCAGACACTCTCTGCACATCTGAATCGGGACTTCGGGCATCTGAAGTCAGGGAGGGTTCAGACCTAGGCTCAGGTTGGAGTTTCTGTCCATTATGGTCCTTTCTTGAAGGGGGCAGCATCTCGAGGCCATGGAGGTTTACCCAGGAGGGGAGTTGGGATATGCTCCAAGCCACAAGGATTTTTTCTGATCAACAATTGAGATCTGTTGGATCGCTCCAGGATGTTTCATACGGAACGACAGCAAAGCAGGGATCGAAGGATGGAACCCAGGGCAGACTGCCTCTATTCTAACTGTCTCCCAGTTAATAGACAGTTTTGATATGCTAGCTCTAGGGGAGCAACGGAAGGGGCTGAGTTGAAATGGACTCTACTGCGGATGGGGACCTATTGTGGGTTTGTGTGCATAGAGACCCTGGCACGGATCTGTGACACACGGACCCTGAATGCTTCTCCTAACCAGAGGTTATGCGTCATCTCCAAAAGACAAGTTTCCCATGTGGAGACTAGATTTGATCTGATTGGTGCCTCAGGAAAGCCCCACATGCTGATATTGGAAACCAGGCCTCTGATGAGAGATAGCAGGAAACCAAAACAATGGACCCCATTAGGGCCTAGGGCCCTGTCCCGTTCAATCTCCTTCTCTGGGGACATCCATCTACAGTATGAGTGGAGATGGATGCTCAGCTGGTTCCAGGCAGCCCTTGTTTGTCCTGGGCGTTCTATACTATGGGGATGGCCTTGGGGACTTTGGAGGTTTCTCCGAGTTTGTATGATTGTGGTCAATGGAAGGGGCAGAATTCCCGTGGAGTTGAGAGGCACAGACCTGATGTGTGGCTCCAGGGTCCCCAGGCTGGAGGGTGTGGAAGCCAGGAATGTGGGGATAGAAGTCTGAAAAACACACACTCGGCTTGTTTTGGGGACGTAGGTATGGCAGTCCCCGATCTACAGACCGTGAGGGGAACTCTTTGGGATAGGAAGAAAGAGCGAGTGTGTGGGCGCTTATTCAGGCTTTTGTCTCTGGATTTTGTGTCAACGATGGGCGTGGAATGTCGGGGAGGCCTCATGGGCCATGGATGAGTCTTCCTCTCTGTGGATTTGGCCCCGATCCCAATTTGGGGGTCAATCTGTGGGATGGGAGGAGTCCTTTCAGTTTGGTTACCTCATTCTAAAGCAGAGCACTGGGGAGGGGCGAATGGACAACACGAACTATGGTTAAAAAATTGGGGCCTAGGGGCATGGCAAGCCCAATATGCCATCTCTTGGTCCAGCCACTGAGAGACCTTACTTGGGGACTGGGCTCACGCTGAGGGTCACAATGCGTATTTGTGACCAACGCGGCCCTCAAGCATGGCGGGGTCAAAGGGCCACACTGCTATCAACTACACTGAACGTTGGGCAACACGCCAACCACAAGATTTCTTGCCATGGGGAAGGATTTCTGATTTCTGCCTCATGTTCAACCCTGGGCAGTGTTTGGAGAAAACGTCTAGGTTCTGAAGCCTGAAAACCGAAGTTGGGAAGAGATGACGACCTAAGGCTTCGGCAGGTCCGATGTGTTCAGTGGGAGTCCAGCTGGCTGGGTGTGGGTCGGGAGGGTCCAGGCTCAGGCTGTGACAGAAAGGGCATGAGTGCCCAGGGCATCCTGTAGAATTGGGGTACAGTCACATGGAGAAAAGGTTGATCCTCCTTTGGGGCTTCTGGTTAGCCCCAGAGGGTAATGTTTTTTCTTCAGGACGGCAGGCAGAGGGCTGCATTGTAGTACTGGAATTGCCAAAATGGAGGGCTTGTGGGCCAGGAGTTGAGGACAGAAGTCTGAGAACACAAGCAACCTTAGGTTTCTGGGCGAGGGCATGGAGGTACGCTCTGCAGAGCTGAAACGAGATCTCGTGCATCTGAAATCAGGTGAGGATCTGACGAACGCTCAGGTTGGAGTTTCTGTCCCTTATGGCCCTCTTCATGAAGAGGTGGTGGATCCCGAGGCCATGGAATTTTTCCCACGATGGGAGTTGTGAGATTTTCCAAACCTTAAAGATTCTTCTGCAGGGCGATTGAGACCTGTTGGTTGGCTCCAGGACTTCCCATACGGATCGATTCCGAGTAGGGTTCTAAGGATGGATGGCTGGGAAGCCCGACTCTCATTCCTCTTGTGTCCTAGTGACAAGACAGGTTAGATCTGCTGGATCTGGGGGAGAAACTGAGAGGGTTGAGTTGAAATGGACTCTCTTGTGGATGGGTCCTAATGTGGGTTTGTGTCCATGGAGAACTTGGAATGAGGCAGTGGCACAGGGTCCCTGAAGGGTTCTCCTAACCAGAGGCTTTGACACAGCTCCAACGTGCATGATTCCCACGTGGAGACGAGATTTGTTCTGTTGGGTGCCTCAAGAAACAGCCATATGCTGCTATTGGAATCCAGGCCTCTGAGGAGAGATGCCTGGACAACAAAGCAATGGATCCGATTAGGATCTAGGGGCCTGCTCATTCCAATTTACCTCTGGGGACATCTGTCCACGGGTCTAAGTGCAGGTAGATGCTCAGCTGGTGTCAGACCGCCCTTGTTTTTCCCTGGGCAGTCAAACACTATTGGGATGGCCCCGGGCACTTGGGAGGTTATCATCATCCTGTTTCTACGTTGGTGGCCAATGGAATGGGCAGAAATCCCCAGGTACAGTCCTCAGGTTTGGCTCCAAGAACCTGTGCCTGTAAGTTTTGTGGGCCATGGCGGTGCGGACACTTGTCTGAAAACACAAACCCGGCTTACGTTTCAGGTCGTAGGTATTGCAGGACTGATCTACAGACCGTGAGGAGAAACTCTTCAGGATATGAACAAGGGGGGCGAGTGTGAGACGCTTGCTCAAGATTTTGTCTCTGGATATTGTGTCACTGATGGCCGTGGAAATGTCCGGGTGGCCTCATGGGCCATGGACGACGAGTCTTCCTCTCTGGGCATTTGGCCCGATCCCAAGAGTTCGGGGTTATTCTTTGAGATGGGGAGGAGTCCGTTTTTTTTTTTTTTTTTTTTTGTTTTCACTCAGGTGTCCCACCAAAAGAGAGTTTCCAGAGCAGAGCCCTGGGGAGGGGCGACTGGACAACCAGAAAGCTGGTTAAAACTTGGGGCCTAGGGGCATGGCAAGCCCATTATGACGTCTAATGGTCCAGCCACTGAGAGGACTTACTAGAGGACAGGACTCACGCTGAGGGTCACAATGCGTGTTTGTGCCCTCTTCGTACTCAAGCATGGGCGGGGGGCCCATCATGGTGAACGCTGGTTTCTCCTACACTGAACGTGGGACAACATGCCAACCACAAGGTTTCTTGCCATAGGGAAGGAGGAGTTCTGATTTCTGCATCACATTCACCCCTTGGCGGGGTGTGGAGTTAAGGTCTATGTCCTGAAGCCTGAGAAGCTAGGTTGGGAATAGATGACGAGCTAAGGCCATGGCGGGTCTGTTGTGCTCAGTGTGCGGTCAGCTGTCTGGGGGTGTTGGTCAGGAAGTCCGGGCTCAGGCTGTGTCAGACAGTGTATTAGTGCCCAGATTTGTCGATATAATTTGTGTACAGAAGGGTGCCGTGTAGGTCTATCCTCATTTCGGGTGTCTGGGAAGCTCCATAGGGCAACATTTTGCTTTTTATCTGGAGGGCAGGCAGAGTGCTGCCTTGTGGGTCCAGAATTGCCAAACGTGAGGTCTTGGGGGGCCAGGAGTGTGAGGACGGACATTGGAGAACAGATGTTTCACATAGGTTTAAGGGCGAGGGCAAGGCCGGCACACTCTGCAGAGAGCTGCATCGAGATGTCGTGCATCTGAATTCAGGGCGAGGATCAGACGTTGGCTCAGGTTGGAGTTCCTGTCCATGATTTCCCCTTCAGAAAGGGGGTGGGGGGCTTCAGAAAGCCATCACGGTTTTCCCACGTTGGGAGTTGTGAGATTGCTCCAAAACGCAAGGATTCCTTCTGCAGGACATTTGAGACCTTTTGGATGGGTCCAGGACGTTCCATATGGAACGACGCCAGAGCAGGGTTTCTAAGGGCGGAGCCCTGGGCAAGCCGCCTCGCATCTCAATCGTCTCCTAGCGACAAGACAGGTTCTATCTGCTGGCTCTGGCGGAGCAACCGAGAAGAGAAGCCAGAGTTGAAATGGACTCTCCTGCGGATGGATCCTAATGTGGGTTTGTGTGTCCATGGAGACCTTGGAAAGGGGTGGTGGCACCGGGGCCCTGAAGGATTCTCCTAACCGGAAGTTTTGACACAGTTCCAGCCTGCTATTTTTCCCATGTCGGGACAAGATTTGCCTCCGGAAAAACCCCCGCATGCTGGTATTTGAAAACATGCCTCTGAGGAGAGATGCCTGGAAACCCAAGCAATGGATCCGATTACGGCCTAGGGACCTGTGAGGTTCAATCTACTACCCTGGTGACATCCAACTACGGTATGAGTGGAGGTAGATGCTCAGCTGTTGTCAGACGCCCTTGTTTTGTCCCGGGCGGCCTACACAATTGGGATGGCCTCAGGGACTGTGGAGGTTTCTCCTAATTTGGAGGCGTGTGGTCAAGGGAATGGGCAGAATTCCAGTGGAGTGGGCAGGCACAGACCTGATGTGTGGCTCCAAGGGGCCCCAAGCCTGGAGGGTGTGTGGGCCAGGAGCGTGGGGATAGAAGTCTGAAAAACACTAACGCGGCTTACGTTTGGGGACATAAGTATGGCAGGCCCGATCTACAGGCCCTGAGGAGAACTCTTCGGGATATATGAAGAAAGAGTGAGTGTGAGGCATTTATTCAGGCTTTTGTCTCTGGATTTTGTGTCAACAATGGCCGGTGGAATGTCGAGGAGGCCTCATGGGCCATGGACAAGTCTTCCTCTCTGTGGATTTGGCACGTACCCAATTGTTTTGGGTCCATCATGGGGATGGGAGGAGTCCTATCAGTTTGGTTACCTCAGGTGTCCCACCAAAAGAGGGATTTCAAAGAAGAGCCCTGCGGAGGGGTGACCTGGACAAACCGAACTATGGTTAGTTCCAGCCAACTGAGAGGGCCTTCCTTGAGGACAGAACTCACGCTGAGGGTCACAATGTGTGTTTATGCCTTCTAAGCGCTCAAGCATGGGCGGGAATCATGGTCCACACTGTTGCTCCTACACTGAACGTTGGGCTCCATGCCAACCACATGTATTCTTGCCATGGGGAAGTAGTAGTTCTGATTTTTTTTTTCTCTTTTCACCGCTGGGCCGTGATTGGAGGTTAAGGTCTAGGTTGTTGTAGTCTGAAAACCGAGCTTGGGAGGAAGAGATGACGACTTAAGTCCATGACAGGTCCGACGTGCCAGTGTGGAGCCCAGCTCGCTGAGTGTTGGGTCGGGAGGGTTCAGGCCTAGGCTGCGTCAGACCAGGCATTAGTTTCAGGGTATATTGTATAATTGGGGGGAGAGTCGAGTGCCGTGCAGCTTGATCCTCATTTAGCGTTTCTGGGTAGCCCCAAGGGCAACGTTTTTCTTCAGGAGGGCAGCAGAGTGCTGCTTTGTGGGGCTCCGGAATTCCCAAACTTGGATGCCCTTTGGGCAAGGAGTGTGGAGGACGGAAGAATGAAGGAATACAAGTTTAGGCCGTAGGGTTTCGGGGCGAGGGCCACGGCAGACAACTACCTCTCTGCAACATCTGAATCGGGACTTCGTGCATCTGAAGTCAGGGAGGGTTCAGCAGACCTAGGTTCAGGTTGGTGTTTCTGTCCATTATGGTCCTTTCTTGAAGGGGGCAGCATCTCGATGCCATGGAGGTTTACCCAGGAGGGGAGTTGGGATATGCTCCAAGCCACAAGGATTTTTTCTGATCAACAATTGAGAATCTGTTGGATCGCCTCCAGGATGTTTCATACGGAACGACAGCAAAGCAGGGATCGAAGGATGGAACCCAGGGCAGACTGGCCTCTATTCTAACTGTCTCCCAGTTAATAGGACAGTTTTGATATGCTAGCTCTAGGGGAGCAACGGAAGGGGGCTGAGTTGAAATGGACTCTAACTGTCCTGGATGGGACCTATTGTGGGTTTTGTGTGCATAGAGACCCTGGCACGGATCTGTGAACACACGGACCCCTGAATGCTTCTCCTAACCAGAGGTTTTGCGTCATCTCCAAAAGACAAGTTTCCCATGTTGAGAACTAGATTTGATCTGATTGGTGCCTCAGGAAAGCCCCACAATGCTGATTTGGAAACCAGGCCTCTGATGAGAGATAGCAGGAAACCCAAAACAATGGACCCCATTAGGGCCTAGGGCCCTGTCCCGTTCCAATCTCCTTTCTCTGGGGACTCCATCTACAGTATGAGTGGAGATGGATGCTCGGCTGGTTCCAGGCAGCCCCTTGTTTGTCCTGGGCGTTCTATACTATGGGGATGGCCTTGGGGACTTTGGAGTTTTCTCTCCGAGTTTGTATGATTGTGGTCAATGGAAGGGGCAGAATTCCCCGTGGAGTTGAGAGGCACAGACCTGATGTGTGGCTCCAGGGTCCCCAGGCTGGAGGGTGTGGAAGCCAGGAATGTGGGATAGAAGTCTGAAAAACACCACTCGGCTTGTTTTGGGGACGTAGGTATGGCAGGTCCCGATCTACGGAGACCGTGAGGGGAACTCGTTGGGATAGGAAGAAAAGAAGCGAGCAATGTGAGGCGCTTATTTCATGGCTTTTGTCTCTGGATTTTGTGTGTCAACGAAAGGGCGTGGAATGTTCGGGGAGGCCTCATTGGGCCATGGGCATGTAGTCTTAGTCGTCTCTCTGTGGATTTGGCCCCGATCCCAATTTGGGGTGTCAATCTGTGGGATGGGAAAAGGTAAGTCCTTTCAGTTTTGGATTACCTCATTCTAAAGCAGAGCACTGGGGTTGGGAGGGGCGAATGGACAACACGAACTATGGTTAAAAAATTGGGGCCTAGGGGCACTGGCAAGCCATAGTGATGCGACACTCTCTGGTCCAGCCACGGTGAGAAGACCTTACTTTGGGGGGGGGGACTGGGCTTCCACGCTGAGGGTCCACAATGCATATTTGTGTGACCAACGCGGTGCCCTCAAGCATGATCGGGGTCAAAGCGTGCACACCATGCTATCAACTACACTGAAGCGTTGGGCAACACGCCACCCAACCACAAGATTTCTGTGCCATGGGGAAGGAATTTCTGATTTCTGCTCATCGTGTTCAAAAAATCAAACAACCCTGGGCAGTGGTTTGGATCAAGAAAACGTCTAGGTTTCTTGAATCCTTTAAAACCGAAGTTGGGAAGAGATAACGACCTAAGGCTTTCAAGGTCCGATTGTTCATTGTTCAAGAGGGGAGTTCCAGACTGGGCTGGGTGTGGCTGTCGGGAGTTCTGTCCAGGTCTCAGGCTGTGACAGAATGAAAGGGCATGAGTGCCCGGGCATCCTGTAGAATTGGGGTACAGTCACATGGAGAAAAGGTTTGATCCTCCTTTTGGGGCTTCCTGGTTAGCCCCAAGTATAGGGTAATGTTTTTTCTTCAGGACGGCAGGCAGAGGGCTGCATTGTAGTATGAGCTGGAGGAATTGCCAAACTGGAGGGCTTGTGGTTCCGACCATATGAGTTGAGGACAGAAGTTCTGAGAACACAAGCAACCTTAGGTTTCTGGGCGAGGGGTCAGTGGCAGGGTACGCTCTGCAGAGCTGTGAAAACGAGATCTCGTGCATCTGAAATCAGGTGAGGATCTGACGAACGCTCAGGTTGGAGGTTTCTGTCCCTTATGGCCCTCTTCTTGAAGAGGTGGTGGATAGGATCCCGAGGCCATTGAACGAATTTTTCCCACGATGGGAGGTTGTGAGATTTCTTCGCCAAACACTAAAGATTCTTCTGCAGGGCGATTGAGACCATGTTTGGTTTGGCTCCAGACTTCCCATACTGGATCGATTCCGAGTAGGGTTCTAAGGGATGGATGAGCTGGGAACCCCGACTCTCATTCCTCTTGTGTCCTAGTGACAAGACAGTTTAGATCTGCTGGATCTGGGGGAGAAACTGAGAGTAAGGTTGATGTTGAAATGGACTCTGCATTGTGGATGGGTCCTATGTGGGTTTGTGTTCCATGGAGAACTTGGAATGAGGCAGTGGCACAGGTCCCTGAAGGGTTCTCCTAACCAGAGGCTTTTGACACAGCTCCAACGTGCATGATTGCCCACGTGGAGACGAGATTTGTTCTGTTGGGTTGCCTCAAGAAACAGCCATATGCTGCTATTGGGATCCAGGCCTCTGAGGAGAGATATGCCTGGACAACAAAGCAATGGATCCGATTAGGATCTGGGGGCCTGGCATCATTCCACATTTACCTCTGGGGAACATCTGTCCATGTATTCTAAGTGCAGGTAGATGCTCAGCTGGTGTCAGAACCGCCCTTGTTTTCTTCTGGTCAGTCAACACGTTATTGGGAGGGCCCAGGGCACTTTGGAGGTTTATCATCCCGTTTCTACGAGCTTATTTGGCCAGATGGAATGGGGGCAGGAATTGCCCCCAGAGTACAGTCCTCAGGTTTGCGCTCTAAGACCTGTGCCTGTAAGGTTTGTTGGTGGCCAGGGCGGTGGGGACAATTGTCTGAAAACACAAACCGGCTTACGTTTTCAGGTCAAATAGGTTATTGCAGGACTGATCTACAGACCGTGAGGAGAACTCTTTCAGGATATGAAACAAGGGGCGAGGTGTGAGACGCTTGCTCAGAGATTTTGTCTCTGGGATATTGTGTCACTGATGGCCGTATAGAATGTCCGGGTTGGCCTCATGGGCCAATGGACGAGTCTTCCTCTCTGGGCATTTTGGCCCGATCCCAAGAGTTCGGGGTTATTTCTTTGAGATGGGAGGAGTCCGTTTTTGATTTGTTTTTTTACCTTCAGGGTGTCCCCACCAAAAGAGAGTTTCCAGAGCGGAGCCCTGGGGAGGGGCGACTGGACAACCAGAAAGCTGGTTAAAAACTTGGGGCCTAGGGGCATGGCAAGCCCATTATGACGTCTAATGGTCAGCCACTGAGAGGACTTACTAGAGGACAGGACTCACGATGAGGGTCCAATGCGTGTTTGTGCCCTTCTTCTTACTCAAGCATGGGCGGGGCCTCATGGTGAAACGATGGTTTCTCCTACCACTGAACGTGGGACAAACATGCCAACCACAAGGTTTCTTGCCATAGGGAAGGAGGAGTTCTGATTTCTGCATCACATTCACCCCTTGGGGGGTGTGTCGGAGTTAAGGTCTATGTCCTGAAGCCTGAGAAGCTAGGGTTGGGAATAGATGACGAGCTAAGGCCATGGCGGGTCTGTTGTGCTCAGTGTGCGGTCAGCTGTCTGGGTGTTGGTCAGGAAGTCCGGGCTCCAGGCTTTTCTGTGTCAGACAGTGTATTAGTGCCCAGATTTGTCGAATTAATTTAGTGTACAGAAGGGTGGCCGTGTAGGTCTATCCTCATTTCGGGTGTCTGGAACGCTTCCAAGAGGGCAACATTTGCTTTTTTAACATCTGGAGGGCAGGCAGAGTGCTGCCTTGCACCTGGGTCCAGAATTGCCAAACGTGAGGTCTTGGGGGCCAGGAGGGTGAGGACGGGACATTGGAAACAGCTCCCCCCCCCAAGTGTCACATAGGAATTTACGGGCGAGGGGCAAGGCCGACACTCTATGCAGAGCTGGCATCGAGATGTCGTGGCATCTGAATTCAGGGCGAGGATCATACCGTTGGGCTCAGTTGGAGTTCCTGTCCATGATTTCCCCTTCAGAAAGGGCGTGGCGGCTTCAGAAAGGCCATCCACGGTTTTCATTCCCCACGTTGGGAAGTTGTGAGATTGCTCCAAAACGCAAGGATTCCTTCTGCAGGACATTTGAGACCTTTTGGATGGGTCCAGGGACGTTTCCATATTGGACGGACGACCAGAGCAGGGTTCCTAAGGGCGGAGCCCTGTGGCAAGCCGCCTCGCTCTCAATCGTCGTCCTAGCGGGACAAGACAGGTTCTATCTGCTGGCTCTGGCCGGGAGCACCGAAACGAGAGCCAGAGTTGAAAATTGAACTCTCCTGCGGATGGTAATCCTATTGGGGTTTGTGTCCATGGAGACCTTGGAAAGGTGGTGGTGGCACCGGTCCCTGAAGGCTTGCTCCTAACCGGAAGTTTTTGACACAGTTCCAGCCTGCTATTTTCCCAATGTCGAGACAAGATTTGCCTCCGTAAACCCCCGCATGGCTGGGTATTTGGAAAAACATGCTTATGAGGATAGAAACCTGGAAAGAAAAGCAATGGATCCCGATTACGGCGGCTAAGGGCCTTTGAGGTTCAATCTACTACCCTGGTGACATCCAACTACGGTAGGAGTTGAGAGATGCTCAGCTGTTGGTCAACGCCCTTTGTTTTGTCCCGGGCGGCCCTACACAATTGGGAGGCTTGCAGGGACTGGTGGAGAGTGGCTCCTAATTGGGAGGCGTGGTTTCAAGTGAATGGGGCCCCAAAAAAATTCCCGTGGAGGTGGGGCAGGGCACAGACCTGATGTGTGGCTCCAGGGGCCCGCAGCCTGGAGGGTGTGTGGTGCCAGGACGGTGGGATCGAAGTCTCAAAACACTAACGCGGCTTACTTTTGGGGACATAATTATGGCCATGCCCGATCTACACGGCCTTTGAGGATAACTCTTCGGGATATGAAGAAAGCGTGAGTGTGAGGCATTTAATTCATTCATGCTTTTGTCTCTGGATTTTGTGTCACCCAATGGCCATGGAATGTCGAGGATGCCTCATGGGCACTGGACACTTCCTTTCCTCTCTGTGGATTTGGCACGTAACCACTATTTGTTTTTTGGGTCCATCTTGGGGGATGGGAAGGAGTCCTTTCGAGTGTAATAGTGGGTTAAGCGGGTCAGGCTCGCGCACCGAAAATAGGTAGATAAATACAAAGCAGAGCCCTTCGATGGGGGCGTGAATGAACAACGACGACCGATATTGTTAGTTCCAGCCATGAGATGCCTCCTGAGGAGCAGACTCCACGCGAGGGTCACAATGTGTGGTTTGCGATCTAGGCGCTCAATCATGGGCATGAATCATGGTCCACAACTGTTGCTCCTACACTGAACTTGGGCTCCATGCCCACCACCTCTATTCCTTTCCATGGGGCAAGTAAGTATTTTTGATTTTTTTCATCACTTTCACCGCGGGCCGTGATTGGAGTTAAAGTCTAGTGGTGTAGTCTGAAAACCGAGCTGGGAAGAGATGACGACTTCGGTCCTGACAGGTTCCGACTGCTCAGTGTGGGATCCTGTCGGCTGAGTGTTTTGGTCGGAAGTTCAGGCCTATGCTGCGGGTCAGACCAGACATTAGTTTTTTGCAGGGTTATATTGTAATATATTCGGGGAGAGTCGAGTCCACGTGCACCTGAATCCTCAATTTATCTTTTCGTGGGTAGCCCTCAAGGGCAAGTTTTTCTTCTGGAGGGCAGGCATAGTGCTGCTTTGTGGCTCCTGAATTCCCAAACTGGATGCCCCTTTGGCAATGAGTGTGTGGTCGGAAGACTAGAACCCAAGTTAGGCGTAGGTTTTGAGGTGAGGACATGGCATGCACTCCTCTTGCACCTGCACTCTCAGAGACATGCGGGACTTCGTGTCATCTGAGTCAGGGGAGAGGTTCAGAACCTAGGCTCATGTTTGGCCGTTTCTGTCCATATGGTCCTTTCATGAACGGGGGCAATAGCATCTCGAGGCCAAGGAGGTTACCCAACCCGAGGGGAGTTGAGGATATTGCCTACCAGCACTGCCACACAGGATTGATTTTCTTGACAAACAATTGAGATCTGTTATGATCGCTCCATGATGAATTTCATACTAGACCAGACAGCAAATGCATGATCCGAAGGTTGTAACCTCCTAGGGCAGACTCTCTTAAATTCTAACTGTCCTCCTAGTTATACTACAAAAGTTTGAATATCGCTAGCTCTAGTGGGAGCCACTGAGAAAGGGCTGAGTCTTAAAATGACCTTTAACTAACATTCGCAGGAATAGTCACTTAAATTGTGGGTTTGTGTGCATAGAGACCCATCTGCATCGGAGTCTGTTAACACCGGACCCTGAATGCATTGCTCTGACTCGTACAACCAGAGTACTGCGTCGATACCTCCAAATACAGACAGTTTTTCCACCCACTGTGGAGACTAATAATTTGATCATGTTGGTGTCCCTCAGGTGAAAGCCCCCCACCTCAGTACAAGCCCCCACATGACTGATATTCGGAAACCAGGAGACTCCTTCAATCAGAGAAGATACGCAGGAAGGTGAGAACCATAACAATGGACCCCATAGGAGTAGGGCCCCCTAGCCTAGGGCCCATGTCCCGTTTCATCTAATTCCTCTGGGGGGACCATCCATCTCAGTAGAGTGGAGTCCCGGATGGCCACGATGGATGCTCAGTGGTTCCAGGCAGCCCTTGTTTGCTACTGGGGTTTCTATACTATGGGATGGCCTTGGGGACTTTGGAGGTTTCTCCAGTTTGTATGATTGTGGTCAATGGAAGGGCAGAATTCCCGTGGAGTTGAGAGGCACAGACCTGATGTGTGGCTCCAGGGTCCCCAGGCTGGAGGGTGTGGAAGCCAGGAATGTAGG